>NC_045703.1:49773254-50398254 GCF_009834535.1 Camelus ferus
AAGGAAAATACGGTGCAAAATATAACCTGCATATCTACTTAATATCTACACATATTAAAATACTTTCAGTGTTTGATCCATGGAAAGAGCAGACTTTAGACACTTTGAAATCAACTTTGTTACACAAGGGGGAATAGTAACTTCTGTGAAGTGTGAAACTTTAGAGTTTATAAAGTGCTTTCAAGTACACAATCTTGTGTGATGCTCCCAACAGCCCTGTGAAGTAGGTGTGGGGTTATTACCTCTTATTTACTGGGCTGGAAAAAAGAGTCTAGGGAGATTCAATAGTTTGCCCAACATCATACAGTGAGTTATGAAATCAGTCATTTGTCCAGATGCTTGTGTCACCCATGCTCACTGACCTCTTCCACTGTCAGTATAAGCTGAGCTCTTCCCAGCCCCTCTCCCCCAAGTCTGGTCAACCTCTGCTACATTGGGCCAGTTCACGTTTCCGTAGGTGGCGTGGAAGGAAAGGGGAGTGCTCTTTGATAGGTGTACCCTTGATTGGAGGGAAATGGAGGCGATACTGTATCTGACTCTAAAAGTAGACATGAAAAGTCTAGTCTTAGTCAGCGTCTCAGCCTGACACAGTAGCACTGACAGTATCACCTATATCTTTTTGATCCTAAGCTCCGTGAGTTTCAATCCTGGCTAACCCTTAGAATCACCTGAGATGATTTTTTTTTTCAATTCAGATACTCTAGCCTCACCCCCTGTGAATCTAAGATGGGTCGCAAGCATTGACATTCTTGAAAGCTCCCCCAGGTGACGAATGTCCAGCCAGGATTGAGATCCACTGACACAGCTGAAATGGAAGCAAGACTGTTATAAACTGGCACAGAAGCCACCTTTTTTCCTCCTCAAACTGGGTAAAAAGAACATGTCTGTTGACAGTCCCAACCATTTCTATGTAGAGGCCTTGTATAATTTCCAAACAAGCCAGAAAGTTGTGTCTAGCAGGGAATTCCTGTGGGCTATTATTAAAGGGCTTATGGTTAACTGATGGGCTGAATTAATGGTGAGCATTAAGGCAGACTGAACCTCAAAATTCAGGCAGATTAACAAAGTGACCAATGTGGAGGTACAGATTTCAAGTTTAACTTTGAGTTCCCTATCTCTCACAAGACAAGCACTGGTGGTAATAAAAAGGATGCTTTCTTTCCTTTACCAGTCAAGTGTGCATGGACCAGCCCTTTTAAAAACTTAGGTCTATCCAGATAGACATAGGAGGAGAGCTATAATTAACTTGAGTAAGCAAAGTAATAAGCAGCAGCCTGAAAAACAACTTCTAGAAATCTAAGATGGACCTAGGGTCTGTCCTTAAACTACCCCTTCCTTTGTTAATCTCCTGCATGAGGAAACCCCTAGAAGTTACATCAAGTTACAGCTGTTTTCTCTCCCTGTATTGGACCTGATTACATGTACTTGTGTGTGAGAGTCCCACTAAGGAAACACCTAAGAATAAGTAAGTTTATAAAAGTGAATGAATTGGTAGGAGATAATTCACTTCACATAAAAATAAGAACATGAACGTATTACAGAAGTCATACTAGAGGAAACAATTAAGATGATGCTCCTTCAATTGCATCTGAAGTTTCTACTTCACCAAATGTATATTTGACCCCATCCTACCTGGAATAAGGGGATATCTAATTATTAATTAACCTTTTCTAGCTCAGCACACATATAAATGGATTCATAATCAGAAAACCTTTAAATCACTCAAAACCAAATGAAATGTCTCCACAATTTATGGAAGTCATGGGTACAAATGAACCCACAATATACCAAAAGCAGGCAACTGAAGCAGACATTCTAAAGTCAAGAACTTGCCTCTACTGTATTAGAAGGGTAAAAAATCTCATGTACTTAATTTTATTCAACAAGTGCTTCTTGAGGCTCAATCATGGATTTGACATTGTTGAGAGTAAAAATTAGCATAGTACCTCCTCATAATAATACTACAAAACACGTATTAAATGAGTAGAGAATGCTACTCAATGTAACAGAGGGATTATATAAGACAGAAGATACTAAAGATACTCATTTAAATACATGATATTACCAAGAAAGAAACGTGGAATAGAAAGAGTGAGTCGGCAGCTGGATGGACGTACAACAAAGTTGGTCAAGAGCCCTGTGGCTCAGTTTCACTCCTTTTTCAATCTAGCAAACCTTATAAAACAGCACTTTCATCAGCAGTAAATATTGGCTGCCCATGGCCATCAAATCAGGTCCAGCTTCCTCACCCCAGAATCAAAGATTATTCAGGGTGAAACCCATTCATCGTGATTTGTCATGTGTCCCTCCACTAACAACTTCGTAGTCTGTAGGCAGTCAGACAAAACTCCTTCATAGCCCCCTGTGCCCTGGCCTTTGATCACACCTTCAGACCTCAGGGTCCTCTAGCCACCCCCCTCCACCTCTAAAACGTCAACCCCCTCCCTTGCCCCTGCCCCACACATCCACACATTTACACCTACTCGGTTCCTACTTGTCCATCAAAATCCTGCCCCAAACGTGAAATTTGCTCTGACAGATCCAAGAAAAGGAAGCAGTCTATGGCCATAGAAATGTGTCTGAATCCCAGTATCTTGAAACCACTACAGATTCTAAAAGAGATGTTTTTCAAAGGTCCACTTCTGAAAGAGAGAATACTACTTTTTGTCGGAACTACAGCCAGTAAGAATCCTGCTCCGGAGCTCGTTCAGGGGTGGCAGTGGGAAAGGAAAGCCATGTGTACAAATGGAAACTTGGGCTTTTCTGAGAAGAGACAAGTATTCTCATGCTGTTGGAAAAAGATAGCCATGGTGAAGTTCTTAAAAGTAACATACCTACAACCTCTCCTATGTACAAAACAGGGTACTTTCTGTCGTGATTAGCTAATTGGCCTGAAAGACAATCTTACTGGCCCAGGGACACTAGTTCAAAGCCTTGGCCATTATCTATTATGTGTAAAGGCTTTTTTTTTTTTCCTACAACATAATTTTAGTGAGTTGTAAATGAATACTCTGGTTAACGTATTTGCTGGGAGAATAGTTGGGAATACATGAAAATAAAAATTAGTGAAAAAGGAATGAAAACAAACTTAGTTTGTCTTCTTTAAAAGCTTGTTATATAGGAATTATATTTTAATCTAATTGTTAATCAGGACTGTCTCAGCTTTCTTAAAATAAAAGGATACATGCCCACACAGAAAGATTGATTTTAAAAATTATTCCTCCAAGTTAATTAAATCTCTTTAAAGTTCACCCTGAACTGAGAAAAACATCTGTATTTCATGTTGATATACATTTAGATAGAGGAACCTTTCCCAGAGGACATAGATTCCTTACTGACAAATATGCAAACCTAAATAAATATATTGAAGAATAGCTTAGAATTTTCTAATTTCAAAATTATGTCTTTACATTTTAACACAATTATTGGCTCATTTATAAACATGTCTTTAAAACTGATTTTTCTAGATTTCTTGATTTATTTATTCAAATAAATCAAGTAATAATACTCACTCTTATTTAGGTCATTAATGTTTTTGAGCAAAAAATCAACCTCACTCAGAAACCCTTTGATTACCAAGTGATCCATCAACCAGCTGTTTTATATGATATGTTTAGATGTCCTTTAAATTACATATTATGTAGGCTCCCCCAAAACTAAGAAAGTAATAATATCATATTCATTTTCTACCATTACAAAGGGCAGAAAAATGACAGTGACAAAAGCGCAGATTTTTATCAACATAGGGCAAGGAGGAGTGTTTTGTAACTTTGTTCTCTGTTAGTTTAACCCACTTAAACAATCTAGCTTTGTTGCAGAGAAGTGTCCTCTCCTCTTTTTAACTCATTCTCTGTCCCACTGAGGAAAGTTAAACAGCAGAAATATACCCCAAATGTAGTCTTTTATCTTGGCCTGGTTGTTTTGATCCAAAACTGAGAAAAAAATCCAGCTAGTTACCCTAATTCTTTTCCAGTGTGCACAGCACTTCTGTGAGTAAATCTTAAGGGCCCCGGGCAGATTACAGTCAATATATTGTTCGGTGTTCTCCCGCTCTGAGAAATAACAGTCCCCACTTAGCGCACAGGGGTGCTGTGAGAATCGATCACATTAAATGCCAATTACAGCTCTTTAGCTATGTAATACTCAAAACACTGTGGCCAAATAGTAAAGCTAATAAGAAACACTCAGGCCCATCACCCCCTACTCTGAACTGGCGCTGTAACAGCCTGGTCCAGCAGGGAGCTGGGACTCAGCATCCCCTTCAAGCCTGTGACTGTGTTTCTGAGCTAGTTTCTGTTATTGTTGTAGTTGTTTACTGAGGATGTGCTAATTTCAAGAAGCAGTGGGAGGGTGATAAATTAGGAATTTGAGATTAACAGATACTGCTATATGTAAATTAGATAAACAACAAGGACTTACTGTGTAGCACAGCATACTGCTATATCCAATATCTTATAATAGCCTATAATGGAAAAGAATGTGAAAAAGAATACATACATGTCTATGTATAACTAAATCACTTTGCTGTACACCTGAAACATTATAAGTCAACTATGCTTTAATTTAAAAGAAGCCTAACCCTGAAAAAAAAAAAAAGCAGAGGAAGTAGTTCCTATGATAAAGATAACATGTACACATTTGTTGTTTTCCTGTAACTCCATCACTAAGAGTCTATTCTAAGAAAAGAATCTAAAATACAGAACAATGAAGCTTTTTGAACAGAGATATTTCTTCAGCGTTGTTTATAAGAACTAAAAATTTAATGACAATCTACATGACTAAGAGGGAAGAGATGAATTTAATGATCACAGAAGCATATGTTGAAACACCATGCAGCCATTAAACACAACATATACAAATAGTTTTAATAGCAAAGAGAACTGTTTTTTTACAATGTTAAGCGAGAAAAGAACACAAAATGGTATAAATGATATAATACCGACTATTATATATGTGTAATATAAAATATATGTTATATATGCATCTGGATACAACTAGAAAGATAACAGGAAATGTTAACAGTAGTCAGTGGGGATGATACATGACTGTTTCCTTCTTAATATTGTCCTTTCTGTTCCCTACAAGAAGCACTTCTCACATTTTACAACACACACACACACACACACACACACACACACACACACACACACACACATACAACTAGTGGAAATGGAATCAGAAAACTATCTAAGCTTTCTCACCATTGTAAATTATACACTGTTAGGAAAATCTTTAACCCATGCTTTATTCATAGAGTATGGTAATTTTATCTCATAAGACTGTGCTAGAATCAACAGATATAATATATTTTGAACCACTTTTTAATAAGAAAAATCCCTTATGATTACATAACAATATTTTTTTGGTGGTAAAAGAAAGGGGCCTTTCATAGTTTTTCCAGGTCAGCCTGTATAGTGAAGGCAGTTTTGCCATCATTCCTTCTGCCGCTGGTTGTAATTCTGACCACCATGATGGACACTGTGAAGACTATGATGAAACCTGGTTCCTGTAGAATAAGTAAAAAGTATATAAGGCAAATTAATTATCTTAATGAACAGTGTGTTTCAGTTATTTATATAATAAGATATGTTTTGTATTATTTTTCAAACTTTCCTTAAAATTGACAGCTGTAACTGTAAATCTCCAAAAAGTGATAATAAGACATTATAGTGCTTATTCCTTTTCTATCAGGGATCCAAATAGTGGAAGGAAGGAGGTTAGGAAGGAAGGAAGGGAGGGAGGGAAGGAGAAGGAGGGAAAGAGGGGCGAAAAAGAAAGAAATAAAAAGAACTCAGAAATACAGGTCCTCAATCTGCTACAAGGGAGGCTGAGACATATAATTTTCCTATATGCTGAGGAAGAGGAAACTGAATGGTGAGCATGCATCTTTTCTCTGCACAGACTCTTAGGTGAAAAGGGAGGTAATAATTTCTCAGACCAAGAAGAATCAGAGGATTTTGGCAACTAAGTTGCCTTGGGTTCAGTCTAGTTTGGAAAGGGTGTAGATAGTTTATATCCTGAGAGGTATTTCTGGAAACTTTCACAAACCACCAGGTGACATAAAACAAACCACAGAGTTCATAAATCATCAAGTCTTTGTTTGCCTTTTGAGGTCAACACTTACACAGTCTATACCAGGACTTAGGAACTTCTAACCCACAGGGGCAGGGGTAGGCATTGGACCTAATTCCATTCCTAGACCCTGCCCTCTCCATTCACATTCCAGCTTTTTCCTTATCTCCTAAAAGAAACATTTTAGGCTTAGCCAATACTTTGACAGTTAGTAAGATCTGAAGGCAGCTTCTGCATTGCAAGCTGAATCAAAGAGAGCAAGAAGCGTTAAATGGAAAGTAAGGTCAGAAATGCAGCAATGAGAATTGGATTCCATAACTGGGCTCCCAGGAACATAGGAGGTCAGGCTCAGGAGACTAGCAGAAAACCACTGCAGTCCTGGTTCTAGGACTAGACGAGGTCAGGCCAGAGAAACAAGACCTAGAGGCCAGCCCCGGAAGGCCTGGTGAGGTTGCACATGGCGCTCCCACATTTCCTGCAAGGGAGGTTCATTCACCCAGAATTCTAGTCCATGTCATGTATAGACCACTGCCTGGTTGAATTTACATTTTACTCACATCTCAGACCTAATCACAAATTGGGATTTGTTTGTTTTACTTTTGCAGATGGTTGATGGAAAAAGAGATTCATCCTAACAGTGATTTTTCACTTCTAACAGGGAAAAAAGGTTTTTATTTTCGTTTTTCTTTCTTTACAGTAGAAATATGTGTAGACTCTGCAGTGAATTCTCAGGCTGCTGTGTTATACAGATGGCAGGACTCAGTGGCTCCCCATAGTTAGTCATCTCCCTTCTCAAGTAAATCTTAAACACGCAGCATCTTTCTTCTTGGAGTAAGACTGACTTTAGGTCACGAATGGCCCATTTATCACTATTTATTTGAAATATTACAGGATCTGAATCATATACCAAAGTAATGGAAAGCAGAATTATCATTTCATAATAGATCCTTTATTATTAATAGTTGCTCTGCTGCCTGACCTTGGAATCACTCTTTCGCATGATTGCAGTATCCCTGTGTCCAAATGTGGATCTTGGCCTTTTGAATAATATTCTCCTTTTTTACCCAAACTTGTCTATCTTGGCTAACCAGAGGCTTACTGTGGACGGATCAGTGTAGGAAAGCATTAGGGTGTGTGTATATTTCTAAGTGCCTGAACTAACATGGGACAAGCCATATGGATAGTGGCTAACTTGATGAAAAAGCCTCAATTAGGTCTTCATCTCTGACATCTCCGAGGTCGTTGGGCTTGGAATCATAGGAGGTGTAGGCATCTGTTGTCGGATTCTTGTTTTAAAAAGAAAAGAAGAAGAGGAGGAGGAGGAGGAAGAAATTTAAGTGTAGCTTTTATTGGATTGAGGAAATTGAAGTTCTTAGGAAATGATGATTTAGAATATGGCTTCTGCGACTCCTTTGGATAAGACTTTAAGGACTTTGTTTTGTGTGTGCCTCTCTCATGAGATGGAAAATCCACTTCTAAGCCAGTTAACACATTTGTGACAATTTAATAAAAGAGAAATAAACCAAGAAAAGCACTTGAACAACCCCCTGACTTCCCTGATTTACCAGAGTTGACTTAAAATATGCCGCTTCCCACCTCTGCTCCAATAGGGTGCCCACGGCCTTCCCAGCCCACAGCTCACAGTCACCTTCTTACCATCTCATTGATCAGGAGGAGCTGCTGTCAGCAAAAGGAGGCCTTGTTAGGACAGTCTTTGTACTCTTTTGGTCTGCTTATGGCCCCCACACTGAATTGTAGCTCCTACTCATTATCAGCAACATCTAGAGAACAGGAGAAATCAAGATTCCTTCTGAGACAAACATGCAGGCTTAGCCTGGAGCGACTGGCTTAAGTAGCTGCTTACTTTGCCCTGATTTACCCGTTTTATGAATGTGCCTATTCACAACTGGTTTCAGAGTCGTGATATGGAAAACTTAGGGAATGAGTAATGTGTATTTAATGTCTTTCCAATTTTCTTGTGGTTGCTTACAGAGCCACCTTTCAACAATACTGTGGTTTTTCAGAATTCAATTATTTTAGCTGAGAACTGAAGAGGGGAAGTGTGAAAGTCTATATGTAGAAAGAAGTAGTTAACAATTTAGGAAAAAGAAGGCTATACTTCCTTTGGTTGAAGAGTATACTCTGACAATAGACTCTAATAAGAAAATAATTTTCTCCATTTAAATTAATAGCCAGCTAACATCTATATTCTAGCATTAAATTTTTTTTAATATTATCTTCACTATGGAGAGTGAAATTAGCCCCATTCTACAGTTAGAAAAGTGGAGACACAGAGCATTCAAGGATTTTATCCAATATAACAAAAGCCAGACAAAAACTAATAGCTTACAGATGTAGGATATTTTTCAAAGAAGAAGCACAAATCATGTTATCTTTGATGTAACATGTGTAGAACTAACAAAATGCCTGCCATTGAAACTTTAATAAATAGAAAGAAAAAAATCTTTTTCATCTTTTTTATTTTAAAATTCCTCTGTGTATGTCATCACTTCTCTAAGACCAAGCCAAGATTTTTTTTATGAATAACAAATTTAACTAAATAAATTATGCAACAAGTTAAATTAAAGTTTCCTTGTAGTAAAACTTAAAAGTTTCTTCCCCTCTTTACCAATTCTTTTATGGGAGAAAAACACAAGCATGATGACAATGGTCAAGACTAATAAGATCTTTCTCTTTCTTCCCAAATCCAGGAAATGGGAATAGTTGTTGAACTGGAGAAGTCACAGCAGTCCTTATCTAGTGGGTCACACTTACCGTGTGCCAGGCACAGAGGTCCCTGCCTTCAAAAGGCTTTCAGACCAGAGGTGGTAATTAAGACAAGTATGCTATTAGGAGTAAACTGTGGGCAGCCATCCACATTAGAGAAGCACATGGGAGGCCTTCCAGCCTGGTCTAAAGACGAGGATGCAGTCTGTGGAAGAGATGAGAGCCAAACTAATACCTAAAATATGTGTAGGAATGAACCTGGTGAAGGAGTGTGGAAAGTGTTCCAGAAAGATGGAACAGGATGTAAGGAGACCTGGAGATGAGAGAGCCAGCAGCATATTAGTAGAACCAAAGAAATCCAGTGTAACAGGAGTAGAGATAACTTACCTCTTAGACATGCCCCTTTACCTTTTTTAAATAAATTAAATTTATGAACACTTTGTATTGTGCTGGTTAAATAGATAAGACTAAATCTAACTGCTGACACTGTACAAACTTGTGGACGAATAGAAAGACTTTGGATATGGACAAAGACTTTGAATATTTTCCTTAAATGATGGGTTTTCTCTGAGCTTCTTACTGTCAACAGTGTTCAAATCCAAGTCCTATAGGATGGGCACCTATTTCATTAATGCCTGGCCCCAAACCCAGTCTTAAAGAACTCAAAGGAATTTTTTCTTAAAAGTTCTGTCATTTGCATTCTATCCTGTCTAGTTTATATAAAGATATTTATTGAAAGTATTTTCCTGATTTTTGGAAGAATTATACATTCATTTTAGAATCTATAGTAAAGCTATCCAGAAGAAAATAAAATTGCCCACAATACCATTGATGACCATTGTCAATACTAACTTATAGTATAAATATAGAATATTCATTATATTATTTTCTGAGCTTTTCTATAGAAGTATTCCCTAATAAATTTTTTAACAATTTGGGTGTATTCCTTTTTTGTGTGTACATATATCCATATGATAACTATTCCATTCCTCTTAAAATTAATTTTAACTACATAATTTACAAATACATTCTGATTTTGCAAATTTTTTGTAGAACTATATCTAGTGTGTAAGCTCCAACCCAGTTGAAAATAATGTGTAAGCTATGAAGCCATTGTATTTCAAAGAGCTTCGGGCTCATGCAGGCCTCTATTCATTAGTTTTAAAACACCACTGTGAAATGACGCAGGTGGCAAGTATTATTATCGCTGTATTGCAGATGGGGCATCCAAAGCCGACAGCAGTTGCGTAACCAAAGCAGGGCTAGAAATATACTGGCTTTATTTCTAAAGTAGGTAGAGTATAAATTATAGGTGAAATTAAAAGTTGGTAATTTATCTTTCTATTCAAAAGCCTCATCTCTTTGAAATGATAATGCATAAAACATACCAGCACTCTGTTATTTTTCCATGAATTAAGAACCAAATCTGAACTTAGGGAGTCCACTCAGTTGTCAGTGGAAAGTTAAGCCAGTTGCGTTATCAAGAGTTGCCGCCGGACTCTTGCCTGAAAGCTTAAATGGTGTGTTAGAGCTACAAGGAATTCTAAAAGATTAAGTTGAATATGGATGTTGAAATTAAAATACGCATAGGTGTGTGCATGAGCAGACTTACAGACACACACAGAATTTTAAGACCGAAAGTAGCACCAGAGCCAATGTTACGATATTTTTATTAGTAATCTTGGGCAGAATTTCGCTTGAAGCTGGTGGGATTCTTTTTCCTGAGTCAAGTCTGCAGAACCAAATCTGTTGGGAGTCAGCAAACCACAACAGACGTCATCAGACCTCTGGCGCTTCAGGATATACATACTGATCACTGCAGGGGTCAGGGAAGAACTTTTTTTTTTTTTTTTTTGGCTTGTGCAGGCTTGCACAATTGTCAGCGGATATAACCCATGCCTTTCTTTGAAGTGTGAGCTCTCAAAAACTGAATAAACCAGATGAAGCTGTTTTCTGCCTCAAGGTGACAGAGCAGACCAGTGCCTGAATGGTATTTCTTTTTAAAGATGAAAATAGAATTACAAATTTACTACATCTAATTTGCACCTTTCTTTAAAAAGGTTGAGCTCCAAAAGAAATTTTTCTCAAGTGCCTTTTCTCCTGAGAATAAGTAATAAAATTGAAAATAAGAGAAAGGTAGGATGATTGACCACCACAGTACACAAAATTAGCAAGAGAATGAGGGGGAAATTGTCATCTAGGACAGTGACAAACGCTGAGTCGGTGGCGTTCACATAACCCCTTCTCCATGTGACCAGATAAATATACATTCTTGATTCCAGGATTCCTTCCATACTTGGTGCAATACTTGAAAAAAATTTTGACCAGGTTTTTGGCATTTTCATCTTTTCTGGGAATACTTCTAAATGACCTAGGGGAAATTTTCTAAACCAGAGAGCAGTTTTGGCAGCAAAAACAAGCCTCACTATGTATTATGATTGAAACAAAGTAATTTAGCCTTTTACTCATGCAAGGATCTATGAGACCATCTATGTTAAGCAGAAAAAAATGAATTTGATTTCTCTATTTATAATATGTGGGAAGATGCTTTATATTTTATTATTTTAACTCTATAGAGCAAAGTATTATTGATGATTTGCCAGTAAACAAGAAGAAATTGACAAGCTTATTAATGTCAGTGTTGTAACTTACTCTTACAGAATTAAGTTCTCAATTGTACTATATTTGTTCTATTTATATGGCTGCTTTCTCTGTTATTATGTAAAAAAATACAAAACAACCCCTTTAGGCCTTTATTTTTCTCATCTGTGCAATGGAGATAACAGGTCCTATTTCAAAGGGCTGCTGGGATGATTAGTTGATACAATATAAGTAAAATGTCTAACCCAGTGGCTGTGCATAGTAGATTCTTTCTGATATATTTCTTTCTACCTTCTTGTTATTTTCTATGGCATTTGAAAAAAGCGTATGAGGATTTCAGTGGATTAATTGTGTAAAGTCCAACTGGTAAGGGCACAAAGCCAGGCATGTCTAAAGGAGCTACCATTTATGAGTGCTAGCTGCAAATCTGGCACATAATAAATACTCTATAAATATTAGCTATTATCATACCACACACATAGATTTATCCTCACAATAACTTGGGAGACTGTTTATTTTCGTTCTCATTTTCCAGTTGATGAAACTAAGGCTTGGGAGGTAAAGTAACTTGCCCAGTGTCACACAGCAGGATTAGGACAGAGCCAGAATTTCAACAGAGATCCTCTCCAGAGCTCCTGGCCTTACCGCTGCACATGGTACACCTATTGAAATATTTGAAGTATCAGGCAGGCAGGCCTTGGGTGATTTCAGTCATCTGGAACAGAACAAGTAAACCGGAAGTAAACTGAAAGGACCTCTGAAAATAAGAGATGAGGTAGCTGGCATTCTCACCTGTGCCTTCTAAGAAAAACTCCCAGTAGCTAACTCTAAGCCTCCTTATTTACAAGAATAATGCACTAAGTACACATAAGCACCTTGGTTATCTGGTCTCATGGCCTCTAGAAGATTTGAAGCAAGAGAATTGAAGGTAGCGACAGATTTCTACAGTCAATTGCCTTGAAAACAAGAAAAATGACTTCTGAAAACCTGCTGAATGCTGACCCCAAACTTCTAAAAATTGCAATAGCCTGGAGCCATTTAGCATAAGAGCTAATAACCTGAAAATACCCAGCTGGTCCTTGAAGTAATTGGTAGTCATAATGAAGTCATTTACGTTGTTAAACTGTAAAAACAGATCAGAAATGTACTACACATTTCATATAAAAAACAAATTTCTTCCACATATTATTCTTTTTAGTTCAGAGACTTAATAGGAAGTAACAGTGTTGGGGGTGTGGGGGGGATTGCTTAAATACACCACCTCTGTTGATAGTATTAGCTAACTAAAGAGTTTTAATAAAATTAAATTTTTCATTATTAATCCTGAAAATTTAACCACACAAACTTTAATTTTCAGCTTTCTGGACTTTATTCCATCACATATAATTTTTTGAATCAAGTGATCGAAGTTGTACCAAAGGAAAGTCTTGTATCAGGCAGTATTCAAACATCGCCGATTGGTATGGGAAATGGGTTCTTGCACTGTTGACTAAGGAATTGGCAACTTTTAATTTTACCATTAAAATTTTAACATAGAATTTGATCAGGAAGAAAATGAACACATTATCTGGAAACAAGCAAATTCTTAAGAATTTTTACCTTAAGCATTTTTGATTTAACAAATTGTGTTTCTACATACGTTGACAACATTATTTGATAGCTCTGGAAAGCTAGGGACTATGATGGTAGTGGATACGGTAGCCAGGGAAAATTTCAACAGTATTAAATAGTGACTTAGGATTTTAAAAGGCATAATTGTCTTCTGGCTTTTATCTGTAGCTTTTCATGCATCTTGGGACAAATCATTTGATCCCCAAAGGAATCCCAATCTCAGCATGATTGGCAAAACAAAATATACTCAGCCCCAGAATGGAGATTACTGAATCCAGCATAAATCAGGAAGACACAGCTTCCCCCCAAAATTGTGCCTAAGCGAAGGACTGATTTTCCTTTTACCTCCTACTTTGTTTAGAGCATTATTCCAACACATACCCATTTTTGTCTCAGACTCCCAGTATATGCCTCAATTTTCTGGTAGCTCCATGCAGATTAGATCAATAGGTGATGGCTCTGGGACTGTAGTCTTCCCCTGAAGACTTTTTCCTTTTTTTTTTTTTTTTTGGTATATATTAATTAATTTACTTTTTTAAATTGAGGTACAGCCAGTTACAATATGTCAATTTCTGGTGTACAGCAGAATGTCCCAGAAATGCATATACATATTTATATATATACATATATATACACACACATCCTTTTTTTAGGTGGCTTAGATATGAAAATATACAATGGACTTAGCACATGAGCATTATGGCCAACCTGACTAAATGCAGTCAACCCCTCAGCATCACAGTGAAACCTGAACCCAACCCAGTCAAGAAAAAGGAGGCCAACGCTTGGCATGTATCTGGACCATCACACCATTTAAAGACAAATGGAAACCTCTGAACACTCTAAGCAGTGAAAAGAACATGGTGCCCCCTCACCATAAGTCATTCCAAATAAAAAATAAAAAAACTTCACCTTAAAGTCCAACACAGTTCTGATGTTTCTAAAGATGTTTATTTCCATACTTAGTCCCTATTTTTATAAAAATGAAGTCTCTGCTTATATCCACTTTATGGAGTCAATATGTACTACTAAATGGATTCTTTAAAATGCAACCCTGGAAATAAATACTACAGAAATGCGAAGCATTTTCTTAAAATTGACCTTCTGAGGTTAATAAATGACTCTCTGGGAATAAATGGTTCAACCAAGTAAGATAAATAAAGTGAGGAACATTCAGGACGCTATAGCCAACATTCTTCTAGTAAATTACAGGGTACCTTGCAAGAATGGCATTGTTTCATATGATTAAGACATTGATTCCCAGAAAACCAATTTTTAAAATTTTACAAAGAGTGAAAATAAGTGATAAAGAAGTCAAGCATCTAATATAGCTTACAAAGAAGAAAAGAAAAAGCCATCAAATTACAGAAATACACCTGTCAGGGCTGAAATTGACACTATTATCATCCAGCCATAAGTGCTCAAAATGGGTGCCACCAAATATGCCTTTTCGTGTTTTTCCCCCAATGTACTCCATGGTTTGAAATATTTTGCCTATGAAACTGCATTAATTTGGCCATAATTATTTCATTTTTCCTTTTCCTTATTTAATAACCACAATCAATTAGATCTTGTGCTCAATGAGGTGTTAACAATTTTACTTGACTGAGTTGATATAACTAAAGTTAAAACTAAGATTTTGACATTTTTGGCAATCTGCATAGTCTCATCAAGACTAAATATTTTATTTCTACTAGACATATAATTATATTTATGCATATATATCATAAATGCTATATTATACATATCTATATATTAAGCCACTTACTATATTGAAATATATATGATATTATAACGTAGCTCTTAAATATATTGAAAAAGTGTCTTAAGGACCATGATTTCCTATCTTACCATCTCTCTGAGGCAGAAAACTGCAATTGAACTCAGTCTTCTCTTTTCGCAGAGGAGAATAAGTCCTAGAGTGATTTTTGCCTTCTCCAAGAACAAAAGCCATTAAAAAGGGAATTCTTCTTTGTCCATAACACTTCTGCATTCAATCCCATCTACTTTCTGTGGTCTCTAAATAAGTACTTATTTTAAAAGCAAGGGACTCTCCAGAAAATTGTTCCTATCAAATGGCTGACTTTTAGATCACCTCTTGTCTCTGCTGTCCCTGGCCATTCTAGGAATAATTATTTGTTCCATAATATAGCTTCCTTTGTGTCTATACCATCCTCCATTTTACCTTTGCACTATAACAATAGTTCATATTTTGGTCTGCCTTTCCCCCTGGGGTTATGTCTTTTTGATCTCTATATCTTCAGCACTTAATTATGCTATGTAAGTGTTGCTTTGGATGAAAGTAGTTAGACTGAACTGGACACAATGTTCTGTTTTCTTTTGTTTAAATACCTTCATATGCCAATAATTCCCAAATTAATATCTAAAGACTAACTTTTCCCCTGAACTCTAAACTCAGACTGTCTACTTGACATCTACTAGAATATCTGAAAGGCATTAGATATATCCCTCTTCTTCTGAAAACCATCTAATGGTTTATCATCGCACTTAAAATGACTTCCAAGATCATCGCTAGTTTGTACTGCCCAACACTGTCTGCTCAGAATCTCATCTCATGCCACTTTCTTCCCGGCTCACCGCATCCTAGTCACCTACTTTCCTTCATTTCTCAGACACAGCAAGCCAGCTCTTACTCTAGGGACTTTCCCTGTCAGGTCCTTCTCCTTCTACCTAAACTCCTCTTCCCCAGGTCTCTGCCTGGCTGGCTTTTCCTTGTCATTAATTTTCAGCCTGAACATCACTGAATTGAAGAGGCCTCTCCTGACCATACAGTGAAAATAATCCCCTTAGCCACTGTTTCACTGTTTATTTTTTGTTTATGATGACATTTATAACGACCAAGTATTAAATTGTTAATGTATTTGTACGTGTGTTGATGTGTTTACTTTCTAGCTGCCCTCACTGGAATGTGAAGTTTGACTTGTTCAAAGCTTTGCTTCTTGCCTAGACTGGTGCCTGGCTCATAATAGGTCCTTAATTGGTGTTTGTTGTTCAGTGCTGTTCAGTGCTGTTCAGTTCATTTTCCTGTTTTGGCTATTGACAAGTGCAAGGAGAATGCAGTCCTATGCCTCAGAGTCTACCTGGAAGAGATTTGTCATCTATGGTCAAGAGATCTCATCTCTTTTCCATTCTCGAGCACCTACTCAATGTTTCTGTGGAGACTGATTGTTAATGTGCAGTAACCTTTTGTCCCCATCAGTTCCATCCTTTGGGCCCTGATGTTGATTTTTCCTCATCTTGGCAGCTAAAGAGCCAGAGTGATCCCTTTTGTCCCACTGCCTTGACCATGTACACTGATACCCTCAGTGTGGGAGGTGGAAGCCATGGCTCCTCAGGTATCAGAAGGGGTGACCTGCCGGCCTGGCCCCAGCAGTGTGGTGGGGGCTGAGTGCAGAATCTGTGTGTACCACACACAAAACTGTGACCCTGGCCCTCTTCTCCCTGCCCCTCACCCTGTTGGCCTAAGGCCTTAGGTGGGTAGTGACTGAGCTCCTTCTGGGATCAGATTTACTTGTCCCACTTGGGACTGCTGGCAGAGAGGATAGGAGAAACCACAAAGCGTTATTTCTATCAAGTTTCAGAGGTTACAGATGGAAACCAGAAAGAGGAAGAAAGGGAGAGAGAGAAACACGGTAGTCTCAGGGGAAAAAAAGATTAGCTCACTTACTTATTTTACTCCTCTCTCAGGGGACCTTGAAACCTTCTTTCTTTCCAACTAACTATTTGCTAACACGGTCCTACACCAGCTGAGTTTCTTTCAGGCCACTGTGAGATGCCTGCTTTTCTCCCAAATTATGGTGCTGCTTTTAGGTGCCCATGAGGCCAGAGGTGCGTGGTCACTCATTCATTGAACAGGTGTCTACTACACTGATGAGTACTCTGCTCGGATCAATGATATGGTAGTAACATCATCCTGGGTCCAGGCGCATCTCTCAGTGCAGAGGATCCCAGAACATGCAGGTGCTGCCAGGTCTGATAAGTTCAGAGACATTCTGCCACCCCCAAAGTGGAATCTTGGGTGTATGGACTGAACAGAACCCTAAGTTGATGCTTAGAACTATTCTGTCTAAATCTTTGATGTAGGACTGGGGCCCCCAAGTCTCCTGAGTTGTCCCTCAGTCCCACACCGCAGTAACCTCACCAACGCCCCTTCAGTCTTCAACAGAGGGGCTGAGGAACAGACTGTTCAGAGTGGTCCCATAATTAGCTCCCAGAAGCTCTGTGAGCAGAGCACCTTTCCTTCACCATCCTGAGACCCTGATGGTGGAGAAGAAAGCCATTCTTTTACTTTCTTTTAACATAGTCAGTTTCTACCATCTCTTCTAGTGCAAAAATCAGTTCACGCTCTCATAAGGCACGTCTGAGTTCTCTCATTATAGGAGCCATCCCATGGCAAAAAAAAAAAAAAAAGACAACTTTTTGAAGTTGCTTTACATTTTTTAGACCACAGGGATATTGTTTAAAAAATTGGTTCTTTAATGCCCTAAATGATGTTCTTAAGGCCTGAAGAGATGAAGAAATTTCCCAGAGTGCTTTAATTACCAGCCAGGAACATGCTTCTTGCAATGTCCTGAGGGACTGACTTACAAATGACAATACTTTACCAAGAAAGTTTTTGATACTTCAGTAATCACTTCAATAATCATTTTGATGCAAAGTGAAGAAATCATGACATTTTAAAAAATTCTTCTCTAGGAATAATTATGTTGTAATGGGTTAGTAAAGAGTTAAAGAGAAACTAGTTCAGTTCTCAGTGTCTATGGCTATCTATTTAGTACACACTAGAAAAAATAATTTTAATCCATGTTTTATAGAAAGAGTCTGGAGAACCTTCCAGATAATCTGAAACTTCTGGTAGAAGTTAGATTGTGAGTAAAAGAGTCGGGAACTGACCAGTCTTAGAAGGACTCAGCCGCCAATGTTCTCCAGGATCTTGGAGTAACCTTTATGATAATTGCAAGTGAAAAGCCATACATTTTTTTTTCTTTTCTCTTTAGTTCCTTTTTTTATCTTAGTATTCTTTTCCCCTCATTTCCTTCACCATCCCACACCAAACACACACACTTCGTCTTTCCTTGCTTTGTTTGATCTCTTCTATCTTTTACCCTCCATATACCACTTCCTGGTTCTACCGACGGCACCCAGGGCTAAAAGAGCTATTGGTGCCAACTCCCTGCAGAAGAGAACAGATAATTAGGAGGGAATGATAACAGCTGCCTCTGCTGAATGCCTGCTTTGGGCCTGGCCTTGTTCTACGCACTTTCCATGAATGCCTTTATTTAATCCTCTCAATTGTCCCAAGGCCTCAGTCTAATTTTTCTAACACCCTGATTCTGTTGGAGAATAAAGACTGTATCTCCAAAGGTTGTAACAGAAAATCTCCCAAGAAATGCCAAGCTGAAGAAAATAGATTTGACCAATAGGTTAGAGATAAAAAAACAAGGAAGTAAATCCCACGTGAAACCTCAAGTAGATTTCTATAACCGATCTCTTTTATTTTCACATTTGTGCTCTTGGGGGAAAACGTGACTTTACCAACCAAGTTGATGAGGAAAGTTCGAAACCTTCAGTAAGTTCAAGAAAACCAATGTATGATTTAGATCCAAAAGAGTGCTTGATTTTGTAATGCAAAGTATCCCTTCTGAGGTTTCCCAAAAATGCTGTGGCTATCCCACATAGAACTTTCTCCTTGTTTTTATCACAGAAACAATAGTGCTATTTCAGCATTCATTGTAATCCTGACCACTTAAGAGGTGCTCAAAGGAAGCTATCGAAGACACAAATGCCTGTACTCATAATGTAGTATCACAAAAATGAACTACAGAATTTACCTGGTAGATGGACATAGAGACAAATGATAAATAAAATAAGGCATCAATTAGAATGTGTTTAATGTATGTAGAAGGACAGATGGAATAATTGGACTTAATTGGGTTTAGTCAGGCAAAGATTCAGAGTATTTACTATTATTTCAGATAAGTGAATTAATTTATTAACAAGTTATTCCTGGGGACAGGAATGGGGAATACCAACAATAGTTGAGCATCGTGAGCATCAGAATGACTTGCCCCAGAATTTGAACTTTCCTTCCCTTAGGGACATTTCTGAAGAGCCACGCCCTTCTGTCAGTTTGTAACTCCTTATAAAGATGGTGCTGTACAAAGGTGTTGTGAAATTTATAGGTTTACATTTCCTTAGTAAAAGGACTGTGAATATAAATGACTGGGTAACCAGACTTAACATGTGGAAGTAAAGCCAAAGAAAGTAGCTGAGACAAAATAAAACATGCCTGGCCCACTGGAAATGTGGCCATCCTCAGCGTCATCTCTGATACACTCCCCCAGGACAGAAATCAGCTGGGGACCAGATTTGAATTTCCCACATGTATTGTACATACAAAAAGTGACCCAAGTCATTTCCTTAACACTCAGAAACACTTAAGGCTCTTTTTTTTTCCCCCACTTCCCACCAAGTTATTTAGAAAGGACAGATGCAGCTGGCACCGTGATGTTGTAAGCAGCCTTGCTAAGTGGCTCCAAAAGGAAAATACCTGTCCAGTGTCTTGAGTAAATCTAATGGTCTCCATTCACCAGTCTGTGTCATTGTTCTGGTTCTTCAGACCCAAGATTTAGGTCAGAGTTGCTGCTGCAAATTATGTTTATTTTTAAAAAATTTTTATGGAAGGAGGTAATTAGTTTTACTTGTTTTTTAACAGAAGTACTGGGACTTGAACCCAGGACCTCATTCATGCTAGGCATGCGCTCTACCACTGAGCTATATACCTCCCCACTGCAATTATGTTTAGATCACATAGAAACTATTCTAATAATCTTCCATCACTACCCAGAATATATCCAGTGCATGGCAATGGCAGTCATAAGTGGTGGGCAAGTCAAGTCACTTTTCAAAAGGAATAAAGTTATTTTAGGAATGAAGATTCTGATTTGAATCTTCCCATTACTGAAGGGAGACCAGATGCCAGATGTTCATCTAACTTTTTAGAATGTCCATGTGTACCATGTTCTTTCTCTCCAGTCATACTAAGAGAGGAAGATCTTCTTCAGCACTTTCTGGATGAAAGTTGTGGCAAAAAACCTAAAGTCCAACCTCTGGTGGCTACAGTCATGACCACAGTGGGAGTGAATATGGTTTGAGAGACACAAGATATAATCCTGCCATGAAGAATAGCTATAGAAATAGGTGTTGTGGTGTCGTAATTATTCTTTCTTCCTTATGTGTCCCACACAAGTGTTTTATGATACAACCAGATACGGTTACAGTCTGTGAATCAGGCACAGTTCTTACTGCTTTCAAGAACACCCTAACCACACAGGCAGTAAAGCTTAGTGTTCAGGGAGCGTGCTCTGGAATCGGCCTGCCCTGATTCCAGTCACTTTTCTTCAGCTTGATAGCATCTGAATCTTGAGCAGATTACTTTCATGGGGGATCATGATTGTACCTATCTCATCTGGGTTCTTGTGAGGATAAAATAAAGCATTTCATATAAAATGCTTAGCTCTGTATTGGGTACATAAGCACTTAAAGGAAATGCTTGAGCTCAGGTATGTGAGAATCCAGGACTTATGTTGTCATTATTGGTCAAATTAGAAAACGATCTGCTCTGGATTGAATGTTTGTGTCCTCCCCAGATCCATATGTTGAAACCCCAATCCCAGTGCGATGGGTAATTGGTCATGAGAGTGGACCCTCATAAACAAGATTATGAGACTCCAGAGAGGTGGTTTGTCTCCAGCATGTGAGGCTATAGTAAGAAGGCAGCCTTAGTATGAGGATCCTCACCTGAACCCAGCCACAGAGACACCCTGATCTCAGACTTTCAGGCTCCAGAACTGTGGTGAGAAATAAATTTCTGTGGTGTAAGCCACCCAGTCTGTCGTCAGCCTGAATTAAGATGTGATCTAATTGAAACGGTTAATTTATCTCTAAAGTCCCCTAAAACTTTAGCATTGCATGATTTGTCTTTCCTGGCTATCTAGGAATAAGAACTTTTCCTAAGTTGCCAATTCACTAGGAATTCAGTGTCAACTCACTGGAGAAAAGTAGTGAGACTATTCTTGAAGTTTTAAAATCATTACAGCTAAACTTGAAAAAGAAAAAATCTTGTCATCAAATAAAATATAATCAACAAAAATGTAATTAACCATCCATGTTATCCTGGAGACATACAAACTCTGTATAATAGTTCATGATGTTTCGTTTGTTTTAAATAAATTTTTAGATGTTGTCTTAATTGGCAAGATATAAGAAAAAATTTAATGAAAAAAGTTGGTTTTCATCATTATTAATAACAAACACTAATTGAGACATGTTCTATCCACAAATACATTTTAACAGTACAGTTCACTGTGCTTTATAGTTAGTTGCATACGTGTTTGTTTCTCCACTAAATTTGTAAATAATTTGAAGGACAGGAAACATGGCTTTGTATATCAAGCACTTAGCATGGGACACTCAGTAAATTATTAACCACTCAGGAAATGCAGATTGAATGAATGAAGGAAGGAAGGATACATCACCAGGATTTTATGTTAGAAATATGAAACAATGGTCCTTGCAGCCTAAATTAGAAGACAAGCAGAGCACCAAAGGCAAATAGTGATACACGTAAAGTTACCTTACAGATAGATAAAATGCAGAAGAGGTGCTGCTTTATTTAAGTAGAAGAAGTGATTTCAAGTGGAGCACAAAGACTTCATGAAGAAAATGGGACTTTTTCTGGATTAGATGGATGGAAAAAATCTTCTCCAACAAAGGGAAGAATAACGTGTGAGCAATAACATACTAGTTTTCTATTGCTGCTGTAAAAAAATTACCCAAACTTAGTGGCTTAAAACAAACACAAATGTTTTATCTTACAGTTTTGGAGATTAGAAGTCTGAAATCAGTTCCACAGGGCCAAAATCAAAGTGTCTGCAGGTCTCTGCATTCTGTTCTGATGACTCTAAAGAGAATCTAGTTTTTGTCTTTCTTTGAAAGACTGCCCTCTTTCCTTGGCTTGAGGGCCCCTTTCTGTCTTCAAAGCCAGCATTGACGACTTGAGTCTTTCTCACATGCCATCACTCTGACACTGCCTCTACTGCTTCCCTCGTCCATATTTAATAACTCTAGTGGTTACACTGGGCCCATGCAGATAATTCAGAAGTCTCTATATTTTAACATCAGCTGACTAGCAACCTTAATTCCATCTGCTACTTTAATTTCTCTTGCCATGTAAAATAACATATTCACAAGTTCTAAGGACTAGGATGTGGACATCTTTGGAAGGCCATTATCATAGTGCATGTACCATGTATGGGCAACAATATGATTTCCATAGGAATTTTGAGTGCTAAATGTAAGTTGGAGTGAGTTTTCAGGACTCGTCAGTAGGAACCTATTTTTGAAAACACTGAATGACCAACAAAGGGATTTGGACTGTTTCTTTAAGTAATAATTCTCTTTGTGCCAAATCAGTATTAATATCACTTTCTATTTGTTACATGTTTGAAAATGACATGATTACAAGGTATATCTAATTCATAATACTATAACTTTTAAAAATAAGACATCACTGAACTTTTTTAATGGTTAATGAGAGACTTGAAAAACAGATGCTAGTAGTCGCTCAATCAATTCACTCCTCAAAGTGTAAAAGCAAAGAAGAGCAGCATTAAAAAGGTATTTATTAAAAGCCTATTTATAGGTGGTTCTGGAGTTGACCCCTTACACTCTAACCAAGACACAGAGATGTAAGGGCCACAAGGTGTGTGAACACACGCAAGTCAAAGGTAGGTATTTTTAGCTTGCACGTAAATAGGCAACAGAACATGAATGTCAAAAGCAAAGATGTATAAGAGGACAAAGAATGCAAGAAGTCTCATGATCAGACTGCAGAATGGATTCAGGAAGAAGGTCATGGAGGACTGAAAGTATGAGGGCCCAGAGATCCACAGGAGAAAACAGAGTAGGATCACTGGTAACCATATCTTAGAGACAGAAAGCTATGCCATCATTTTAGATCATTTATAGAATAGAAGGAGCAAATTTTAGTTAGAATTTGAATGTGGAATGAAAAAGAAATTTACCAAAAGGAAACTCTTAGAGAACCTTTAGATAGTGAGGATCTCGTACATGCATCAATATTGTCAGTTATCCTAGTGTGCTAGGCTTGCTTTCCTTGACAATGGTGCTGTTATTCCTCTAGCAACACTACATATCAAAAAAGGGGGGCTTCAGCTGGAATCCCTGTACCATGCTATACAGAGTGTGTTATTCATTGTCTACAGACTGCATGTTAAATAGCCTCCCCTTTACTTTTCATCACTGATTCTCCTGCCATCACAGAGGAAAACAGGTTCTAAAGTTACCCCAAAAATAACCATGATAAATATTTGTTTTTCATCCAGCTCTCCCTTTCCTGTTTTCCAGTTACTCCTGTAGATGACAGGAAATACAGGTGTTCATCACTGTAGCAAAGCCCTAGAAAAAAACCAGGAAAGACAATGGGGGGAAAATGCAGCACACTGTGTTTCCAATTACCTGCAGATGCTTCCATTTATTCCAAACGTTCTTAGTTAACTGTACAAATTTTTAATCACATAAATGTGGCAGCATGCGAGCCTCATGCTCTAGATTACCCTTGCCTTCCAGTTGATTTCACATGCCTCTTGCTTATGGCCTCACTTTCCCACGAATAATACTATGTCTGGAGCTGCATGAATTCCAGGTGATACCTGATAAAGAGTGCAACTTGTTGCAGAGTTTATTTATCTTCTGTGTCTTGTTTTGTGTTTCGCTGAGGCTGTGACATTGCAGTATGTTCTTCTGAACCAGCAGCACCATGGGCCACTTGCTGGTTATAGTGCCACAAATGCCTACTTTCTTTTTTTCGCCATCTTTGCTTTGTAGAATCATCTGGTCACCATTCATTCATGCCTAGAATATTACAGTGGGAAAGATTACCAGACTGCATCCGAAGACCACTTTACATAGACCTTTAATAAATCAAATGAAGGAGTGGGTCTTGGTGAGAGTATCCCAGATGATGGAGATCAAAGACTCAGAGCCTTGCCCGTATTCCAGTCATTCTGAAAATAGCAGTAGGAGTGCAACAAAGTGCTGGAAAGAGGGAGCGATGGCAAAATTGGCCAAAGTAGATTTTGTTTTGACGTTGGTGAGAAAAGACTTTCAAAAATAGCCATGTGGTTTTGAATTTGACTCCCTTGTATGTACACTATTCATCACAGTGATTTATACAGGATAGTTAACCTTCTCTTTCAAGTTAATTCATAAAGGAAAAGAAATGAATGAAACAAAATTTAAAAGCCACTCAATGGTTCAGTGTCACGAATGTCCCTGGACTCAGCCCTTGCTCTAATATTGCAGTTCTGGTTGCTTATTTCCAGTTGAGACTATTTAACCTGAGCTACTATTGATTGTTTTCAAAAGTTCTAATACGTGTTCCTGTAAAGACTGGGACTTTTGCTGCTTTTTCTTTCATAAGTAACTAACATGGAAGAGGCAGAAAACATCTGCCACATGGCCACAGACTAGCAGCCTTGTCATCCCTGGAGAACTTGATAGAAATGCAGAGTCTCAGGTTCCCACTCAGACCTGCCCGATCAGAATCTGCATTTTAATAGAATCTCCAGGTGATTTGTGTGCACACTGACATCTGAGAAGCATTGCTTTGGAATAGCATCTGAGAGACTACTTTTGGCATAGATATTTTACGTAATTCATAATCACCAGGATGCAGTAAGTGAAAGAAACAGGGAAAAATAAAGAATAATTTGAAGAGGCAGTAGAACTACACTTCATACACATATAGTAGAAACTTCTGTCTTCCAAATTGACTTTGAACTCCATAAACATAAACATAAATGAAAGCCAAGGTGGGAAAACAGGTGCTGTTAGGAGGTTTTATTCTTTACGTTTTCTCACTTTCCTTTTATATTGTTTATACTAAAAACATTTCTATATCTTATTAGTGATCTAGTTTATTTTGATTATATTAAGAGGGGAAAATTTTCCCAGCAGGTCTTTGAGGACGTCTGGGCCAACTCCCCTCCAGTGTCCTTGAGGTCTTCTCTGCCTGGCCTAATTCTTGAGAACTTCTAGAATCCATGCATCTCACTTGCAAAAAAAAAAAAAAAGTAGATACATATTTCTGACGTTGTTTAAGCCACTTTTTAAGCATTGTATTTTGTTTTACATACTACACTTCTTTTAAAAACACATCAATTAAACGGAGATGAGCTAAGAGCTGTCAAAATTATAAAATTGTTTGAGGAATATAGACCCCAAACGAAAAATGTGAGGCCCACACAGTTTGTCTAGGAACTGAGGCCAAGGGAGGCCTGAAGACACATGTTCACTGCCACAGCATGCAACACAAAACTGTACAGCTCATGAACATCAAAAACACTCATTAGTCATTGTAGCCTGAAATTGGGAACCAGTAGAGTATTAACCAGAACATTAAATAACCCATGGTACTGATCATGCAGACTTACACCCTAAACATAATTCATGGACTGTTATCACACCTCCAAAATGGAATTATAATGAGCATATATCCTTTTGAGCCCCTTCTTTTAACACATACTTTGTTCTTTATCTGTCCACTCTCATTCACATTTAATCATTTTGCCCACCTTTCCCTCCCTTTGTACTATTAAATCCCTCACTCTCTCTCCCATTGGGCCACTCTACAATACTGTCTCCAGTACCCCTGTCTCTAATTTCTTCTCCTCCTAAATCCTCACAGGGAACACAGATTTCCAAAGTGGGACCTACTTCAAGGATGGAGTGTTCGACTTTTTAGCTCTCTTATAGAATCCAGGAGAGTATAAATGAAATTTGAGTCTAGGTGAATTGTCAAGTATGATTTCTTATAGCTTAAAAACAATCATTTTAAAAACTTACAGCCCATTATTGTTTATGAATAACTCACATTTTAATCTTATTTTGCTCTTACAAGATCCCAGTGATAAGGTGGTTATTGCTATCATACCCATTTATAGATCAGTCTCTAAGTTTGAGGCAAAGCTCAGTGGTGAGTTGAGATTGCAATACGGTTTTTGTAACCCGAAGGTAAGTAGTCTTGGAGGGCTACTTGGAGATTTCATCACAGTAGCTATTTTTTTAAGAAGGCGACACATCCGAACATGAAATTACAAAAAGTGTACTCTACCACCACTTACAGTCTTTTGAAATCAGAAATAAGTTCTGAAATCCTAGGAAGGTTTCAGCCCGAGGATGCCACCATCACAAAGTAAAGCATCAGGTCTTCCATCATGCAGCAAACAGCAGGTTTTATTCCTCAGCAGGGAGGAGGAGCCTGATGGAGAAAATCCAGTCTTCCAGCCACTTTGTTCTCAATCCCTGTGTTACTGGACTCAGTATTATATCAAAGCTATTTGCTGTGGGTTAACAGTCAAGAGACAGTAAAGTTAGCATTAGTTAGATATCTAAGAGCCAGGACAGAGGTCTGGTGCCAGCTTAAACATTCTGGTTTCTCTCTTTAAATGTCCAAAGAAAAGTAATAGAAGATATAACTCATAGTGAAAACCAGAATCGAGGTGGGGGAGGTCAGACATGTCCCAGTCCCTGAAAAAAGACCCAGGAGCTGGTACAGGAGGTTCTCTCCTGTGCTGTTGCTCTAGCTGTTAATACATATTTGCCGAGTGAATAAGGGAACAATCAGTTGTAGTTTAGAAACCTGTTGTGAAATCAAACTATGAATCTGTCAGTTCAGCCCCCTCCCACTCCCCCCCCACCTCGTCTTTTCTCATCCTGCCCCACCACTCTCCTCCCTTTCCACGTGACAATGGAAATATGTGCTGCCTTCTATGGTCGGTCTGTAGACCAAGTCCTTTCCCCTTCTTGCTGGCATTATTCCTTCAGATTAGTTAAGGCCGAAGTTATTACATTGCTATTTGTCCTGAAGGACACTGTAAATTGTTTGAGCTTCTTCTACTTAGACTACATTAAACAAAGTTGAAAGACCTGTTTTTCCTCCCTTGCTCATTTTGAATTTCATTTGAATTGCATTTGTGAAACCCAGGTGGTCATGTGTGTGTGTGTGTGCGCGCGCGCGCACGTGCGCGCGCTTGTGTGTGTGTGTGTGTGTGTGTGTGTTTACACATCCATATTTAAACTGATGGAGAAAAAAGGCCAGAACAAAATGAATAAACTCCCTCAAGGGTTTGAAATTTGTATTTAAATATAGAAGCAGGATGGAGGTTAATAAATTGTTTAAAGTACTTCCAAAATATCTGAGTAAGATTTTATTAATTAAGATGAAGTTTTGTGAGATCTATTGACAGACTCAAAATAATCTAAAATTCAAATGAATGTATATTTCTAAGTTTCCATTTAAAAAAATGCACATCCTCTAGAATGCTTAGAAATACTAAATATTATTATTACTATTTTCTTTGTAAAATCATATAGAATGAGGGCTTATCTGCCTAGCGATTAGAACAGCTTTAAGTCTACAAGATTTTTACATAACCCCCAGAACCCTGGAAATTCTTTAAAATAATCCAGATTCTAAACCATTATGTCTTTGAATCTTTTTTCTTGGCCATATACTTTAGCACTATGGTTATCAGTTCTTTCTTTTATAGCTGCAAATGCACAGCAAAGTGTTTTTGATAGAATTAGGTATCCATTGGAACAAGCTGTTTTGACTTCGTTCGTTCTCATTGCATTTCTGTCGCATAAAGAAGAAGAGAACTACTTTATTTTCCTTTTCATGGAAAGTTAAGTTGATTCATAATGCCTGAAAAAAAATGAGGTTATTTGAAAATCTGTCTTAAACTTCCTATTTGTAGCACATTAGTTATGGATACTAAAATTTGTAAGAATCCTACAAGTCACATAGCTGGGACCTCTTTGCTCCACGACACTTCTGGGCACAGAACCTCCCCATCAGCCCCTTCTCCCCATCCCTGGTGTAACACTATCTCAAGGTGAATAATGTTTCCTGGGTAAGGGGAAATCATAGGTTTACAGGCATGATCTTCTAAAGTAACTATCTGAAAGGCAAAAGAGATCACAGCCTCTGAGATGCTAGGTAGGAAATGTAACAGAGCCTTTTAGAGAATTTGTGAGGTATAGTAAGTAATTTTAGTCCGACAAGTGTTAGCATCTCATTAGTTTGTCCGGATCTCTTGAACCAGCAGTTGAGCCAAAAATCTCCTGAGCCAAGCTTTCTCGCAAGATTTCCTGTGCTTCCTGTTTCTGTGTGAGCCAGAAATACCATGAGAATGACCTTCCTTGTGGTATTTCTGCAGTTCTACCTTGGGATGAAGATAATCCCATATTGGGGAGAATTTTTGTTTTTAATTGTGCAACATTTTCAATTTTCAAACCTTCAAATGAAGGAGATTCCTCTTTGAAAATTTGAGATGGTATTTGCTTGGCCCTAATACATTTCCACTAGGAAGTATTCATGTTCAGTGAGTCAACATTTTGTAACTTCTTTAAGATATTTTTATGAGGAGATGTGTAAAACAATCTAGAGAAGACAATGGAAACATATTCTTGGGCTTTTAAAAAGTCATTCTTGAAGAGATGTGCAATGAAGAGTTATATTCTTAATATATTAGTGTATGTGACATATTATATCGTATATTTGTTTTCTTTGTTCTTAACCCCTTTGTTCCAAGGGTCAGGATATCCTGATGCTAAGTACTATTGCAAAATAAGTGAACAAAAATAAAAATAGTCAAACACTTAGGAAACTCTTTGGTTGTTATGTCAAGGAAGTTTGTGACTGAGGAGTGAGTTTAAGACATTATTCAGGAAATATGCTAATAAAATACAACAGTCTACCTGTGCTTATTAAATAAAATTGTCTCAGTTCTAGAGAGCCTGGATGCCCCAGGCTGATGGAAGGGTAAGGTAAGAATTGGGAGGGCCGGCAAAAGTGGTGGAACTTTCAGACTTACACTTAAATCCTTTCATCTCTTAACAAAGAGGGAAGTTTTTAAAAGGCACATTTTTCTCATAAGTGGATCATTGATTATTCCCTAATTGGACTGTATGAATATCTGGTTGTTATAGAAAGAGTTGTTTGACCAATATTTTAATAATGAAATTTCCAAGCATCAGTGTCTTAAATGTCTTTTATTGTTGTTTTATATCCTTAAAGGATGCTGACCTTAATAGGTAAAAAAGGTTTTACGTATTAAAAAAGACAGTAGGTTTGCCAGTGTACTTTTCCATCCAGAAAAAAAAGAAAAGCCACTTAATTCAGTGTGGAAAACTAAACTTATTAATCACGGGTTTAGAGAAATAATAGTAACAACAACCACAAAATTGCAGTAGCCTTTGCTAGTTTCAAAAATGAGGTGAGGGCATTGAAAATAATACACACCCTACAATGGTCTTTCTCCTCTCCCCTAAGTCCCCTTTTCTCTCCCCTAAAGAAACATCAAATGATTGTATAATAAAACAGTCCCAAAAGGGGCACAGACAGGAGCAACAGATTGTACAGCAACAAAATAAAATGCCAAGCAAAATAAAACACTTTGCCATGCAGAGACGTAAAAAGGAAAGAAAGATGGAATTGTTACAGTGGTCTCCCCAAGAAAATAGGAGCTCTCCATGTGAATGTCCAAGTTCAAATTGTTCCTTCAAACCCAATTTGCTGGCAAAAGTGCCAAATACAATACCACCCCACTTCCATTTATATCCAGGGCTTTTCACATTAGCCCCAGGGGGCGTCCTCTTCTGTGGTAGGGGTTCTTACTTCCAGGGTGAGTGCCTGCATCTATGAGCCTCCGGATCCAAGACACGTGGCCCATGATTGCCCTCAGCCAAACCACTGTCAGGGGAGGGGGGTGGCAATTAGTGGCCCAAACATTATGTCCACAGTGCTCTGTCTCTGGAGAGTGAACCTGCAACACTTCCTTCCCTTTCTTTGCACTGTCATTTATGCCCCCAATGAATAGCCTTTAAAATTGTTATTAAAGGAAATGATTACTCCTTTGAAATAAATTTTTAACCTTCCCGAGCTAAGTATCCAGACTATGGAACCCCACTGGATGTTTGCAGGATTTTTTTTTTAATTGAAGTACAGTTGGTTTACAATGTTGTGTTAATTTCTGGTGTACAGCGTAGTTGATGCTCCCCTAATTCACTTCTTTCAGAGAGAGCTTTGGAATGTGATTCAGTGTTATTTCCCTTCCAGCCGAAGGGCAGCTGAGGTTACAAAGGGATTTGACTAAGAGGCCAAAACCCAGTTAAGTTTACTGAGAACCAAATGACAGCAAAGGGGGAGGGGCGTGGAGGAGGGGAGTGTGTGAACAGTGGCGCCGAGAATCAACCCAAGAGCCTTCGGAATAACCCCAGCCCAGAGCAGACCGTAGTGGACAGGCAAGGTGGCCCCCGGCCAGACCTTCCAGAAAGAAGCAGCTGCAAATTGGCTGTGCGGGTGTCTGGCTTCCCCTGTTTTCCGAGAGCTCCTCGGGCTTGCAGGGCTGGAGCCGGGGAATCTTCTAGGCTTCCGGCACCACGGGGGCGACTCCTTACCTGACACCTTCAGAGAATTGGCCTCCGGAGGACCCCTCTGAGAGGCTGGCAAAGGGGACCCCCACCCCCAGCTTCTTTGCCTGCCGTCCTTCAGGGGCTAAACAAGCCACTGAACAAACTTTGACAAGCCCCAAAAGAGAACGGAAAACAGATAAATCAGAAGAACGGAAAAAGCAAAGGCTAAAACCTCGATGGCTTTTTCCCCCTGCTGTCGTTCCAGCTGTAGCCTGGGATTAATTAAGTACCGCGAAGTCAGTGCCTGAGAGAGAAGGGGGGAGATGCATTCTCTCTCGAAGGAAGGAGGACAGTGACAGTCCTCACCAGTGAGAAAGCTTGGGAAGTGAGTCGCTCGCGGCGTCAGGGTTTGTGGAGGGACTGGAGGGACAGGGAGGCTGTGTCAGGCTGGAGGAGGCTTGCCTGTCCGAAGCTGGAGAGGATTTTCCGGGGGTTCGCCTTCCCCTGTCTGGGAAGCATTTCCCTTCTGATAGCAGCCGCCGCTGCCGCCGCCGCCGCAGCAGCAGCAGCAGCCCTACCTCCTCTTCTGGGGAACAGGGCAGAATGCCTGTGCTCCAGCGCTACTTCCACTCGGCGGAGCTGGGCAGAAGGTGGCCAGCCCCCGAAGGTGTGCTGCCCTCCTCCCCGGGCAGCCGGCCGGGGTGCCAGCAGGGGCCGCTGCCCTGGGACTTGCCAGAGATGATCAGGATGGTAAAGCTGGTTTGGAAATCCCAAAGTGAGCTGCAGGCGACGAAACAGAGAGGCATTCTGGAGAATGAAGATGCTCTCCGCAGCTTTCCAGGTAAATGGGCTCTGAGGTGTGAAAGGTAACAGGGCCAAGTCTGGTGACTTTCAGTCCCTTCCTGGGACAGCCCAAGCCATAAAAATGGGAAAAGGAAGGAAGACGAACTGTGCAGCATAGGGCCCGAGGGCTGTGATTAATGAATGTTTGCTCTATGACAGAAATGCATGTTAAAATTAAATGTGATCTGGTTGGAGGAGCATTAATAGACAAAATCAAGAGACCTGGGATCTGGGCTTAGCTTGTCACTTGCTTGCCCTGTGGCTTAAACAAGTAAAATTTCCTAAGTTTCAGTCCCCAAAAGGGAGGATGAAATTGGGTGCTCTTTAAAGTCTATCCTGCTTCTGCAGTTTCTTGTTGACAAGTCAGTTATCGCTGAGAGAATATTTTTCTTGGGTTGCTTTTTTTGTAATGCTTCATACAAAGTAAAATATGTTTTCTCATTGTTAGCTATGGAATTACAGCACGTACAAATGTTCCCAGGACTGAGTTTGGCCTGGAAGCTTTTTGTGTTGTGAGAAACTTGGTAAACTTCCTTGCCTCAGTTTCCCCTTTTGGCAAATGACAATAATACAAAGTTCCCCACTGATACCCGGAAAGCTCAAATCGCAAATGTGGAAATGGTGATTCATAGGGGCTTTGTCACGTTATAAGAATGCGCTGTGCTTGGGACGGTTGAGGAGAACTTTGCTGTGTTTTTAACAGTGGGTACCACACCACAGACATCCCTAGGATCCCTGTGAAAAATCCCTGGGGGCTCCAATAACACTGTAAACTAAGAATGCAGGGTGTGCTCTTCCTTAGGGCAGTATGTTGGTAGATATTTGGGAAGTCGTGGTACACTTTAGAAGAATGAATGTGAGCGTGTGTTTATGCATTTGAAGGCTTGGCCAGCTCTATGCAGTGGAATCCTGACATGCCATTGGTGGCGAGAGATGGGGAGCTAGACAGAAAAGCTATACCAAAAATTACCTCTCTTTTTCTCATGGAAAGACACTAGGAAATCAAAACTTGACCAATTTTGTTTTTAATAAATTATAGAGAAACATTTCCTAAGTTGCTTAATAATCTAAGAAGAACAATATTAAAAAAATAATGTTCTGGGCAGAAAAAAAAAGATTTGAAAGAAATTAAAAAACCACTGTGCTGGTCTCTAGTAAACAATGAATACTTAGGAAAGAGAAGGAAACCAATGAGACTGAGGTTTATGTGGCAGTTGGGGGATGCCCAAGAAAATGGGTCTTGGTCAGAAAAAATGAGGTAATGCTAAAGCCATCCCATATTTCATGTGAGTACAAGAAAAATGGAAAAACCCACCTGGGCAGAAAACTCAATTATGACACTTCAACTTTTACCGCTCTTGGTTTGTTTCAGTATATTAAATGATTAAAATGCATATTTCAAATTACGCCTTTGGTAAAACTACCGAATTCAACAGATGTTAGCATGTCTGCAGAGATACGTGTATATTATCATTTCTATTATATGCTGGTGAGTGTCTGATTCCTGAAAAAGCAGTACAACAGAGAGAAAACAGAACTCCTATAACTTTTTAATCACTTAAAAGGAACATTCTTCTGGACATTATAAAGTTCAGCTAGTTGAGTCTTAATATGCCCCGGACCACCGTCTCACCCTCAGTGGAATGTATCTCAGCAGCCACACTGGTTTCCAGGGAGGATGCACCTTGATCCGCTATCCCTTCGTCCTGCCTGCAGGGAGGCAGACTCTATTTCGACACCTCCCCAAAGGCTGTCTGCTTACCTCCTCTTCCTCCTTACCTGCCTTCCCATTCTCAAGGAGGCGAGGGGCTCACCCATCCTGGTGTGCACATAAAGCCCTTATCCTCCACATGTGTAGCTGGACAATAAAGCCCCAAGTTGCTTCACTCTCCAAATTGTCCTTTTCTTTCTCTTGTCTTGTTGCTGATGCTGCATTTCCTCATCACATCAAGTGCTCTGTGCCATTCTCACCATGACGGTGAGGGTCTCAGGAACGCTTGTAGAAGATACCAAAAGTCTGGCATTTTTCCATTTTTAGAAGGAGATGGTTTAGGTTGTTTTCAATTTGTATACAGGGGTTTGAATAGAAACTTCCTCAAAAAGCACCAAGACACATGGTAATAACACTCGTTTTCTCTCTCAAATTTGAGCTCTGCCTCAGAACCCTCAAACAGTTTCTACTTTGAAACACAAAACAATTTACTGCTCCTCAAAATGCATCAAGTGGTGCCCCGCCTCTGAGCCTCGCCTTATGCTTGGAATGTCTTTTTTTTTTAACTCAGGCGACTGATCATTTGTATTCAAACTACAAAGTCCAACTCAAAGCATCCCTGTCTTTATGACAGCTTTCCTGATCTTCATCCCCACCACCCAGCCTTCCTCCACAGTCATTTATTCCCTCTTCTTTATCATCTTTACCTGTAGGAACTTAACATATTACATTTGTAGCACACAATTTTAGCCACACTAATAACTAAAAACAGGAAAATTAAATACTCTAGCATTCTGTGTATATTTCAACTGCTTGTGATAACAGATAAATAGGTTTACGTTTTTAAAAACCATGAAATTGCAGAAATTCTGAAGATAACCAACAGTCTAGAGAACTTTAGAGACAGGCATCCCTGTTTCTTAGTAAGTTGCATTTAACTTTAAAAGTTCCAGCTTTTCTTTTCCCTAGTGAAGGGCATCGTTATTTTTACTCAGACTTCTTTGGCAAGACTGGAACTTTGTATCTCATAAGTGAAATAGAAAATGTTCTGAGATTTTGCTTAGGAAATAAAGGGAGAAAGCAAAAGGATTTGTGGGAAAATAAGTGCATAAATAGACTGAACTGTGAGTGATGGAAGACAGAGAGGTAGTGTCCCCTGAAGAGAACAAGGAAATGCCAGGGAGGAAGGAGGTTTTATGTGTGAACATCTTTGCTGGAGACTAATGGTGACTTTTCAAGCAATAGGTTGGAGGAGGGAATGGAACAGGACAGGAAGAAGAGGAGCTCTTCCTCTGGGTACGTGTGCATCTGGGTGTGACCCCTCCCAACCCTGAGCTGGGCATTGGCAGAAGCACTGTTTGTCCTGAAGAGGGACTCTGGAACTTATCAGCATACCCAGAGTTGGAGCATCAGCTTAGTTCATTGGCTTGTACCTGAGTATTTAATTTTTTTTCCTTCAAAAATCAGATGTGGTTATTTATTTATTTATTTATTTATTTATTTATTTATCTATTTTAAACATTTTTTATTGAGTTATAGTCATTTTACAATGTTGTGTCAAATAGTATTTAATTTTATTAATACTCATATCATTTTCCCTCTATGAGGCGAACAAAGGATGGTCCAATTGTCTAGTCGAATACAAATGAGGCAAACAGTGGGCTAGAGACTAACCAACTTGTTCAGAGTCACACATTGACATTGGGTCAGACCCAGATCATCTCAATCATCCAACCCTAGTCCAAAAAAACTGACATGATTGGGGCTCAAGCTGGGTAATTTAAATTTAAACCAAGATACTGCTTTATTGATTATATGTAGATGGATAAACATGGAAATTAATGACAGCAATATAAAGCTTGATCAAACCAGAAAAATAATACTACCATGTGAAATAAGTCGAAGATTGTGCCTCTGTTACATTTTTAAACTTATTTTCTGGGCTTTAGTTTTAGGTCCTGAATTTCAGTGCTGGAAAGACCTACGGGGAGATTTCCCATCTATTGTCAATGGAAAATAAGCTTTAAAGCATGGTGGTGAGAGCATGCCCAGAAGTGGGGAGTGAGGAGAGGGAAGAAGGATAGGGAATAAATAAGTGGTTTCTTAAATGCTATGAGTGCAAATATTAGCCTAATTATGATTCTAGTCAGTAACCTGTTTAAGACTAGACATCCCCTAGCTGGACTTAGTCTTAGTTGAATAAATAATTTGATTTCAGAATTCAACCAAATAACTGCAAATTCTGCAGCTGTGAATCTTAACTTGCATTTTGGTATCTCTGCCCTAAATTTTGCATGATATTTTACTTATTTATTAAGCTTGTTTCCATTTCAATAGCCTTTGGTTACAAAAATATGTAAAACATACCTTCCTCCAAAAAAAAAAAAGTGTTTGTTTTCCCCATAGCCATTGTAACTTGTCGTGCCTTCAAGGAGAATAAAAATTTCAGAACTTCGCTTTATGATGAGCCCTGAAAATCAAACAACTTCAGAAGAGAAAGTCTCTGAAACAATTCACTGATTCCAGAACTGTACAGTTCAATTGACAAAGGGGCTGTTTTTAAATATCTTAAATATCAAATATAAATTAAATATAGTGAAGAATGAACATTTTTATTATTATAATTCAAAGAGTATTTATTGCATGCATGGTGTATATCAGGGACTGCGAGGCACCAGAAACTCAGGGAGGAATCAAACACTTAATGAGAGAACAGTGATTTTGAATTTATGAATCAGAATTCTATCTAGAACTTCAGTGTGAAAACAAGCATTTGTTAGTTTATACCTCTAGGTCAACTAAGTATTGGCTATAAAAATTGGCCAGTAAGATTAAAAAACACTTCTAAAACATTCAAGCGCCCTTTCAAATACTCTTCAATATTAATAATTTCATTCAAAGCAGGACAAATTGCATTGATCAAAGAATCAGTTAGTCTGAACAGTAAATGACATTAATTCATAACATTTTTCTAAAGCTACTTCTTCTGAACATTAGCCTGCACTCAGTCTGTAGCTATTACTGGGTAATGATCATTGACAATTCAGTCTGTTCTTTAAATGCAAATGCAAAATTGAGTGAAAACTGGAACACATCATCTCACCTTGAGCTAAACCTCTTCTTCAACCTGACTTCCTAGTTTACATAAATGGCATTACTCCTGCAGAAACCCAGGTTCAAAACTGATCCCTCTAGCTCTCCAATTCCAATCGGTTCCAAGTCTATAAGCTCAGTTAAGAGTATCGCTGCAATGTTGAGATTTAAAAAAAATTTAAGTCCTGCCTCTCTATTGCTGAACTGTGTGAACTCTGCAAATTACTTCAGCTCTCTATGCCTTGGTTTCCTCTCCTTTAAAAAGGTAATAACAGCAGCACCTTTGCAAAAAGTGAGGATTAAATGAGATAATACCAAAAGTGTGCCTAAAAAAGAGCCTACATCCTCGGTAAATGTCCATTCTCATAATTATTGGTACTGTTATTGCCTCAACCACTTATCTCATAGTCACTGCCTTCTTTCTATTCAGTTGCGTGGCCCTTGGCCAAAACTCATGTTGTTTGGTCTATTATCTGCCAGTAGCCTCCAACTCAAGTACTCTCTCTACCCCTCTTCTTTCTTTACTCTGTGATGTAGATCAATAACATCAAAAGAAAAATCAGAATATATCTCCCCACTCTTCAGAATTCTCCAATGATTCTCCATTGTCTGCAGAGAAAATCCAAATTCTACCATCCTGCATTCAAAGCTCACTTTTCCCATCTCATTTGTCGTACTGCCCTCTAAGCACTTATATTCCACCCAGACAGGACAAACATCCCACAGCTTCCTACTTGCTTTCTGCTCGTTGTAGCCAATGCCTCAGATTACTTACTTCCCTCCATGTCAACTTCTGCCATCCCTTAAGACCCCACTTGTATGCCATTCCCTGCGCAAAGTCTTTCTGAGCTTACCGAGGAAGGGTGTGCCTTTCTCTTCTGAAGTCTTACAGAACTTTCTTTGTATTTATTGTACAGGCAAATCACTTTATTTTATTATAATTAATGTACATTTTCTTCCTCCCCTCCTAGATTTTCAGCTTTTTTGAGAATCTGGAGAACATTCTATTTTCTTTGTGTTCTCCCTAGCATCTTTCACATGTCAGCCATTCAATACACTTTGATAAATGAAAAAAAAAAAAGAAAGAAAGAAAGAAAGAAAATTATCAAAAGGAATAAAGTAGCTTACAAGATGCCATTAAATGCCTGAATGAACATTTTTTTTCCCTAGGCACAGATTATTTAAGAAATATGAATTTTAGTTCTTCCTTTTAATGGAATCATTTTTAAACTTATATTCTGACAGAAGATCAGGATTAGTCATTACAGCTTTTAAAGTAAAAGAAAAGAATACACAAGAGTGAATTTCAGAACCATTCAAAAGGTATAAAGTATCTGCAAAACTAATATGAGACAGTTCTCTATTCATATAGAGGAATTGTCATTGATAATTATTAAGTTTTAGAGTAAATGCATCTAAATTATGCCTGCTTTTATATACTTTTAAAATAATTACTCTGTTCATGAATCTTGGAACATGTTACATCAACTAAAGTTTCAAAAGTCGCTTCTTTTACAGATAACAGCCTGTATATTCCTCAACGTAATTTCAAAAATAGAATACGGAAGGTGTGTGTTTACCTGGTCCTACAAATGAGCTTTTGAGGGGACTGGAGCTGAATGAGGGATGTTATTCCCGCGTCCTCTGCTCTTTGCCTGGAAACAACTTCTTTTTTCTTTCTTTTTTTTTAAACAAGGCTGTTTTAACTGGGCAGCAAAGCACTGACTTTTGCATTTAATTTCTAAAAGGAAAAGTTTAGAAGCTTTATTGTTAGAAGACCAAAGGCTTCAAGTTAATTTTTTAACTCACAGAAGCGACTGAAAATGTGTGCTCTTTTCCATTACCTGATTTTTTCAGCCTTTAATTATCAATACACTTCATTGTATAGTAGGTAGATACCATTATATTAAAAATATGATATGGAGCAAAGCTCAAAGTACTTGTAATTTAATACAATGCCTTAGCCTAGATGTACACACAACATAGACTTTATTCTTTGTTTTTCTATTTCTCTCTCTCTGTCTTTCCATGTATTTCTTTTTAGAACTGACTTCAATCTCGAAAATGTTAAGAGATCATCCCAAGAGTTCAGTTTTGTATCTGTGCACTTGTCTCAAATTTCCTCAAACTACAAAATTATCAGAAAGTACTTCTTCTCACCTAAAAAAAAAAAAAAATTCATGAGGAATGATATTTTATAGATTATAAACCAAACCCCTGTCCTAAGCATTTTGTTACTTCTTGGGCTCTCACGCAAGTGCTAAGTGACCTACAGAAAAGCCTGTAGGTCACAGTCTTTATCATTAGTAACAAGATAAAATTTAAAAGTTGGCCTTGTGTACAATTGGCAGGCAGAGTTGACAAAGACAAAGCAAGGTTTAGTTGTGTGTGGCCTTAAAAGTCAGTCCAACGGAACTGCTCCAGAAAAACAAAATCCCTAGAGAGAAAAGGACGAATTTCAAGAGAGATTGAGTAGCATGCTGTTGCATGTACCTGGTAGTAGCAATTGAGAGGTAAAAAAAACCCAGAAAATTGTAAAATAAAATCAAAGTGAGAGATACAATGGGAATGAATGTAAATCTTTAGGCAAGGTATTGAAAAAGAAAATTAAATAACCAAGGGTAATAACACATATAATGCAATCATTAGAATTTTTCCCATTGAATCCTCAGCTGGTCCTCAACCTCTGGAATGAACACCAAAGCACAAGATTCTCTTTCTTGCTTTCTCCTCCATCTTTTTTTTTTGGATGGCACATGTGTATTTCACAGAAATCTTTAGACTTGATGAGTACTTCAGAAAACCCAAAGACAAATTCATTTAGAGGATCTGTGACAAAAACTCACTCAAAAAAGTTGATAGAATTTGCAGATGAAAATGACTGAGAAAGAAAAGAGAAGGGGGCGGGTGGAGAGCCAAACAAAGAGCACCAAAGGGAAAGAAGTGAGGTGAGGTCACTGCAAAGAAGTTGGATCCAAGCATAAGAAGTGTAATCATACTAAGTGAAGTGAGCCAGAAAGAGAAAGAAAAATACCACGATATCACTCATATGTGGAATCTGAAAAATAAGACAGATGAACTTATTTACAAAACAGAAATGGGCTCACAGACATAGAAAACAAACTTGTGGTTACCAGCAGGGAAAATGGGAACATGGAGGGATAAACTGGGAAACTAGGAGTTCAGGATTTGCAGATACTAACTACTATATATAAAATAAATAAATAATAAGGTCCTACTGTATAGCTCAGGGAACTACATTCAATACCTTGTAATAGCCTATAATGAAAAAGAATATGAAAAAGAATATAAATATATATATAACTGTGCTGCACATCAAAAATTAACACATTATAAATCAACTATACTTCAATTTAAAAAAAGGAAGTGTAATCAAAAACACATACAGAAATGAAGCGGGAACAACCACTGTTCAAAACATTTGTCACAGAGATCTCAAATTTCCACATTCAAATTGCAATAAATGTACCTTGTTTCTTTCCTTCAAGTAATTAAATCTTCCTCTTGAACCCACCCTAAGGAGGAATAAGAAAATCTGAACTCGCTCACTAACAAGGTACCGTCAGTCTCTTCTGGATTAAATGACTTCTGGATAAATACGTTCCCTCCCCTTGCTCCTCTCTAAGGTACTATCTGGTGAATGTACTGTCTGGAATCTCGGGCTCCCACACGCTCATCTGAATGTTTCTACCACACGCAATGCAAAGTGCCAACCTGAGATGGGGAGACAAAGACATGTCCATCTGACTGCTGGGCTCTGTCTTTGATCCCCTTGCCCATCATTCCCTAAGGTATCAGGAGTAGATGGCATTATTCTGGGCCATATCCTCCTTCCCGGGAGAGGGAAGCCTCCATGTGGAAGGGACAAGAAACCATATCCGCAGCCTACCTCTCAGTGTCAATGAGGCCTAATAAATGAATGTAGAGTCCCTTTATCTTTCCACAAAGACCAGTTCTCAAGTCATTTTTCTGCTGCAAACTCACACACACAAAAACAAACAAGCTGAAGAAACAAAAACCCTCACTCTGAGGATGAAATGATGAATATTGACTTCCTCTCTCTCTTTTCCTTCTTGCTATAGCATTCTTAATCATCCCCAGTGGATGCCTCTGGTGGGGTGGACAGGGAAGATACACACAAGAGAATGCAAAAGAAAAATCATGTGGATATTTTCAAAAAACATGATCTCCGTTATATACTGGCTGTGCTACCATGTACTGAGCCTTGCACTTGAGTACTGCACGCTCAGTAGCATTTATTTTAGTTACATTCCCATGCGTGTACTGAACTCAGTCATTCTCCCCTTTCTACTCCCTCTCTCTCTTTGTCTTACAATATGCACATGCAAAGGGAAGGGATAACTTAGGAGATCAGGATTAGCAGATACAAATTACTATATATAAAATAGACAACAAGGTCCTACAGTATAGCAAAGGAAGCTATATTCAGTGTTTTGTAATAACCTATAATGAAAATGAATATATATATTTATAATTGAATCACTAGGCTGTACACCAGAAACTAGCACAACATTGTAAATCAAATATACTTCAATTTTAAAAATATGCACATGGCGGGTGGTATAGCTCAGTGGTAGAGTGTGTGCTTCACATGCACGACATCCCAGGTTTGATTCCCCAGTGCCATGAAATAAACAAATAAATAAACAAAAATAAACCTAATTGCCTCCCCTTCCAAAAAAATAAAAATTAATTTTAAAAAGATATGCACATGCATCACAGCAGTCATCTCAGGGCTCTGACACTGGAAAGTTCAGCTGAATGACCACAGTGTACAAAACAGGATGTGTACAAGTCACACCTTCTGGTCAGGCCCCACACTGAAAGCTGAGGTTTTATATCTAATGCAAATTGGGAATGCCGTCATCATCATGCAGTGCATCGTACTCCGGTCAGTCTGATACATTTCATTGCTTCAATGTGGTAATTGGAAATTTCTGAGAGTTCTTCTCCTTTCTCTGCACCTGGCCCTTAGGGAGAAGATGGGGCGGGAGGCACTGGGAGAACTGTACTGGGATGAAGAGGAGGGCTGCAGCATTTTAACAGGGATCATTATTTTCTTCTAGTGTTGTAACAAGAATCATTATCGCCTCATCCATGGTGACTGATACAGAGAAACTGATGCTTCCTCCACTGTCCTCTCTAGATACATTTTTTTTGCCCTTGTTATTTCTTTTGAATATTAGTTGATTTCTACACTGTTTTTCTTGGATCAGTCCCTGATTCTACAGTAGAACAAAAGAAAATATTTTCTTGTTAATTAAATTGGTATATAAAATCAAGAGCTGGGAATTCACTGGATGTATAAACTCTAAAGCAAATGATTTTTACCCTCTTTAATGCGAAATGCCCTGTTCTTCGATTTGGTGATAAATGCATTGTAGAATGTGAATAGACAAAATTAGACTAAAACAAATTTTGCTTTGAAAATATTTTTGAAAATGTCTTACACACTCCAAAAATAATTAGAAACACTCTAGGAGGTCACAGAATGGGAATAGGATGTTTCATTGTTACATACAAATATTTAGCATCTTCTACTATACAATAAATGTCAGTTGAATAGAAATTTATTCCCAATTTAGAAATAGAAGAAGTTGAGACTATATTTACAACCCTATTCAGAAAAGGAAATAAGTAATTCACATTTCTTGGTTTATTCAATTATCCAATTGAATATTATCTTTTGAGTGTCTATTTAGTGCATAGCACTCTTCTACGTACCTGGGAGGAAAACAGAAAGAAGATATATTATGACCTGTTAGAAAACACAGATCCATAAACAACTCACTGATATCAAGGCAGAATGGCACATGTTTTAAGATAGAGTAGAAATACTACTCTGTGGGAACATTGAAGAAGGACCAAGACTACTTATTCAACTAAGTTTATTTAGTGACTGTCATGTGTCAGACACTGTCTTGGTTCCTTAGAAAATAAAATTTATGAAACAAAGTTGACGAAGGTAGATGAATGAATGGATGGATAGATAGACAGATAGATAGTTAGACAGGGCAAGCTAGCTAGGTGACATGTTATACTGGAGGTATATATACAAAGTCTGTGCCAACACACAAGGGAGTGATTAATTCTGTCAGTATTATGGGTGTTAAAGCAGTTTTCAGAGAGGAGCTGATTTTGAGGTACCATTCAAAGTAAGTTACATTTCTCCAAGTGAGAAAGAAATCTAGGACCTTCCAGGAAAAAGAATAGTAGAACTAAATGCGAGAAAGTCTGGGGAATGCAGAGTGTGGAGTATATCAGGAAGAGGGCTAGGGATGAGACCAGAAAGGCAGACTGGGGGACAGATTACCAGGGGTTTCACCTGCCTTTCTAAAGAGTGTTTCCTCCAGACAATGAGAAGGCTTCAAATAATTTTAGTGGGAAATGAGAAATTTTACATTTTAGAAAGGTCACTCTAACAACAATGGCTGGTGGAGAGCTGGACTTGGGGGTAAAGATACCGATGGATTTTGAACTACCAATGTGGTGTTCATTGACTATATTTAGTAGATATTGAGAAATCTGAGATGATGAATATTTTTTTAACTTACAGATCACCTTTCCCACATACTGTAGTATTTTACACAGAACCACAAGAAATAATATACAAATCACCAAGCCAGTGCCCTTTACCATTTGACACCACCCTGTCCTGAAGGATTTATATCCTTGATGTTCTTCCATCCAGACCTCCCATTCCATTTGTGCTCATCTCTTCCCTAGAGTCAAAGCCTGACACGATGTATCCTCACAATCTCAGAACAGTCTATCCCTTCTACTCACTAAGTCATGTTTCTTCCTGTCTTCAGGTTGCCATGTTTTTCTAAGTAAGCAGTTCTTTCAAGGCTAGGTACCACAAGATGGATGAGAAAAATGTGTAAGAAAAACATAATTTTTGTGTAGCTCATAATGTTGTCTGTTAGATAAAACTACTTCCTCAAATACAAACCAAGTGTGATATATATTCCACGAGGGCTAGATGTTAACTCACGCCTCTCTAGAATGACCCATGAAGTCTTTGTGTGGGCTGATCATGGTGGGCTATGTCTTTAAGATGCTTAAGATCTCAACAAGATGTGACAAGGTGATTTTCTCGGTGAAGGACATAACATGAATGGTACAAAAGCAGAAAAGCGAAAAATGATTGAGAAATGGAGATTAGTCAAGTTAACTTGGACTGATATTTGGTGTAAAGCATAGTGGGAAACAGAAAAACACAACATTAATGTAACCAGGTTGCATATGAACAAGAAATCTCTTACTTTTATAGAACCATTAAAAATTTTTAAGTGGAAAATAGATAAGTCTTTGCATTTTATAATGGAAAATGACTTTAAGATCTAGTTAAATCACTGCATTTTCTCAAATGAGAAAGCTAACTATACTTGGAGATTATACAATATACTTGGAGACAATTTGAGGTTCCTTGATGCCCAGCCATGCTGTTGACTCAGCCATGCTACCTGCCATGGTCCAAGCTTTATTAAGCCTCCCAACTCCATAAATGCCTCTCTATGTGAAAATCTCTCTAAATCTAATTTTCCATCCTTTTCACTTTCATGCACCAACATTTCTGTTTTTGCATTCTATAAGGGTGTGGTGTCCATCTTATACGAGCAAGACTATATATATATATATGTATATATACATATACACACGTACACACACACACACATATATATATATGTCCATAACATATATGCACCCATTAATACATTCTTAATGTACGTATGTATATGTGTATTTTTCTTGTTTTCATACTTAGACTATAAATTGTGGGCATGTCCCAAGTTCTCTCTTTGTGAATTTCCCCACCTAGAGTACCTGCAATATACTAAAAATGTAGTTGTTCATCAGAAAAGAAGATTAGATGTGAAAATTTAAACAGAATTGTGAGGTTAAAGGAAGTTACATATAAGGTAGAGATGGTAGCTGCTGGTTGCTAAACCATCACAAATGAAGTATTCCTGTGATCCTGTTCCATAGTTCTGCTTCTCTCTGCCTGTTACTTAGAGATAGAGTTTCAGCAGGGTGGGGCAGACAGGGCCAGTGCGTGTGGCTGTTGGAAGCTTGGGTCTGTAGCACATTTGCCCCTAAACTATTGAGGATTAACCTCTCAATCCCTCAGGCTGTCTTTGCAAACATAGTGTTGAGCACAGAAAGCAAGTTAAAGATTTAAGCAACATTGAGGCAAGATTTTATAGAGCTCATCCCAACCTTCTTCTTCTTCTAGAAGGTTTTTGTATTTCCAAAGGAAAAGTGTAGTTTTTAGTGCCCATTTTTTCTCCTTTTTCTTCTGAAACTCTCTCTCCCTTCTCTCAGAAACCTTCTTGGCTTCCTGCATTGTACCATTCACAGCCTGCCTGCTCATTGCCACCCAAATAAGGTAATAGTTAGAAATACAATTGAAGTGGCTTCTTCTTTTTAATGAACAATAGAGCTTGTTCCATTAAAAATAAGACCCTACTCTGAACCAGTCCAGAAACTTTTTTTGATGTTTAAAAAGAAATGTCAGTGTCTTGTGAGGCGGGTGGCGGTGGACAGAGATTTCTGATGTTGTTCTTTATTTTTACTCTGTGCTCCCGATACCTCTGGCTCTAGCTGAGGCAGAAACGGTGAGATGCCATAAAATAACCCCCTCTCGAAGTATATTTGGCCTGACAGGAAACAGGAAATACCAGAAAAGATCACACGAAAAGCTGTAATCATAAGATTTCTAGCCTAATTCTTTTGACGTCAGCAGTTTAGATAAGTCAGATAAGCAATCCCAAGCATCCGTGAGCTCTGGAGTGCCAGTACAAATACCCCAAGTGCATCTTCAACCTTTTTGAACTCTCGCATTGTTGTTTTGCCCCTGCCCTCCTCTCTTTCCCCCAAGAAGCATATCCTGAAATTGTGAATTACGGATTAATGTCAACATTAAGGTATTCAAAGACATTACACAGAGCTTCTAAGTTGGTCCTATAGCCAATTCAGCTGGCTTAGTGCATTATAAATCTTTGATGAAGCTGACTGTTAAGAAGACATCGAAAACTCATTCTGGTTTGTCTCAGAAGGAGTTTGCTTCCCAAAGTTTAACTTTTCCAATCTTGACAACTAAGCTACGACTATGAAATGTCTTTGATAGTATACTAAAAGATACATTACTGTACTGAAAGGATGCCAAAGTATTCAGTAACTCAAATCATCATCGTTATCACCTTTTCTTCGGGCATCACCACCTCCGTTCCACAATAATAAAATATTTCTGGGTTTGTTAGATATAAATGACACAGGAAATACACTCCCCTATGAATAGTTTTCATAACTTCAGAACCAGCACTATGGACCTCAACCATTAGATCATAAGCAGAGGTATATGCACAGGCTGTTCAGAGGATGAGGTAAGAGATGAAATCAAGATTTAAGTTGATATTGCATTACATGTAACTTTAAAATAGTAAAAGGTTAAGGATAAGAACTTATTTACACATTTATCTATTTCCAAAAAGATGTGTAAGCTTATAAGAAGGTTACAATAAAACATATGTACACAAAGACATAAAATCATCCTGTCCAGATAAAAGACAAAAATCACATAATAAAGTAGGAGGGAAGGAAAACAAATACACAAAGTAACTGAGCAAAACTGAGATCTGAACTTCCTACCAGGCAAGATAAAAGGGGAAACAGAATGATTACAGTATTCATTGTCATTAGGAAGAAAAGTGTTTTTCCCGGCAATGGGTGTGTGGAGCACGTTTTGATGAAGGCTCTCTTTTTTGTTTGTTTTTAACTGTATTTTTTGTTAGCTTGCATGCTTACTTTTTTTAAACAGTTTTTTATAGACTTATTTATTTATTTTTATTTTATTTTTTGAAGGGGAAGGTAATTAGGTTTAGTTATTTATTTACTTTTTTTTAATGGAGCTACTAGGGATTGACAAAACCCAGGACCTCATGCATGCTAAGCATGTGCTCCACCACTGAGCTATACCCTCCCTAGATGAGGGCTCTGTATGACAGTGGAGGATGTCCTTCTGAGGAGTTTGAGTTTAAGCAGATATGCAGAGGTGTGCCACCAGGAGAGAGTTTGACAGACTCGCTCAGTAAAAGATGGTTCTAAAGAGACTACTCACTAGGGAGCCAAAAGTGAGGTGGCCCCATTGTGGCTTTGGAGTGGTCGGACATAATAAGGGGTCAAAAACCTGCGTGTAACTGTGGGGAATGAGAATGAAAGAGTTCAGCCTCAGGAAGAAAGTGCAAGCTTCAGCAAAGAGTTCAGCTTTTGTGAATATCTAAAGTCAGAGGACAGCCCCTGGAACATGGAACACTTCTAATCTCATAATGGGCGTACCTGCCATTATAATCATTAAAATGGAAAGAGAAAAATTAAGAAGCAAATGCCTCCTCTTAGATGGTAGAAATGTTTTTACATTTACCTTTGGTTGTGCCAGACACTTGGCTCTAATTAAGTACTCATTGGTAATTGGTGAAGTATCCTAATTAACTCACAGATTAGTCTTGAGTCTTTATCAGACTTTTTACCTGATACTCTTTGCTTTGAGTCCCACAACTAAGCCCTTTATTTTCTCAGTTTCCTCAGTGTATGGACCGATGTAGACACTCAAAGCATACATGTTGTATTAAAAGTTCAGAATAAATAATATCTGAATGTATTTTTTATCTTGTTTGAACCCATTTCCCACACTGCCTAACATTCTGCTCAGTGAAAACCCTTTTAATACTTCCCAAGGATTTGGAAAATTGAAAAGAACGTTATGTGTTTAGATTAAACGATAAATACTATAGTCAAGGAAGCACAGTAAGTATGAAACAGGTGGATTTATTCCTATTCAGGGCAAAAGTGATGAGCAGCTGGGTGCTAAGTGTCTTGAGAGCTGCAAGTGTCTAGACATCTTTTCTGAGACCACTTCCAAATAAACACACCGAAGAGGGTTACCAGTGTGCACGGGAGCAGATTAATGTCAGAGAGAAAACAAGCTCTTGATTTGTCCAAGTCTAATATACCGGACAATGATCTTGCAAAATAAGTAAGGAAAAGAGAAAAGGACTAAAAGATGAGAGGAGGCATAACTGGGCAGAGGAACACCTTCTTTCTAAAAAGAACAATGGAGTTTAAAAAGAAAAAAAGAGGCCTGAGCTGGTTAATGCCAAATGTGGCACAGAGACTAGAAGAAGGTGAAGTCTGACGCACTAGAAAGACTTGTTACGTACGGGATCTTTGAATTTAGAGCTGAGCTGCTCTTCCTGACCTCTCACCACAGTCAAGGTGAGCCCTTAGTCATCAACAGTTGCGATACATTTATATCACCAGTCTTTGCCAAACTAACCAAGTTCAACAACCTTGCACTTTAATTGACAACCAAGCTTGAACGAAGGGCTACCCAAGGTGCATGCAGACACAGGTGTGCGCTATACCCACTGCTGTAAGATTATTTCCACTCAGGATAATGTGCTTTAAAGGCTTCTGGGGCCACCTGCAAAGTTGTTGAGTTCTTTCTCTGGTCGTTGTTTGTTTGCTGTTGCCCTGTGAAGCCGAAATTTAAAGGCTATAAAGAGCTGCATTTCTCGGGGAGCCTTCACATCTCAACTTCTTTGGGAGTAGACTCCATTTTTTATAAGGTTTGTGGTTCTGATTTATGTTCCTTTATTTTAATCTTATGAAAAATTCATAACTGCCTACTTCCCTACAGCCCCCTTCTTTAGCCCTGTCATTGGGGATACTTCTTTTTAGTTTGTTATCATGGTTCAGTAATGGGATCTGGAGCCAGACTCCTTTGTATCTTTACTAAATTCTTTAGACCTAAGTTTTCTCATCTGTAAAATAGAAATAACAGTAGAAACTGCATTATGGTACAAGATTATGTCAGATAATTCACATAAAGAAACCAGCATACTGCTAGGACATAGTAAGTCCCCTATAAGTGTTCATGATTAGTACCCCACACTACTCATTTCTAATAATCACCCAGAAATATTAAGTTGCTTTTTTAATTTATCACTGAATAGCAGGGAGCACTTACTCAATTCACATTCCCTCATCCAAGGTGCATTACTCTGAGTCATAAATAAAATGGGAAAAGTCATAGAATAGAATTTTAGCTTAATTATATTTATGATTCCAGTGTAATAATCTTGAAAGTACCATTTACTTACAATTTTTAATCAAACTTTCATCCATTACACATCAGTGTATACAATGAAAAGTAATACCTCTAATCATGCAATTGCTGGAATGTTCTGATTAACTTGAGGTGGAGAAATGGAGTTTAAGGTTTGGTTGGGTCAAAGTACATACAAAAGTAATTTCTAAAAGCATGTTGAATTTGCAAGTATTCGGTTGTCAACTAAATCCTTAGCTAAAATAAGTTAAAATGTGAGAATCTTGTGTTCTCATTTTTGAGTAGTCAATTATTTATGGTTTGAATGGCCACTTAACATCAAAAACCTATTTAATCACAAGGAATCTTTTACTTGTTAATGCAATAAGCCAATTCATAACATGTTGCTATTAGAATTCCAGCCACAGCTTTTTAGGAATCAAGACTGATCACTCTTGACAAGCAGCAGACCTTTCCAAAGCACCACAGGGAGAGGAACTTCTCAGAAACCAGGGGTTTTATAAGGATATCAACATAATAACTCATTTCCTAATGAAACTGGCAGAGGTCAATGTCTTCTAGTTATGTTGAAGAAAAACCATTAGATTTCCCTGTGAGGTTTCAGAGTTTGGATGATCTTCAACTGGAGACAGAAGACACTCTGAAATCATGTAACATCTGCTCTCACCCAAGTGTCCAAAGAAGCCTGAAAAAATTCAGAACTACAGGCATGTTTGTTGAACAAAGACTGTGCCTCCATCCTCCCTCCAAGGTCTGTTTCCTGGGAACTCAGTAGCAAGGTAGAAAGGGATAACAATCAAAGACAATTTAAAAAAAAAAAAAAAAAGAATATTTGGTTAATTACTTTTAGAGGAATAGGACTAGTAAAAATTATCCCAGTTCTGAGTGAACTACTCATTCGTAGCCTGAGTATATGATATGCCAACATTTTAAACAATGTTAGTTTCAAGAAGCTTATGTACCTCACCTCTTATCAGCCCAAGTATTGGCTGGTATTCTCCAATGCTGTAAAACATGTGTAATTGGGAAAGATGAAAGGGAGGGATTTTCATAGGTGATATTTTACAGAATGCAGAGGAAGATATACTATGCCATGCCTATTTACTATAAATGTCTACTAGACCAAAAGGAATTCCATTGAGGACTCTGATTTGAAAGAAAAAGTGATTTACACAAGAAATAGTTTAATAGAATGTGAGGTTTTTTAGGTTCTGCTATGAATGAATCAGAAATAGGATTGGGAAGTCAGCAACCTGAATACACATAATCCACTTTTCAGATGCATGAATTATGAATGAGCCACCCTGAGCAGTTGTTCAGCCTGAGCTGTGCTGACATGTCAAGCTGACCTTTGCTTTGGACCAGAGGTGGTCTAATAGCAGCCTAACAGGGTAGGAGTTAGAAGTGACTCATTTTGGGGGGCAGACAGAAAGTGGAAGAATGTATGCAGACTCCATCCCTGGCTCCAATCTCTCTATAATTCCTCAATACAGTTTTACAGAATGAATCAAATCCCTGGACATAGAATCAAAAGGCACCTTCCTACTTGTTATGCAGATGTAAATGTTCCTCTCTCTGCACCAGAGCCAGCCAAAGTGCGAGCAGTGAGATCTGAGCCTTGGTGGAATCATGCCAGGAGGGCATAGTCACTTGAAACCAAGCCCATGTTTGATTTAAACTCAGAATGACAATGTTGGCAGAGGCAGGGGTTGGGGGAAGGGGGTGGTTTCCCTGCATTTGAGCAGGAAAAGCCAGGGCGCTGGGCATACATTTCTAAGTTTTATTTATGCAGATTCCAAGAACATAGTGGCTGTTTGAATACTATCCTAAAGTCCACTTGATTAATTCCCCAAAATCCTACTGTTCAGTTTCATAACTATTTCACATTCAAGATTTTAGCTCTCACCTCCTCACAGTTGAGATAAATGAACTGTTCCATAAATAAAGGGCTAAAAATCCTACTTTTCAATTAAGAAAATAGTGATGATGGTATTAGGAACATTGAACATCACTTTCCAGAAAGTATTTGCTATAAATTGATCATTTCTTCATCTACCAAAACTTAGACCCCTGCCAAGCTTGGAGAGGGATACAAAGAAAAATACACATTACAACCCCCTCCTTTTGAAAATCTACAATCCAGTTTGGAATCAAGGAATCGAGCACAAGACATTTAGGAATAATGCAGACCCTTATATTCTGATGTATAATATTTGTCTGAAAAATTAGAATACATCAGGATCAAAATGAATAATTATTTGAAATCTAATTGATAAAAATGAATATCTAATTTATCCCTCTTTCTTCATTAGTTAATCACCATTTTCAGAGCTTTTTTCCTGAATAACGATTATTTCTAAATCTGGGTTATATTCCCGGACCTTCATCCTAATTTTGATGGAGGAAAAGACTGATTCTTTTTGCTTCCATTTGATTTATGTCGTTTTTCTCTCCCTGTGTTTTCTTCTCCAACTCTGTCTCCTCTGCCCTCTCTTCTCTGATGCTGATTTTAAGAAAACAATGTATTAAAATTCGTATTTATAAACAACCAAATTAGAATAGATAATTGGATTTATAGAAGAAGCATACATACAGGAACATAAAATCATTTTCTTAGCAGAATGAGAAATGCAATAAATCAGAGGAAAAGTAAATTATAAGAAAATGTAAATTGTGGTAATAGAAACAAATTTATTATAATAGATTCCATGAGAGTTTAGAGTGTGCAAGGAGGTTTCACATTCACAGTCCTCATAACAGCCAGTGAGGTAGATACAGAATTATTACTCCACGAATAGAAAACTGAGGCTCATGTTGTGTAAGAGACTTGTCCCAGATCACAGAGCTAATAACAGGTTAAATGAGAAGTCTTTGAATATGGAAACAACCGAAAACATCCTTGGAAGAGTGAATGGATACAGAATACATGATACATACATGTCTTTTATGTACGTATATAGACATATGTATGAAATTATTCAGCCTTAAAAAAAATAGGAAAGCTTACCATTTGTGACAACATGGGTGAACCTAGAGGATGTTATGCTAAGCAAAATAAGCAAAACACAAAAAGAGACATACTGCGTGATTTTACTTACATGTGAAATCTTAAATAGTCAAATTCGTAGAAGCAGAGAGTAAGGTGGTGGTTGCTAGCACCTAGGGGGAGAGGAAAATGGGGTGATAATGGTCAAAGGGTACAAAGTTTCAGTTATGCAAGCTGAATAAATTCTGGAGATCTAATGTACAGCATGGTACCAATAGTTAATGATGATACTAAGTTGTATACTTGCAGTTTGCTAAAAGGATAGATCTTAAATCTTCTCAACACACACACACACACACACACACACACACACGATGGCAGCTACGTGGAGGTAATGGATATGTTAATGAGCTTGATTGTAGTGATCATTTCACAACATCAAGTTGTATACATTAAATCTATACAATTTTATATGTCAATGAAATCTCAATAAAGCTGCTTTTAAAATGTAATAATAATAATAAATGAGAAGGCTTTGAATAATACCTGCCACTGAGTATATGTTCAGTAAACTCCAAGTTTTATTGTAAGAGAGCTGGGATTGTAATTCTCTACTTCTGAGTCCAAGTCTAGGGTTCCTTTCACTTTATATACATCCTTTGATACATTCTTCTTTAAAAAAAAGTAAAGTCCTTTGAGTTGTTTTGCTTGCTTTTTCAGGGCAAACCCCCCAGAGGGAGGATTGTCAGACAATTTCCTAGAACATCATGTTGGGCATGGTGGCTACCGGGTAATAGATGCTCAATAATAATTTCTTGAATGTGTGAATGTAAATGAATGAGAGAAATGCTATGAAGTTGATTGCCACCCTCTCTTTTATTTTGCTCTTAAATAAGTTCAGTTATTAGCTAGTAGCATAACAAACAGCTTTATTTCCAAATGAATCAATATTAGTATTAATAGCCTTGTTTACAGGGGAGTCTCATTGGAGATAATAAGAAATTCTGCACCAATTCCAAGGATGGTTGTTTTAGGTAGAGAGGCCTGAGAACTAGTATGAAATCAGGAATTCTTAGGCAATTAACCTTTAATGACTCATCTTCCTCTCTCCCTACCCCACCTAGGGGAAAAGGATGGCACTACCTGCCGCATCTGAAAGTCAGAGATGTGGAAACTGGGACAACGGTACCTCTCCATGTTTTCAGCTACTGAGCAATACCCCTCCGAGGTCATATGAGATTTATTCAGATTCAACCACCTGTTAGGGTAGAATCCATCAAACCCATTCATCAAGCATTAAGCATTAAATGAACATCTAATCCATGCTGGGCATTGCACCAGGCCACACGGGGTGCAAAGACTAGGATACTGCAGGCCAGGGATTGAGAATGCAACTCAACATCCCCAGCTTTGAATCCCGGTCTGTTGCTCACTGTGTATGTCATTCTTGGCAAACCATCTAACCTCTTAGTCCTCAATCTTCTCGTGTGTAAGTTAGCCCTGGTACATTGCCAGACCTCAAACATGGGATATTAGCATTACTGAACCAGCCCTCAAGGAGCTCATGGTCTAGTGAAAGAACAGAAATGGAAATAATGAACTACTATGCGACGCCTGCTATGATAGCAGGCAAGGGTCTGTGAGAGCACTGAGGCGTGAAAGCTTGACGACCTTGGAGGTTACAGTGTGGTGATCAGCTAAGCTTGTTCTAGTGCTTTCCATGCAATCCTTCTAGAATTTACCCCCATGAGGTAATTTCTCTATTATCCTATTTTATGGATAGGAAAACTAAGGCACCAGGAGATTAGGATAGTAGTCTTAAGGCTTCCAGGATGGCACAGAGCCTCTTCCCATGGAGGATTTTCAGGAGATCAGAGAGTTGCCAAGTAAACAAAATAGAAGAAGCTCATTTCAGGCCTGAGAACAGCAGCTCTGGGGTCCTGAAAGACTCCCTTTCCTCCTGCCACCCTGTCTCTCCACCTCCAGTGCCTGGCTAGGCTCTAGCCCAGTCTGAAAGTCCAGGCTCCTCTCTGGAGTGATCTGCAGTCATTTCCAGATTGGACTGAAGGCTGAGATTGTTTTAGGAATGCACTAGAACCTATTGGTTGATTCTAGGCCAGCCTGAATTCTTGTGAGGCAAGGCGGATGGGGAGGAGAAGCAAGAGGAGCAGTTGATCTCACTGACCTGAGTTTGGATTAGACTTCCTATTGCCATTCCAGAGTCTCAAGACCTCAGTAGAAGCTTGAGCCCTCAAGATCGAGGCAGATTGAGAGACAATAAGAAATAGTGCAAAAGAACCTTTAGTAGGAATATTTGTTATAACCTTGGGCAAGTTTGCAGTAAAATGAGACTCATATTAATTACCCTGCCTACAAAAACAAAAGTCTATAAGGGACGATATATGTGAAAATGAATTTTAAGTAAGTAGAGGGAAATAATAACACAAGAACTTGCAAAATCATAGCCAGTCGCCTGGAAGAGTGAGCAGAGTTTCCGTGAATTAAGAGCATATGATTAACCGAGGCACATGGAGACTCTGGCTCAGGAGCTGATAGAGCTCACAGATACCACTTAAAAACCACAATTGGATATTTTGAGATTAAAAAGTAAACCAGAAATATTGCACAAAATCAAAGGAACTATATACACCCATTAATACCTTTCCCACCCACATGTATCCTCCAGCCCATTTCTCCCACCACCCTGGGAAGGCAGGGCCTCCTTATTTTGTACTTAGATTGCTGCCATAGTCCTCTATCTGAGTTGCCTGCTTTCAACATGTCCTAAAAATGAATCCATCCTAGACACAGGTCACTCTTTCCAAGGCAGAGCTCTGCTTGTATCATTCTACCTCCAAATCTTCCAGTGGCTCCCACTCATCTGGCACCCAAGACAAAGCATGATCTGGCCCCTTTCCTTACTTTCCACTCGTCTGCCTCTCTTCCCTGTGAGCCAACACAACATGATAGTTTGTGTTTCACATGCTCACTGTTATTTCCTGCTTCTGAACATTTACTCCAGGTTATCTCCCTTGGACATTCATGCCTCATCCCCAAACCTCTAATTTCCAAATCCCCTTATTCTTCAATGATCAGCTTAACCACCACCTTCATGCAGCCCCATGTAGCCCTCCCTACTATCTCAGTAAAAAACACCTTTGCACCTGTGACCCATCACATTTTCTTTTTTACCTCCTAGTTTGTACTGTAGTTATTACTGTATATTTCACATCTCCTCAGCTACATGATAAATTTCCTTCCAACACCCATTTGCCCCAGGCAAGGTAGGTACCCATTAAAATTTATTTAATTAATTAATAATGTTGAATGCTGAACATAATCTTTTTTAATACAACATGTGGAACAGCATCTGGTTTAGGATTCTATTGACATGTGCTAAGACTATCAAAATATTCACAACTACTTAACTGTACATCTTTTTACTCTGAGATTCATTTTAGTGTGCAACAGAAGACTATTATAGCTAAAAATTTTTCCAAAAGTGCATCTGTATTAACATTGCAGCTATAAAGGAAAAGCACAAACAGGTCAAATACTTTAAAAGAAGAAAAATAAACCAAATTACTTACAATGATTTTCTGCCTGTCCATGAGGAGCAAAAAATCACCGAACAGTAGGGGAAAAAAAAAAAAAAACAGCTTTCTAGCTCATAAATGCAACAGCTACTCACCTGCTTCTCTGTTGGAGGCAAGTCCATTGGACACTGTGCTGGGGACAGGGGCCCCAGGGGAGAAATCAACAACAGGCTTCTTCCCACAAATGTGGGGCCTTAATGGAGACCATTCTTCTCTTCAAGCCATAAGGGTCTCCAGCTAAGTCCTGTTTGGTTCCTTTGCCTGGTCTGACCCCTTCTCAGCTGTCTCATAAAATTATCTCCACCTTCCTTTCTAGAACCCTGACCAAGAACTTTACAATGGAGGTAAGGTAATCAGCTCCATTCACTTCCCTTCCTTCTCAGAGGGAGTACGTCTCGTGGTCCATGAAGCATTGCTTTCGTGGTCTTTAGCTTACTCCTTCCAGAAGACCTTTCCTGTTAGGTTAGGCCCCTGGTACGTGATCCTGTTTACACCCTTCATTCTCCTTCATGACACATGTAATTATATGTTTAATCTCTACCTTTCTCCCAAAACACCGTTAAGCCCCTTAGGAGCAGAAAAAGTATTTGTCAGTGCTTCATGTGTGGAACACAGTAGAGGCTTAGTAAGTATTTGCTGTGAATAAATGAATAAACAATGCGAGTAACAGAGTCCCAACAATTTGTAGGTTTATGAGAGTGGCGTGTATGTGTGTGACTGCACTTACACCTTGTCCTTACAGACAAGCCACAGCCCAGGTACCACAGAGCACAACTTCACATCTGTCCAAGAGTCAGTGGAGGAGACACCTACTTGGACTTACCTGGGGACAGAGGAGTTCAGCAGCAGCTCCCTGGGAGTGCTGCTGAAACCTGGCCTTGCAGGGGCTTCTCAGTTCACCTTGAAAATGTCATGTCATTATGCTAATAACCATTTCTCCTATGTAATTATTTATAAATAAGCTTATCAAATTAAACATTTACTTCACAAAACTACCTTTGAGGCCAAGTCCCAGGAGTAGAATGGCATGAAAAAAATCTGAAATTGTCATCCTTCTTCTCTTAAATGAGAAGTCATGCTAATGCTTGAGTGTCAGACTCATTTACAAAGAGACCTTGGACTTGATTTGACTGTTTCATAAGTCTGCTGCTTCTATTGTGGTCAATGGTAGTCTGGTTCTTGCACAAGCATCTAATTTAATCCCAGGGTGCCAGGAGCATTGTTCTCTTAACCCCAGTTTAGGAAGCATTGCAGGACTCTATTTGGAGTCTTTCTACCACTTCCACATACCCTGGGGTCATAGACGTTGACTTCCAAAGGACCAAACCAAACCCAAAGAGCAAATAAGGGATCCAGGGTACACATTTGTATATGCAATAATATTATTAAATTACACAATTCAGTACAGCTAATTAGGTGGAATGGTGCTTATGTGATGTTTTCATCTAAATATTTTGTTCTGGATTTTTTTAAATGTCTGATTAAGCATAAATTTCAGAAAAATCAGTTTTCTAGAATAGCAGCTGTCATTGAGCAGTTAATATTTCAGATTTTAAGCACTAATCTATGCTCTTTTTTTTTTTATCAGTTCTTAGTAATAATACAAAAATAGTATTTCCCCCTATGATTTTCAGAGTTCTAACCGGTGGTTTACAGTCAGGTCATCAATTTCACACACCACTGCCACAGGGCTTCCTCAAAGCTTGTCACATTCCAATGGCTTTCATAAAAGTTTTTCTTTCTTTCTTTCTTTTTTTTTTAAGTTTTATCCAGGCATGTCCACATGTCGCTCTTTCCTTATTTTCAGTCAGTCTGACTTAGTCGCAGTCCAGAAGTAAGTACCAGCAAAGCAGTGCAATCCTTCCCACCGCCATTCCACTGCAGCGCTGCTTGCTCTGCCCAAGATTTTGTCCTTGAGGCAGGGAAATCTGCCCTCCTCCCCAGGATGACTCAGGGAGCTCTGAGCAAAGGTACACCCTGGGTTCCTTATTTGCCGTCTGGATTTGGTTTGGTCCTTCCAGAAGGCAACTGTACTATCAGAGAATGTGGGATGATTCTGAACTAAACCCTGAACAGAAATGAAACCTTGCTGATGCTCGTTTCCAAAGCCTTCATTTTCTTATTGGAGTATCCTTAAATCATGCGAAATACAAAGCCCTTAGAGAATATAACACTTCGGACAAATTAATGGAACAGGCATGACAGGCAATGAAAGAATAGCTGTTCAGCTCTCACTGTGCAGATGCAAACCAATTATAGAAACAGATACCTAAAGTCAAAAGGAGTTTGTTTTTTTCAGTTGTCAAGTATGGAGTATATTCTGTTGCATAAAGCACCATGATAAAGATTCTTAAAGAAAAAAAGTTGTACAACATCACATAGCAACCGAAGCAGAAGAGATGGGGAGATAGAGCACAAACCTGAAGTTAGAGAAATGAGAGTTCTTGTTGCATCTTTGTCAGTGACTCCTTGAGTATTTCCTCTGGACAAACATGTCTTATCTCTGTAGGAAAATTCCTTCACACAATGGAAATACCACCTTTCTCCCTTATTCTCAGAAACCTTTTAGAAAAAAAGATGAGGTATGCACATAAAATTGTTCAGCTCAAAACATCTTTATAGTAACAGATTACCCATTTTTCTCCAGACTAAATAACCCCAGTTGTAAGTGAGACTGTGTTAAGTTTCTACTTCTCAGCTCTAACCATCTGCATTTGTTTCTACAGTCCACTTCCACTCCCATCTCACTGGACTCCACACCCTGTGAAAAGCAGTACACCCAAAACTGAGCATAAATATTTTTGATTGAAATGAGTGAATGAAAAGTGAACAGTATTTAAGTCATAAAACCAGAAACTCTATAGGGCATTCTAATTAAGACCTGAAGAGGAATAGGCAAGGACTTCTAAGCACCAACCATAACTAGAATTAAGGTGCTTTAGGTTTTTGTTTGTTTGTTTGTTTGTTTTTGTTTGGTTTAGTTTTCCATTTCAATTATTGTAGATGTGATTTTGCCCAGCATTTCTTGATATAGATGTGGCTTCACATCTAAGCAAGGAAGGTGTTTTTCAAGTTGCTGGAAGTGGGCCGCCCAGTATTTCCCACACATCGAACCCTGTTTTTTCAACACTTTGTGGATCACTAATTGGAGTTTGCATAATCTACCGCCAAATTGCAAGCATTCCTTTGAAATGACTACCGCACACACTTCCCTTTCAGAGTCAATGAAAAGAGAAGGTCACGAAGAGGAAAAGCAGCAAACAATGATCTTCTAATTAATTTAGAAGGAACTGAATTTCTGGTTCTTGATTTTCTTTGGGAGAAGAAGAAATAGAAATTCAATCTGAAAGGAAAGCTTGTGATTTATGTTTTCATCCTTAAAACAGTTCAATGGTTAGCTGCCCACATCACATTTATCCTCATAGCAAAGGAAAACCAGTCTTGAAATAACTTGAAAATGTGCTCTCTATGAAACTTTAAAGGCAGAGGAGCTGGAAGCAGTAAGCAAATTGGGACAAAACGTAAGAGAGAAAATGCTGTCTGCAGGCAGGTGAATCAATCTTTCAAACATTTGAAAGACTGTGACCGCACGCGCGTGTGTAAATGCAGATGTGTAAGGTCATGTTAGATCACACTCATGGAGGAATTTGAAAATAATCGGCAGTGAACGTGTCCTCAGACAGAAAGTCATGATTTTTCCCTTCAACTTCAGTCCTTGAAATAGACCAGTTTAAAGCTGGCTCAAAAATGCATGCCTGGTATTTTAAAAAGCATTTGATTATATAAGTATGCAGAGTTTTGAGGGCATTCAAGTGTGCAATTAGTCATATACCGTCTATCTTAAGTGTTTTAAATTGATATCTAGCCAGTTAAAATGAACTGAGTCTTTTGAATGAATCGTTTCCAGCATTTTTGAAAACTTTGTTCTAGAATATACAATTATAAAATATGAAAAATAATCTTAAATTTTTGTTTGTTTCTTTGTTTTTGTTACTATGTTAAAATCACATTATCTCCATCAGGAAATAACTCAGAGATGAACTGCCCTGGTAAAAATATCACAAAAATGAATGTTAAAAAAATTAATTCAGAATGGTAAATATAAGACAAAGTTAATGAGGTGGTATATCTCTTTATCTCCAATCTGATTCACTATTTTTTTTTAAAGTTACTTATTTAAACAGAAAATCTGAGCTAAATTGAGCACAAAAGTTACCAAAATTTAAAGAATATTAAATTAATAAATATCAAAAGTTAGACATTTCCCCCCTCACTGGTCAATTTCCTGAACATACATATTAGGCTACAGGCAATTTAAAATATACTGCACTGTATTTTAAAACATCAAAGCCTAAAGAAGCAGAAGCAAGATTTAAAACCAATTTTAAGAAACAGCTACTTATACTCAAAAAGGTGATAACATAACATGTTGATGTGTCCCCTGGAAGAAGTTAATTAGAAGTGAATTGAGGCCTCAAATTCCAATTGAACGGGAGGAAAAAGTCCCTCATGTTTGAATTCTTTTGGATTAGAATCGATGGATTAAGGCAAATTATGTATAATTTCACAATGGTATCCAGGTAGAAGATCTATTAAGCCCTGTGATTACTCATTCAGTTTGCTTTGAGCTTTATATTTTTCACATTTTATATGATTAGATTAATCTGTGGTTCTCAAATATTAGTACTGGCATAATCAAATCTCATGAATGACAACATTGTTCAAGGAAAAAATTTTTAAATGTCCTCTAATCTCCTTTATTTTAAAAGGTCAGTAATTAATCCAGATAGAATAGCATTTTAGACATTCATTTATTCCATACTTTTGTATACTTTAGAATACAAAAGAAAAAACACTGATCATTTAGCATGGTGCACTCTTTTTCTTTCATTTGCAACACACTTTTTTATTATCATCAAACTAAAATACTATATTACTCGAACACTTATGATTCAAATCAAAAAAATCTAAAGTCAGTAGAAAACAAGTTATTTGGGCTTACGTAGGAACCAAACCCAAACTCCTGCCCGAAATGAACAATTGAAATTCCTGTTGAGGTTTGAAACGGTGTCCACAAGCCCCTCAAGTGTCCTACTTTTCATGCAGCTCAGCACTTCCCCACCGAGCCAGGATGAGGAGCCCTGAGATCCCTGTGGTCGACTGTTTCCCAAGTATTCCAAACCCACGCCTGGACCAGGGAGCTCCAGGAATCTCATCAGAAGCCTTGACCCCCGGAGGTTTCTAGTTAGATTTCCAAACCAGAGAGGTTTGGAAAAGATCACATTGAACCTTCGACCCACTCAAGGCTTACCCGTCGGTATTTCAGTTTAAAGCCCTCACCTAGGAGCACTAACTCCTTTCACTATAGCTGCGTGCTTAATGTGCCATGTGTGCTGTGAGAAACTTGGCTGGGGACAGTCAACATGGTTCAGTTTAACAACCAATAAATACATTGAAAATAACCAATGAAAACAAAATTACAGAGGTTGTTTTGTAGCTGAGCAGCCAGCCTCCACCTTCACCTCAGCGTTTCTCAAAGTTTAGAATCACTAAAGCATCCGAAAGTCTGGAGAAGAGGAAAAGTAAAACAGGGAGGGAAGTAGCCACACGTATACATACAAAATAAAGTTGAATTCCAAGGTATTAGGAATTTTATTTTCAAAGTGCTGGAGAGGGGAACAGAGAGATAGTTCATTCCACTTTAATTACAGAAACACCAGGAAATCAGACTTCTCTGGGCCTCAGTTTTCTCATCAGAAAAAAAATGGTGTTCAGAATACATCATTCTAATATTTTAAGATTAAATAAGTTGAGCTTATGACAGCGCCTTACAAGGTGCACAGCACAGTAGGAACTAAACAGATAATAGCTTCTTTCCTTGGTTTCCATTGACATTTTTTCACTAATTCAGTCACTCAACAATATTTATCGAGCATATGTTACGCAGCAAGCACTTTAATTGGTCCTGAATATACACTGGCGAACACTACAAATATAGTTCCTGCTCACATGGAAGATACAAGGTACAATCTAATGGGGAAAACAGAAAATAAATAAGGAAAGAGGGAGGGTAGGAGAGAGACAGGGAGGGAGGGAGATAGAAATTGTCATCAGGGCTGTAAAGGGACTGAACAAGGTTCAGTGATAAGAAATAGCAGAGGAGGAGGGTACCGATGAGATAGCTTGAAGCATTAGCTGATGCTTGAATTTTGTTTCTTTATTTTTCTATTGACCTTAAGAGAGAAAAAAAAAATTCTTATAACTGTATTTTACCTTCATTGGTTTTAGCATAAGTTTCACGGTGCCACATTACCCTTTGGAAAGATTGTAACCGATTTGTGGGACCAAGTATTTCAAATAGAAGCTGGACAACTGAAGGCTCTTCTGGACGTGGATAGTCTGGCTGGCTTTCATTTTGTCATTACATTTCCTTTTCTGAGAAAGGTCAAGGAGAGGTTTTGACAGAGTGATGCTATTGATATTTGGAATCCTGATTTTCTTGATCCTTTTCAGTTGAGCCGGAGACCAGCATGTGCAGTGGAAACTGGCCTGGTTGCCATGGTGGATGATGTCCTGTCAACAGACATGGGTCAGGTGTCTGTTTTGGACCTTCAGGCTTGTCAGCAGCTCTTGATAAAGCTGGTCATGTGGTATTTACTGGCTCACCTGTACATTCTGATAGGAACAGCTAAGAGCACTCAGCACACCCTTCTTTTTTTGGAGAAGCTCCAGGGGGTAGTGTTGCCTGTGGCTGGTCTGCCCTGAGAACCACGCTGGGTCTTACGTCACTCTGGCCTGGCCTACTCTCCTGGTTAAAGTGTGTTGATGGAATATCTGAGATGGCAATGTCATTAGAGGTGGCTGCACTTAAATCTGCCTTCCATTTCACAGTCCAGGTCACTGTTGCCCTCTTCCTGTCCCATAGTATCACACAACTAGGGCCACAACCAAGGACCTCCATGTGAATGACGTTAAGGACAGTGTATTGCTGAGTGCCTCTACGTACCAGGCACTGTCATAGGTGTTGGGGCAACATATATTAAAGACACCCCCTACTTTTTGTGTAAAGAATGTGATTGGGTAAATGAAGGTGAAAATTCTCTTTCCTGAGTCACTAAATTAAGGGCATTTGTATTAGTTTGCTAGGGCTGCCATCACCAAGTACCACAGACTGAATAGCTTAAACCATAGGAATTTATTTTTCCCCAGTCTCAAGGCTCAAAGTCCAAGGTGTCTGCAGGGTTGGTTTCTTTTGAGGCCTCTCTCCTTGGCTGGTAGATGGCCATCTTCTCCACATGACCATCTTTCTGTGCCTGTCTGTGTTCAAATTTCCTCTTCTTATAAAGACACCGGTCATATTGGCTTAGGGCCCACCCTAAGGTCCTTACTTTAACTTAATTACCATTTTAAAGACCCTATCTCCAAATAAAGTCACATTCTGAGGTACTAAGAGTTAGGACTTTAACATGTGAATGGGGGAAGGGAATAATTCAGTTCATAACAGCATCTTTATAGCCACATATTGTATAAGTCTAGAAATACATCACCAAAGTATATCAGAGTATAGGTGACCATGGATGATGAAAATTTATATCTTTCTAGCTGAGAATCTCCACATATTTTATAAAAACTAGTTATGAAAATAAAATGCAAATAGGAACAAAAGTAAAATTTCACCAGAAATCCCCATATCTGAATCAAATGAAAAAGCTTACTTCTCACATGCTACCCAATAGATGTAATTCCTTGGTGGAGAAATTACCATTCCAATGACAAAAAGGAATTTGAGGAAACTAGGTTTCTTTCCTCTACATGAGATCATTGAGTTGTTAACTCTAATGAGGGAAAAGTTCTGAAGCAACTTCACAAAATGAAAGACTTGCATTGACATTTTTGTCAATGAATAAAATGTTTTCTAGCCACAGTCTCCCTCTGTCTGTCTGTCTGTCTGTCTCAGACTCTTCTCTCCTGAGTGCTTGTCTTTAGCCACAGCAAAAGCACACTTTCGACTCTCTTAAACTTGAACTGTTCAAAGCATTAAAGGAATGGAGGAATCAGAAAATTATCCTGGTGTCCTCTGACAGCTGCACTAGCATGTAAACTGCTGCTGATGCACTAAGATTGCAAAGCGCTGGGCAAGGTAAAAGCTCCCCCAACCCCGCCGATTCTCACAAAAAGGAAAGCACGTTGAATCGTATTGCTTAGAGTTGTTGACGACTTCTTTCTGTATATAATAAATGAGATATTTTAGAGCTGGCACAATAGCTGTGACACACCCATGATCATGATGCTTCTCACCCTCCCACGTTGTAACAAGGATGAGAGCTGTGCCATCTCTTTGCCAGCTGTATGGCGTTTTGTGTGTTCTAATTTGCCATGGCATCATTTTATTATTTAAAGACCTAATTCTAGGTGAAGTGTGCCTACAACACGAATGGCTTGATGACCTTCCTTTCTCCCTAATTGCCCCTTCCATTTCATTCTTTCCCTTTTCTAGAAGCCCTTCTTATTAGAGTGATCCCTGAGAATGATCCTCACTGTTGAGAAGAGCTACTTAAGTCACATAACAAGCCCTCAAGGACAGACAGTGCCTCAACAAGAAGCAGGACTTCTGGTCAGAAGCAGAGAAAGCAAACTTGGACTCCAACTGCATCGCTCATTTATCTAGGATTTCGATTATGTATCTGATGTTCTGTGTCTCAATTTCTGCATCTATGCAGAGATGACTTATTTTGTCTTTGTAGGGCAGATAAATGTGGTAAATTGAACATACCTGTTTACCCCCAAAAGCCCATGATAGGGCAGCAATTAAAAAAAAAAGTGAATAAACCTCCAAGGACCAATAGTGTAAAAGGAGACACCAATAAGCAAGAGATACACTTGGAGGATGGAAAGTGGATAGGAGGGTGATGACTGAGTTGTGTTCACTTTTTTGTACCTCTAAGTGCAGAAGGGGAAAACCTGGACAAAGTAAGCAGATATGTGTCTCAAACTTTAAAACCCTCAGAAATTGAAGCCACTAGGGAACTGTAAAATTGAGGGACAGAGGACATGGGAGAGGGCAAAAAGTAAAAGAATTGGTTCAAAAATCTATGTGGGTTGCAGTTATACTGGCAGAACTCTTCCCCTCAAAACATACACCCAAGCAAATATACTCCCCTTTCTACCCTGGCTGAATACTAGAGTTTATTCTCTGGAGAGGTTGAGCCAGCAAGGTTCTGGACAATGGAACATAAGAACACCTGGGGAAAGAGTGAGTCACCATTCTAATGTCATGGGGATGAAGTCAAAGTATATCTACTAACTGGCAGTACCCATATCAGTTCACTGTGGCAAGTGGTCCAGCCAGGAAAAAGACGTAAAGTTATTCATATTTGGGAGTCCCTGGAAAAAAGTGGCCAAGTCCCTCTCAATCCCTGACACTAAATGAAAATGTAATAAACCATATGCAGATACGCAAGATGTCACCTTTTTTTTTCTCATGTACTCTTTGTCAGGGAGCTTGAAGAGAATGTGTTCCACCAAAATCAGGATATAAACAGAGACAGAGATAGATGATGCAGATAGATAGAGATGGTTATGAGAGAGAGCACGCGAGAGCAAACTTTAGAGAATCCAACACGGGAGAGAATGACCAGGAAGACATGACAAATAGCTGTGGGAAGGAGGTCTAAAGCAGAATGGATAAGATAAGAAAAACATCACACCTGTTGAGCTGGACATTATGAATGTACTTTATCGTTATTTAGGATACACAGGAGACTAAGCAAACTAAAAATAAAGTATACCATAAAGAAAATGTGAACATAGTACCCAATGTGACTCAGCTGTGAAATACTAACTATAATAATAAATATGATCTAATTCAAATCGAAATGATTAGGGAACAGAAAGTGTAGGGGTAAAGGAAGGATGTGTAAGAGTGCTAATTTCTAATTGTCTAAAATTGAAAATCAAGGTACAGCAATATAAAATATTACTTAAAAATTTGGAGATAAATATCATTTTTTTCATCTGAAACTTTTAAAAGTAACTATCAGTTGGGTGTGTGACCCCGGGTGGGGTGGGATGGTGAGAATGAAGACTGCTTTTTGATTTTGTAAGCTTCCTAGAATTAGTTGTGTTAGTGCTATATTGCTTGTATAAAAGTTAAAATTAAATTTAAAATATTCAGTTAATTAGCCCATATGAAGTACCTTTATCAATATGTATTTGTAAATGAAAAATTAGTTTAAATGAATATTCATCTTAAAGATTCCAAATAGCAGAATTTTAGAAATGTAAATCTTTAAAATTGTTACTGCATTGTATAATATTCCTGCAATTATACCTGTGAAAGAGGGCCCATCAATCCTGGACTTTTATTTTTTAAATGCAAGGCATATTTTCTTTTGTTGTTAGTGAAAAGCTGAGTTACTTGATAACAAACACAAACAGTTTAAAGGTCCAGTCTGGCTCACATAGGTGTGCATCTGGTTTCCATGATTATTTGAAATCCTATGGAGTCATCCATTGCTAATTCAAACCTGGCCAGGCTGCTTGATTCTAATCTCATCCCAGGGTGAACTGAGGTTAGCTACTGGATGGAATGTTCAGTTCAGCTGAATGTGAGCCTAGTGCCAAACTCCATGGGAGCTGAGTGCACCAGGATGCCAGCTGATAAATCGAGGAAAGAGAGCTCACATGAGGCTGATGTTTAAGCATAGGCACATGGTCCTCTTCCACAGGAATACTGAGCAGAGTTGTAGGTCAGGTACAAAGAGGATATATGAGGCTTGCAGGAATTCAAAGAACTAACTCACCTGGAAAAAAATTCCCTGTGCCAGTGAGGGCTGAATGTGAGCTACACTCATCTTTAGATAGGTGTCTGATGAAAATTGCATTCTTGGAGTGCCTATCCAATATTTAGCTAAGATCACTCATCCTTTGCAACACATTTGACTTAAAGAAAATGGACAAGAGTGTCCCTCACAACTCTTATGATCAGACATTACTCCCTTCCCCTACATACCCCTGAGATCCATTCTTGTCCACACCTAACTGACTACTTTAAAAACCTCAATGTTAGATATCTGAGCATCCCAGGTCCAGGTAAGTAATGATATCGCAAGGGTATTTCAGAATTCCAGTGATGATAAAAAAAACTTGAAATATCCTGAAAAAGGAGCTGGTATCTGAAGGAGAAAAAAGGGGAAAATCCCTTTGGTTTTTTGATAAGCAAGAGGTACACACAACTTTGTGTGCAGGAACCTATCCCAACTCCTAAATATCCTTCTTTTGGACAGTGTAAATTATCATTAGGGGTAGCTAAATTTATGTTTAAAAAGTACATATACATTTTAGACTAAATAATGTTGAAAGATGTACACTGTGTACCCTTATATAACAGCCTTAAAATTTTTTTAATTATACATGCTTATTGCAATTATTTTTTTAAGTATAAACTGAAAAACAGCCCAAATCCTATCACCCAGGAAAACCTATTTTGTTAATACCTTTCCAGACGTCATAAACACACATGCAATTTTATCTAAATGGGGCCAGGCCCTTAATACTGTTGTCTAACTTGGAGAATTGTATACTCTTAATGAGTAGATAAACTTCCATGAGGCATGGTAGTACCTTGAATTTATTCTCCTTTTTAAAAACCATCCCTTTGCATGCTCAGTGATCTGTTTTACACATTAATACCATATCTGGAAACCGCATTGTCCACTACAGTAGTCACTAGTCATGTGTGACAACTTAAATTTAAATTAATGAAAATTAAATAAGATTTATAATTCAGTTTCTGAGTTGCACTAAGCACATTTCAAGGGCTCAGTAGCCACATATGACTACACTATTGGACAAGACAGAATAGTTTATTCAGTGCAGAAAGTTCTATTGGACAGCACTTTGTTGGAACCAGATATTTTTCAGACACAGACCACTTAAGGCCTAAGGTTTTATTTAAACACCTGAATTTTCCAAGCACTTTGGATTTTTGACTCTTGCCAACATAACATAGGGTTAAATCCCAACTGTAGAAGCCAGAAGTCACAACTCAGAGACCAGCCATTTGGATAAAGAAGGCAAAGACAAAGACTTTCCCACTGTTTCCAATGATTTCTCAAAGATCATGGCTTCCAGATGTTCTGGTGACCATCGCTCTGCTCCACTGATTGAGATATCATGGCTGTTGTTCACTCAGAATGAGTGCGAGAGTTTGACGGTAGGTGCTCTCTGGTAGACTGGGTCCCATCCTACTTCAGCGTGGGAAAATCACTCCAAATCTCAGAATATAAATAAAACAAGGACAATTAATGATCAGCAGGGTCTGGGAACTGGATCCAAACCAACCACCCACCTGCAGTTCCTCTAGATCTTATGCTATAACGATGAGGAAAAGAATAGAAGGAAAAAAACATGTGTTCAGAATCATGTTCTCAGGCTGAGCAAATAACCCCTCCCCCTCTTCCGGCCCCTGCGTCTCCAGAGAACATGATATAAAGTTAAATTCCAGGCTTGTTCCAATACTTTGAGAAGATAAACTTCAAATTTTCAAAATTTATGTTCAGTTTGAGTAAGCACCTAAAGTTACATGCTCTCCAATCTCACACAAGCTCCCTTCTTAACTCTCTGGAGGCTGACCGTTTGGCAGTGAGAAAAAACATTCTCACAGAAGATTTCTTATACTTCCTCCTTCCACTGAAGTATTAACTTCCTTGAAATGGCCTTTGGGATTTCATTTCAACACGTTCCCCTCTTCCCAGTCCTAATGGAAGTATGGAAATATGAGAAGAAAATAGTAGCATTAAAAGAGATTTTCAGTTTCTCAATAAGTTCCCAAAATGGCCCAGTTTGAGGTCTGTAGAAAGACTTGGAGTCATTTTTCATTTGCTATGAACCGTCTTATCTCTGCTTATGTGCCATTTGTGCTCAGTAGATGCGCGTATGACCTGGAGATCTTTCTCATCTCTCTATCCTAAGCAGCAGCCTCTGGGAGGGCTATTGTTTTTACTTATTAAACGATTCATCCCATTGCTTAATAAACATTTATTGAGCAGTTGCTGTGCACTAGGTAAAGCACCAAGTGTCATTTTTATAAACATTAATAAGAAACAGCTCCTGTCCTTAAGAAGGTCTAGGGAGGAGAGAAGTAAGATGTGATGAATGTTAAACTGGAGTGCTGCACAGAGGAGAACACCCGTGGAAAAATGGGTGAGAGGAATGTGATCTAAGAAAGCTTCCTCCAAGAGAGGATGCTTGAGCTGAGTCTTAGAGGATAGCTATGAATTAGCCAAGCAGTAAAGGTAGGCAGGAATGTCCCTGCACAGAGAAAGGGGAGAAGGGCACAATATTTGCAGAAGGCAAGTAAATTGGTGAGATTGGTACAGTAAGTCAGGCAGGAAATAAGGCGGGAGAATAAGGCAGGGTCAGGGGATGAGAGGCCCCGTATTTCATGATATAAAGCCATTGAAAGGTTTTAAATATGGCAATGAAAAGAGAGACTCGTAATATCAGAGAGATTAATGTGGTGTGTTTGTAGGGGATGGAATAAGGGAGGACACACGTGAGAAGGGAGAGAGAGAGAGTGAGACAAAATAGATGGTGACTACAGTGTCTCAAACGAGAAATTAATGCTTAAACTAAGGGAGTACTGAAGATCTAGAAAGTGCCCAATGATATGATTTCAGTAAATATTTGGAGGTAAAATGTTCAGGGTCTGATAACCAGTTGGACGGATGAAAGGGAGCTAGAATGGTTTCAGGGATAATTGAGTGATTACAAAATAAACTAGTCTTTTAAAATTTGCTTTGAGGGAGGGATGGTTATTATTAGAACATCTACTTTGGCATCTGAAATATGAAATATATGAAACATTCTTAAGGCACAAAAAAGAGGAGGAGCACATTTGGAATATTCTACACACATCACAACTGATTCTCATTATTTAGAAAGTCTTGCCTCTCAGATTAGTGTTCTGTTATCTAGACTGCAATGACTTTCTCAAAACAAACAAGCCAAAAAAATCTAAGACATTATTTGCTAAATGGAAAATTTTAATTTGGGCATTAACCTATATAATACCCTTTCAGTCATTTAGTCAACACTGTTTACTGAGATTTATCTTGTGCTTACATTGAAATATAAGAAAAAATAGACCCTCTATTCAAGTTGCTCTTTATCTCATTTTTATTTGATTGTTTGCTAATATCTAGTTATTATCATCATACACTGGCACAGTGGTCCTCAAACTATAGCATGAGTAAGAACCAGGTAGAGAGCTTGTTAAACTAATTTCCTGGACCTTAATCCCAAGATTATGATTCAGGAGGTCAGCCTGTGTAGGGTCCAAGAATTTGCATTCCTAGCAGTTTTATAGTCACTGACAATATTGCTGGTCTAAGGACCACACTCAGAACTACCCATTTACAGCTTTGAGTGAAAGTAATTCATTTGTGAAGCAATGTAAGGTTCTTTCCTATGGTCCTAAACTATCCATAGCGTGGAACTGACGTCAGTGGGAATTACACAGGCCACAAAGGTGTCATGCTGAGGCCTGAGGTGTTTATGGCCAACCCCTCACCACCTAGCTCTGGCCTCCTGTTTATCAGCTGCATTTCCCCTTGGGCATTTACTGTTGCTGTTGGTCTATTAGTTGCTGCAGTTACGGCTCTTGATGAGGTCAAACAGTCCCCGCTGGAGAGACTTGAGAAATGGGAGCAAACTTTCTTCTATCTGAATTTCTTCTGTCCTATCTGAGTTTAAAAGTCAATGATTAAAAAGCCTGGGGAAAGTGGGAAGATTTGCCAAATATTACCAGACACTGGAAAGGCTGCAGTGATCAGCTCAGGGCCAGTCATGCAGTTAGCCTGGACCACAAAAAAGATAAATGGGTAAGAAACTGTCTCATGGTAGCATTGTGAATTTAATGGCTTACCAAATGCCTCACTATAAATTGGTTTTCTTGTGAATGGTTTCAGATTGTGGACTGCTTCTAGGCAGAGTTAAGCCTCTTCTATTTACTCTTGATATTCAGGAGTTCTTCTGGTCTTTGCCTTTAGGTATGTATTTTTCAGTCCCACATATAGGAAAATCAAGCAGGAGATTATTGAGTAACTCAGGTATCAAGTGAGGAGAGAGCAATGGGAGTGGGAAGAAGGGACAAGTTTGAAGGACATTATAAAGAAAATGGTAAAAGGCTTGGCTTCTTTAACAGGAGACTACATGGGATGAAACAGGGTAGTTGAAATTAATTCTCAGGTTTTCAGTTCTTTTGACCAGTAGAATAATGGCATTTGTTACATAACTATAAAGATTGAGGAAGGACTGGTATAGGTAAAATACTGAGTTTTGTCTTGGACATCCAGGTAATAGTGGGACAGCCACGTGGAAGTGTTTTGAAATCGTTGGAAATCTAGGACTAGAGTTTGCATGAGAACAGTGGCTCAGAGGATTGTGTTGGGACACCCCTATTAGAAGTGGAAAACTGAAGCCCTGCTCATGAGGAGTTCACTGAGAGAGGGTCTGTGAAGAAATAGAGGATTGAGGACTGAACCCTAATAGTCCTTCCAGAAGGGTTCCAAATAATTTCTCCTTAGATTTGATACTTTTGTGTATTTTCTGTTCATGTTTTGGTTAAAATGTAAACAGTATTTCTAGAACACAGGATAAGGCAGCCCATAGAGAGATACCCTATGTGCCTGAGGGTGTGCACACATCCACTTGCATGTATGCCCACCTGTGTGCAAAACATGGCTTCGTTTGCGTGTTACAGAGGCTGAGTAGGGGACATTTTCACTTCTCTCAGAAAATCATAATAAAATAGTCTGGAATGGCATGCTCACTACTATTAAAATGTCTGTAACTTTCCTCTTTTTTTCCATATCATTCATGCCATGTGATATTGATGTGGGGATACTTTCCAGCCACATTTGAAAAGCCTCCCCTGAAGCTGCAAACCCAATGGTTTGGAAGAGAGATTTTAAATAACTCAAAATATACAGTGTAAACAAGCTAGCCTTTTAGTATGAAGTGTACTAAATTAAAGAAACCAGATGCTTTGGTTGGCTTGGAACAGCTGGATTATGATTGGCTCTCCTTCACTAACCATTTTCTTTGGAGCCTCCTCACCTCCTCCTCCTCCTTTCTCCCTTCTTGCCCTCTTCCTCCCTCTTTCTCTCTCTTCCCCAGCTCCCCTGCTCTCTCTGGTTTTTGTTTTCAGATAGCCATCAACTCATCAGATGCAGGAGACATATCTCCCAAATATCAATATTTCTGAAAATAGAGTTTGTGAATTTAAATTGTTTGCCTGTACTCATAAAAACTTGCTTACTGGAAGCCTGGTGTGAGAATCTGAATCACACCTTCAATCATAGTTCTTAATGTGAAGGGCTTTTCTATGTAACAATTTTGTTTGACCTAAAAATTAAGCATTAAAATATTCCTCTCTCAGTACTACTAACTGGGACATTTTATAGAGTCTCTAGGAAATCACTTCAATCTATAAATCTTCAAGTTATTTATTTATATAAAATCCTGAAGCCTCACAACCCTCTGAGAGAGATGATCAAACCCAGATACCACGGTTCATTAAAAGTTAGATTAACCTCAGTGAAGTTGAGTGGCTCTCCCTGACACAAAAGCTTTTACTGGCCAAATCTATGCTATCTCGACTCACCTGATACCATGGGAAATTACCTAATGTGGATTGAAATCCACTTGTAGATGAAATAGCTAGAGATCTGGACCAGAAATGTACTTGCAGCCTGAACTCTAGGGATAAGATCTCCAGGAGGGGAGGGAAAAAAGGAACAAGGAAGAGAAATTTCACGGCCTGAAAGATCAACATTACTGTCTCAATGATTAATACACCAAAAATATATCTAGAGCGCAATTTCATGTTTCTGTGATTTAAAATAAACACCTGTAGTCTCTGTCAGAAGGGATAATTATGGTTTAGCTAATAAAGGTGGTTGTGAAACATTTTGTATAAAGTGTTCTGTAAGTGTTGTGTATAAAAAGCAATCGCCAGACATCACCTCACAACTGTGAAATCCTATTGTATTTCAACTGGATAAGGGGAATTTTTTTTTGTGGGCCAGGACATCTAAAATGTCCCAGGATTTATGTTCTCCCTTTAGGGAGTATTTTAGTTGTGCTTTGGTGAGTCAAAGCCTAGGAGTAACCACTGGTTCCAGAGAACTTGGGGGTTAGGAGGTAATTTCATTTCATTTCATTTCAAGGAGGTGGAAAAAACACTCCAGAAATTCTCCCTGGCCTCTTTTTCTCTCCCAAACACCCACCACTCTTTCTCTCCACCCTTCGTTCCCTTCTGGTCTCAGCTCCAGGCCGGCTGGTGGCTGGCCACTATGGCTTAGTTTTGGCCCTTGCAGGAGAGCCAGGTGGAATGGGCAGGGCACATCCTGGAGATGATCGTTCCAGTGTTTTTCCCACCCCAGTTAAGCCTGACAGTAAATCTTTTCAAAACTGCGCTGCTGTACGAGACACATTTCAGAGGATCTTGAAGCAGTCTTGATGCCCCAGAGATATAGGCCCTTTTGTTAGTGAGCCTTTCATGTCACAGTCTGACTTCGCTTCCCAGCTCTGAAACAGGAAAAGAAAAATAGATCTACCATTCTTTCCTGCCGCATCATTCACATCTCAGAAGCAGGAGAAAAAAGAATGATTCTTTTTGTAGAAACTACACATAGAGAATGAGTCAGGAAATCCTGTCCTGACTTTGCATACTTATGCCAAAAGTGCTGTCCTGGTACTAGTCTGTTTTGAAATTTATGGGGATTTGTGAAAAGCAAAGACAAAAACTTCTAAGCTGGTAGCACAGTTGGTCTTGCTTTTGTAATGCCCTAGGAGGCCCGGTGTTCACAGAAGCGGCTCCCTGCCTGGCTGACTCTTGGCTGATGGGGTCGGTTAACATCCCCAGGCAGATATGGAAATCTGGACTTTCATCAGTAGGATGCTGGTTACCCAGGGGTGCAGGGCTAAAGGCAAAGAGTTGAGGCAAAATAGTGGAAAGAAAAGTCAATATTGAAAAGTAGAAGGAATTTATGAAGCTCTCACCCTTTTCCCAGAACAGCTTCCCGTGTAATACTGGGAAGGGAATGTTCGGTGTCGTGTTTACTGCATGTCTTTGCCCCACTTTAATTCCTGGCTTCTCTGTCCCCTACCTCCCTGGGCAACACGGAGATGACAGGTGTGACTGAGCTGCAGAGGCCACACTGCGGACTTAGCAGTATTTCACAATTCACGTCACCTGCAGGTGATTATTAAACTCTGAGCTTTGTGAGTTTTTTGGATTATCATCCTCAAAATGTTTGCCCGAAATACCCTTATGGTTTGGCTTTCTCGGCCAAGTTTTACAATCTCCTGCTGAGCTGTGATCGCTTCTTTCCTCCATAGGTATTTTTAATACTTGTGCAACAAATAGCTATTTTGCAGCACTTCCTAATAGGCTCTACAAAAATATATCTGTGCCAGAAGAAACCTTTGCCTCCTTTTTTTTTTAATGGTGATGCTGGAGGTTGAACTCAGGACTTCATGCTTGCTAAGCATGTGCTCTACCACTGAGCTATACCCTCTCCTCCTCCTCCTATTTTGTTTTCTGTGTTTGGATTGTGTATCTGGGTAACTGTGCTTAAGAGAATACTCTGGGGCTCCGCACCACTCTGAGTAGTCTGTACCTGTCTTCTGCATCTCCCCTTATATAAGCTAGTATTCCTTTCCAAGTCTAGTTTGATGCTACTGATGCTTTCAATATTCTAGCTCATTTCTTAATGACTTTTTTAAATTGAAGTATAGCTGATTTACAATGTTGTGTTAGTTTCTGGTGTTCAGCATAGAGATTCAGTTATACATATACATATATATTCTTTTTCATATTCCTTTTTATTAAAGATTATTACAAGCTTTTGAATATGGTTCCCAGTGCTCTACAGTAGGACCTTATTGTTAATCTATTTTGTACATAGTAGTTTGTATCTGCTAATCCCAAACTCCAAATTTATCCCTCTCCACCCCTCTTTCCCCTTTGGTAACCATAAGTTTCTTTTTTATGTCTGTGAGTTTATTTCTCTTTTGTAGATAAGTTCATTTATGTCATTTTTAAATTCTACATATAAGTTATATCATATATTTGTCTTTGTCTCTCTGACTTACTTCACTTAGTGTGATAATCTCTAAGGTCCAACCATGTTGCTACAAATGGCATTATTTCATTCTTTTTCATGGCTGAGTAGTATTCCATTGTATATATACACCACGTCTTTATCCAGTCATCTGTTGATGGACATTTAGGTTGTTTCCATGTCTTTGCTATTGTAAATAGTGCTGCTATGGACACTGGGGTGCATGTGTCTTTTTGAATTAGGGTTTTCTCCAGATATATGCCCAGGAGTGGGATTGCTGGATCACATAGTAACACTATTTTTAGTTTTTTAAGGAACCTTCATACTGTTTTCCATAGTGGCTGCTCCAAATTACATTCCCACTAACAGTGTGGAAGGGTTCCCTTTTCTCCATTCCCTCTCCAGCATTTATCTTTTGTGGACTTTTTAGTGATGGTCATTCTGACCAGTGTTCTTAATGACTTTTAAATATTCCCATACACTACCTGCTTTTTTCCTTCACTTTTCCTCTTTTATTCTACTTTGGCCTTAAATTGAAACTTTTCAGAAACATACGTATCACAATATTGATATATACAGAAATCCAGTTTCTCTCTTCCCGATCCACACATCCACAATAATTTACAGAAACCTTGACACCAGCCTGACTATGAGTGTGCATTTCACCCTAGGGTGATTTTCCTTGCCTCTCCTTTGACTAAGGATTGAAGATGCAGATATTTTACTCAGAAGAAAAAGCATTAAAAGGACAGTACTGTTATTAGAGACACTCAGCAACAGCTTGAGAAAGTCAGCAGCTAAAGCTGTGTGCAGACAGTGTCAAGGCAGATGGGGCTTTGAAAGAGTATTGAGAAGCCAGCTGTTATTGGCACAAGAAGGTGCCAATCACCGCCCAAACTGCAGGCAGCCTGGACTAGGTTCTGGGGGAAAGAGTGCTTTCACATGCCAACTAGAAAGGGGCCCTGTCGTCTCTATGTGTCAAAATTACATCTGCAGTTACTTACGTACTTCCCCTTCTTTAACCACCCATTCTCCCTTCAGAGGTTGGAATGAGAAAGAAAGGGTATTGAGGAGGGAGACCTCTTTCTCTTTGACTTCATATTGTTGTAACAAATAATTCTATGGTTTAAATGTAGATTATAGCCTGGCTGGACATCTTTGGTTGATGAATGGTGCAGACATAAACAAATGCAAGTCAATTTCAGAGGGTGACTGACGCACCCTCCCATACGAATCAGTCCGTTTTCTCAAGCTCTCTGTCTGGGCACCAGAAATTTTGGCTACTAAAATATAGTACTTCAAATTTTCACTAAGAAACTTTTCTTTACCTCCAAGCAGAGAGGAAAAAGACACATTTTCCTTTATGTTTGTTTACCACAAAGTAGGAAGATTAAGAGACATTTGCCCCCAAATTTTATTCTGACTTGGAATTTAAGTCAATTCTGGAAAAATGAGGCCCAGTTAACTTTCACTTTGGCTGTACATAAGCAGTTCTTTGATATCCAAAAGCATTAACTTAGACAATTAGAAAGTAGTTATTTACAAAACAAACTCAAAAACATAGCAAATAAACTTATAGTCACATGGGTGGAGGGGAGATGGAGGGATAAATTGGGAGTTTGGGATCTGTAGATACTAACTACTATATATAAAATAAACAACAAGATCCTGATGTATAGCACAGGGAACTATATACAATATCTTGTAATGGCCTATAATGAAAAAGAATATGAAAAGGAATATATTTTTATATATGTATAAATGAATCACTATGCTGTATACCAGAAACTAACACACATTGTAAATCAACTATACTTCAATTAGAAAAAAAAAAAGGTAGGAACCTCACATTCTTCCTTTTCAATATGTCTAAGGCATACAAAGCTTCCTAACTAAATACCAGCATCTTCTCCAAAAGGGTGGTAAAAAAGAATCCTCATATATACATATTCTTCCTCTGAGAAATATATGCATATTCCTAGTTTGAGGGCAATTTGTCCCCATATGCTTGTTTAGGTTGTAATGCAAAGTAAATGTTCAGCAAGTAGAGTTAGGTTCTACAACTGAAATTGGTCAACTTTTGTTCTCAGAACTGTCTCAAGAATTTAAATAAGTAAATAAATAAATAAGCAAAACGATTATACTTCCTATGACTTCAACAAGTCAATCCTTGTAGGAGAAAGTGTTTTCTCTAAATCACATAAGGACAGGTGGACAATCAGTGGCAACTCTATGGAGCAATCCATCCCATTGCCAGTACACCAGTGTCCACACAACTTGAAGTCAATGTCATTCTGATTTCTTTTACCAGGAGAGCTTCAAACCAAGCAAGTAGGCTGCTAAGGGGCCTGGGCATTCCTGAAAATGGGGCAGAATAGAGATAGGAGCAGATGGAGATCAGCAAAGCAAAGGCTCAGCGCAGGAAATGAAGGCCTGGGTTTTTAGCATGTTATCACATGTGTTCTACATGTACTGTACATGTTGTGATGTGTTAGTATACTGGAGGCGAGAGAGAAGCTACTTCAAAATGTGGAAGTGAAGTAATATGACCTTCCTTAGAGAGATATTGCAGAGATTTTCTCTTGGTATTAGAAGAGAAAACAAGAGAACCTGATTCAAAAATTCACAGACATTAATTGAGAGTCCACTGTCTGTGCCGTCCTCTGCCGAGTGTCCCTGACTGAGGGAGACCATAAGCTAGGTGAGGAGAAAAAAGGCAGGGACACATTAAAAGTTTTCAAAGCACAATAATGCAAGACAACATGACCACAAATGTCATAAGACAAAATGGGATTAAAAGCCAAGTGAACAAAAGACCACATATTATATAATTCCATTTATCTGAAATGTCCAGAACAAGGAAATCTGTGGAGTCAGATTTCAAAGTTTTCAAAGCACAATAATGCAAGACAACATGACCACAAATGTCATAAGACAAAATGGGATTAAAAGCCAAGTGAACAAAAGACCTCATATTATATAATTCCGTTTATCTGAAATGTCCAGAACAAGGAAATCTGTGGAGTCAGAAAGTAGATTAGTGGCTGCTTAAGGCCAAGTATTATGGGGATGGGGGACTAAGAGGATGGTAACTGAAGGCTACAGAGCTTCTTTTTGAGGTGATGAAATGTTGTGATGATTGCACATGTCTGTGACTGCACCAAAAACTATTGAATTGAACACTTAAATGGGTGAATTGTGTGGTATGTAAATTATGTGTTAGCGAAGACATTATTTAAAATATAAAGTAATTTTAAAATTAGGAAAAGAAAATCCAAAGAAATGGAAGGAACAATAAATACTCCAGGGATGGAGTCTTCCCCTCAGGACCCCACCCCACAACCTGCCTCTCTTCCCACCTACCCAGAGGGAACACGACAGAGCTGTCAAATACTCTTGCTCACTTAGAAACAGTGATGTGCATGTAAAACTCTTCAGAGAACTCGGGTGCCTCATTTTCTAACCACATTTGAAGCCCGTTTAAGTGTGAGGCTTGATGGGGGTTCCAGTTCAGTCCCAGGAGAATTGTGAGCTTGTGAATTACTGTCCAGCTTCTTCTCCAGACAAAAGCGCTTTAACTGACTACAACACAGACTCTTGGATAAAAAGAGTAGACATTCAAGCTCTGTGAGGCCCTCTCATAAATAACAAAAAAAGATTGGCACCAGGTGGGTCTTACTGGAGACTGCAGCATTTACAAAGTTCTTCTATTTGAATTTATTTCAAGCAGTCAATAAATAAATGGTTCCATGCTATTAAAAATGGAGAAAAGAGAAGACTACAAACATGTGCTTCTACCTCCTGCAATTTGGTCCATTTCCCTAGCTCCCTTCTCAGAGAAAGATGCAATTGTTCATTTGATGACCCTGGTACCCAGCGTATTTTCTTTGGGGCCATCTTTTGAATATTATTTTTGTATAAAGCCAAGTAAATGAATGGGGAAGTTGAAAAACATAATCAGAATGTTATATTGACACGGTTGTAGATTTTCCTAATACTGAAAAACAAGAAATGAATGGAAACGAGCTTGCCAAAGTGAACATTTTATGCATCTTTACATAGGGCATATTCCCAAGTGGGAAAAAAAAATTCCCTTGAATAACATAAAATAACAAACTATTTATTGAATATTTTTAATTTTTGACATATATTTGTCACATTTAGGCAGAACTCTCACCCTCAGGTACTTAAACATTCTAAACATTTACTTCTTTGTGTGTCTTTTTCTCTCCTTATTTTCTATCTCTAGTGATCAGAAGGAACTTTTATCTATTTGGTAGGAGTTACAGATATTCTGCCCAATCGCAGGTGTATAATCCCCCAGGAACCAGCTGTCTTTCCAAACTGTCTGTCTTAGTGATACACACAGTGATGGCTAGTGATTGTGCTGGCCCTCTGAGATACTACAAGACACCAAATGAGATTTTTAAACGAATCCAAAAAGTTCTATATCCACATTAACCTTGAAAATCTAGAAATGACTGTTCATTTAGGAATAATATGCTTCCATCAGCAGGGTAGCATGGGGCCATTCACATAGCTAGGAGAGAGGCTGATCATATGAGGAGCATCAAAGTTTAGAGAAAGAAGCTATGCTGAAAATTCTAAAAAAGATCCAGAAATAAATCCTCAGTAAAGCTGGTAGTTGATTGCTGCTAAAGGTATACTGCAGACCTAGAAGTCCCCGTTTAGGGGTTTGGAGAATTTATGCTTCCTGTTGAAAGGATTATAGAGATATGAGATGGCTTCACAGACACTATATAAATAAAGTTTGGCTTTGGATCATTGCCTGTATTTTTCTTCAGAACTTAAATGGTGACTTCCGTATACCAGATACTATGAAATGAACCTGGACTTTATTGTGCTCTTAATCTTGTCAGTAAATATTTTCAGTGGTAATATATTGTATTATCTTTGTTGTAGTTTTGCTTTGAGTGTGGGTACAGCTTATGGTTGGCAAAGTCCTTCCTCAGCTCTGATTGCCCAGCGCAAGAAAAAATGTCCAGTTACCCTTCTAAATCTGAATCAGACCAACTGCCGAGCGCCCTGGTTTTTGCTCAATGACCGGGCTTCTTGTTGCAGGGCTAACAGTCCTCATCTCTCACGCCTCTGCTGCTTCCCGCCGCTACCTGCTCTTGCAGCAAGTAGACCACTCCACCATCTGTTTCTCCATTGGCTGCTCTGGCCCTTCTGTTGCCAGTCTATGAATCCATACTCCAAGATTTTACTACCTGTTTCTTTTCCTAATGTTCTATAAGTTGATTTGGTCCACAAAACCTCTCCTAGCTCACCAGAGCAGTGATAATCCATTTCCCCAACTGAAGTACCCAGATCCCACAAGATGCAACTCAGAAATGCCCCGAGATGATACTTATTATAAATATTTCCTGTGCTCTTTGCTCTTGCTTCATGTCTCGTCTCTCTTTTGCTGGGCGCTGGTGCTCTGAAGTGTGTCCTTCCACGTATGTGCTCAGTTACAAATGGGATACTCATCAGTGGTTCACACCCATGTCTCCCCATTGAAGTCACTGGAGAAGCTTTGTAAAAATACCTATGCCCAGACTCACTCCAGACCGATCAAATCAGCATATTTGATTGAAAACAGCTGATCTTAGACAGTTGTGAAAGAGTAGGATGTTAGTCTAATTTCTTTCCCTCCTATCCTGGGATAAAGAGGGGAAATTCTAACCAGTTTGAAAATATAATGGAAAAAAATTTTTAAGTATCCTGCTCAATCGTATGATTAAAAAGTTAAAGGTAGGCAAGAGCTTGTCTTTTTCCAGGTCACTGCCATGTCAGTCCAGAGAAATAAAACATTTGCTTTAAATGACAGTCCACTTATTCTACTCCAGTTTTCCATGACCCACACCCTACCCTGCCCTAACCCTGATGATGATTTGGCACTCAATGAACATTGATTAAAAATAAATACTATTGTTTATTTATCATTTCCAAAGGAATTATTTCAAAATATTTGGATCAGTTTCAGTTCTCAGATTCAAACAAATTAAAATCACATAATTGGGTTTGGGCATGAAGAACTGTTTCTTTCGATTTAATTATCACAAGAGGAAAGTGGTAAGAGTGCAATTCACCAAAACGGGAATGCTGGGCACTCTTAGAATTTAATTTCAAAACGTGAGACATATATATTACCATCAAAATAGATTCTAAAAGGCTATAAGACTTGATGAGGACAGAAAATTCTAAACAACAAACTTTTTAGAATGTGTATTCATTCATTTAATGCAGGCATCATTTTCCCCAATGATAGCTAAGATGTATTCTCAGACTTTGGGGTTTGTAGGTAAGAAACATAAAAATTGCATTATATTCAGATCACAAAGTATCTCAGTAAGCAAGAATAGAGAGGATTACTAAAGAAGCCAGTGAAGGTGTACAGAAAGTTCTCTGATGAGTTCAAATATTTTTAAAATATTAATATCATACACAAAAGATAGAGAAAGGGTCATCTAACCAGAGGCAGAACACAAATGTGTGATGAAAACCAGTAAGAAAGGATTTTAAAAGGATTTGTTAAAATACTCTTTAAATAACAAGGATGGAAGAAGGACCAGCCTATGGCCTAGGAAAACAGCAAAATGTTAAGAGCAGCAGCAAACTAAGAGAAAACAACCCTTTTTTTTCTTTCTTTTTGCCAAACAGAATGAACTCAAAGTAGAAAGGGTGTAGCTTTGATTTTAAACAGGGTCAGTGGGGATGGTTGGGATGGAAGTCCAAGAAAGTAAGAAACAAACAGCAAACAAACAAAAATAAGGGCCATTTTACAAAAATTCAAGATTCTGGGTCTAGCGAATTATAATCCCAACTATCTGTAGATTTATTTGATACACTCCTGTCAATAATCCTGGTGGAATTATGGAGAATAGAAAAATGTCAGAAAACTAGAAAAAGGTGAAAGTTGTCTGAATATTATTTGGTTAAAAAAAATCAGGGGTGGGGGAGGGTGTATAGCTCAGTGGTAGAGCACATGCTTAGCATGCATGAGGTCTGGAGTTCAATCCCCAGGTACCTCCATTATAAAAAAAAAAAAAACCACGGTCTCTGTTTATAAAGTACCTCCACTTCAGTTTAGTCTCCAAGTGTAGTTATGCTGGCTGTGTAAACAGGCATGGGGCCAGAGTTCTGAGTGGGCGAATTAATGTATGGGCCAATCGATCCTATCGTGAGTAATGTCCAGTTGCAGAAGTGCAGGTTTCAGTGCCAGTTTCAGCAAAAGTGACCATTTCTGCAGGAGCCAATGTTTCTTGACTTTTCTATTTTATCCGCTTCTTAAATAGTTCTTATTCCAAATCAGTATGCTGCAAGGTCTTTCTTCCAAGTATGTATTTTACAAGGACCAGCTTAATTAATTTTACAGACAAATGAAAATATTCCCAAATACAGCTCCCCCTAAAACATATTATTTGTATCCTACATGCTTCTAAACTTGATGGCAACTTACATGAATGAAGTAATCACGTGACCATGTGCCTTGATCCATTTTCTGCCTTCTCTGTGAAACCAGGAGAATGTGTATTGTGGCTTAGCACCGTTTTCTAGAAAGCACCCTGCACACACAAGACCTAATAGCGCCCCTCCCTGCTGAGTGATAAGACTACCTCTGGAGGGGTGGGGGCGGCTCACAGTAACGGGCCTTGGTGGCTGACTGGACTTGTCATAACGATGCAAGACAGGACCTGAGTTATAGGAAAAGATAGCACAATTGTTTGGGAATCTATTAATTGTATAAAGCTCCCCAACAGTCTGTTCCCAATTGAGTGGCCCAGTGATCCTCTAAAAACATCAGGCAGATCATGTCACAGAACCTTCTTGTGTCTCCCAGTTTCTCTGAATCTCCAAACTATTTCCTACTCGTCTCCTTGTCCGCCCCCTCCCCACTTGTCATCTCTGCGCTCTTATCTCCCTCCCACACCCTGTCTGCTCCAGCATGCTGGCCTCCTTGCTATTTCTAGAACATACCAGGCATGTTCCTTGTGTCTTGGGCTTACTGTTCCCTTAGTCTGAAATGCTCCTCCCAGATGGTCTCATGGCTCCTCCCACACTTCATTCAAGTCTTTGCTCCAAGTCACCTCAGACCCTCCTCTATTTAAACTGCAGCCCCACCACCACCCAGGCCACCTAGAACTCCCTCACCCTTCCTTGCTTTGTTTTACCCCATGGCGCTTACTGTAGGTCCCTGGCGTCAATTTATTTGTTGATTTTGTCTGCCGTCTGTCATGCCCACCAGAGTCTGAGCAGGCATGTTCTGTCTGTTTTGTTCACTGCCAGTGTTCCCAGGGTCTAGAACAGGGCCTAGCACATAGTAGGCACTCAAAAACATATTTGAGGAATAAATAAATAAGTAAATATCTGTTTGGTCTGTACCCCATAAAGCAATGAGAACCAGAGGTGTGGACTTAAGTCATACAGGACAAGAATGCAAGGAATGATGGGAAAGAAGAGAACTAGGGGACCGCTAAGGCTCCTCCAGTGCTGAGATTTTGACCTAAGTACTGCACGCGTGCACGCACACACACACACACATACACACACAATAATTAGTCATCTTGGAAGATGCTTGAAAAGCATGTTTTGTGGACAAAGGTGTTTGGAAAATGCTGTATGATCTCACCTTCTTGGATAGTCACAGTGAACATCAATAATTTGCAGAATCTGAAGAATCTCATGTGTATGAGTCAGAGTTCTCCAGAGACACAGAACCCTGACTAATACAGATTTTGGTCGCAAGAGTGGTTTAAGAGGAACAGAATCTTAATGATGAGCTTTCTGAATTGGTCCAGGCTTTCTGGAATTAGCTATCTAATATGACTGGATTTAAAGATGCTGATTACTCTATTTCCATTAGTAAAAGGAGCACTGATGAGTCTGTGGTGTGATGGGGCAGTAAACTTAAGCAAAATATCAACACTGGATACTCTTCAGCAAACACTTACAAGAGGCAAGTTTCTAGGTACCCACATATATAATCCCTTCACTTTTTTTGTCAAATTAACAAGTATAATGAGATTGGCTAGTTACTCCTAATGTTGCTGGACAAAGTGGAAAAAGGAAAGAATGAGCCAAGGGAGTCAAATTTCCAGCTCAAATGCGGCATAAATGACCTGAAAACTTCCATGTCTGCCCTGAAAGAGACTGAAGCTGCAGAGCTGAGATTCCTGAAAACCAAGCCCAGAATCTTATCCTGCTAGTGGCTGAATTACAAAACAAATTGAATTCCTGACATTGGAGAGTGTCTACTATTATGGAATGGAAAGGAATAGGATCCTGAAAACTGAAAAGGAGACATATGGTGAGCCCCTGATGAAGCTGGGGGCATTGAATCCCCAAATTCTCAGTAGAAGCAGCCTCTCTACCTATCAGAATACCGTAGCCTGGGTGTCTTCAATATCAAAAATTTTTCTCACAGTTCTAGGAGTTCAAAGTCTAAGATCAAAGTATCAACATGTTTGATTTCTTCTGAGGCCTCTTTCCTTGGCTTTGGACAGCAGCCCTCTTACTCTGTCCCTACTTGGCCTTTTCTGTAGGCTCACGCAAAACTGGTGTCTCCTTGTGTATCCAAATTGCCTCTTTTTTTAAAAAACACAAGTCAGATTGGACTAGAGGCCACCCTAATGGCCTCATTTTGACTTCATCACCTCTTTAAAGGCCACATCTCAAAATATAGTCACATTCCGAGGCATTGGGGGTTACAGGTTCACATATGAATAGGGGGTACAATTTAGCCCATAACGTTGCAATTTTTAAAAGTTTAATTCTGTTAAACTTCTGTGTTTCACAAGCACATTTGACTGCATCACCCTTAATTTACACTTAATTATATATCCAAGAACAATGTTCCTCAGTTTGAATTTATTTCAATGATGACCTAGATTTATATAGCAATATCAATAATATTTATACAATATATAAAATATAATATAGAATTTATGTAATGTATATTATACATGTTTAATTTTTATAGCAATATAAATAAGAATATGCCTAATAATAAAAATTTATTACAAAACGATTGACAAAGCACTTTTATCCATGTGATTTGATTCCCTCCTTATAAGAGGTAATACTGGGCAGACATTATTACCCCTACTTAACAAAACAGAAGATTGAATGAAGCCCAGATTGCTTAATACTTACCAAGTTCATAGAGGTAGTCAATAGCTTCTCATATTATTGATTTCTTCTCTATGATACAACTTTTAAATACTAGATAATACCCACCCTCCCTTAACCATGGCTCTTGCTTCAGATTAAGACATGTTTGAACAGGGATTGTTCCATATTAGTTAAAAACACAGACTGTGGAGCTGGTAACCCTGGTTGCAAATCTGCCTTCATGCTCACTGACCATGTCATCCTGGGAAAGTAATTTCCCGCCTCCGTCTCTCAGGTGTGATACTGACAGCAGTACTTATCTGCGGGGGTTACTGAGAGAATTAAGTGAGATAATTCATGGAAAGTACTTCCAACATTACCTACAACATACTAAATGCTCAATAAATGTTAGCTATTATTATAGAAATATAAGTTACTGGTTTTAATAGCAAAATAACATTCTATAACAGATGTAATATAACACATTCAACCATTTCCCAACTGAGTCCAGTTTTTGCCATCTGTTTCCCTTCTGAAAAACAAACAAAAAATGAACAACACTTGGAGCTTAAAAGAATCCCAAGTGCCATGTTGGCACGGATGCCTGGAATGAAGAATTCCCAAATATCTCCCGGCCCTGAGCAGCTCCAGCAGTGAGTGTCGTGTCCTGATGGTCCTTCTGAGGTCAGCAGACTTGTGTGAATGTCTCCTAAGAACAGGCTATCTCGTGGGACTTTGAGTATTTCCTGCCCGTGATCAGCAACATCTTTTCTTGCAGTGTTTTGGCAGGTTTGTCCTTGTTCCCGGCCAGAATCAGGAAGTTCAGAAGCACATGAAAACAAACAATACATTGAAAGCGTCTCTCAAATTATTCAGAGTTCAAAAACACAAGAAATTATTCAGCAATATTGGGACTTGGTTGGTATTTTATCTTATTAATTATACTACTTGTCATTGATGTGCCTGTCCTCTTCTTCCCAGTGAATACTTTTCCTTGCACTTTTCCATCGGATTTTTTTTCTTGAAGTGCATTTAGGTACAGGAAGTGATTACACAGGGTATCACTATATTCTGCAAAAATTTGCAGGCATTTTCATGACCAGGACTGTTTTACCCTCTGTGCAGTTTTCAAATTATATTTTGTCACTAATATCATTCTTAAGGATTACTACTGTTCTTAAGATCAGCATGATTTTTTCCTAAAAATTTCTTCCCTTTATTTCAATGATCATCATTGAATCAACTGCAAGCGAACAGTATAAAGTGCTACTTCTCGAAATTTTACTTATCACTGATGATCATTGAAATATTGGCTTCTTAATAAAACCCTCCTGATTTCCCAATTCCTTGTGATGCTCCAAGGACTCTACTATTTTATACTACTGTTACTCGACTAAATCCAATGGACTTTTTTCAATCATCATTTCACTTATGCTTTCAGCAAGATCTGTCTGAAAACCATTTCCTCTCTCTTGAACGGCTCTCTTGCATGACAAAAAGAGCTTCTGGATTTCCTCCTACTTCTATGGCTGCCCCTTCTCCTGTATAGAGTCCTCCTCCAGCAAGATATGAAATGTTACAGTCACTTAAAGCTGGATGCTAGGCCCTATTCATTTATCACTTCATTTCCTAGGCAACTTTTTACATGCCTATAGTTTTGTTTGATTTATAAATTTATATATTCATCCCAGACATTCCTTATGGGTCCAGACCCATATGTCCAACTTCCCACTTGACATTTTTGCATTGAAATCCCAGGAATACTTAAACTCCGTGTGGCCAAAGTTGATGATATGAACTTCTCCCCACAAATCCAGTCCTTCTACAATTGCCTTTTTCTATGGTTAGCAAAAATCAGTCATCCAGTTACGAAAGCCAGAGATCTAGGAAATACCCCTGAAACTTTCATGTCCCTCAGACCACACAGGCAATTTCACATGTCAGTTCTACCTACTAAAAAGTCTCTAAAACTCTATTCTTTCTCTACCAGTAACACTACCATATTCCAAGCTACCATTTTTTTCTCACCTGGAGTACTACAGTGATCTCCTAGCTAGCCATTCTTGCCCCTTACAAACTGTGCACCCGAGGTTTTTTGTTTCAATATGCAAATCTGATACATCATCTTCCCCTTAAAATCATCCCAGGACTTCCTAACTCTCCTGGAATAAGGTCAGATTCCTCAGCCTGTCCCACAAAGCCCTGACACCTCTCCAACCTTATTTTACACCATGGCCCACCACATCCACTTTGTTCTCTTTGCTGTAATATACTAGGCTTTGTTACAGGAGCTCAGATATGCCATCCTCCTGCAATAAAACCTTTGGACATGCACTCCTGTCTGCCTGGACTGTTGCCCTGAGGGTAATCATGTAACGTGTGATCCAGTAAGTATACTTTTGAGTGTGAAAGGGGCACTATTATTTATTACAGCAGGAAAGACAACAGGCGTAAATCAAGACCTTCCAGGGCAAATCGGGACATATGTTCACTTAAATTAACTCCTGTTCATTCCCCAGATCTCAGATCAAATGTTACCTCCTTGGGGACGCTGACAAAAACCTCCCTGGCAAAGTAAAGTTCATTATAGCTTTCTTAACATCAATATACCTCTCAAATGTTCCACTACCCAAAGCTGCAACTTTACATTTATGAGTATCATTGTTCTGTGCTGTCCTCTCCAATAGATTGTAAACTCCAGGAGGCCAAGGCTCCTCCCAAGATTCTTCACCATTGCATTGCCTGCCAGAAAGATCGTGTCTCATAAATATCATTTATATTAAATATCATTTATCAAATGAAGGACATGAAATGTCTTTCCTCTTTGGGAGTTTCCTTCTTCTGTCATTGGCACAACCAACTGTCCAGTTACGCAAAACAGAAATCTACCAATTATCCCTGACGCCTGCCTCTCCCTCTGCCCCAGTATTCAGTTCCTCTCCGTACAGCCTCCTCTCACTCCTCTTCCTCCTCTTCCTTCTCTCTCTTTCTCCTCCCCCACCTCTCCTGCTCTATATACATTTTTTTCCTCTTTTTCCAGAAAGCTAACACACTCATCAGATATGAAGGGCATCTCTTCCTAATAACAAGTGGTTTCTGAAAATAGCATTGCTAATTTAAATCATTTGCTTGTACTCACAGAAATTTGCTTACTGACGACTCGGTATGAGAGTCTAAATCACAGCTTCAGTCGTGGCTCTAAAAGGTGAAGTCCTTTTAAATGTAAAATTATATTAAGTTGAAAAATTGAATGTTAAATGATTCTCTTTCAGTTCTACTAACTGAAACATTTTTTATGGGATTACTAGGAAGCCATTTTAGACCCAGAAATGGTCAGGTTATTTATCCACATAAAATCATAAAGCCTCAAAGTGCTTTTGAGAGAGGGATCCAAACCGAAATAGCCCAGTCTCACTAAAGGTTAGACTCCTTGCAATTTATACCATATTTGCTTGTTTCTATGACTCTCGAGTCTCTTCTAGATTATTAATTATCTGAGTGCAAGATGACATCTAACATAACTTTTTTTAATTTTATGTCTCAGGGGTGGGAATTAGGTTTGTTTATTTATTTATTTATTCTTAATGGAGGCACTAGGGATTGAACCCATGACCTTGTGCATGCTAGGCACATACTCTGCCACTGAGCTATACCCTCCCCACTAACGTAGCTTTGTGTTTCCCTTTCCCTGCCTACTTTTCAACACTTTGTACTGTGTTTGGCCTGAGTATTTGTTGAAATGAGCTGAATTAGTCTACGGTCTCCTCAGAGTCTGCCCCAGAATTGGCCCCTTTGGTGACCCATTTACCCAGAAGTTCTGCTGCCCTGCAAGATAGCTAGATCTCCAGCAGAGTCTAGACTCCTTGTGGTCCAACCTGCATCATGGGGGGCTCGTGGCTTCTCTTCTCATGCTGGGCCTGCACAGCAGTGATTTAGAGAGCACGGGCTTCCAGGGCCACCTGACTTCTCATCCCAATTCAGTTACTGACAAACTCTGTTCCTCAGCACAATGGGGATGCTACACATACCTGCCTCAGGCGGATTGTTACAAGGACCAAACCTGCTCATACATATATGGTCCTTAAAACAGTTCCTGACTTGGGGGTGGGGGAGGGTATAGCTCAGTGGTAGAGCGCATGCTTAGCATACATGAGGTCTTGGGTTCAATCCCCAGTACCTCCATTAAAAATAAATAAATAAAACCTAATTACCTCCCCCAACCAAAAAAAGACAAAAAAACAAAAACAAAAACAAAAACAAAAACCCCACAATAGTTCCTGACCTAGAAAGTCACCTAAATAATACCTGTTGTCATGGAGAAAGGGACAGGAATCTCAGAACAGTAACAAAGTAAGAATATTAAATACTGGGGTTTTTTTTTTTCTTTTGAGTGCCTATGATGTGCCAGGCATTGTGTGTGTGTGTGTGTTTGTGTATCATACATTTATTAAAAAATAACAAACTTTGCTTTGGTGAGATTCTGGAGATAAAAAAAAGCATTATCCCAGAAATAAGTGAATAACGTGCAAACTTACACTGGTGTTTTCATTACTTAAGGCAGATCCAGATCATGCATTCCCTAAGATGGCCCCTTAGATTATTCCCCATCTTCTCAATCTTTGTAAGAAGACATGTTCTTGGTGTTCTTTTAAGTTTTTTTACAGCTTCTTGGAATTCTCTTTAGGCATTCCTGCTGCTTCTTGTTCAATATCTTTTTTTATTAGACTCCTGTGTTCCTAGTGATTGTAACTTTTTTTTCTCATTTTCCCTCTGTAAAACCATCAAGTTGAAGAATGTCTAGTCTGAGTTAAAACATATCCTACCTGCTTTAGAAAATAAAAGCACTACTATTTATATATTCACCTCTGCAGCAGTGAAGTCCCAAAATGCACATTTGTCACAAAGTATTTAATAATTCTAAGCTAAAGTTGCAAGGTAATACAATATAGGCAACAGAATATTGACTCTAACCTGGTGAAATTTCTCTGATCTTGGTATAATGATCAAAGTTTGTTGGGTTTTTTTTAAGAGAAGAAAGAAAGAACTTTTCTCACATGCAAGGAAATCTTTATTGTTCCTTTTGCCAAAAGTGTGGTTTCTGGACAACTAACTCCTGGTCCCTCCTTTCTTTCCTGTACACAAAGCGCCCTCGGTGACAGCCCAGGAATACACAATTAGCGCAGCAGATTGCTGGGCAGGTTCCTAGTAACCAGACAGGCCCAGGCCCACTCAAGAAAGGAGAGCAGAAGATGGAACCTCTGTGTGGGAAACTTGGGTCTAATCAGCCATCTTGGATCTCACTCGCACTTTTAGCACTCGGAATGGCCCTTTCTGCCTGACTTATCCAAACTGGCTGCTTGTACTATCCCATAAATCTGTGGAATGATTAAATTGTACAACCTTTCCCCTCTTTGTTTGGCTACACATCTTAGGAGAAGTAATTCAGCTTGCTAATTGAGAGTAATCATCTGAAATATTCAAAGCTACCAGCTGTGAGGCAGCACAGCCTGTTGAAAAGTCCTGTGTGAGATTTGGAGATCTGGGTTCTCTCTGCCTTAATTTTGCAAGTTTGCAGCAGTGACATGAATTAGTAATGTCTAAGGAAACCCAAAGGAATACCTCTCACGAGAGCATCTCCCCTCCCGCCATATCTGGGCTGCCCCACAATGGCATCTTTCTGACTCTACCACCACTCACCTTCCTCCTTCACTGTGATGCCCTACGCATGTCTATCTCAGGGTCCCTGCAGCCTTGATCATTATCCTCTTCATTCGTTTCAGATACTATAGGAGCACGGTAGCTACTGCTCTGTCCCTCTCCAACCTCCTTTCCCCACCCTGAAATGACCTTGACACCAAGACTGGGGCCAGAGTCTGGTTCTCGTCATGTGGCCCGTGTTTCAGCCACTGTAAGTTGTCATCGCTGTCAGAGTCTCCACCTTCTTTGCCAGTTACATAAGAGGCCACATAATGTCTGCTCCCTCCCAAGCTTTTATTAAACAGAGACGGCCCGAGAGGCCAAGTGGGCAAGAGGTCCTTCCCGGAACCGCGTCCCCTGGGGGGTGAGTGGCTGTCTCAGCTCTCTGCTGTGTTTGCAGCTTTAAATACCCAAGGACGACATGTTATGTTTTCAGCCTGAAGGGGCAAAAGAGAAGTAGCCCTTTCAAAATAAGAATTCCCCTGCTGTTTGTTTCGTTTTGGAACACAATAAGAAGAGACTGAGGACACGGCTCTGAGCTGTCAGCGCTTCCTCCCCTGTTTCCACAGCACCTTTTCGTCTGCCAGAAAAAAAATGTTGCTTAAGTTAAACAAGGGTCTAATGAATAGTCAAAATAATTGTTTAGCTTGGATATAAGGCCTTAGGTAAATAGATGATCGCTGGAGACCACGGGCCAGGAAAAGCAGTGCAGCAGGACACCACCCGTTCTGTTCTTCGGCCATCTGCCCAGTGGCCTCTGCTCCTCCAGGGACCGTTGTTACTGAATTATTTCTCTCTTCCCATGAGCATATTAAAGCACTTTACTGTCAGAAGAGGCTCATGAAAGCAAGGAGAAGGAGTGAAAACTTATAGAAAGAAAAATATATCTATATCAGAAATATATACTGAAAAACATTCATTTTTTCACATTCAACCTTAGATTAAATAGAACGCTCAAGATATGGAATCTTTGGTTTGTTTGTATTTAACTTTTCACGTTGAAACATTTCTAAAGTGCACTGTTAGCCCACTTAAAATTGTCCTGCCTCCTGCCTTACTAGTATTTTTAACATGATTTCATCCTTTTTTAAAGCAATTACCTGCTACACCTAAAAGCCACTGTCAGTATCTGCTTCCAAGATGGTAATTGTAGTTATAGACAGAATAAGCACTGGAACGGAACCTTTCAGGTCTGGGTTTTGTAGTTTGTTGTTGTTGCAGTTGATTTGTTTTGTTTGTTTGTTTAGGTATCTTTGCTATCAACTTGATTCATTGTTATTTGTCTCTTATCCCCAAAGGGGAGTTGCATTATAAAGATTCTACTTAATTAAGAGCTTGAGTAAATTAGTTGCCAAGTTGCTTGAGTTCTACCGAATAATATTTTTAATAATTGCTTACCATTTCTTACTGGAAAATAATGGATGCCTTGTTGATCCAGAGCAGGATTTGGTTGTCTTACTCTACAGACCATTTCCCCTGAACTGCTGTATGAATAAACAACATCTATCTGACTGAATCTCCAATTCATCAAGGGGGTGGATTCCCCTGGTATTTAGTTTCCAGGAATCATGATGAATATATTTTTGGTCTATCAGCAAATAAGATCAAAGCATACATTATGCAGTAAAAAGTTAATGCTTAACTGTTTCTACAGTATTTTGTATCCTGATAATATAGGAGAATATATGGTTTAAAAAAGGGGGTGGAGCCAGTTCTTGAGTTGGAGCACAAGCTCCCCACTCACCAGCTCTAAGTGCAGACAAATTATCAAATTTCCATTGGCTTCAGTTGCCTCATCTGTGAATGGTCTAGTAATAATAATAATACCTCCTTCATTGGGTTGTTGGGTAGATGATATGAGGTGATGCATATAAAATGCTCAGCACAGCAAAAGTATTCAGTAATGTGAACCATCAAGTTATTTTCAGGTACCTTATAATTTCTTCACAACAATCCTGTGAAGTGGGGGAAAATGCTATGTAATACTCATTTAAATATTAGCAAACTGGACCTCAAGGTGATTATTGATTTGCCCAACATCACCCAAGATGGCGAAATGCAGGATGATGTCAGTAACGGGAGTTCCCTGATTCTTAGTGTCTCACACTCCTTTTACCCATCTGCCACCTCATGCTGTCTCCTCACAGTTTCTCTAAATCTAAAGTCTTACAAGATGATGGGCTACCTCTGTCTTTGACTCTCAGATGGGCAAATGGGATAAACTCCAGCAGAGGCTTTAAAACCCCCATCGATATGAGACAGAAGTTTTCTGGGAAAATAGTACCATTAGAACTACAAAGTCAGGAGGAACTCTCTGGTAATACTGAGAAGAAAATACCAGTGGAGAAGTGATTTCCAGTTGGTGAGCCTGAAACCCACGGGAGACGCCCAAAGGGATGATACAACAGGTGAACAAATCCACAAGCCTAGCCAGCTTTGCAGACAAAGATGGTCTCATCTCTACATAGGTTTTCAATTTAAAGGCAGTGCTGAGTCTGTTGTATCATTTAACATGCTGTAGTTTCTCGATAAATACTAAAAGCACAACTTCTGTCATGTGGAGGGTCTATGATTTTTTTTAATTTTGAAAACCAGGCATGCACACTTCATAAGGCTAAAAACCAATGGTATTGAGGGGGGAGCTCTGCCTATGAAGTTTAACAACCTAAATTTAAGGACTCGCCCTGCTAATTATAAGCTTAAAGCACCGTAAACTCAGGCAGTCAAAGTCAGTAGACGAATGGATAAAGAACATATATACATATACATATACATATACATATACATACACATACACATACACATACACATATGTATCTATATATATGTGTGTATCTCTCTCTATATATATATTTGTCTATATATGTGTGTATCTTTGTAGGCTGAAGCCCTGGTGCCACGTATGTCTTATACACACACACACACACATACACAGAAGAATATTACTTAGCCATTAAAAATGAATGAAATTCTGCCATTGCAGCAAAATGGATGGACCTAGAGAATATTATGCTCAGTGAAATAAGTTAGAAAAACACAAAAACTGTATGCTATTACTTCTACATGGAATTTTAAAAATAATACAAATGAATGTATATAGCAAAACAGAAATAGACTCACAGATAACAGAAAACAAACTAGTGGTTACCAGAGGGGAGAGAAGAGAGGGGAGGAGCAAGATAGGGGTATGGGATTAAGAAATACAAACTAGTATGTATAGACTAGATAAAGGATGTATTATGTAGCACAAGGAATTATAGCCATTATCTTGTAATAATATTTAAAGGAGTATAATCTGTAAAAATATACCTGAATCTAGTATAGTATTGTAAATCAACTTTACTTCCATAAAAATGAATAATAAAATATGTAAATAAAGTCAGTAGATATCTACTGAGAGCCTTTAAGGGGTCTGAGTCCAGAGCTGAGGCCAGTGAGGGGAATAGCAGTCCTTCACCCTCTTCTCTGAGCCTCTATTTTCTCACTTGTAAAATAAGGAGACTAACGGTGAGCCTCCTCACGAGGCTACTGTTAAGACCCCATGACAGAAATAAGAAAATAAATATACAATGATGTGAAAGTGCTTTGTAACCTCTTTGGAGAATTATAAACATAAGTTGCAAGACAGCTCAAGGAAAAGAAAACCCTTCAGCTTTCCCCAGAATCTTTCCTAGAGCTATTAACCATCCATCCCCATGAAGTTATCAAATGCTAGCATTACCTTCTTTGGTGTCAGATTATACTCATATTTTTAAGTGTACTTTTCAGTCTCTTCCCTCCTCCTCCGACTCTGTTGTGTTCTATAAATTGTAACATTCTTTAATATCAATACAGCACTACAGTATGAGATTATACAAAACATTAAATAAAGCATTGATATAAAGTTCAAAGCAATGAATAGCCCAAGGGATCACAGCTTGCAGTTTAGAAGCTCACATATGCACAAGGCTCATCTGTGAGGGATATTTTAAACACTGTTGATTGCCTGAGTTACAGCTGATGGAGATGTCACCCAGGCCCTGGTTAACTCCAGGAGCTGAGAGAAGACTGTTCCTCCTGTCCACTCGGAGGCTGAGCCCCAGGTGCCACGTCATGTCTGAGAAAGAGTGGTTTATGGAGGTGGACTCTTCACTCCTGGAATCAAAACCTCCCCCCATTCAGGTCTTCCAGAAATATATTGGGTCTCATGTATTTTTACCTCTTCTCTGATTCCATATTATATGTGCTAACGGGTGAATTGGGACTTTTTATCTCTTTTTGTCAACAGAAGACATTCACTTAGAGTCTGCCAAGTACCAGACAATAGACAAAGCACTACAGAGAAATGTAAAACACATAATACAATATGCATGACCCCTGCTTTGCAGGAGTGTAGAAGGAAGTAAAACTAGCATTTGTTGCTGGGCAGCAAGTGTTATTTTAGATTCTTCAGCCAATGACACCTTGAAGTGAGGCAGCTGAGGCTCAGAGAAATAAATTTCTGGGATCACACAGGTTATCTAAGCCAGAGTCTGCACCAGGTTTAAACAAGGTTTACCTTATTTGAAAGTCCATGCGAAATCTTTCCACTCTACTTCATTGCTTCCCTTAATCAAGGAAAGTGAACACAGACATTAGAAGAAACTGACAAATGAGCAAGTGCTAGAGAAGCCCTACAGACTCGGAGGTGTAAGGAAGGTTAAATGTCTCAAGTACCCGGAGCGAGACTGGCCCTGATCTGAGCAGATTCTAAAGAAGATCAATAATACAACCTGGAAAACAAGGAGTGTGGATGCCAGTTAGAAGGGGAGAAAAAAACAAAACAAAACTGTGCAGGAACCAAGAGAAATAACACTGTGGGCGATTAAAACTGCTAATTAGAATAAAAGCTATAATCCCAGCATACCATTTGTCTGCCAGATTAAGATGCTTCATCTTTATGGTTCTAGGAAGAATAAAAAGACTGTGGAAACTTTGTAAATGACCAAAATGTTCACAGACCGTCTTCCAGGCAAACACAAAAGGAGTGCTGCTTCATTTGTTATACTGCCAAGTATATCACGCAGCCTTTGTTAAATATCCCTTCCCGCATAGCACTCTCTTAAATGAGGTGAATGGAATCGTTTTCCCCCAATCTTTAGTGTTGCTTCCAGTGACAGTAAGTGGGTAAGAGGATTTACAGAGGAAAAGTGAATACACTTGGCAATGTTTTCAAACATTTGTTTGGATTTTCTGTTTTCTAGGAGATGTACGACTGAGGGGTCAGACGGGGGTTCCTGCTGAACGCCGCGGCTCCTACCCATTCATTGACTTCCGCCTACTTAACAGTGAGTAATCAAGTGTACCTGGAAAGGAACAAACGTTTCCTTAAGAAAAAAATTCTCACTTCCCTCTGAACTTCAAAACCCTCGGAGGTCTGCCTTCCTTCCTCCATCTCTCCTCTCCCATTAGGAAATTAACCCTTTGTCTTTAGATTTCCTTAGCAGTGAAGTAATCCAGTCCCTGCCTTACCTCTCAGAGCTTTAGGGAGGGTCCTCGTGAGATCATGTCAGCTTTAAAACTGCAAATCTTAGTGGTGAGGGTAGAGTTCAATGGCAGAGACCGCACTGGGTCCTGGGTTCAATCCCTGGTGCCTCCGTTAAGGGGAAAAAATGTAAATCTTAAAAACTGTGAAGCCCTATACAAGGAAGCTGTTCCTTTCATTGTCAGGAACATTCTGTCCACCTTCAGCCAGGACTAGACTAGAGGAGATTCTATTTTATTTTTAAAACCCCACAGGGAAACCCAGTCTACTGCTGCCCTTAGTAATTACCCATTATCTAATTCTCTCTGCTTTATCTAATCTGAGTCTCTGAAGTCTGTTCTCACTCTCCTGGCAAAACTCGTCACCCTGGGAGGTCCTTTTAGTCTGCACTTGCTGCTGCTTCCTCCATCATGACTACCTGGAACGTTCACTTATTTCTACCTTTCCCCTTCATATACTCGTCCTCATTTGGAGTTTTGCTCAACCTCTGGTTCATAATTCTCTTAATCTCAAGTTCCTTTGAAAACCCAAACCAGTGACCATTTCCCCCTCCAGACTTCATGTCTTCTAACAATTACAGTCATCCTTCACTTTGGACTTGGGAATCAAGGGTGAATAAAGTGGATAAATCTCACAATTTGATCCAGGGTTTTCAGTATTGGGTTCTTGTATCACTTCCTGTCCATAAATTTCAAAGTGCTAGGTTGCACCCACAGAATATTACTTTCTTTGAAATAAACAAGTTCAACTAAAGAGGTAATTTGATTTACTTTGACCCCAAAAAATTAATAGGAAAAACTTGGAACTTGCTGCTTTGGATCTTTAGATCCTCCAAAGGCCAATAAAGCGTGGGCATGTTTGTACTTCCACTGGCTTGTTAACCTCTCATAGCAGTGTGCAGCTCTTTCAGAGACAGAGAGACTTGGAGTAACTCTTTTTCTACCAGAGGCAACCTCCCCTCCACAGATCCCAAAAAGACACATTTTAGAAGATAGAATTGAGTCACCAGACCAACAGCAACATTGGTTACAGCCTGTGGGGAGCTCTGACAGTGTCTCTTACGTCTTCTTATAACCAGCTACCCATGGAAGTTACCCCTTTGACATCCTCTAGACTGTATAGATTTCCAGGTGTTGGGAACATGGTTCCACCAAGCAGGGTGGGGATAAGAAAGGGTCCAGTTCACTGTCCTCATGTAGACCAGGACTTGCCATGGCATCACATACTGCAAGTCAGAGGCAAAAAATAACCAAAAAGCCTCTTTTCAATAGTAAACAAGATGTTATATCATGGTTTCTAATATAAGGCATGAACAAATTAGAAAAACAGGAGACATTTCTCTTTACAATTCTAAGACTCCAAATGATGAACTATTTTTTTGTTTATCCTGGTGTTAATAAGCAACGTCAACTGCTAATGATAGTTAATCTTTGCAGGTGGAATTACAGAAAATTTAACTGTCTGCATCTCAGGTTTCTGTAACACTTGGACTTTTTTAAATACCTTATTTTACTTCTTTAAGCTGAAAAAAAAACTAGGAAATATAGAAGAATTTAAACAGAAACTCAAGGCAGATAATATTTGACTAACTATATTGTTACGTTAGTCACAATATAAAAGATCATCTGTAAGCAGGTACCGTCCTGTCACCCCCTGCTGTAGATCCTCCAGGAACTTCTAGCACCTGGACTCAACGCTAGCTTCCTCCCCCTACCCCAGATGCTCTCTGCCCTCCACCCCCATTTCACCTCACCTGTTTCTCATGACCTTCCACCCACTGAGTGACAGTGGTGGCCATCCGTCCAGCAATTCCCTTTCTCCTCTGCTCTGCCCTCCACTCTGGGTAACTGTTTTACTCAGAGCTCTTTATCAGTAACATATGCTAAGCAATATAAATTTACCTTCTTTTTATAATTGTTTTATAAGCGGTCTCAATTTTTTTTCCTAGATGTAAAAATTCCTATATGTAGACTTTAGGATCCTAAAGGACACTCTCTTTATAGTTACTGACCTCTCAGTAATTCATGTTAACATACCAGTTAAAGAGTCCCCTCAAAAAGATTATATTAAATAATTACAAACGTCAGTCATCCTCTTCACTTAACTAAACAGCTCAGATAGAACTCTAATATTTTTCCTTATCTGTGGTACCTCCCATTCCATTGCCTAATGCTTTCATATACCTTGTTAGTAAGTTGAAACTAGAACCAATGACATTACTGTGGTCACTCTCCACAATTTCCTAGCTTTCCTAGCTTAGTCTGCAATTAAAGCAGCTTGTCACCAAGTAGCAGCTGACATGTGAACATCTATATTATATAGCATCACATAAGATATAATATATATGTCATAGCTCCTACTGCTTTATAGTGTACAGTCTACTTAATTCTCTTTAACCTCATTCATGTTTTTGTGGTTTGCCTGAGGTGTTAGTGTGCACTTTCTGCCTGAAGGGAAACATTTTCAACATAACTTTATAAGAAATGTTAGACCCCTAAGAACATTTCCAATTCTACATGGTAAGTACTGAACTAAAGTGATTTTTTAATATCATTTACCTTAATTTTGAGTCCGTGTTTTCCAAGTTCAGGCACAAACCCAAGAATCCATTTTCTTCAAGTGCTTACACTTTTGCACACTCTCCCAAGGAACTAGGAATTTTTTCAAAAATCGTTTATAGGAAAAACTGAATCACCACAGCCTCCCTTCCCTGCCTGCTTCACTGCAGCCTTCCTTCTAAGGTGCTAAGTGAAGCTCACGTGGCAGCCATTCCCTGTCCAAAGTGTCCCTGGCTGCTTACCCCCACCACACACTCCGCTGTGCCTCAAATGACTGAAACATGCACAAGCAAAAATGTACACTAAGTAGTAAAATCCATTGTACTTCTCCATCCATGGGCCCCACTAGCCACAGTTCCAACTGGTCACAACAGGACAGGAGACATCAGAATTCATATCTAAAATAACTTTCCTTCTATCAGAACACAGTTCCTAGACATTAAAACAGAGAACTAGAGCAGAGATAGGCAAACAATAGCCAATGCACTAAATCTGTTCCTCACCCTGCATGTTTTGTCAACAAGATTTTATTGGAAAACAGCATGCCCATCCGTTTATGTGTCGTGTACAGATACTCACCCTACATAGCAGAGTAGCTACAACCAAGACCATATGGCTCAAAACACATAGTATATGGCCCTTTATAGAAAAAAATTACAAACCCTTAAGTTAAATTTTTAAACAGAGCAAAAGGGTTTATGACATCTCTATAGGTACATTCAGTCCAGTCTATTTTCCTTTGTTAATGTCTTTTTTTTTCTTTTCCATTGTCATTCTTTTCCCAGTGTCATCAATTCACTTAAAGAATAGACTCACATTAACCAAATTTACATGCAATAGAAGTATAAACAAAAAGGGAAACCCTTGCTAACCCAGATTTGAAACTCCACAGTTATAATTTCTAAATGCACAAATGTTCTTCTGCAAGAGATGCTGCTTTCCCCAGCTTTTTTGAGGGCAAAGCACTGCCGTGCTCATGTTCCTCTCATCTACATATAAGGTGAAAGTGTATACCTGGTCTGTCGGGCATAATCCTGATTTGCAGCTGTTGTCTAGTCATACTTATTAATAATGTGACCTTTCAACTCCCAAAATAGCCTGGTTTGGACAATAAATTACAAGGCCAACAGATTGTATAGTTTTCCCTACAAAAGAATACTCCAAGATGCTTCTCATATGTCACTGGCAATCTGGGAATAAAGATCAGAAAGTCCTCCTCGTACGAATTCCATCCAGATTAACAGAAATATGTGAGATAAAATTACTTCTTAACAGCCAGTTTCATTTCCTGTTTATATTTTATACAATTTAGAAAAGAGACATCTCTGAGTTTCTAGAAGCTTCTTTGGATAAGTAGCAGGAAACTGTGGCTTTTCAGCACAGAAGAGAGTCATCTTTACATCTAAGCATAAAGGGGCAGAACAGAATGAGAGAAAAGGTAACAATTGTTTTTATTCCACATGAGGTTCTAAAACAGAGGACCGGAGGAGAGCAGGGTAGATGGGGATGTAATGGCTCATATTATCTCCACGCTGATTTCCTACATATTTATTTCATTTACTAACTTTGAGGGGAAACAAGGGAGAAGAAAATGTAGAGAGGAGTGTTGAGAGAAACACGTGGCCACAGAGGTGAATGTCGCAGACGCAATTACAATTTTCTGCAGAGCAGGTGGCTCCAGCGACCCCTTCTACGATCTGTCTCTTGGCTTAATATAATCAGTGGCCTGTGTAGATAATGACTAGGTGGAGATGTTCCCGTAGCAACCATTTCAGAGCAACACGATGTGATTTCCGCACTTGCTCAGCAAAGGAAGTGACATACAAAGCAAACATTCCCTGGGACTGTGGAGCTTGAGGGAGAGAAACAGCATCGGCTGGAGGTTTCAGGACACCAAATATCAGCTGCCACAGAGAGCCTGGAGCTCCAGGCCAGCCCCCGGGCTGTGCGGTAGTAGGTTAATTGGCTATTTGTCTTTTCCTGTCGGTTAATTTGCTAATCTTGGTATTTAAAGTTCTGTTCCTCCAGATCTGCCTCCCCAGGCAGGGCCATTATAACGGCACAAGCATGTGGTAATTTTAGCAGAGTTACAAAAAATATTTTCCTTTGCTCATTATTTCCAAAATAGAACTAACATTTACAAACATATATATTAACCTTTTTATGAAGAAGTGACCCAGAGATTCAAATGCTTTTTTAAAAGCTTCCACCCAAACATATTACACCTTGCAGAAATATTAAATACATTCACAAGAGGACTGTCAACCAAAAGCCACTCAGTGTGCTACAAACCATCTGGTGATGATATCTCCATCTTAAAGAGGGAGGGGCAATTTGATTACAAACTCCCTTTTCTAAGAGAATTCCTAGCAGATAGTGACAGCATTTCATTAATCTTAAAAATAACTTGTAATGTGAGAGCCACACAAAATGTAAGGAACCTAAACTAAAATGTGACAGTTAAGATGTTCAGGGGGCTAACTTGCTATGAATAGATAAGTAAGTTCTGAAATGCACAGCACAGTTGTTACAGTCAACAAGACTGTATTCTATACTGCAAAGTTGCCAGAAGACTAGATTAGATCTTAATCGTTCACACCCTAAAAATGAAATGATAAGTATGCGAAGTGATAGAGGTGTTAGCCATGGTTAATCATATTGTAATATATAAAGGGATCCAATCAACATGTTGTACACCTTAAACTTACACAACGGTTATACCTCAATTTTAAAAAAAAAGAAAGAAAAATTTAAAAAGAGAAAATAAAATAAAAACATCCTTTAAAAAATGTTACTGTGATTTGAAAGAAGTCATGCTGAGAGGATGATATCCCACCATCTCCTAAACCCTGTGGTCCCCAAGCAGAGAAGGGAGGTGCTGCTTGGGATGAGCTCAGACTTCTCCAGTGCCAAGGTAACGCCTCACCATTTCAAAGTTCAATATTTGCCTTCCTCTGGAAGAAAGGCAAGGCATTGGTTGTGGTTTTAGTGCCTTCTGACTCACCTGGAACATTCTCCATGGTGGGCACTCAGGGTTTCTGGCTGCAAGTTCCTCAGCACTTCAGATACGGAAGTGCCAGACCTGTAGGATGGTCAGCCACCAACATGCCACTGCATGCAGAAGACAGGGTTGATGGTGTCCACACTGTTTCCCTCATTCCCTGTCGCTATTCATCATTGGCCATCAATGGAGTGCCTCCTAGGGTAAGCAGTATGCCGGGGGCTAAAGATGCTGAAGATACATGAGACATAGCCACTGCCTTCGAGGAATTTCCAGAGACATAAGCAAATACATTATGATGTGATGTGATACATCACATAATACGTGCATATAAAGTAAGAGTATACATAATATGAGAAACATGTCTGTGTCAATATTCAGAGGAGAGAGTGATAAACTTTGGGGAAGTTAGAGAAGCGAAGAATTCACTCTGTCTTGGGAAATTAGAGAAGGCTTTCTGGAGGAACTAAAACATGAGTGGTTACTGAAGCAATGATGATGTCAAGGAGGGCTGCACACTAAGGCCAGCGTTTAGGGCCGATCTAAAACATGCTCTAAGACCTAAGGAACCAGGAAAGTGCCATCAACTATTCTAGCCAACTAGGTATAAATATTATGGGAGAATGAGGTATTCAAGTAGGAGCCAGAGAAGTCATTCATTATACCTGACTGTCTGGGGAAAACCATATCCATAAGGGGTTCTTGGGGTTGGTCTGGTCATCAGAAGAACCAGAGGTGAGGTCAACGGTGGGGAAAGTGGAGGGTGACGGGAAAAAGATGGTGAGCTCAGTCAGGACAAGTTGCTCGTAGGAGGGTCAAGCAGAGATATCCAGGAGAAAACCGGAAGTGTGGGCCTGCAGTACGGGTGAGAGAGGCAGGTTTTGGAAGCTCCACTTGGTAATCACATCCATCCATGAGCAACAGGGCCAGAACAGGTATCACAAAATCAACTTGAAAATACTTTGTTCAAGTTCTCTTACAGTGTTAGTTTATAATAAGCTTGATTTATCAAAGCACAAGTCCACCAACTGATAAAGCCCACAAAGAAGGAAGTTTCACCAGCAATTTATTTTCCTTTGTGAGAAACAATTTAGACATCACAGTTCAGACATCACCCCATCCCCTCCCCTCATGGATTCGATTCGGTACAAACATGGCCGGTTGTGTCAGAGCCCAGAGGGTTTGCTAACTCCCCCTGAATACAGCACAGAGAAATGGCAGTTTTGTACTGCAGCATTTCCTTGAGTAAAACCCTAACCCACTCGGAGTATTTCTGGCATAGTGGCTTCTTTGGATTTCTGGAGACAGTAAAATATAGAGGGAAGCAGGAGTAAATCAAGTTTCTTTTGACTGAAGTTTCCCTATGAGTCACTGAGCTAGAATGACTTGTTTGTTAAATAAAATTAAATTCAACCTCCTACCCAGAAGCAGCACAGCCAATCTCTTGTGACTTCATTAACAAACAAAATGAGAGGTTCTGTCCTCTTACTGCGACCCTACCCTCAAAGTTTCAGAAGCTTTAAGACTCACCATGGACCCATTTAACTATATATGTGAAAAAATAGAGTGTTTCCATCCTTCAGATCTTTTGTGTGTTTCCAAACTGAGATCTCAGGGTTAACACACAAGATTGAGATCTTGTTTCTTTCTAACTAGCAAACCAAATTGCCTTGGGGCACCTGGGTGATTTGTTACCTATAAGTAACCATAAGAGGGAGGGCAGTAGAACCCACACCTGAAGAAAGTGGCAGCAATTACAGAGGCAAATCTCAAGGGAAGGTGACAAACATCCCTGCACCTAACAACGGCCACCACAACAGCGTTAAGATGAGAGGCACTTAATCCCAAGCCCAGGATGCAGGCGGCTGGCTGTGGGGCCCTCGTAGGCAAGGCTGCCCGAGGCTGTAGTCTCCTGAAGACTGAGAAGCACAGGAGGGTTGCTGTGCTTCCGTGTCTACCCTGGCCGCCCCACCCAGAGCCCTGCGCGCCCTAACTCCACTGCCCAGGGTACACACTGAGCGGAAAGACCATGAACTTTCAAGTCAGACTGGGTTTGAATCCTGCATCTTCTGTGAGCATGCGAAAAATACCCAGACTGCTTAATGGCCACACATATGGAAGGACATTGTAACACTGGTCTCACTGGGTAGAGGTGAGAGGTAAATGAGCTCGGTATGTCCAGCAGTCTGTCTGGTTAGGAATAGGTCCTCAACAGATCTAGTAGAACTTCGGGTGTACCTACTTCCTCTGCTGAGTGCACCCCTTCCCAGCCACCTCTTCTCCTGGGAGATATCTACATTCATCCCTCTGTATCCACAGGGGATTCACTCCCGAAAACACTCCCATGCCTGCCCCGCCCCACGCGGAAACCAGAATCCGCGAATACTCAGATCCCTTATGGTCCTCCCTCCATGTCCGCAGCTGCGGAACCCGGGGATGCTGACAGCTGACTGTATTCACTGCTGGAGGCGTGGCCCAGCATTACGACCTTTGTGAAGCCTTCTTCAATCCTCCTGGAAAACTAACTAATTATTCCCGTATCTGTGCTCCAACACATCTTCAAGAAGGTATCCATCACACTGTAACTGCAAACTCTTTGAATCTGAATCTCCAACTAGTATATTTTCAAAACATCCTGAGGTGATCTGATGCAGCAAACCTGGACCTTCCATGAGTATTTGGGAACCACTGATACAGTCATTTATGCCATACACATATCAAATGATAGTAATACTAATAGATAACATGTGCAGTCCTTAAGTTCTAGACACTGCTTTACGTGCTTTGCACAGATTGACTCATTTAATCCCCACAAGATCCCCATAAAGTAGGCACTACTATTTAAAAAGAGGCAACTGAGGCCCAAAGAGGAGAAATAACTCACCCAAGAAATAACTTGCAGCCAGAATTCAGACTCTAAAAATACAATGTCAGAGCACAAGCTCTTGGCCATAATGGGCTATAATTCTTCTTTATATACGAAATTCAAAGGCAGTACATGTGTGCAATACATTCCTTTTATGTGCTGTGTATATGACAGTTTCTCATATTAAATATTTTTCTTACAATAGTTTTCTTTGTATAGCACATTTAGACTGTTTCCTTTTTAGTATCAAACTGCTTCAATATCATTGAACAAATATTTCTATAACTTAATAAGAAATTTGCAATTATACACAACAAAGATAGGAGATTTTGCAACTTTTCAGCTCTTTTTCCATGTTCCTATTGCTCTGGCAGAAGGTGCTGAGTGACAAATTGTTCATTTCATCACCTGACCTTGCATTCTCTGATAAGGAAGAGAAGGGTGTGGTGGTGACAGTTGAGGACACTTGTCAACTGTCCCCAAGAAGAAGGAAATGGAATCACTATTGTGACAAATTTAAGTCAAATTTGAGGCTGCCACCTGGTTGCTTTATTTTTTCTCAAGGGAGATTTGGTTATTTCCTGTCATGCAAACTGCATCGTTGAAAGACAGTTTCTCAAAATGTTTATAATACATTAAGTAAAAAGAAGTAGGATACAAATTGCATATCTTAAAAGAAGATCTCAGTTATGTTTTTAAAAATACACCAGAATTTTAAGAGATTATTTCTAGATGATTATTATTTCCCTCTTTCTGTTTTTTCTGTTTTTTATACCATAAGCATGTATTCCTCTTATATTCAGGGAGAAAATGAAATTTTATTAAGAAGAAAAAAACTGAATGTTGACCAGAAATAGAATCTTTATTACCTTTCTCTAAATGAAGTAATATCAGAACACAGAAAATGAAGTTGTAGCCATAGGCTAGGCCATTTACTGGGCTACCTTGGGAAACTGGTTAGAAATTGTGAGGTTGAGTGGTTATCGAAGCTATGTATGTACTTCACAAGGATGGCTTGTCCTTTAAAGATGAAACTTATTCCAAAGAGCATGAAACCAAAGTTTTGCAAGCAAGAAACAAACAAAACACAGAGGCCAAGTGACTCCCTGAAAAGTAATGAAAGAGTTAAGATCCAAGATTCAGGCCTTTTGACATTGTTTTTCCACTCAAGTCACATGGCCTTTCATATTCAAACATTACCTTAAAGGTATAAAATTAATTTTACCACTTTCAGTGAAAGAAAAGCTTAAACAAGGATCCCCTCTGAAGGTGGTGGGTTTGGATTCTGGCAGCAGTGGCTGCCCAGACCTCTGTGTCCTTCGGTTTTCTGACTGCAAAAGAAGGAGTGAGGAGTAAATACCTCACAGGGTTATTGTGAAAAGTAACAAGTAAATATGTGCAAAATGCCAGCACAGTCCTCATAGCAGTGCAGATCCTCAGTGCACGTGGGCTTTTATCGTTACTGTTACTCTTTTTCCTATTTCTCTGTGGCCATGCTTGTGAGAAGAGGACGTAACACATAAACACGTTTGACTGATACTGAAGAGAGTGGTTCATTAACCCTTTCACTCTTTTACGTATTCATTCATTCAACAAATCTTTGTTAAGCTCCCCCCGCAATGCCAGATGCATCTCTTTCTGAAGTGTGGTCATAAAGTAGTAGAAAATGGTAGCTGGAAACATGGTGTTAGGGAAGTTTTTTGGTTTTGTTTTGCTTTTGCAAGACATTTAAGCATGCTGAAATTATGGTGAGAAAGATCTAATTTAAAAAAAAAATGGACTATATGAGAGAGAAAGTCGTAACTGGGAGTTGTGGGGAGGGGAACTGTCCCCCTGTAGCCCTCTTGAGTTCTTGTGGCTGGATTAATAATAAAACTGACACCAGACAGATGGTCAGGAGAAAAAGAAATGCATTTTAATTCATGCACATGAAGATCTCATAGAAATGAAACCTAAGAAGTAGCCAAAGCAGGCTACTTTAATACTTTTCAGAGAAAGAAACCATAAATTTGTGAGGAATTGACAGGACAAAGAAACTTAGGTTTTAGGTGCCCAATTAGTGAAGAATCTGAGCAGAGTCTGGGCTCAAGGTAGTGAATTAAAGCAGTTACAAGGTTTGTATACCTAGGCTTCTCAGCCCTAATTCCAAATCTTCAGTGACAAGGATGTCCTACTTCCAGACACAGAGGGTGCACCTTGCACGTGAGAGAGTCCTTTCCTGCTTTCAGGGAGACAGCGAGGAGTCAGCCTGTCCCTCTTACACTGGCCATTTCTTAAGTAACTTTGATTTAAAATAATCAGTATGCCATTGAGGCTTATTTTGGGGTGGCCTCCCTAGGCCCCAACAGAGTAAAATGTCCTGAAAATGTAGTAGGTAGTAGGGGAAACTGGCAGTTGGTCTCATAGAACAGAACGAAGGAAGGAATGGGGGCAGAGTAGGAAGTTTTGTAGGGTTTGTAGCAAAAAGGTAAGGAATTTCCCATCTACTGACTTTCAATGTCTCCATGAAGTCGGAAGCAGGTGGAGAGTGGTGGAGACAGGGCCCTGGAGGACCCTCTGAGCCTGCCCAAAGAGTGAGTTCTGTGCTCCATCACAGCTGTGGCACCTCTAAAAAGAAAATTCCAGTAACAACATGGTGGGCTGCCCATCCCCTACCCCACCCCCACCTCCTGGCCCAGACTGTAAGTCTGTGTCATTGCTTTCCCTTTTGCTCATGGTGGGAGCCATTATAGATAAGCTTGTCACCACTCCTGCCTCCCCCCATATCCTACATCTCTCCACAATGCAAAACTGAAAACAAAGAACGTGATCACCTCCTGTCAAAGACCCCCTTCTCTTTCTTGGACTTACTTGTGCTCTGTGGGTAATACAACCTGTAAGGAATGTCCAGCCATGAAAACGAGTTTTACTTCTGCCTTCTGTGTCTCTGCCCTGCACACCTACCCCACAACCACCCACAGGGGCCAATTCGTCACATGCAGACAGCTGCGGCTGTAGCTAGTTTATTTCTAGGCAGAGGTGGGAAGATGTTCCCTCCTTGCTCTTCTTTCCCCAGAGTCTATGGACTCTATGGTAATGTGAAGATTTCTAGCACCTTCTCTCCCAAAAGTCACCAAGAATTAGTCAAGGAGAATAAACTTACCTTAGCATAGACTGCAAACCCCAGTGTCCCCCTTCCCTGTTCCACCTACCATTTTTTGCCAATCCCTGCCATGTGGAGAAGGAAAATCCCCCATCTCCTCTCTTCTTCTTTTCTCATTCTTTCATTTCATGCCTTACCAGATTTGCTTTATTTTCTATTTTGGAGACAATTCTTGGTAAAGATCAGAAAGCTAAAAATCTATCCAAAAAATCTTCTCCTGGGAAGACCAGGAGTATCTCTCTCTGTCTCTCTCAGAATTAAAGGTAAACTGGATTAAGCAATTCATATTTATTGAGAATATGCTGACTGCCAGATCATGAGCTACAGGAGATAAAGGATAAAGAAAACATTTTGGGAAAGGCTGGTACACAACTCAGAGAAACACCAGACGAATGAACACCAGATAAACTGACAGGTGCCAAGGAAGCTCCCATGAGAGAGCACTGGACATTCTAGTGAAGGACCTCATGGAGAGGTTGACATTTTTAGAAGTGGAAAATTTTTTTAAAGTTCGTTCAGAATAAAGATCAGGAGTGGGGAAATATTGGGTTCATTCAAAAGTTGAGTCCATTCGAGTACTAGAGTGAATGTGTAGTATCAAAGGGAGGGAGTTGTGCGGCTGGAAGGAATGTAATCAGAACTGATGTCAAATTAGGCTGCAGCATAAGGGTTGGTTAGAACTATACCAAGGGCCGTCTTGAATACCAGCTTTTCCTCTACTCTGTAAAACATGAAATGGAGATCACTGAAGACTTGTGGGTAAAGAAAAAAAGGTTTTCTCCTCCCCTGTAGCTTGTATAGCAAGTGGTTGCTTCTTCTTAACATTAAAAATGTTACAAATAATTGGCCAGTTATTACAATGAAAATGCATTCCCTGTGATTTCAACACCTTTTATACCTAAGAGCAAGACTTCTTTAGCAACACGCTTTACAAAAACAGCATATACTGCTCTTGGTATCCAATTTCTATTTCCAATTTGTTACATAGAAAGTCTAGGATCTCATTTCTCTATTTCCAATTTGTTACATAGAAAGTCTAGGATCTCATTTCTAAAACAATTTACCATTGTAACTCTGGAAATTAGCTGATATTTATTGCAAATGTTCTATGTGCTAAGCACTCTTCATGTATAATCTTATTTATTCCTCTTGATAGTGTGGTAGGTTCTGTTAACTATCATCGTTTTCAATTGACACAAGAGGTGGTGGAGGCACAGAGAAGATGCCGACGCCCACATAGCTGTACGGGACAGTCAGGTTGCAAAGCCGCACAGTAGGTTCTAGAGAGCGTCCTCTGTACCCTCTGCTGGAAGGCTTCCCGTTACCCCCCTGATACTGATATGTCCTCCTCAGGCAGGCCTCCAGACACAGAAAGGCTTCTGGGATCCTCTTTTTCATTGATTTATTCATTCAATAGATATTTATCAAGCACCTACTATTTATTGTCAGGCACTGTTCTAATCGCTTAGCTCCAGCAGTGGGAAGGAAACAAACAAATAAACTTCCTTCTTTTAAAGGACCTCTTCTCTTAGAGTATTTTCTCTCTATCACTAATCCCTCTTCATTATAGCAGTGATTATTCTTTAAGGGGCAATATTAGGTCTCCGAAATGTCAACACTGTTCTTGATACCACACTGCAAAAGCATCTTAATATTCATGTAAAAAATTATTTTCAAAGACAAATAAATGATAATAACTCAGAGAGAAACGATAATAACTCAGAGGGAAACGTTTTAAAAGATAAGGGTGAATTAATATATTGAAAGACAAACACGTTCTAGTCAGTTGAATGTTTTAATTGGGAATTGCCAAACATGGGTAGCCTGTTTTGAAAGAATTATAATAGAACCAAAAACTTCTAACATAAAAGCTATTTGGGGCATAACTCAGTTTTTCTTCAGTGACTCATGATTTCTCAGAATCTTCGAATGTTTCAGAGTTGATTATTTTAAACAGCAGTTATTAACTGGAAGTTCAAAACAATCTTTGTGAGGAGTTTAGCTTTCTTATTTTTAAAATTTCCATTTGCCGAACTTACACAGGCCAGTGGTACCACCTGAGACTTTGAAAATAATCTAAAGCAGAGGGTTTTTATTTCAGCTTTGGAAATAACTAACAGTAATACAATGGATGAATTTCATCTAACGTTAATAGCCGGGTAAGTAAGAAACACCCACTGTATGGAAATTAATAAGACATGTCACTGAAGTCTTATGACAGGAATGTTCTTAGAGTATTTTTGAACTACCTATTTAACAGCTCTTACCACCTTAAATCACCCATTGGTATTATTTTTTAAGTGCCTTAAAGTAGAGAAGATTAAGAGAAGGAACACTTATGCTCCTTTACATGATAATTAAGAGGCTCTGATAACCATTTACCCATGATATTAATGGCATGAATAATAAGAAAGGGTGACTCGAGGTAATTTAAGGACAATTTAAATTACATATGCAAAATGAAAACCTGAGCTGGAGTGGTAGAAAATCCTTAAATTCCACTTCTTAAATTGTGGAGTGGAATTTTAAATGGGGCTGAGACATATGTGCAAAGCGTCAGCAAAATAGTGCATTATTAGAAAAACTATACAAACAAAAGAACATTGAAATCACTTTGCCGTATAAAATTCAATGCTAAGTGGCAGTATCATATGTGCACATCCCCTGATGCCAAACTTAGGCTGTATCCCCATCTATTTCCTTCTCAGGACTAATGGAATCAATTTTGCTTTTATCCTCATGTCAATAAAATACAAGCTACACAAGGAAAGGGACTTTATTTTGTTTACTGCTCTATCCTTGTGCCCAGAACAATGCTTTGCACATAGTAGGGGCTTGACAAATATTTTTTGAATGAATAAACAAGTTATTTAAGGTGTTTATTCAAAAAGACTTGTTACTAAGGATGGCAAATTCTATTTTTACTAAAGTTAAATTGTACATCATACGCTGACAACAGTGGCTGAAGGTTTGCCCTGTTATAAGAAGTTTTTCAAATAAGAGTTCAGCAGAGGGTATTTTCATAAAAACTGTCAGTAGTGTGTGGTGCAGGTACTATATGACAGATACTCCGTTCTAAAATATTTGTATTTGTGATATAGTATTAATATTTGAAATGCAATATTTAAGGTATATTTTAGCAGAAAGAAAATATGCTCTTTCTAAGGAAGAAAGAAAGTTAAAGCATGTGACTGAATCATCCTTTGCCCTTAAATAGTATTTTCCAAGCTCACAGCCTTCGTTAGTCTATATGCTTTCTAGCACCATTTCCCAAAGTGAGGTATACGTACCAGACGGTACACAAGAAGATCTTACTGTTATGGGAACAGCCTTTTTTCTTTTCCTTTAATAGTTACATATTTATTTTAATGTGCGAGGAAAAATGTGCTAATTAGCGCATCAAATCTGTTTTTATTGATACCAAATAGCTATGATATATTTAAGTAAAAATAAGTTTATTTGATTTAAAGAAAGATACTCAGTAAACAGTGGTATAGGCAGATATGGTAAAGACCATAATAATGGCACGTGGATGAGTGAAACTGGGGGGACTCTGACTTTGGTTCTTGCTTGGAGCAAGACAACTCCCGTGTCCTTACGAAAATCTCCTTACGATACTAGAGTCTGTTACTTTACCACCTTCACCAGCTAAGTTTTTACCTGGTAGAATGGCTTTTAACCCTCTCAGATTCAATGTTTCCATTTAATAGCACGTATTTTATAATGTTCTCCTTTACTATGTTGAAAGGAAATCCATAGCCTACTTGTTCGTATAAGTTTAAAAAAAAATCAATGTAAGGTCCTGGCTGTATTGTAAAGCCAAAAGACAAGACAAGCAATATGTGACTTACATAACGTTTTCAGTGTGTAGATACGAGGAGCTAACCACTTTAGAAGGCACAGTGATGTGGCAATGTACTGCACTTCATGCAGAATCGCTGTGAATGTGACAGCTACTAATGCAGACCGGCACAGGTGTGTTATGTGGGTAACAGAACCCAGTATCATAAGCAGTCTTGCCACTGGTCGTTTCCTAAGATGGAAAACAACTTCTAATAAAGTCCTGTCCACCACCCCTCCCTGCCAGAACTACATTCCTCTCTTAATTTGCATAGTAGTTGCATTCCTGAAAAGGAGATATTAAACTGTGCAAAAGAATGCTTTGTGCTTCTATGTAAAATAAGGAAAACAGGGTTAGGTTCCTGGTTCAGTTAATTATAAACAGACATTTCACCTACATGAATACCTGAATAGCCATTGAAAAGTTGGAATGAGATACAGGACAACTCTTTGATGTGTGGAACTGTCCCACACACTTCAGGACATCCAGCATTCCTGGCTCCCTTCCACTAAATTCCACTCAGGCTCTTTCTGTTGTGACACCCAGAAATGCCCCCCAACATTTCCCAAATGCCTCCCATGTTGATCCCATAAATCCAATAGCACTCGGGTTGATTTGTCTTTTAAGCTCTTTATTGCTAACTAATGGGTATTCATCCATTTTGAGTTTTTTATTTATCAGTGATAGCATTTGGTTCTAAAGTATCTTAATTATAAAACTCTATGGCCTCTAAAACTATTATAAAATATTTCATTTTATTATTATTACAGATGTTTTATTGTTTGTGGCTTGTTAACTGTAAAGTTTGTTGGCTTAAAGTTGTTAAAGAGTAAGTATTCTTAAAGTAATTTTAGAAACTTGGGTTGATTTTAAGAAAAATAGTTCAGAGTTGGGCTCCTGAAAGAATCTGAAATTCAATATAACTAGAAATCTGGTTGCTGAAAATCAGATACTTTCTGAATCATCTAAGCCTCCCAGGGCTGCAAATTTTGACAGCATAGCTTTAAAAGCAGATTCTTGGCATAATTTTGAGTGGGTTTTGACCAAGTCATGCTGAGAAATTTGCAACTGCAGCAATCATTGGGATGTACAAGAAAGAGAAAAAAAAAAACTAATGCAAACTTTCCAGGGTGAAGGACCTTAAACTTAACTGAACTCCTGAACTTTACGCCCTGTTGTGATCTTTTTGACACTTTGAAGAATCGTTCTGGAGAGTCTCCAGATAGCACACTCTGCACTCTTCATTCTTAAACAGTGTGAAATCTGTCAGCCCAACCAGGTCATCAGGAGGGCAGACTGTGACTTGTCAGTACTGAGAGGGATGTTCTCCAGGACATAGAAGAAGCTGAGCAGATTTTATTTGTTACCAAGAGCTAGAGACTGGTGTTTTGAGAAGGAGACTGGTTTCCACTCATTGGGCAAGCTGGCTTAGGACATATGCTTGAATCAAACATGTCCTACACAAGCTACCCAAGTGATGACTTGGCATCCATCCCCTTACCTCTTATCAGAAAGCTCATCATTGAAAACAACTAACACAGCTTTATTTGCAGAAAATGGGAAGTTTAAAACACTTGTCTCAGCTCAAGATAGAACATGATTTTTTTTTTAATTAATTCTGTTGTGTGAGATAGAGAAACAATATCAGTTCCTGGGAGAGGTGTGAACTCTTGATGCCTGTTCTTCTACTTGTTCTAGATTTTTTTTAAACTGAGTTCCTTAACCTTTTGGTACTCTGTTTCTCTGCTTATAAACTTGGAATAAGGATAGATGTTATTAGTTCAGGGTTTTTTGTTGGAGAACTGGGACTTCTGGGCAAAATTACCAAATCAATGAAATTTTTCTTTGACTTTCATACCTTCTGTAACTCATTCCATTGTGTTAAATGCTGGGAATTAAAAGGCAAATAAGGCATAGCTCCTGCCCTCAAGGAAGCAACAGCGCCGTGAGTGAGAAAGACAAGTAAATATGACAGTTCTGATATGCATGAATAATTGCTTTGCTGAATATAGTTGGGGGGTGGGGTTGCTATGGAAGCCCAGCCCAGAACACCATCAACCACTGGGAAGGATGGAAAAGACTTTCCACCATCCTCTGTCTCCTCTCTCAGCCTCTCCACCCCAACTGCCAGCTCTTCAAAGCACAGCCTCTCCCATGGCTTCCCTTCTGAAACAAAACTCCAAGTTTTAGACTGTTCCTTCAGCCCTTTCCATCATAATCTGTCTGTTTGATATTGCCCACCTAATTGCAGACTAAGTCAAGCTAAGGTATTCATTGCTTGGTCAAATAGCTTTCTCCAGATGATAGTTGCATTCTGACTAGGGCTGTCCTTAGACATTCCATTAATCTTTATTGAGCATGCACTGTGTGGATGAATTTCAATTCTTCTACCCAACAGACTGATGAGTGGAAGAACCAAGGCTTGAACCTGGTCATCTCACTCTAGACCAAAGGCTCATTCCTTGAATTATACTTTTTTTACTCCCTCTCATCATGGTCTGTAGGCTCTGCCTAGCTAGACTGCCCCACTGGCTGAGACTCCAAGCAGAGCAGTAGGATGGCGCTAACATGGCTTACCTAAGTGGAGACTGGAGAGACACTGGCACAAGCACTGTCACGGTGTCACGGCTGCTCCTGGAGACGCATACCCCACAAGAGCACTGCTTAGTTATCCAGCCACACTAGCTGCCTGCTAGAAGAGCAGCTGGAGGTCCCAGGAGAGTGCAGCTGTCACCCTCGCAGCCCAGGATTACAGTTTTCAGCTATTACTGCCACGGAGGAACAGGAGTGAGCTCCCCTCTTGGCAGGGACTCTCTGAGGGAGGAGGCCACATCTTCATCACCTTTGCACCCCCAGCACCACCCAGTGTCTGGACCAGAATATACCCTCATTTAATGTTTGAAGAAAAAAGAAGGAAGAAAGAAGGAAATGGAAGGGGAGGGAAGAAAAAGGAAAGAAGAGCTCTGGAGACAAGTCGAGGACAGTCCTTCTCTTGGTCTCTCCACAGGTCCTTAGCTGAACTGACTCCATGGCTGTCGTGTCTCCGCCTCCCCTTCCTGTCTGTCTCCTCCTTCAGGCACAGCAGTTTAACGCTTCATTCCAAGCAATCCAGTGCTAATGAGCGAAGATGGAGAAGGCAAGAGAAGCTTCAGAACAAACACTTCATACACTTCTTCAAGCATTTCCATGTCACCCCGCTTTCACTTCTTGCCATTTGCATCTCCACAACTCCTACTTGAGCGGGCCCTTCTATAGCTTTAGCAAGTTACATGTATATTCACTTTTTTTTTTTTCAATACAGGCTTTTATAAGCTTGTTTTCAGAGCTCTTTGGTCTCTACAGTCCTAAGAATAGGAACCTATTTCTTACTGACCACTCTACCCTTGCAGTTAGGCTTTACCTCATCTGGAAGAACGTGCAAGACCCATTCCATTACCAGAAAGAACACAACCTCATGGGTAGGAAATCTCAAACCCACGTGGGAGTCAGAGGGTGCTACAGCAAACTCCCTACCTTTCTTCTCAGATTGGCTTTCGTTAGAACAGAGACCACCTTCAATGGGTGCTGGTATGTCCCTCCTCTTTTGATCTCCCTTTCTTCATTCCTTTTCTCCTGCTCTATCCTCTCAGCCTGTCCGCCCTGCCACATCCCCTACACACATACCGGGCACCATCTTGCCTCCATCCCTTCTGACTCCATCCAGGACGAGGGGCAGAGTGAGTCATCGCATTCTTGAGAGTAGAGCCCACTAGACAAATAATCTTTCTCTTGTTCATATTTTTCACTTCATAGGATAATTTCTAGGCATTTTTATACTGAAATATTTCTTACCCATCACATCTGAAGTAGAAACAAAAGTAGTGAAGATGATGAAGAGATTACCCCACCACCTTCCTCTGGATAGCTGAGGGCAGAAACGCCGTCTTGAAAATTCTGTATATTCAAGTACCCAGTACCTGGCACAGAGTAGGTGCTCAATGAATATTTGTAGGTGGACCCTTCGCAGGGTCCCCACACTTAGATCTAAGCAGCAAGAGAGACTTAGGAAAAAAAATAGCCAATTCATGCCTAAAAGGGTCCCATGCTGGACTCTCACATGTCCCCTAGTCTTTGTCCTTTCCTGTAAAGAGCAGAATATAGTGAACAGAGCATCTTCTTCAAGATCAGATAGATCTGGGTTTCAGTCTCTTCTCTGCTCCCTGAAAGACTTCACTTTGATCCATCGACAGCTACCAAAGAATATTAGATATTTATTCAATAGCCATTCCTGAGTAGAATATTGTTTAGCATTATAAAGGTAATTAGAAATATTTAGAAAACACATAAAAGATAGATGTGATTTCTAGAGGGAAGGAAGGAGGGAGAAGAGAGGAGAAAGCCCACCGGCCATGTGAAACAAGTAAGATTACACTGTCAGACAGCATCTCCATCAGCAGCCGCCCGCCAGGTAAAATCTTAGGAGACTTTGAGGCTCTGCTCGGAAATGGTTAAACACGAGGCCTGTGTGCATCCTGTCAGTTTTATTTTGAGCAGCCTGTTTGCCCAAGAACCTCCCACTCTTTCCCTTCCCCAGAAACTGCCGCTCTATGTACACAACAAAAATGTTTGTCTTTTCCAAAGCTTGAGGTACTAACCAACGTCTGTGAATTTCTTTGTGTAATAACATAATAATCAAATCACATTGTCAGTGTCAGTAATACATGTGTTTTCAATTTTAAAACCCACAAGTGATTTATTATTCACCTCCCAATATTCCATTTGTACATTAAGTGAGGAGAAGCAGGGAAGTTACATACATAGAATCACTTCCAAGTTTTGCTAAGAAGTTATTTCTCTGGTTGTTTTCTGCTTATTTCACAGGTTGTCTTTCAATATCAGCACTGCAGTATTTCTTACTCTGACATTCTTGTTCAGTGATACCAATTTTAATCTTCAACCTTTGAATCTTTATTGTTTTAAAAACGCTAGTATTTATGAATTATATTGAAATGTCCTTTTATTGTTCTTGTGTTACTGTGTTTTTTAAAAAGGAAAAAAAATCTGAGATTCCTTGAGTATTCATACATCACTGTACCTCAGGGAAAATAGGGTTACGTGATGGACTCTCACATGTCCCCTGGTCTTTGTCCTTTCCTGTAAAGAGCAGAATATAGTGAACAGAGCATCTTCTTCAAGAGCAGATAGATCTGGGTTTCAGTCCCTGCTCTGCTGTTTATCAGTTGTGCAACCTTAGATAAATTACTGAACTTTTCCAAATCCATTGCTTCACACATAAAATGTACCAATTAATACCAACTTCACAATAGCCATTTTTATGAAAATTAAATAGAATGACAAATGTAAACTACCTAGTAGGTGCTCAATACTTCTTAGTCCCATCACCCCTTGCCCCAAAACCTTGTTTTTGCTCTGGATGGAATAAATGGAATAGGAGGCCAGGGGTGCTTATTCTAGATTAAGTACATCAGTTATATCTTTGGGGATTGTTCAGGTACCCATCAAGTGGACACTGGAATAATCATCTGAAGCAATTCCTCCTTCTCTCTGATCTGGCCCCATGTGAAAATATATAGCTTTCCATGGCTTGTTACTGGTTTGAATTTTAATGGGAGCTTGTTCCTTAACAGTATCCTACGCAGAGTTGCAGATATGATAACACCTAAGATGCCACTATAACCCATAGAGAGCCATGGGCCCCGAGAAGTAAATCCCAATGTCCAGGTAAACATCTCAAGTCCTCTACCAGACTAGAGTGGATGTTTACGTATAACAAGTTATGTTCCAACCATATATAATACCTACTTGACTCAGTCCAGTTAAATCAGAGGATTCACTCAGGTGAACCAGCAACCACTGTAACCCATAAAGAGAAAGGAATTCACTTACAGTGAACTTCCTTTCCGAAGAATAAAACATAAGGGGTCCTTTTCTGAAAGTTTTCAGAGATCCATGTTCCTTTCCAGGCCACTACTGATGGATACACTTAGTACTAATCTACCACCATTCTAAAGGTGCACTTATAATCATTTCAGAAAATCCAACAAATTCAGAAAAGAAATAGAAGGTCAAGTTCTTCTACACAGGAGATTACCCTGTTATCTGTTGTGGAAGATGAATGAATCTTCCCTGCTCTGGACAATTCATTCAACTCAACAATTTTGTGGTAGTATCTGTCACGAGGAAGATAATGTGCTACAGGAGGTAGGAAAAATAAAAAGCTTATGTCCCAATCAATAATCACCTTATCTCTTCACTCCCTCATTCAATGAACACCTTTTAAGCCAGCCATCATACTATGTAAGACATGGTCCTACCCTGACAGGGCTTACAGTAATTTGCTCCGCATCTGACTGGGAGGAGGTGAGAAATGACTTGAGGTGGGCTAGTGAAGGGTGGATGGCATTTCAATAGATGGAGATAGTATTCAATTGAGAAGGAGTGTTAGAATCATACAGAAGCTTGAGGGACCTAGGGAAGAAAACCAGCAAGAATATAGACCTATCTATCTACAAGAGCACTGGTGGGACAGAATAATGGAAAAATAAGTTGGCATCACATTATGGAGGATCATGAATACCAGATAAATATTATAAATGTAACTAAGTAGACATTGGGGAGCCACTGAAGAATTTGGAGCAGAGGGCTGACATGGTAGGACTTGTGCTTGAGGAGTAAATCTGTCCGTGGTAGGTGAGATAGACTGGAGGATACAACTGAAGACAGTCAGAGAGTTAGTCCAGTATCCCCGGGTGGGGGAGTATAGAACCAGCAGACAGAGTGGAAGGAGAGGAACAGAGGTACATTGCAACACATATCTGGAATTTTTGCAGTGAAATATAACAATCCAAACACATGTCTCCAGATAAGAGACCACACTTATTTTAAATACATGCTGAGAACTAGGGAGTTAATGCAGCAGTTTTTAACCTCTGGAGACTTAGAATCAACTGAAAGTTTGGTCACCTCAATTTGCTCACCACAAACCATTGCCCTCAAAACTTGGGATTTGCTAAACATTTCAAACTCTGAGAAGCGGTGGGTTCAATAAAACCACATTGTGCCTGGCACATATTTCTTCTTTAAAACTGAGGAAATTGGATCTGCTTACTAATTCATTTAAATTTCATTCAAACTGGGATTTTGAAAAACCTCTCTTATTGCCCAGAGACATCTTAAAAGCTTATTTTTAAAGACTTTCCCCCCCTTACAAAAAAGGAAATAATAGTTTTTCAACTATCCCTGAACCCCAGAAGTTAGAGATGCATAATCCATGGGTTGGAATGGATTTTTTGGGAGGCAAAACAGTAGACTTAAAAACAGCACATTTTGCCACAACCCAGTGCATTGGTTGGTTGAGGACAGGGTTTTGACCCTCTGGAACACTCTCTGAGCCCGTTTTCTAGAGCCGAAGCAGCAGGTGTGGGTACAGTGAACTGGGGAAGGAGTTCATTCCATTCTATGACTCATATCAGCCATATTGGTTTTCTCTTCCCTGTCAAGAACATAAAAGAGAAATGGCAATTTTAAAAAAATAAACATGCCAAAAAGTAGAACTAGAGAAACAATTTAACCTGCTTTAAAGAAGCCTTCCTCCACCTCCTCCCACTCCGTGGCAGTGTTGAAGCAAAGCTCTTCTTCCAGTGACAGCCATCAAGAAGTCGTGAGTATTCATTGTACATCCAAGAGCTAATGACGTGGGGCTTTAATACATCTCTATTCAAGATCTAAGTTTGCAGAACTTAAAATAACTTCTCAGCTCCTTTTAATTCAAATTGATTTCCCAACTTCAAGTTCAGTTTTAAGGAAATGGTGAATTTTCTTTTGGTTTGGGTTTTTTTTCCCTCTTATTTTTTTCCTTCCTTTTTTTAACCGTTTTTGTTATTGTTGCTAATGTTACATGGTATGTGTTTTTATTTGTTTTTTGAAATTGCGACTTATTTTCCTACTTTTCTATTAAAGACCCTGGAAAATGCCCTAGATGCTAAGGAATTTAATTTATATTTTTATCTCAATCCGATTTTTATCTCTGGATCTCATAGGTCATTTGTACTCCCTTTGTCTTAAACGTATTGTTCACCCATATATGGTGACATATATGCGAGAATAGTCTCCATTCTTGATGTTTCAGGCCAAGTAATATCCTTGGTTGTTGCCAGCTTCTGTGCACCATTTTCTTACTGCTGGTAAGATGTACAGGAAAAATAAACAAATATGATCATTTATGACCACTGAAGATTTTTGACTATCTGTGGGATAGACACAGTATTTTCTTTTCTCTTTTTTAATATTTAATACCCCCTTCACCCACTTCTCTCACACCATCCCCCACCTCTGGCAACCAACAATCTGTTCTCTGTATCTATGAGCTTGATATTTTTTAGATTCCACATATAGGCGAGATTATACGGTATTTGTCTTTCTCTGACTGACTTATTTCACTTAGCATAATACCCTCAAGGTCCATCCTTGCTGTCGCAAATGGCAAGATTCCATTCTTTTTTACCATCATTGTACTTTTATTTTTTAAAGGAACCTTTATACAGTTTTCCACAGGGGCTGCACTAACTACATTCCCACCAACAGTGCACAAGGATTCCCTTTCTCCACATCTTTGCCAACACTTGTGATTTCTTGTCTTTTTGATAGTAGCCATTCTAACAGGCGTGAGGTGATATCTCATTGTGGTTTTGATTTGCATTTTCCTGATGATTAATGATGTTAAACATCTTTTTATGTGCCTGTTAGCCATCTGTATGTCTTCTTTGAAAAAATGTCTATTCAGATCTTCTGCTCATTTTTTTAATTGAATTGTTTGAGTTTTTTGCTATTATTTTGTATATTTATATATCTTTAATCTTTATGTATTTTGGATACTAACCCCTTACCAGATATATGATTTGCAAATATTTTCTCTTAATCAGTTGGTTGCCTTCTCATCTTGTTGATTATTTCCTTTGCCTTTAGTATGACATAGTTCCACCTGTTTATTTTTGCTTTGTTGCCTTTGCTTTTGGTGTCAAATTCAGAAAATCATCGCTAAGACCTACGTCAGGGAGCTTACTGCCTATGTTTTCTTCTAGGAGTTTCACGGTTTCAGGTCTTACATTCAGATCTTTAATTCATTTTGAGTTAATTTTTGTGTATGGTGTAAGAATAGTGATCAAGTTTCATTCTTTTGCAAATGACTGTCCAGTTTTCCTAACACCACTTACTGAAGAGAATCTTTTCATCATTGTATAGTCTTGGTTCCTTTGTTATAAATTAATTGACCATCTATGCATGGGTTTATTTCTAAGTTCTCTATTCTGTTCCATTGATCTCTTTGTCTGTTTTTATGCCAATACCATACCATTTAACTACTACAACTTCATGAAATAGTTTGAAATCAGGGAATGCGATGCCTCCAGCTTTGTTTTTTCTCAAAGTTGCTTTGGCTATCCGGGGTCTTTTGTGGTTCTGTACAAATTTTAGGATTGTTTGTTCTACTTCTGTGAAGGATGTCATTGTAATTTTGAAAGGAATTGCACTGAATCTGTAGAATGCTTTGGGTAGTATAGAAATTTTGACAATATTAATTCTTCCAATCAATGAGCACAGAATATCCTTCCATTTACTTGTGCCTTCTTCAGTTTCTTTCATTAATGTCTTGTTTACAGTATACAAATCTTTCACCTCCTTGGTTAAATTTATTCCTCAGCATTTTATTCTTTTTAATGCAATTGTACATGGGATTGTTTTAATTTCTTACCCTGACTGTTTGTTATTAGTGTATCAAAATGCAACAGATTTTTGTGTGTTGATTTTTTTTATCTTGCAAATTTACTGAAGTCAATTATTCTAAAAGTTTTTTGATGGAGTCTTTAGGGCTTACTATATATAATGTCATATATCAATATCATATTATCATTTCTATATTTCAAAGGCTTTTGGCAGTTTGTTTTTTTATGAATAAATTGAGATTTTAATGTCTGCAGATGCTAAACTGTAAAAGGTGGGATTTGACTTAAGTCATTACAGCCAAGTCTGAATTATGAATTATGAAATTTGCTGAAAGATTAGGCAATGGAATATTCTGGAGCACCATTTTATAACTGTTCCAAATGCAAAAATGTGGACCCATAGCCCATAAAACAACAAAATCCAAACCAAAAACACCATCAGGATAACTGAATGCTTTTAAATAATGATTTTTTAAATTATATAAAGATATTAAGTAAACCTAGTATTTTACTATTAGACACATTGTTAAGATTCTCTAAATTTTTGCAGGCTGATTTTAGCTGAGCTGTCTGTAAAATTTAGCTTAGCTAATCATTTAAACCTCTGTCCAGAAATGCCTATCATTATACCCCTAATAATCAAAGCAAAAATATGTAGTTATTCACAGAAAGTTCTTGTGGAAACAAATGTGTCAGGTCTTATCCAATAATTGTATAACTCATTTCAACACTTCAAAAAGCAATAGCTAGGATTATTATACAGCATGGTGATTTTTCTCACAGGTTGTTCTTTATATGGATTTTTTTTCTCTCAACTGTATCTTCACTTTATATCCTAATTTTCCATTGTCTCACACAGCACAGTGTTCCCTAAATGACAGTTGATAAATAAGTTATTAATATTGTTTTAAATAAATTTGTTTTCTTGCATTATTGAATGCTCTTCTTCAGAGAGCTACTTGTGGATTTTTTTTTCATTTAGCTTTATGGATGTCCTAACATAAGAAAATTAAGCCCTATTGTTTTCATAAATAGTCATCTAGCATCACTTCTGAATTATTTTCCTATGCATTAAAGAATAATCCAGATAGCAGTGCTAAATAGCATAGTTATGACTTGGTATTTTAGAAAAATATTGGCCACCAATGAATACTGCAACTTCGCAGACATCATCTGCACATCTCAGACAATACACTTGAAATTGTACAAATAAAGAATGCACATCATTATAGCCAATTGGTTCCAAAACTTCAGACCTCTCACAGTGAAAAACATTGTATGCTACACTCTTTTAACCTACAGGCTACCGTAAAAAAATTAACTATGAGAAAGTGTTATTGTCTAGATTTATTTTAATACAGATTTTTTTTTGTATTATCTGAGCTTGTGCTGCAAAGATATGACAGGACTAGAAGTAGGGTGAGGGGAATGAGGCACTGACCTCAGGCTCAAAATTTTGGAGGGTACCAAATAACTCAGTAATTAAGATATATCATTTTAACGTAATATTTTTAAAATAAAAATTAAGGGCAAAAATATCAAAAATTGAAATAAAAATGGAAAGAGATCTACATCCTGTCACATTGATAGACTATCATCTGTTTGACTACAGGGTGAAAAAAAAAAGTAGGGAAAGAGTCTTGCTATCTTCTTCTTTGGTTTAAGGAAAAAATGGATCTAAACTTAATATCTCCAGCTTATAGCATCATTAGATTAGCAATATTTTAGTCAAAATGCTCATTTTAGTGTCTAGAAACCATTATTTCTTATCATCTATATTTATTGTATGTAACAAGTGTCATTATCTTAACTATTAATCTGCTTAAAGTATTTTAGCACCTGGAAAGTTGAATGGAAGTTTACAAAGGAATAATTCATAATTTCAACTTTCTATGTTTGTGATTTATTTCCATAATTCAGGCTTAAGTTGTTTGCTTCCGATTCTGTGATGCAGATGCAGGCATGCTCTCAGCTCCTAGGAGATTTTCTTTCAGTATTTTAGAATGGGGGACTTTTCATAGAATATGAAAAAAGGAATAGATCGTTGTGTAGATATTTTCTTTTAGGCTTCTGCATAACACAGGGATAATTAATTTCATTTATTTATTGATACCCTTGATTTTACTCTGATATTTCTGATACCCTTGGTACAGAAATATCACATTTCTCTCCTCCCCTATGAAGCAAGACTCTTAAAGTCTTGAATATACTTTATGTTGTTGCCTCAGATTTCTCCCTTCCCATTCTCTCTCTTCTTGGACTCTTTATGATAAAATAACTTCAGATTTACTAGAAATTTTGCAAGAATATGACAAAGAGCATCCATACACCCTTTACCTAGATGCACTAATTATTGTACTTTGCCCAATTTGCCTTACTGCTGCTTCCTTTGTAACCACTTGAGAATTTGTTGTACACATCATGCCCCTTTATCCCTAAATACTTCAGCATGTGTTTTCTAAGAACAAGGAATTCTTTCCTGTAACCACAGTTCAACTGTCAAATTCAAGACATTCATAGAGAGAATATTATTATCTCATATATAAGTCTGTATCCAAATTTTACAAGTTATCCTACCAATGTCATTGATGGAAATTTTTTTCTAACCTAGGATCCAGTTCAGAGTCACACATTGCATTTAGCGCACTGTATCTGGTACCCATTATTAGGAAGCAATACCTGAGGTTCTCTTTGTCTTTTATGACTGACATTTTTTAAGAGTACCAGCCAGTTGTTTTGTAGAGGACACTTCGACTTGGGTTGCTCTGATGTTTACTCCTTTGGGGGGTCGGATGTGCACCGGGGGCAGGAACACTGCCTAGGTGATGTTGTGTCCTCAGTGCATTACATCAGAAGGAGTATGATGTCAGATTCTCCCATTACCGGTGATGTTAACTTTGAGTGGTAGTGAAGATGGTGCCCCCTCTCCATTTGTCCACTAAAAACCTGTCCATTATTTTCTTTCCAATTAATAAGTCACCTGTGAAGAGATATGTGATTATCCTGGTTTTTTTTGAACTTTCACTAACCAATTTTATTATCTATTAATGATTTTGGCCTGAAGCAGTTATTTCTAAAAAGGTTGCAAAACAGCAATTTTCTAACTCTTTATTATTTCTTCTACCTTATTGGCCAGTACTTGCTACAAGGAAGAGCTTTCCCTTATTTATTTACTCACTTGCTTGCTTACGATCAGTATGGACTGATGGAGTCTCCTTTCAGTCAATGACTTACAGTCCACTCTTCCATTATTCATGTTGAGTTTCATTTTCCCCATATTTGCTCGGAGGGACCCCCTTCACATTGTCTCCTCTGTCATTTTTGCATAAGCCCATCATTTTTTGAGCTCTCCCTTATTTTCTGGCATCATAAGAAGCTATAGTTCATCTCATACTTAGACTCAGCCACTTCACCAAGGTTATCTGGTTCCTTTTCGTGATAAATTGTATTTAAATAACAAAATTTGAGTGCTAGGTGTGCCTGATGCTACTGGGTGTTTTTGCTTCTAAGCATACAATAAAATGTGCTCTTTTAAGTACATAGTTCAATGAATCTTGACAGGTTTATATACCCATGGTCAATTCCCAGTCTTCATTGTACTTGATACATTAGCAGCATTTGATACTAAGGATCACACCTTCCTCCCTACATATGGTCTTCACTAGGCTTCCAGGAAATGATGCTCCCTTGGTTTTTTTCCTACATCCCCACAGGATACTCCTTCTCAACCCCTTTGATTCTCTCTTCCCTATAGCCCTTTAAAGTTGAAGTACTCCAGAACTCAGACTCTGGTGATTTTCTCATCTGTATCTACGCTCACTCCCTAGGTTAATCTCATCTGACAGCTCCCAGGTTTTTATCTCTAACTCAGTCTTCTCCCATAAGCCCTGGATTTTATATCTGCTTATTTCTACTTGACACCTTCACCTGAATTTCCAATTGAGTTTCCATCCAAATTCAACATGTACAAAGCTGACATCTACCCGACACCCGCCCGACCTGTAATCTCCCCCATCTCAAGTGATAGCAGCTCCATTCTTTCAGTTATTCAGGCCAAAACCATGGAGGTACTCAAAATATAGTCAGAATCCCTTCACTTCTGCTCCTATCGTCTAACCAGCCATTATCTCTTGCCTAGATTATTTCAATAGCCTCATAATGAGTCTCGCTGCATCAACTCACAGACATAGGAAACAAACTTATGGTTACGGGGGTGGGAGGGAGGGGTAGGAAGGGATAAATTGGGAGTTCAAGATTTGCAAATACTAACTCCTATATATAAAATAGATAAATAACAAATTTCTTCTGCGTAGCACTGGGAACTGTATTCAGTATATTGTAGTAACCTATAATGAAAAAGAACATGAAAACAAATATATGTATGTATATGTATGACTGAAACATTATGCTGTACACCAGAAATTGACACATTATAACCAACTACACTTCAATTTAAAAAAAACTCTCACTTCATTGAAGCTTGCTGCTGTTTGCTTCTGTTCTCAACACAGAAGTCATGGTGACCCTTTTTAACTAAATGCGACCATATTACTCATGCTCTGAAAGCTCTGCAGTGGTTCCACATTTCACTGAGAGTAGCGCCCATGCTGTGACAGTGGTGTACAAGGCATAATTTTCATGCCCTCCCCCTACGTTGCTCTATGACCTCATCTCTTACTCCTCCCTTTTTCTCTCTTCCCCATCCACACTGAACTGCTGCTCATTCCACATGCCAGCAAGCCAGGCACCCTTCCACGCTAGGGTTATTCCAGCTGGTCCTTCTGTAAGAACAGCATTTCCCCACATATCTGCTTGGCCAGCCCCTTCATCTCCAAGTTCTGAACGAATTGTAATCTCTAATGACGCAAACCCTGACTATCCCAACACAGAACTCCTGATCCCTCGTTCGCGGCTCTCCTTTTCTCCCCCATTGCATTTACCAGCTTCTCACACAGTTTTATACATTACTTCCTTTTTTATGTCTACTATTTATTGCCTATCTCTCTGTACTAGAGTGCAAGCTTCCCGAGGACAGGGATCTTTGCTCTGCTCACCGGAGGATCTAGAATGAAGGATCTCACCAAGCATCTAGAACAGTGTCTGTGCCTTAGTAACACTCAAAACTTTTTTTTAAACGAATGAACCACTTTACCCCATGCTTTGATTTGATAAACTGCTATAAATGAGTAGCGACCCACCAGTAGAAGTGAGCCCACATATACCATTTTTAGTATTGCTGTGTGCGTTAGCACCCAACTTCGATTGTATTCCTCTTATCTCTTCCTTATCTCCTTTTTATTTACATCTTTCCACACATGAAATCTAGAACCACTTTAAAATAAAAAGAATTTTAAATCAGGTAGCATTTCCAGAAAACAGTGGGTTTTGCCTGCCCTGAATTAAGCCTTTGCATGCATAATGTAACCTAAGTTAACTGATTTTGGTCATTCCCTGCCTTCGGGGAGTGCCGCGTTGCTAAGGAGGCCCTTGCTCATTGATTCTTCTGCTTCTAGTATCCATGGTGATTTTTATTTCTATAGAAGAAAAACAGACATGGGAGGAAGCACGAGAGAAACCAAAATTTCTTTGTGTATGAACTGTATGTTTTCCTACTAGGACTGTTCAACTGACTCCAGATCCAGAATTGGCAACAAACGTCACTTATGTGGCCGAGTGATTCGTAGAATTTCAGCTGAGATAAGACATACCTTGACAGACATTCATGTGCTTGGGGTATTTCTGGACAATGACCATGACGTCAACAGTCAAGTTTTGAAAGGCACATGTGAAGGGAGTATTAAAATATCTCTACTGACAGGATCAGATTTTTATGGCCACCAGTAAGAGAGAATGTACTCCATTAGAAAATAAACACCCTCTCTGCTTCATGTCACGGGAATCTAGGTCACTTTTGTGCTGAGATCTTTAATTCCTTTGCCACTGATGTTCCTGGGACATTAGGAAACATTTCCTCATGTCTAAGCTAGTGCGTTCTCAACTCTTCTAATTCAGGTGAAGGATTTCATCAGACTAGAGAGAGTGTAGGATGAGAAACTAGTCTAAATCTGGGAACCTCAGTTCCAGGATAGCAGGAAAAAAGCATGACTGTGCCTTTAAATGCATGCAGAAGTATGTGCATTCACTCACTAATCTTACCAACATCATTAATAAGAAAATGAAATTCTTAACACACATTTCATGTCTTCCAAAATTACATTCAGAAATATCTCAACTTCTTAATGAATGTAATATATAAGAAATATTATCTTTGTTCTAGAAGAATTTCAAATGCAGAGTTAAATGGTCTGTATTTAAGAAAGCATTGAGAGCATCTTTTAAATTTCTCTTCTTTATAATACACCATATTTTTACATAGTGGTGAAAAATGGGGCTTTTTATTAAATATGTAACTTCTGAATTTGATTACTTTCCACAGATACAACACACTCAGGGGAAATTGGCACCAAGAAAAAGGTGAAAAGACTGTTAAGCTTTCAACGATATTTCCATGCATCAAGGCTGCTTCGTGGAATTATACCCCAAGCCCCTCTCCACCTGCTGGATGAAGACTACCTTGGACAAGCAAGGGTGAGCTAGCTATCCCTCCGTCACCTCACCAGGCCACTGGCTGAGAGCATGTGTCCCCCTACATGTGTCCACTGATAGCACCCGGGTTTGAGTCCTACTTCTGCCACTGAGGAGCTCTGTGGCTCTGGCTAGTTACTCAACACATCTGGACTTTTTCATTACATATAAAATGAAATCAATAGAAACACCCACCTCATAAGGGTAGTGTAAGGATTAGATCAGATAAAGCCTGTTTACATGCTTAATATACTCATGCCTAGCGCATGTGAGCTATTTTCATTTTCATAAATGTGCAAAACATATTTGCACAACACCAAGTAAAACAAAATTTTAGGCTGGTCAATTATGAATGAAAATAATAAATACTAAATTGTTTAACCCATTGAATTATCTCACCATAATAGCTATGCTGAAATTAACCCAGTAATTACCAACTCTTCATTCTACTTTAGGCAGTCAGTACAGTGCATTGTCTTTTTTATAATTTTTAATTCATTCAAATAATTGTTTACTAATTTTACGATTATTGTTGCAACGCCTTGATCCTACAGAGGGTAGAAACTCTAATGTATGACAATCTAAAAAAACTTCACAGGTTCTCTCTAGCCCAAACTCCCAAAGGAATTTAAATTTCAGGAATAAACCACCTTGGTTTAAACAGAAGTCAAAGTAATACTATAGTTCAGATGATAAGTGATATTATGCTATCTATAGACTATTCAGAAATATATTGTAATGGTATATACTATTAAGAAACGAGCAGCAAGGAATGTCAGAAGAACTAAGAACCCAACATTAGGTCTGCAAAAAGAAAACAAACATCACTCCTTCTAACAACCCAGGGCCTGGGGTGGAGTGAACGTTTGCCGGTTAGTTGCTGGTTGTTTGTCTCATTTGGCAGAGGAGAGCAAGGCTAGGCCCCCAGCACCGAAGCACCCGTGACAGAGCTCTCCCAGGGGTGCCTCCCCCCTCAGCAGCCGCCTCTCAGGAAAGACAACACTGAGACACAGAAAGAACCGCAGGCCAGAAGTCAGGATAACAGCCATCAGGTTTGGGCTCTGCCTTTAGAATTGTGTGACTTGGATAAAATGCTCACTCAAATTAGACCTCACCAAAAACCTACTATCCCTTTACTTTAATGATGCAGTTGTGAAGGTCGTTGTTTTCACGATGAGGCCTTTGGATTTTGTTGTAAGGCATAGGGAGGCCATTCAAGGGCAGGTGGAGGAGAGCGAGCCGGTCCTTCCAGAAGCAGTGCCTGTGAGAAGACGGGAAAGCACAGTCCTGGGAGCCATAGGGAGGGTAGAATCAGCCCTGCAACCTGGTGCCTGAGCGTGAACACCATCTAATTCTAAGCACAGGGTATTTTTAAAGAGGAAAATAGGACAGTGCGCCTACATTGGACGGTAGGTCTTTAAACACCCAAGATTTTCAATTGCCCACCCCTCAGTTTCCTGTCTGTTCAGGTGTTTAATTTCATGTGTAGTCCACGCCGAGCAGAGCAGTGTGCTCATCAGTCATCTGGATATCATCTGTTTCAAGTTTGCTATAAACTTCCTCCCTTAAACATATAGTAGTTTGTGATAAAACTTACAAGTCTACGGTTTTAACAGATATCCATCACATGTGCTGACTACGTACAAGCACCATTCTAAGCACTTTACATATATGACTTCATTTAATCTTCACCACGACCTTCTGAGGGAATAGTATTATCAGCCACGTTTTTCAAATGAGGAAACGGAGGTAACAGAGAGGTTAAGGAACTTGTCCAAGGTACCACAGCCAATAAGAGATGCAGCCATGGGGGATGTGGCAGTCTGATTCTGGAACCCGTCCCTTTAACACTTGTTATTAGCACGTGGCATGAGATTTGTTTTACTACAAGCCAGTAGTACATAGATAGTAGTATCCTAATATTTTCAATTTTTTAATTGTTTAATTCACTGTGTCTCAAAGTAAATGTTTGAGTCTCCAGTATGATTCATGTGAGCACTGGCTTTTGTTTGCCTTTTCAGCATATGCTCTCCAAAGTGGGAACGTGGGATTTTGACATTTTCCTGTTTGATCGCTTGACAAATGGTAAGTCACCCAAAAGAATTCTCACTAAAATACATAACCATAAAGTGAGATTAATTTTGTGAAAAACAAAATTTATTTTTAAACACTCTTCTTTTTTTCTTTCTTTCCCCACTTTTGTAAATCTATAGCCACTTCAAGAAGGACCAGGGCAAGGGAATATTAGTTCAGAGGAAGAAGAAAGGTTGAATTTGGACTTAGAATTCTTAAAACAATTTTCTTCTGGCTTTGATGATTGCAGAGGAATTTGAAAACCACAGATTAGATTCTTTCCTTGCATAATATTTTGGCCACATGCAAAAGGAGGGAGTTCATTGTTATTCGATGAAGACTAGACACATAAGGGGACATCTTGATCAGTCCTGACTTACCGGGCTGGTGGTTGTGCACTTATGTTAAGCGAGCGAGTCTGCCCCTTTGCAGGTATTGTTCAGACATGTTTGGCATCATCAGAAGAAAACAGTTGCTGAGGACAGAGTATAAATGCGTAGGCTGCAGCTGAAGGGAAAAGGAGACATTCTTACTGCTTCCATGTTTTAAATTTTTGTGCCTATGGAGTCTTCCCTTAAGAAAATAATAAAGTCCTATTATGTTTTCATTGCCCTTTAAACAAATGCTAACAATAGAGAACCAACGAAAGTCATCACATTTATTGGTGACCTTCATATGTCCAACCCTCTACCAGACTTGTGTTTTAAGTCATTACAGACAGTTTTCTCACCATCCTGTCACTTGACGAACAAAACAGTGGAGCAAGATACCACCTAAGGCCATAAAACTGAGCTTTACACTGTGGGAAGCTAACTAGACCATATAGGGATGTAGCTCATAGTCTTGTATTTCACTTCGCTCAAATCAATTGGGAGATGGTACCAGTAAGTGAAATTAACCGTGAACAAAAGAATCTGTTCAATGGTATTTGTTAAAAAGAGAGTGTAATCACAACTCTCATAAAAATATGAAATGAGCACATCAATGATTTTGTTTAACTCAATTAATTAGAAATCCAGTAAAATGCTACAGCTAGTTCAAAGGAAAATTCAAAGAACCACACATATATGAGCAGTAATAAATACTGAAATGAATTTGAAAGTAGCTGGGAAACTTGGAGGGGGAAATCAATTGTATTTCCACTTGACTAATTTCATTTGCATATATATGGACAAGAATCATCTGCAATGATAACAGTTATCTACAATTTTGATTGTTGTGAAATAGCTCAACGATGATGAAAGCTGCAGAAAAATACAATCAGGTACCCTGTAAGAGTGTTCTTAGGCAACACCTGGTTTTCCATTTAAGACATCCAGTCATCTTCTTGGTCCATTTCAAAGTCTTTCATAAACTCTATAATGCTTTTAAAATTCAAAATCATTATTCTTTACTGAACAATATTTTTTGAATGCTTATAAGTTATTGTAGCTTCAATTTTGCATCTCTGCTGGCTTGAGTGATAAGATTTCTCATCTTGGGTGATTTTCCAAAGGAAGAATAGGCAATATGGTGGCTTAGGTACCCCTGTAAATGTGTAAGAGTCAGTTGGAAGCAACTTAAGACACATTTCAAGTGACCATTAAACTGTGTCTTTAAAAAATACCCATACAAACACACACGCACGCGTGCACACACACGCATGTGTGTGTGTGAAGTGTCCCCGATGCTGCAATAGGCAGAGTCCTTCTAACCCTTAATGTTTTCATTGCCTTTGGTCTAGGGAGAAGGTCTGAGCTAATTTTACTTGTACAATAAGAGAAACCTTAAAACCAGATCATAGTAATAATATCCCTTTTACTGGAATAATTTCAAATCTCTGTGGGAAAAGAAACAATCCTATCCAAGAACTTTCACTATAGAAACTTTGAATCCTATTGTCAGTCTTGATATTTAAATGGTGATGAAAATGAATTAAAACAAGTGACTGTTTTACTATAGGAAACAGTCTGGTAACACTGCTGTGCCACCTCTTCAACACCCATGGACTCATTCACCATTTCAAGTTAGACATGGTGACCTTACACAGGTTTTTAGGTAAGTCTTTTTTTCGTATTTCTACCCTCTTCCCCATGGCAGTCTATGATATTCTTTCATGTAAAGTGGCAAGAACTATAGCAAGGTGAGGAAGACCTCAAATTCTTAAATTATCTCATTTTAATTTTAAAATAAATTTTACTTACTTAAATCACTGAAAAATTTGTTTAGTTGATTAGTTATGTTTAAAACAGATAAAGGCTATGTAAAGACAACCATTAAGAGCAGATAGCTGTCAAAGAAGTTACCGATCTGCTCACATATTAACAAAACCCCAGCAAAGTACTCCTCAAATAATGCCACTCTGGGTATGAATTGCTGAAATAGTCAATAGGGTTTTTTTTTAATAATAAGAACTACCATGTATGTAGTACCCGCTGTAGGCAGAGTGCTTTGGGTATGTTATTTCTAACAGTTTCAACAACCCTGCAAGTTGAGCATTATTATTACCATTTGGACCACAATTAAGGAGATGTACAAAGAGGTTTTATAAGTTGCTCAAGGTCAACAACTTGTAATTGGCAGAGCCTCAGTCTAAGCCCAGATCTGTCTGATTTGAAAGCCCACCATGTTTCCACTCAATGCCACCATCAGTCTTCATCAAAAAGCAGCCCCAGTTCTCATTTGACTTAATGCATATTCTTATTTATCTTCCAGTAAATTATCTAGGGCACATTTTTAATCACCAAATAACTTTCCTCTGCCTGTTAGCATGTTTCTGGCTTCTTTGACTTGCCACATGGCAGTGCTTTGAATATGGAAGCTGACTGGATACATCAAGAGTAAAATAACAGTGACAGTGTAGCAGCAGCAGCAGCAGCAACAACCAGGCTTACATGGTGTTTACATAGAACTCTTCTAAGAACTTGCACGTATTAACACATTTAACCCTTACAGCATCCCTTTGAGACCACAGCTATTGTTATCTTCATTTTTTTATTAAAGTATAGTCAGTTACAATGTGTCAATTTCTGGTGTACAGCGCAATGTTCCAGTCATGCATATACATACATATATTCATTTTATTTTTATATATAGTAGCTAGCATTTGCAAATCTCAAACTCCCAAATTTATCCCTTCCCACCCCATTTCCCCCGGTAACCACAAGATTGTTTACTATGTCTGCAAGTCTGTTTTGTAGATGAATTCATTAGTGTCGTCTTTTTCTTTTTTTAGATTCCACATATGTGTGATATCATATGGTATTTTTCTTTCTCTTTCTGGCTTACTTCACTTAGAATGATGATCCCTAGGTCCATCCATGTTGCTGCAAATGGCAGCAACATCTTATTCTTTTCTATTCTTTTTCATGGCTGAGTAGTTTTCCATTGTATAAATATACCACAACTTTATCCATTTATCTGTCGATGGACACTTAGGTTGCTTCCATGTCTTGGCTATTGTATATTGTGCTGCTATGAACACTGGGGGTGCATGTATCTTTTTGAATCCCATTTTATAGAGAAGGAAACTTTTGGTGAAGTAATTTGCCCAATACAGATACATAACAGAGCCAGGATTTACATATAATTGTCAAATTAATCTGCTGGACAATAGGTACACACGGCACAACAGAAATATTTGAAACCAGTAAGAGTGTGGCTCGTTCCAGAAACACAAATAACCTTCAGCTAATTGTGTTTGGATTAATTGAGCAAAAAAATGACTATGAATAGAGCCAAATAGTTTTGATTTGTCTAAAGAGGGAGAATGCAGATACTTTGGATGTGTGTACTTGTGGAAAAGGGGAAAGATCTGATGACAGAAATAACACTGGAATCCAGAGCCAAATTCATAGCATGGGCTGAGTGACTATGGCCACACTTGAAAATCAGGACATTTTATACGCACTGAGTATATTGCATCCTGGGCATTGCCTTGGTTATTAGCTGCAGCTGGCTAGTGGCTTCTAGCAAACCCAAATTGCCTTGCTTATTGTCTCTGGTTCCAAGGGCACTCTGGTCCTTAGATTGGAAGGGCATGAAAAATTATCATTTAACCTGAATAAGGTCGAAATAATTCAAGGATCCTTCAGTTGGCTCAATGAATTTCTGCCTGAAGAATCCCCAGATTTTCTTTAGTTAGTATTTGTTATTTAAATGATAAAACATCTTTGGATGAGAGTAGTCTGCTGCCCCTAGGGCTCTTTAAAAGAAAACCTCTTTTGGAGGTTTCCAAATGAACTTTGGAGGTTCCAAATGAACTTAGTTACAAAACAGAGACAGACTCACAATAGAAAACAAACTTATGGTTACCAGAGGGGAAAGGGAGGGGGGGAGGGATAAATTGGGAGCTCGAGATTTGCGGATCCTAACTACTGTATATAAAATAGATTAACAACAAGGTCCTACTGTATAGCATAGAGAACTATATTCAATGTTTTGTAATAGCCTATAATGGAAAAGAATATAAAAAGAAATATATATACATATATATATAATCTGTATAACTGAATCACTATGCCATACACCAGAAATTAACACATCGTAAATTGACTATACTTCAATTGAAAAAAAGGAAACCTCTTTTATGTCACATCATTCATAAATGGCAGCAAACAAATAACTAAACTATAGTGGGAAATAAAGTTGTCCTTTTCCTACATATTTATTTTTCCAGTGAATGAGAGCCTTCATGACTGCCAGAAAGGAGTGATTTAAGAAGGTGGTGAGAATCCCAGGGGCCTCACAAATCCTTTTAGCCTTTCTTCCCTCTGCCCTCCCTCCTCCTCTCCGCTAAAATCAACCCACTAGCACTGCCAAGCTGGCAAACCATCTTCATTTTTAAAGCATCCCCAAGCTGCACATTTTGGAGACGCTGCTATTTTTAAGCAAAAGGGAACCCTCAATAAGTCTGAGCTAGTATGTCCTTCCTGTTTTGTTTTTAGCTGACTGAACTGTCTGTTTACCTTCCAGTCATGGTTCAAGAAGATTACCACAGCCAAAACCCGTATCACAATGCGGTTCACGCGGCCGACGTCACCCAGGCCATGCACTGCTACCTAAAGGAGCCAAAGGTAAAGCAAGACCCGCTGCCTCCGCAGCCATCTGGAAATGCCACGTGAGCTACCTGCCAGGTCCCAAATCAGCCAGCATATCAGAGTAGCTGGGTTATGAGTCATTTACAACATGAATACAAATTGTCTCTATTAAGGCTTCAGCATCAGCTCTGAAAACTGTGTAGTAGTCATGAAAGAGGATCTGAGTTTTCAAAGGGTCTCTCTCACAACCGATATATTTTCAGAGCTGTGTTAGGACAAAAACAACCCTCTCTGTTTATGACAATCTACAACGCAGATGTTTTCAACAGTCCCAGAAATCCAGCTGTCATTGCCTTGGACCTTTGCCACTTTTCTGGGAGAAGACTCCCACCTTATGATTTTTGATCAACAAATAGAATTAAAACTCCTCAAGACTCAAGCTCCATTTCCAACTGATGCAACTGGGCATCCTGATTCAGATGCAAGAAAACTTGTGAACATCAAAAAGACCTCTTAGAAAATATACCCACATGCAATAAATTATTCCAAAATTTAAAACATGATAATAAGGCTCATTACTCGAAATCTAGGCCTCCCTTAGCTATATGAAACCTAGCTAGTGTAACATACAAGATGAGTTTTCTTCTGGTATTTGGAAAATGATATGTCAGTCCAAGACTCTGTTGAGTTCAATCAGTTTTAACATCAACCACTAAATATACAGATGCCAGGCAAGCATTCCCAAGACAAAACTGGGTATGCCTCATCCTTATAAAATATCCCAAAGACATTAAAGGTTTTGTTATTTAATCGCTAAGTAATCTGAAAATTGTAATATATTACACAGCTGTATATTTGAAGTTAGGACTAGATTCCCATTTTCCTGCTTGTTTTCCTAGCTAACCAAAAAAATGACAGACTCACACATTCCCCCACTATTTATTACACATTGAAGAAATATGCAAATTTTGCAATTCAGCCCACTTTTGATTTCACATTCAGAGAAGTGGCAATGATATGTTGGATGGTTGAAATACACAGTGGTTTTTTTTTGAATGTGTCCATCACTTTGGCTTCAACTTTTCCCTTCATTTACAGCTTTCTGTAGGAGCAAGGCTGGTTTTAGGTCCTACCTTCTCCCCACCCACCAAAAAGCAGTGTTGCCAACAGGTAATGCTACTACAACCACAGAACAGAACAGAGGAGCCGCAGGAAGAGGAGGCCACCTGAACGAGCCACACAATTTGAGTTGCTTAATTAGTTTCCTCGCAGTCCTTTCTTTCTTCCTGCAATTCCATCAGACTGTTACCTCACTGACAGCCTCAGAAGGTTAAGGCCTCTGGATAACAGGCCTCAACAATACCGTGATGTTTCATTCGGTATGATTTAGCCAAAACAAATACTAAGCTATTTGAGGAAACACACCAATCGGTCTCCTTATTTGATTTTTTTAACAGCTCGCAAGCTTCCTCACGCCTCTGGACATCATGCTTGGACTGCTGGCAGCAGCGGCCCACGATGTCGACCACCCAGGGGTGAACCAGCCATTTCTGATCAAAACTAACCACCACCTCGCTAACCTGTATCAGGTAAGGGAGCCAACATGGTACAGTATGCTTTACTGCTTTAGGCCCAGCTGGGGCCTGAACTTCACCCTTGGAGATAGCCTACATCCAGGGTCAGCCTCAGTGGTGACCACAGCCAAAGAGCAAGGGTTTGAATTAAGTCCAGAATATCCCCCAAGGGAGATGAATTTGGTTTACAAGGATATCCAAGGACTTCAGTTTGCTCCAAAGAAGGTTTGAAATTGTCTTAAGTCAAACAGCTTCCCTGAGCCTACCTCTCATGAGACCATCTGTCTCCATGGGAACCATCTAGTATATAATGGCCAGTGAAAGCTAGTTCTTGTAGAACGTCTATAAATGGTACTTCCCAGGTGCAGTCCTAATTCAGATGTATGTCTCTAGGGCCATTTCTTTTTTTTAATTATATTTTTATTTTTTATTGAAGAATAGTTGATTTATAATATTGTATTGGTTTGAAGTGTACAATACAGTGATTCACAGCTTTTATAGATTATACTCCATTTATGGTTATTATAAAATATTGGCTATATTCTCTAGGGCCATTTCTGAACTTTATTGGCCTCTGAGTCAGAAGTATGTCACCAAAGATAATAGGCATACTTTCTTGTTATAAAGTAGTTCAGCAGCATGAGTAGGCTGACCTAGAGAACTCTCACCTAGGATGTTGCTTCAGTGATTATAACCCTATATCATAAATGAATTATTCCCAGAATTTTCAACTTGGTTTTTTGGAGACCTTTGGTTGTCATTAACAAAATCATTGCACACAGGGGAGTCATTAATCTCAATTTTAGTAGATCTTTTGAAAAAATTCAGTGCTGGAAGAATTTCTGAAGGATTCCCATAAAATAGTTGCATTATACAAGATTCTACAGCTTGAGGATGCATTTGTTTCCAATAAAGCATAATTGGAACATGAAAAAAAGCCCCTTTCCACCCAACTGATTAGCTTTTGGTCTGGGTTGGAAGTGGCATTCCAAGGTTTATGGATCCACCTGGTACATACTTCAGCCCTGGGCTCTCTTGGGCTGTCAGCCAGCACCTGGAGCTGGGGTAGAAATAACTACACAGAGGGGACAGGATGACAGAATTTAGAAAACCTTTTGATGATGAGCTAAAACCTAAACAAAGAAAATAAAAACTAAAACTAAACTTTCTAAAGCATCTCAGAAGCTAAATGTATTGCTTGGGAAAAACATAAACATTTGATCAGGGGGAAAAAAATGAATGAACTGAGAGCTCTCAAGTACATTTTCTATTCCTGTCATCATTTTAATTCTGACTTATTCAAATGTCTTTAATTAGACAAAGGAAACAAGCAACAAGACTTACTGCTTGATCTGCTCTCATATAATGTAAATGCTTACCTAATTCTAGTTTCTCATCATCAAATAAATCACATCAATGGAGTTCAAGAGAGTATCTGCTGTTACTGATTTGTACATAAAAATGAGGGTCATAAAACTGTGCTTTGACATGTAGTGTATATAAAACATGCAGTGAGTGCACATTTAGACAAGAAGTCAAGAAGAAATATGCCAGATGGTAAAGATGGTAGAAGAAAGTAAATGTCGAATTTCACCAATAATGAAGAATTAACTACCCACTGCTAGTCAACAAAAACTGATTCTCAAAAGAAAGCTACTCCAGTCGATCTCGTTCAGATACTAAAAATATTCTCCGAAAAAATGGATTCCTTACTCAAACTTCTCAAGTGCAGATATTTTTAATAATATTTAGTTTAACCTCTTTGTTAAAAATAAACATTCCAATACAACCAAATTCTGTAGCCTTTTCAACACAACATACAGTCTTGTATATCTTGAACTATTTATTGCATGCATCAATGATATACTAGGATCTTGGGAGTACAAAGATAAATAAAATATAATCTGCCCTCAGACATTCGTTCAAACTCAGATGCTCAAGATGTGCAAAATCCAAAAAACTTAATCCCAGTCTGAAAAAGGTTTGAGGCATTAGCCAAAGATATACATATATACACATGTACATACACAGAAGCCGCTTTATATTTAAGCCTCTGAAGAGTAAATACCCTTGCTGTTCTTTGCATCCAAAGATGTTACAGCAACAAAATGAGCTATTATTTTTTTTCTAGCAGTAAATTTATCCTTCTGAACCATCTGGCCTGATCCTTGATAAGAAAGAGAAGGATCCTTTTGGTAATGACTAAAGAGAAGTTGGGATGTAGGACTCAGAAACCACATTCAAGATACTGTCTCCATCAGTCCCCTGCTCAAGTGGCCTTAGGGTCTCTTGGAAGCTCGCAGTCCATGTCTTTAAGTTTTAGGGACAGTGTTGACGGCAAACCAGTGTCACTTAGTATCATAAAGATTCTTCCAGTATCCTAGAGCTGGCTAGGCTAAGATGAAACTTCTATCAGCCAAATTGGGACCTTACATATTAAAAGTAAAAAGTGTTAAGAGGACCTGAAAATTATATGAGATTTTAATTCTGTCCAAAAAAAATAGATGATGGCTTTTACATTTGTCAATCTACCATCGTTTATTAACTATATGAAAGAACTCCTAAAAGATAAAGAGAATTCCCTTTAAAATTCAGTTCCACAAATTCTGTAACTAACCTTCATTCAATACTGACTGTGATTCAAACACCGAGCTAAGTGCTTCTATGTATTACATTATTTACTCTCCACAATAGCCCAGTGAGGTGGGTACTATCTTCATACCTATTTTCCATAAAGTGGAAAATTGTTATTAGGAAATTCAAGTGTTTTTCCTGAAAATAAACAGCTAATTAATGGCAGAGCTGGAATTAACACAAGTCTTTTGTCTCCAGAGCCAAAGTGCCTGAGCATTGTACAAACTGCCTCTAAAATTCATATTGATCACCTGTGATGTGCAGGAAACTGAGGGCTCTCCTCCAGGTCCTCCTGTTGCAGCAAGGGAGATGGGATGGTTATAGGCAAGTAGTTTAAAGTGAGAGAGCCTTGCCAAGTATTCTACGGTAGATAGCCACGAACAAAATGTGATAGGAAGACAGAGGTGAAAGAGAAATAGATTCTGCAGATGGTTTCTTGGGGGAAAAAAAAAAAAAAAAAAAGGCAAAACAACAAAAAAACCTCCTGGAGGAAGAGTGACGTAAACTGGGCCTCACCATGTGAGTAACATTCCGAGTAGCAGGGCAGAGGGTGGGGCGCCAGAGGCAGCACGAGCTGGTGTCCTTTGGGGATTAAAACCCACAACCCCAGACTAACTGAAAATGGACTGCCACTATGGCCTTGAGCTGAGCTTAGTCCTGCCACGAGTGGCCCTTGCTCTCAGCTCCGTGACCTGGGCTTGTTATGATGAAGTGTAGTCTCTCCTTTGCAGAAACGGTAGATTGGCTGGGCAGAATGTGATCTGGGTCAGAAAATCTTCACTCTGGATTAAGCTGTCAATGAGGAACTGGCAGAACTCTTTAGCTTTTCAATCTGAAAGGGAACAAAAATTTGTTACATAATATATCAACTCAGCAAGACCATTAACAACACATGATATTTAAAAATCTTTGGAAATATAGCCTTTTAGCCTACCAAGGACCTGTTCTTTGAAATATAAATGAGCTTTCAGAAAACTATACACACACTATATATATAGACACAATATATTGTGACTACACACACACACACACACACACACACACACACAAATTATACACGCACCCACACCCACATTTGGTCAACGAGAATACTGTCAAGAGTATGTGCCAGGAATTATGTGGCTTTGAGAACACCCTGTTCGTGACTTTGTACAATCCAGACTTACTATAAATGAGATAAGATGGAAGAGGGCTTCCTCTCCCTCCTTTTGTTAGCTCTGCTCTTTTAGTTCTAATAAATAAGAAGATCATTGCATAACGCCCAGCCTGTGCTTCTGCCCTGAGATAAAGACAGAGCCAGGGCAGCTGGAGTGAAGGCCGGGTCAGAGGGCTCTCTCCCATTGTCCGCTGTCTGGGCCGGACTCACTAGCTGAACTGCCAACCCAAGTTCAACATGAAGATGGTGAAGGCATTTCCACCTGGCACCTCTCTCCTCAGGCTGGAAGAAGTCCAAGTGTCTCTGGTGGACCAAGAGCGATACAACTGAGAATTTATTCTCTATCCCTCCACCCTCCAACCCCCAACACGTGGGCTCAGCAGTTTCACAAAGTAAGCATTAAATCAGATATGATATTAGTTATCACAATTGCAAAAGAAATCAATCTCAGTTCATTTTAAAATTTAATTCCTTTTGATAGAGTCCAGCTACATACTAACTAGTGACAGAGCAACCCAATGAATAAAATAATTCATAATTCATTGTCCCGTAAAACAGTATATTTATTACCTTCTCTACTTGTCTTGCAGAAGTTCGTAATCATTTATTTCTTAGTCATTTATCACAAGCACTTAGAAGAGGCCAGCATTTTTAACCACTTTTTATTCTTAACGACTCTGTACCACAAATACAAAGTTGACAGAGCCAGGACAAATTTTCCTTCCACATGGTCCTATGACCTCTACTCAGACAAGCAACTGCAAACATTACATGTAACCTCATAATTTCTGCAGCATGAAAGGTGTTTTTGGTAGAGTAGAGTTAACGTTGTAAAAAGGAGGTTCTAATTTGATTTTCTGTTTCATTAAGTTCCTGCTGTTCACAGTGAGGTAGCTGGCACGTAGCATGTCTATGGCCCCGATCTGAACACAGGCCTGCCCCACGGACAGCAAGTGATGTCCAGGCTCCTTACTCTCAGAGCAGTGTCTCAGGCAGATGCAGAGTGAACAAGAGAAAGACATCTTCCAACAGGCAGGAGACATGGGGCTAAGGTCTTGTTTAGGAGCATCTGTTCCTCTGAGACCTCCTGGGCTAGGGCTCTTGCAGCGTTACCAAGGAGACCACGGGGCTTGTTAGGGAAGAACTCAGTGACTTCATTATCTCCTGGAGTCTTGCTTCCCAGTTTCGTGAGCAATTAAAAATGAAAACACGGACTATTTTCCTGTTGTTGTTTTTCTTCCTGCCTCCACTGGTTTAAAAGGTATAATTAACTCTCAGTCTTCTTGTACACCAGACTCGGTTTATCAACATCATTCTAAGTATTTTAATCAAAGAAAGTGTCCAATAAATTGGGGGAAAAAACAACAACAGTTTAAAGCTGCTTTGTATGAGAGCAAATCTGCTCTGCCAGGTTCTCTTTGACGAATAGGTTCTTGATTTAATTTGAAAACCTGTGTTGGTGGTTTATTAAATGCCAGATGTGTTGTTATTCCAGAACAAAGGGATTGTTTTTTGTTCGTAGTGTGGGTAATACTTGATTATTCACATGAAAGGAGAAATAAAGGTTTTGCAATAGGAGTTTTAAGGATTTTATTTTGTTCAAAATAAATTCTAATAGATTTTGTTGCCACAAAGGTGGATATTTATCCTTTCAACTTTAAGATGAAGATTATCCTTAAAACCATACAAATGAAGAGTTTGTGACACTAGAACACACTGTCATTGGGATGATGTGAAATTGCTGAGCTGATGCTTCTGAAAGTAGACAGATGTGGTACCTAATGTGGGATTCCAAAACCGTGCTGGGATTTCAACAAATATTAAAGTGGCATCATCTCATCCTGTGTTCAGATCTCCATGAGCATTTCTGATGATTTTCTTCTTACTTCTTTATACCTTTTGCTGATACTGGTCTCTGAGCTGCTGTGAAAGCCACATGAGTCTGTAGGAGCAGAGCCACCTCCCTCTTAAAAAGGACAAAGTGATCTCTGGCTATTCCCTATGAAACACCTGTACGTTCTAGCCTGCTCACCCCAGCTCCTCCCCGAGTACAGGGCACCCACATCTTCATTCCCTGGTCTACACTCAGCCTTGCCTGGCTCCAGTCCTTCCTCCACTGTGCAGCCAGAATGAGTTTCCTGAAACTCAACTCTGACACTTAGGTGCCTACTTAAAATCCCATTGCCCTCAGGTTTAAGTCTGAATGTCTTCACACGGTTTATAAGCCCCATTATGATCTGACCCCCGCTACACTTTCCATCTCCACTTCCCACCATTATTCTCCCAGGCGCACCATTCAGTCTGAACTTTCAGAATCCCAAACACAAGATACATGCCACGTGCTGTTAATACAGGAGATGAACAAAGCAAATAAAAATTCCTGCTCTCTACTTGGCAATCGCAAAATAACTAAGTAAAATATATAGTATATTAGAAAGTGATCGTTACTAATGATTAAAAACTTAAAACAGAGAAGGAAGATATAAAGGGTCCCTCTTGTTACAGATCTTCACACACATGCTCTTCCTTCTACTTATTTTAATGAAATGCTTTCCCTCTGTGTTGCGTGGACTCTCTGACTCCTCTCTAACACACTCATCCTTTTGACCTCAACTTGGACAGATGTTCCTCCTGAATGCCTTCTTTTGGTTTAAAAATCCATCTTCCATGCCCCTCCTATATGATTTCACAGCTCCTTCTTACTTCCCCTCTCCCAATGTTTCTCTCTCTAAACTGCCATTTCCTGATTAGATGTCCGTAACCCCCATAGCCTGCAAGCCTCTGGGCACTGACCTCGTTCACTGCTGTACCCTCAGCATCCAGCACAGTCCTGGTGCTCAATGAATATTCGTTGGGTTGTGGGAGGTTTGCTGGATGAGTAAGTAGACGGATAGGTGGATGGATGGATGTATGGACTGGACCCATGTAGCAAGAAAGACAGGACCTGAGTAATATTGAGAAGTCAAGAATATTAGCAGTAGTGAGTAGTGAGTAGTACACACCGGGACCCAGAGTGGAAATCTGACAAAAGATCAGAAAGACAGAAAGACCACCATGTCAAGGTACGTGTACCCCCCACTTTGCACTTAGTAGGTACTTGTGCTTATTATTGCATCAAGTGTACACCATGAAAAATGAGAAGCATTGTGAAAAATTCTTTATAATGACTTCTTATTTGTGCCTCTTGAAATTGACAACTGCTGTCTGATCTGTTCTATGTTATGTCTGGAGTCATTTACCTGATCCCGGTCATTTGAACAGCACGAGAGCCCATTGCTATAATAACCTTAAAACCTCTTGGCTTTTACCTAAGTTTAAGGATTTCACAACATATCTCCAGTCTGGCTTCTTTCAGATATCGATGAAAAATTTAATGGGACTCTTTTTCTTTAAACAGTTACATAAACTTTTGCAGCTACTGAATCTCTGGGTTTGGGAAGTTAATTACTCAGTATCCATTCAACAAATATTTACTCATTTAAGTGACACTGTGCTACATACACGTGCACAAAGATGAATGAGATAGGCTCCTCGCTCTCAGTGGCAATCACGTATGTCAGCAGTTTCAAACTAGGCACATGTGCCCGTGGGAATACGCGAAGACTTTCTAAGGGGTACACGGGAATGAACAGTGCTAACAGAATTCATTTGCAGCTCCTAAACTGACCTGCCTGGAATGTGCTTGCAAGACAGTCAAGCCAGTTCTTCTGTCTACTTCTTTCACAGTCACCCTGTTCCCACTGTTCCAAAGAAAGACGAATCTCTTACCTATTTTGCATATTGCATCTTGCTCCACGTGCACCAATACTGTCTGTTGCCCCGGTGTGAAAAAATACCGGAGCAACTAAAATCTTAAAAGTCTCCAGTAACTGAGGTACTGTAATGCTCCCAGCCATCTCATAGATAGATGCATTGCCAATAAATTTTTATTCTTAAGCATAATTTTTTCCCAAGTTTGCGATACACATGTATTTTGATCAATTAGTTACTAATAACAATTGCATCTTAAACTCAAGCTGGAAAAGTATTTACTACTTAGATCCTGATGTTAAGAAAATATGTTAAATTAAAATTTCAATTTATATACTTATTTTTGCTGCAGGGAAATATAATAGGGTGACAATCAAAGAATTTCACATATGAAAATACGTTACATTAAAATAAAATGTAATAGAGAAGTAGGATGGAAATACAAGTTCTAGTTCTAGAGGGAAAAGAATCAATTTAAAATTTTTGACCTAAAGAATAAATTATTTGTGTGTTTTCTTGAAAAGGTGATGAGTGGGCATTAAATGCCTCTGGTATTTAGATTCCCTTAGATATATTTAATACATAAAAAAGCAATATGATGATTTTATATTAAAATACCAATATTCACAAATATGCAGAGCACTTCATCTTTTATTACCATAGAAATTTATGATTTTAGATAATCAATTTTTTAAAGTATGAGGAGAGCATAATTTTTCAAAATTAATTTTAAGAGTAAATGAACAAAAACATGTGAAAAATTACTGATATATGGGAGCAAGGTCAATGTGCAAAGCTGTTATGAGGCGTTTTAGACACTAGGAGAGAAGTTTGGGTTGGAGGTGCAGAACTAGAAGAGGGAGCTGTCAGTTCTGTTTGCAGAACCAAGAAGGTCCTTCCTAGGCAATGGCAATGGTACATCTCAGAAATAAAAAGTGTGTGTGTGTGTGTGTGTGCACACACACATGCATGTGTGTGTACACGTATGTGTTTCTAACTTTACTAAGGTGATTTCTCCTCACTCTTTTTAGAGTTATATAATTCTTTATTGTAATTCTTATGCAAAACCCAAGCATTATGCTAGATCAAGACATTGAAAAGTCCTTTTTATCAGCTTTTTTGGGATGATTTTATTACTAAAGTAACTTTAAATAACTTGGTGTGTTAATGACTTAAACAAGGGTAGAAGTTTATTTCTATCCTTCATGAAAGAATTTTGGAAGCTGGCAGTCCAGGGCAGGCATGGCGGCTTCACAAAATTCAGAATGAAGAGATCCTTTAAGTTCTGCAATCTACTGTCACTAGGGTGTGACACTTGTCCTCATTGCCCAAGATAGCTGTTGAAGCTCTAGCCATTCCTGCTGCATTCCAGACAGTGAGAAGGGAGGAAGGGATAAAGCAAAATAAGCCTCTCCCAGATGAAAGAGTTCCCTTTAAACAACTTTCCTGAAAATCCCACACAACATTTTTGCTTACATTTAGTGGGTCAGAATTTAGCCAAATGATTCCACCTAGTTGTAAAGGAGGTTGGAAAATGTCACTTTTACTCTGGACAACCATGAGACTCCTCTATACCTGCTCCACCCACATCCTTCCCATCACAGGTAATGGGCATGCCATCCTTCCAGTTGCTCAGGCCAGAAACACTGGTGTCTTCCTTGCAGATCCAGAAATTAACCATCTCACCACCTCCCACCACCTCCACCTTCCTTGTCCAAGCCTCTGTCATCTTTTGCCTGGACAGCTGCTCTCTCCCCTACACAGCCTTCTACACCTACTTCTCTCCTTATCCCCTAACAAAGTCTATTCAACATAGCAACCAAAGTGAGCTTATTCAAATGTAAGTCATATAATTTATTCCTTCCAAACTCCTGCAGTGAATACTTATTTCTCATAGAGTAAAACTCAGAATTCTTACAATGGCCAGAAGGCCACACATGATCTGGTCTCTCATTGCCTCTCTAGCCCCTGGTCCTAATGCTTCCCCTCCCTCACTGCATGTTGACCTCTGGGCTATTTGCTCCCACTTTGGGGCCTTCACTTCAGCTATTTTCTCTAGAACAATCTTCCCTTATCAGCATTGCTAGCACCCTCCTACCTTCAAGTCTTTGCTCTAGCCTCACCCCTTACCCTGCTGCCTTACCTCCCCCACAATCCTCACCACAGACTCAAATTCCCACGATTCTGCTCCTTTTTCCCTTCTTTCCATGCATTTGCTATCTTCCAGATGCTATACTTTTTTCCCAAAGTATTTATCATGTTTATTGTTTATTATTTCTCTCTCCATCCCTGACACCTCTAGTTCTCTGTCTCTTCTGTTCACTGATGTATTCCAAGCACATATTACAGTGCCTGGAACATAGCAAGTGCTCAATATATTTGCTGAATGGAATCAAGTAATCTTATTTAGCAAATTAATAGAGAGCACTTTCTCTGTGCAAGGCATAAAGTTGAGTGGATACAGAAGGAACGAGGCAGGCTTCCTATTCACGTGTAGTTTATAATCTAGTAAGAAGAAAAGACACACACAAGTACACACACAGCTGTCACACACATCAACAGGACAGAGTCCAACTGGCCTCAGGACTTAAGAAATGCCGAATGAAAGAGCAGTAGGACCCAGAGAAAGCAAGTTCACCTCTGACTGAATGATTCCATTTGGCTTCGAGGATGGAGTGCTTGACGTGGACTTTGGAAGACAGGTTTTAGTTTGATAAGCAAACATAGAGAAGGAAGAGCTTGAAGATAATAAGCCACCTTGGGAGGCATGAAAGTGGCAAAAGGAAAGGACATTTTCGTGTTATTAATTTAATAATATGTCAATAATACAGTATAGTCTTGTTAATATGTCATTTATTTGGACTAGAAGATATTTGTAGGAAAAGAGAGGTAAAGGTATTCAATTATCTCAAACCTATAGGAACAGAATGGTAGTTGGGACAATTTTCAGAGAGCATTGAATGCCGAGCTAAGGAGTTAGGCTTAATTTAGCTGACAGGGAACCACTGGAGCAGAGCATGAGAAAAGGTATTGCAGTCAAACTAGTTAGGTGAAGTCAGGTGAGCTCCTTGAGGGCAGCTATTTTGTCTTATTCATCTGTGGACCCCAGTGCCCACCATAGCACCTGGCACATTCGTAGGTGCTCAAAAAATGAGTGTATATTTCAACCAATGACTCAGGAGATGGTAGAAAATTTTGTCAAATAAACAAGTCATGTTCTGAAGGCTGTAGGGAGGATAGATAGAAGGAAGGAGAATTAAAGATAATAAAGCACTAAACTAGGGCCACTTCAGTGAAAGAAAGTCCTGGGTAATAGTGACACCATGATGGAAGAACCGACAGGAGTCAGAGACTGTTTGGATGTGAGGGCCGAGAGTGACCAAAAGATGAGTTCTCCTCCAAGACAATCCAACTCTACTCAAATCATAACATACTCAAACTACAGGACTTTTCGAAGTGACACCAAATTTGGAGGTAAGTGCAAAGATTCCAGTGTGGATTTAGAAGTTAACATCTACTTAAAACAATCAACCATAGACTTTTAAAGTGCAGCTATATAATGCTGTGGGGTAAAATTAAGTATAAGTGCAGGCATTCATCAGTTTATAAATTGCAGGCTTCTGAATGCTTGGATGTGGCTGAACAGAGGCAATTCTTGGGAGGCAGCAAGGTGGGTATGCAAAACTTAGATCTTAACACCTGGCAGACCTGGGTTTAAGGCCTTTCTCAGCTACTGACTAGCTGTGTAGCCTCTCAGAGAACCCGGGATTTTATTATCTTTGAGTTAATGAGTAAAACAGTAGATGGTTATGTGAGAACTCAGTGAGCTCATGTAAATTGCCTGGCACCCAGTAGTTGCTTCATAAATGTTAATCCTCCACCCCATCCTTCCCTTTTTTTCTTTTCTGGAATCCACTGGACGACCCCTACTTCCAACACAGTTCTGACCAAAACATACTTTTATTTATAATGACGGCTCCACAAAAGGTTGTGTTTGTAATGTGTGTACTGTTTTCTTTTATTCCGTGCCAGCGTCCAGACCCACTCCATTTCCTCCCATTTTCCTGGTGTTCATCTCCAAATACGGTTTCACAAGCCAATTTCCCAAGTATCCTTCTGTTCCGTCTTCAGGAAGATTATTAATGAAGATGTTAAGTCAGGCTGGCATAAATAGCAATGCTTAAGGCAATTCTCCAGACACTTTTGTTCCACTCAACAGGGATACGGTGTCATTTATCATCGGGTCTTGTTACAGCCTTCCAGCCCCTTGAAAACCTCGCATGAGGGCACACGTGTCACCTCTGCTGGAATTAGTCTTGCAAGTGAAGGCTCATGAGTGACTGAATTAAATGTCACTGCAGGGGTAGAACATCTGTTCCATCACACTAACCTATCACTCTCTGCTCTCATAAATCTTTACAACCAAAACAAATTAGTCTAACATGTTATTTCTCAACAACATTGTCTTTTGTTTTGTGTGGCTCAGGCCCAAGAGGAGATAATAGACCAGTTGATAAAAGTAACAAAATCTTGTCACAGGTTCAAACCTGGTCAAGTGGTGAATAAGGAATAATGACTCCTTGGCAAGGAGGGAAATGAATAGCAATAGAATAGCCTAGACAGAGGATCAGAATCGGACTCCACCTCGTGAAGCCCATTGTACAAAGTTCCGGAGAGAAATCATTATCTGGTTTTAGAATCAAGAATACTTGCAGTTTTCTTGAACCTGTTTTTTCCTGATGGACCCTGGATTGTGTCACTCATGAACGTACTCATTTGCTGAAGAGTTGAGCATTATACGGACGGCACAGATGGAGTGGTGAGGAGGAGGGGGCATAACGATGGAATAGTTTTCAGTCTCGGTCCTGGCTCCACTTAGTCTTTCCATATTATTTTATATAAAATATATATATATATATATATATATATATATATATATATATATATATATATATATATATATATATATATACATACACACACATAAATAGTCTGAGGCCAAAGATGATATTTTCCTCCAAAAAGGATTTCTTTGTGTGGATGTGGAGGTACTGGGGATTGAACCCAGGACCTCATGCGTACAAGGCATGCGCTGTACCATTGAGCTGTACCTACCCTACCCTAGTCTCCATATTATTTTCCTTGCTTCTTCCCCCTCCCTTTTTTTTTAAATTGTGCTTAAATACACATAATATAAAATTTACCATCTTAACCATCTTTAGGTGTACAATTCAGTGGTATTAAGTACATTCATATTGTTATGCAAGTATCCCCACTATCTGTCTCCAGAATTCTTTTCATCTTGCAAAACTGAAACCCTGTGCCCACTAAATAATAACTCCTTATTCCCTCAGCACCCCTGGCAACTGCCATTCTTTCTGTCTCCATGAATTTGACTACTCCAGGTACCTCATAGAAGCAGAATCACACAATTGCCCCTCACTTTTTTCTTGAAGTAGAGTTGATGTACAATACCATATATTATACACAATATGCAGGTGTATAATAGTGATTCACAATTTCAAAGGTTACACTCCGTTTATAGTTTATTATAAAATATTGGCTATATTCCCTGTGTTGTACAATATATCTTTGTAGCTTATTTTATACATAATAGTTTGTACCTCTTAATCCCTTTCCGTGATCTTGCCTCTGCCCCCTCCTCTTTCCCCACTGGTAACCACTAGTTTGTTCTCTATATCAGTGAGTCTGTTTCTTTTTTGCTATATTGACTAGTTTGTTGTATTTTTTTTAGATCCACATATAAGTGATATACATTTTTGTCTTTCTGTCTCACTTATTTCACTTAGCATAATATCCTCCAAGCCCATCCACACTGTTGCAAATGGCAAATTTTCATTCTTTTTTATGGGCGAGTAGTATTCCATTGAATATATACTGCATCTTCTTTATCCATCCAGCTGTTGATGGACACTTAGATTGCTTTCATATCTTGCAATTTCCCCTCACTTTTAATAAATGCTATCTTCCTGTATTTTTGTAAGTTTATAACACCTCTTGAAACAAAATGGGGAATGAATAAAGAAACAAATTAAGAAAACAAAGCAAAAAGATTTCCTGGAGGTAGAAAGGTTCTATTCTCTATGGATGAAGTCAGTGGTAAGACCATAATGTTTGCTAATTCAGATCAAAACACAATAGGTTGCAAGAAATATTCCCTATTTAAATGGTTAGCTAATGTTTTCAGACAAGCAGCATACTTAAGGTCAAAAGGGAGACTGGACATAATAGAGGTTCCCACAGCGGAAGTAATATCAAGATAATTGAACAAGGAAGCAATTGTAGATTCAAAGTCAGACCTAATGGACTAAGTGCCAGTACACTGGTCATGGAGATTATTGACAGTGGTTCTTAAACCTTGGTGTACATAATAATTACCACAAATCTACTGAAATAAAACTGTATTGACTGGGATGCAGAAGTCTGAATATGTCACTAGCTTCCCAGGTGGTTCAGACACAGTAGGTTCTTATGACCGTGGAGGAACAATGGTCAGGGAGGTAGATCACGCCAGAGGTTGTGAAGCCTGCCTCTGGCCGGTTGTGCAGTATAATTTTGGAGTATGGTATACACATAGCCCTATGGTACCCATTACTACCTATTATTACTGCCTCTTTTTTTTTTTTTTTTCCCTCTACATGGTGTTACCTGAAGGAGCTTTCAAGAACAGGGGCAGAGGCAGGACAGCAGGATGCTGGAAATAGACCCTCATTCAGCCTCAGGTGGACGGTCAGCAGGGCCTCGCCACTCCCCCACTCTTATTATAGCCTTGAGAATATGCCTGCGGTTGTTTTATTTTGTGTTTCTTTTCTGGGCTGCCTCTGTGTCATCAGGTACGAACTGGCTGGAGGCAAAATATTGGTCTCCGTGGAGCTATGTTCAGCAAGAGAGATCAGTATCTGGCTTCTCCCCTGTTTATAGCTTTGATTTTCTTTCTTTCTAGAATATGTCTGTGCTGGAGAATCACCATTGGCGATCTACAATCGGCATGCTTCGAGAATCAAGGCTTCTGGCTCACTTGCCGAAGGAAATGACGTAAGTGGCATGGAGATGAAACATACCGATGCCCACACATTAGAGATGAGCCAAGACCCCCCGAGGTAATGGCAGGGAGCCAGCCGGCTGTGCTTCCGGCCCGCACTCCCTCCCTTGTCTATCAGAGAAGATGCGGTGTCAGTTACAGCAACCCAGAAACCAGAATCCCTCTGTGAGCTCTGAAAGGGCCTGGAGAGCGTATGACCTAACGTCAGGAAAAGCGATAATAAACAGCTCTCAGCTTTCACACTCTTCAGTATTGACACTCTGCTTTGCCAAATTCCTGTCTTTTATGTTAGCAGAATTGTCCTCCTGTGCAGATCCAAATAATAAATATTTATCAAGAAGGAACACAGGAGTTCTCAAACTAGACTGAAGCCTAGTTCAATCAAGAGTGTTTTGTAATGGCTACTCTTAGCCAAAGGAGAAGTCAGAAATTCTTTTCTAAAATGTCTTTTGTTAAGTAACTGGCTTGGCCCCAGCAGTTTTTTTCACCATGAATTTACCTATGTCTTTTGCATTTTAACCAGAAGGGAAATACTAGTTTCCTGGTCTGCTGTTTGTTATCCTGGGTATTCAGGCCGAGTCCTACTAAATCCAAAACCATGGCCTCATTTCCACCTGGCCTCACTTTAGCTGCTGTACTATCTTCCAAAGTCACCACTGATTCCTATGTTTAATTGAAATGTGCAGAACCTGGGGTTGCTAGGAGGAGAAAAGTAAATAGATCCCTGTAACTTAAGGTCAAGGGTCACGTGGTTTCTCACCATAGAACAGGCAGTGCACTCTGGGCTCCTAGGTGTACTATGGACCCTCTGATCCTACCCCCTGCTGTTCCCTAGCACCCAGAGGAATGTGGAATTTGTGGGAGGAACTTTAGTTCTGATAACATTTTACCCCCTGGCACTAAGTAAAACCAATCCTCACGCATGGAATAAAAACTGCCTTTTACTAGAACAGTAAATTGCAAAGATCAAAAGGATTAGATGCAAAAAAAAACCTAAAAAAACTAGAGCCACAAATCAAGTAAAAAGGAAGAGGGGGGGTGAGTAGCAAGGGACAAAGAAAGCAGAAAGGAGAAGGGACAGAGGAGAGGGAGGACAGGGAAGAGCAAAGTGACAGGAAAAAAGGAGAGAAGAACCTGGGATCGAACTTGTCCCGGAAATGCCCGCCTTCATCCTGCTTGTTGCTCCATCCGTATTCATGTCCTAAAATCCTTCTACTCATCCCTGTAGACTCCAAATAAAACTACCATATTTTTCACGTGTCTTTGTAGGACGCAGTGTTGTTAATTGCTTCTGCTAGAAGACTCACTGTTACGCAGTAATACACGTGAAAGGACTTTATAATGAAAGTTATCGTCATCATCATCATCATGATTATTCTATCCTCATGTAAATGCTTTCAAACCATTTTTCTGCTTTTGAAAGTAAGACGGGTTAACTGTATAAACTAAGGGAAATTCAGAAAAGTGTTAGTATGAAGTTGCCATTTTCAAAGGTCCAAAACAGTAGAATAGCAACAGTTTCATGTGATTCAACCAAATGAAGAAGAAAAATGAAATTGCTGATCATCCCGCCATAAAGGGATAGTAAACGTTAACCTGAATAGTGTATGTCGTTTTAGTCTTTTTTCAGTACAATTATATTTTAACAAAATAGGGAACTTATTTTGTATGGTGAATGTCCTGATATTTTTCACTTACTGTAAAAGTCTTTTTCCATATCATCAAACCTGCTACTAAAATAAAATGACTTCCATTGCTATAAGGCATTATTGTATCAAATTGTATTAAATATTGCCTATTGTTGATTTTCAAATTTTTATCATTATAAATAATGCTTCACAAGCATTCTTAAACATATATTTTTATCCCAAACTCCAATATGCTATTTTCTTAGAAAACATTTGTGGATAGAAGTTATTTATCAGAAAGAAAGGTGTGAATTTTTAAGGTTCTTGTTGTATATTATCAAATTACTTTTCCAAAAAGCTGTATCTACCTATATTCCCACTGGTAGAGTTATAGAAAATCTACCAATGTACCATCATCAAAATTGAGTTTTATCTCTATTATCTACTTTAAATATTTACAAATTTGACATGGAGAGAGAAAGGGAGACAGAGGAAGAAGTTAGAGACAGAGATAGAGAGAGGGTTTCATTGATTACAAATGAGATTGAAATTTTTTCATGTATTTATTGGCCACTATTATTTCTTTAGGAAACAAATTTTTGTGTTTGGTCTTTTTTTATTTTCCTATCAGTTTTATTATTCATTTGTAAGAAGTTTTTCTATTTTAGTTGCTGTATTTTAACTACAGTAACATGTGTTATATAGTATAAATATCATGTGAAGTTTTTAGTTTTCCTTTTAATTTGGTTTATGAAACATTTTACCTAACTGAAACAGTTATATTTTCTGGTTATAAATGTAATAAATATTCATGTTTTTAAAGAATTCATACAATATTTAGAGCTTTTTTAAGTGAAAATCATTCATAATCCCATGATATATCTTTCCAAATTCTTTTCTGTGATCATAGAGGTCTTGTCTTACATGCTTTGTATCCTGTTTTTTAACGTAACAATAAAACATGGCATTTTTCCATGTCAGTAAATAAACCATACATCATCATACATCATAACGGCTTAATATGCTTGTAACATGATTTACTTAACCAGTCTCCTATTTATGAACTCCTGTCATTTTTTCCCCAAGAATGTTTTATTATTATAAACAACAATAGGATAAACATTCTTATAACATATATCTTTACTAATTATATTTTTACTAACATATTCATAGTAAATTTGTAGGTAAACTGTTGGTCAAATTATTTATATTCATTGCTTTTAACAATAATTCCTAAAATACCCTCCAGGAACATGTACCAGTTTACACTCTCACTAACAGAATAAGACGGATGATTTCCCCATATCATCAACAGCATTAAGTATCACAATCATTAATTCAGCAAATTATTTAGCAGTTACTTTTAATATTTGCTGATAAAAATGTGGGAGATAGTTATCACATAGCTGTTTTAATTTGGGATTTTTTTGTTATTCTAAGAATATTTAATATTGTTTCATACTGTGGGGGCATTTTAAATTTCTTTTGTAACACATTGTCTACTTTCTAAGACTATTTCTAATGTTTAGAAGTTGATTAAAGATGTATATATATGATTTAAAAACAAAAATGTGGATGGTGAAACTATAAACCTTTTAGAATATAATGTAGGGGAATATTTTCATCAGAGGTAAGAAAGATCTCTTAAATAGAAGAAAAATATTAACCATAAATAAAAAGATGTATAAATTAAGTTATATTAAAGATTATCATCCTTTCATCAAAAGACATCATAAAGAAAACAGAAAGACCAGCCACAGAATGAGAGAAGATATTTGCAATACATAAGAGACAAAGGACCATTATTGAAATATATTAAGAACTCATAGAATCAATAAGCAAAAGAGAGACAACCCAATAGAATAATAGGTAAAGACTAGAATAGAAACTTCACAGAAGAAGAAATACAAATGGCCAATAAACATATGAAAGTATGTCCAATCTCATTAATTCACATTAAAATTCATATTAAAAATTCATATTAAATTCGTATAATAACCACAAGGAAATTCATATTAAAACCACAGTCAGTTGCATACCCCTCAGAGTGGCAAAAAGTGTAAAGGGTAAGAATGTAAAGCAGTGAGAATCTCATCTATTACTGCCTGGAGTGTAAATGTGTACAGTCATTTTGGAAATAATCGGCAGTATTTAGGAAATTGAAGATGAAAACACTCTGTGATCCGATAACTGTATTCCTGGATATAGTCCTTGGAGAAACCTTTGCACATGTATACCTGGAGGTATACAAGGGTGTTTATTGTGGCATTTTTTCAAAGGAGTCAAAACCCAGAAACAACTCAAGTGACCATCAAAAGTAGAGTGGATAAATACATTGAAATATATTCCTACCATGGGAAGCGATATAATAATGAAAATGGATGAATTGCAGCTCACACATCAACATGGATGCCTTTCAAAAATATAAAGTTAAGTAAGCAAATCACCAGCCGATACTCACCATGTAACCTAAAGAACAAAAGCAGTTAAAATCAAACCGTATTACTTAGATGTGCACACGTAAGTGGTCAAATTATTAATAAAGAAATATAAATAAATAAATAAAACAAAGATCAAGAAAATGGTTACTTCAGGGGTTGGAAAAAAGGGGGGTGGGATGAGAGACATGATGGGGACTTTGTGGGGTACTGGCAGGCAATGTTCTTGACCTGGGGGGTGATTGTAAGATATTTATTTCACATTTACTCATTAAGCTGAATATGTATGCTCTATGCACTCTGCTTAAATATACTTCACTTTTAAAGGTGAATTTTAAAACTAGTTATGGATTTTCCTTCCATTGATTACTTTCTATATGTGAGGAAAAGCTCAAATTTGCTTTATTTTTCCAAAATATCCTATTTCCCTTATACCATTTGTTGACCAATATACAGCTTGATTACTGCTTCTTAATGGTGCCTTCATCAACTATGATTCTCTTTTAAGTTCCAGTACCTCTTTCCAGCCTATTTGTTTTGTTCCCTTACTGGAGCTTTCCATTCCGTTGTATCAGGCACTGTTATTATCATTACTATTATTATTATTATTATTATTATTATTATTATTATTATTATTATTATTATTATTATTATTATGCTCTTTTCTCCCCCCATGCAAATCTTAAGGTTTGAGTTGGTTTGAACTCTATTAAAAGCACAGCCCAGACGCCTGTGATTCTGTGAGTCTTTTTGTGTCCTCCTTAAAGCATATATTTGGCCTTCAGTCTTTCAGGAACCTGGGAGTGTAAAACCTACCACAGCTTTGTTCATCCAAGGTTTCAGTCTCTCTGTACAGTCCTTGGCATGCCTCCTGTCCAGGGTCAGAAGTGATAGTGGGTGAGAGAATCACTCCTGGGCTGCGAGGGACTGGGACTCTGTGTAATAAACAGAATCAAAGGCAGACATGAGATTACAAGCCACCTGATGACGGCAGAATCAATCACCCTCCTCAAAGGGATTTGCTTTGTGTGTGTGTTTTCTCTTTCATTCTTGTGGATGCAGACAGGATATTGAACAGCAGCTGGGCTCCTTGATCTTGGCTACAGACATCAACAGGCAGAATGAATTTTTGACCAGATTGAAAGCTCACCTCCACAATAAAGACTTAAGACTGGAGGATGTACACGACAGGCACTTTATGCTTCAGGTAAACAACCACCACAAAAAGAAGTCATTCTCCTCACTGGGTACAACGCTTAAGGACACGATCAATCATTTTAGTGTATTTGAGGAGTATCTCCCATGGTACAAGCTAGAGCAGTGACCTACTTTATGAAAAACTTTGAGACACATGAAATTTTTAAGTGGTTTCCAAGCAAGTAATATCTGGGTTTCACGTCAGTAAGTTGATAATATCTCATTTTTCCTTGTTTGGTAACTGCTTCGCCACAAAGTAGTCCCTCTGGGTAGTTGCATGCAGGAAGAATCTACTACATTTTGTGGCTTGATGTAAAGTTGACCACTGTCAGACCTCTGCAATTTTAGAACACTGTTTCTTTAATACAAAAGTGTATTATGTTAACTATAGCACCAACAAAAACTGAGAAACAAGTCTCCTTCCTTTACCTAAAGCCTGTTAAATTTAAACTCTGCTTTACTTCCCTTTCCCATCTAAACTCGTATTTTCATCTGAGGCTCAAACATGTGTACCTAGTCTTAACATTTTAAGCACCAGTAAATAAATGATTTTAAGTTTAATTGAATGCATTGAGTCACATTAAGCCCAGCTTTTCTGTTTCATTCCGTGGCAAGAAGGCGTTTGTGACGGGAGAACAAGGGGAGGAGGGGACCTGGGAAGCAGAAGTCTGACCTTGGATCCAAACCAGAGGCTTTTTCTTGATCTTCCATTTTCATTCATCTTCCTTCTTTCCTTTTGGCACAAAAGCCTGAATGGGTGGATCCTGGATGCAGCTGGCTAGACCAACCCTAACCAGGGAGCTGGAGCTGCACGTGGGAGACTAAACTGTGCAGTCTTTTTCCTCCCGTGTCTGCATGCTGCCTTCTAAGCTGTCCACCGTGCTCCATCCTTTTCAGGAAGTACTCTCCTCCCAGCTGTAAAACTGTATCTCCCTCCTGCTTTCTTCCCAAACTAGTCTGCTAGTCCCTGAGTGCCCCAGACGTCTGATTTTAGACCTGAGCCAAGTTGTGAGTAGCTGAGAGATTTGGCCTGAACAATTGCATTTCAAAAAGAAAGCTTGCTAACACAAATGAATCCCTAAAGGGCAGAACCTGGAGGGTACTTCTGTCCCTTACCTACTCTTAACAGGTGCTGGTACCCCCATTAACTGGGAAATAAAGAACCAAGCAAGTTTGCAGCTTACTACGACCCAGGCTCTCCCAGCCCGCAACGCTGCTAGCAGCTCTGTGAGCCCAGAGAACTAGGTCAAAACCAGCAGACCTTGCTTGTGGGGAGGGCACACCATCAGGAGCCCATCTGGGCAGTGGTGTCCCGGCAGTTGGTGGTTAAGGGTAAGAATCCGCTTCTCTGAAATTCAAAGGAACCCTCCTAGGGTCAGCAGCACTGACCAAGCTGGCGTCCCAGACGCAGACCAGCGGGAGGCCAGCCAAGGAGGCCTGGACTGATCTCTGCAAACCGAACGCTCGGAGGTTTGATATGACTTAGCTCCCTGGCTGGCAGTCTGAGCTTGCTCCCACACACAGACACAGCATATAAATGCAAACACACACGTGGCCGCTGTGGGTGAGGTCCCAATGATCTCACTCGAGCCTGGCTGGGGCCCCCGCGGCCTCCCTGCCCACGAGGGGTGGGGCAACAGCCCGAGCCAGGCCGTGGCTTTCCTTGGCCTGCCCACCCCGAGTCTCCTCCAGGAAGCTCCGTGTCCTTGGACGGTGGCTCTTCTAACTGCTATAAAGTGGGAGTTCTGAATGGAGGTTTTGTGCGGGGGTGAAGAAGTGCTGTTTCCTGAAGAGGCACGTCCGGGAGGCCTCTGTAAATACTGATCGGGTAGCCGGAGGCCGACTGGTGGGTCTGATGGCCCCTGGGGCTTGGGGTGCATTTGCTGCTCAAGGATCATCCTCTGACCATCTCTTCTTGCCCTGTCATTTCTCAGATCGCCTTGAAGTGCGCTGACATTTGCAACCCCTGTAGAATCTGGGAGATGAGCAAGCAATGGAGCGAAAGGGTCTGTGAAGAATTCTACAGGCAAGGTTAGTAGTGACTGGCAGTTTTCCTTGCTCCTTCTCCTTTTAGGCATTTATCCTAATAAAACAGGAAATGGCTAATCTATTATGACATTTGTTCTTTCATTGACTCTTATTATCCTAACCTTTCTCTTTAACCCTCTTGCAAACCAGCCAGCTCTTTTTTGGAAATAATTTAAGAATAAATAACATTGATTTACTATGGAAACAGGTAGTGATGAGGTACAATAAAAATGAGCAAAAGAGGGATATATATATATATATATATATATATATATATATATATATATATATTTGATGGTTTTCCTCTGTGGATATAAGAATTTGAGGGGCAGTTTGATTTTCACTCTAACCTTCATTTTAATGAGCTGAGCACGGCCAAAGGCTAAATGCCATTTGGGGTCAATGTTTTCCACTCGGACAGAAGGACTTAAGACTTTTTTTGTATCCCTTTCCTTCACTTTCTTAAATGAAGTTAATCATGAAATAGAGCACAGCTGGCCAGAGTTCATCCTCTCAAATACATGCAATAAAAAGACAAATGGCCCCAAGTTAGGGAATAATTTTAAGAGATCAACCTCATTCAGAAATAAGGCCATGAACGAGCAGCAGGAGCTTGCCGTTGGGGGGATCTGGGCCTTTAAACACAGCTTGTTTCTTCAGGCCCAGTTTCAGTGCTCAGGATGTTTGTTCAGGCACAACAGGGCCCTGATGTTAGTGACAGGATCAGGTTGGAGAGGCTGAGAACAAATAAAGGCTGAAGTGTCCCACATACCAGCTCTGTGGGGAGGTCAGGTAGCAACAGTGAGCCTTTTGGAGAAGGCGCCATAGAAAGATGTGTCAGTGACATCGAGATGGTCCCAGAGACAGAAGACAAAGCAGAACGGATTGGGTTCAGGCGGGGCCAGGAGGCTCCACTCACCATCTCTCCCCTTTGAGTTAAAGCACTCACGTAGCTCCCACTCTGTGTAATTTCACTTCAGTAGAGTGTGAGTGGTTAGGAATGAGGAGATCAGTTCCAGTTGCCCATGATATAAAATCTCCACTGAGGGAAAAACAAAAGGAAATATGGTGAACTTGCAGCAGGGCAGTCTTGGATCTGATCAGATAAATACTTTCTCTACTGTAAGATACAGAAAACATCGAAATAGCACAGTGAGAGAGGGGCTAGGATCTTCATCCTTGGAATCAAGCAATGGACAGAGAAAAGAGTCTCTACTCCGTCCCTCTTGGTTTTGACTCAATCACAAATTCCTGTTGGCATTGACCGGAGTTTAAACCCTTTCATTCACTTATCTTGCACGCTATTTGGGTTATGAGCAACTTGGAGCACGGACCATGTCTCTGGGGCAGAGAGTAAGGCCCACAGAGCTGGTAAATTGAAGTTGTTAACTAAGTAGAGCAAATGGGATCAACCAATCAAGGTAATCTGTAACATTTCTTTGAAAAACGTGTTGTTGTCCTCATAATAATATGCACGTGCAGCATTGTAAGATGAAACAACGTGGAACATTTGTAACTCTGATCACTAAAGGTAAGCCTCCATACACTTTGCTCTGGTATGTCTCCTGGCAGAGAAAGGAAAATGCAGAGGGCATGTCAGGTGCTTTTTATTTAATAGCCTTATGGGTCTAGCAGAAGTTCAGACTATTTAAGAGGAGAAGACCAGACTTTCTGATTATACAAACTCCCTGTCCTCCATACTGAATTATTTTTTAGAAATTCTATAAGCACAACTTGTATCATTTTGATTACTCTTACTCTGGCTTTCAGTTTAGGATTTGGGCTTCCACAGACTGCTACCAGTCTCAGCCAAAGTATCTTTAATGATTTGTGATATTGAGCAAAGGAAGATCCCTAAACTCAAGGTTGAGGACAGAAGGGGAAAGAAAGATGAGATCCCGTGAATCAAGAAAACAGTGTTAAATTCTCACAGCAGATATTAGGATTCAAACATCATTCACCCTCTTCCCCTCACTGCCTTAAGAAAGTGGAATTTCTGTCCTATTGTAACTACAGATTGGTATCTTCCCAGTCAACCAAGATCCCCAGACGTTCTCATTGAACATCTGTTTCCAGCCTCGTCTAATCCTCAGCAAAGCTGTGAATTACCTATGTACAAAACCCCACTGGGGGTGTCATGAAGGAGACACAAAGTCTAGTTAATGTTTCATAAACTCAAAATCCTAATCAGTAAAGTTCCTAGAGGAGAGAAACTATAGTTTTCCTCTTTGTATTCTCTATATTGATTAACAAAATGTCTGAAACATACAGTGCTTTGTAAATATATGTTGAAGTAAGTGAATGAATAAATGATCCAATTGGAAGATTGCTTATGGCAGAGGTCACAGGAGAAGAGCTGGTGCTGAGGATGGTAGAATCTAAGCTGGGTATTAAAGGATGTGTAGTGACTGCATTTTCCAATGTAGCCATGAGGCACATGTGGCTAGTTAAATTTAAATTAATTAGATCAAATAAAATGTAAAATTTAGTTCCTCAGTTTAATTGATATTATTTCAAGGGACTACTGTAGTGGGTAGTGCAGAGAACATTTCCCTCATTGCAGGAAGCCTCATAGGTCTAGATAGAGAGGAGTGGAAATGGACAGAGACACTGAGGTAGGGACCATCCCCCTGCCTCATAGACCAGCTTGGTCCCATAGAAGGTGAGAATGAGAGGATTTGTTGAGCCCTGTACACGAGGCTAAGGTAGAGAACATGACAGTGGCAGTCATCTTAAAAAGTGCAATTAGGGCAACATACAGAATTGAAGCATAAGAAATTCTGAAGAAACTAGCTAAGAAGCAAAACCTAAGAGTGAGTTATGAAGAAACCAGATAAAGATGTGGTATATAGATAACAATGGAATACTACTCAGCCATAAAAAAGAATGAAATTTTGCCACTTGCGACAACATGGATAGACCTGGAGGGTGTTATGCTTAGTGAAATGTCAGACAGAGAGAGACAAATACTGTATGTTTTCACTTATATGTAGAATCTAAAAAATAAAGCAAATGAATGTAACAAAATAAAAACAGACTCACAGATATAGAGAACAAACAAGAGGTTACCAGTGGGGAGAAGGAAGAGGGGAAGAGCAAGACAAGCGTAGGGGATTAAGAGGTACAAAATACTAGGTATAAAATAAATCAGATACAAGGATGTAATGGACAGCACAGGGAATATAGCCAATATTTTATAATAACTTTAAATGGAGTATAATCTATAAAAATATTGACTCACTATGTTGTATACCTGAAACTATTATAATATTGTAAATCAACTATCTTTCGGTTTAAAAAAACAGAAAGAAAGAAACCACATCAGTCTTGAGGATCACCAGGACACAAGAGACCATGGGCGCCATGGCTACAGTCTTGGAGAAAATGTTGGAAATGTGGCATCTCAAAGATTCTAGCTCAGTGGTTAAGTGCACACTTTCTGAAGCCAGACTTCCTCAGTTAAAGGAGGCAGAGTGAAAAGAGGGGGAAAGCAGCAACCTGTTTTATTAACCTGTAACTTAAAACCAGAACTTCTATTTCATGTTGGGAAATTGGCCATTAGTTTTCTTGTTCTTATAGACCTTTGTTCAAAAGGTTATTTTCGTCCCAGAGAGCACACCTGTTTACAATGCGCCTATTGTAAATGGTTGTTGATACTCTAATAATTTTAAATTTTCACAGAAGCTACCAGAGCAAGGCAGAACCAGTCGCTGCTAAAGGGTTCCTAGTGATAAGGCAGGGAACAGCGATTCCCAGAGAACTTCCAACTAGACCACTAAAACTATCAACACTTATTTTTATAAGTTCTAGATTACCAATGTGTTTCTTCTTTTTTCTTAGGTGACCTTGAACAGAAATTTGAACTGGAAATCAGTCCTCTTTGCAATCAACAGAAAGATTCAATCCCTAGTATACAAATTGGTGAGTTGAATTCAATTTTAATTTCAGATGAATAGTTGTGTCACCTCTGCCAAGAGTCACCAAGATCTACACATGGCTTTCAAAAACCCAAACTAGAGCCCTTTTGAATGGCTGAGTCCAGATAAACCCTCTAATCATGACTAATCTACTAGGTAGTTACCAATTGAGAAACTATGAAAAACAGAGTAAAAGCTTTATTATAGACCCTTAACTAACCTGTATTAACTTTATAGTTCAGAATTGAATCTAACCGAAATAGAGTAGAGGAAAGTAACAAGAATCAATTATTGGCTGAAGGTTGGATTTGCTCACACTCTCTTTGAGACTTAAGGGTGCAGTTTAGAATCTTTCCAATCTGGTCACTACTCTTCATCCTCAGTGCACAAACCCAAGGGCTCAGTCCTCAAGCCCAGGCCCGGCAAGCCATGCTGTCCCTTGTGACCTGGGTCCCATGCTCTTCTACTCTTCATTTCAAAATGTATTTTCAGTCTCTTTCTCTTAGGTGTCACTTACAGTAAACTGTTAAACTGTGATGTTAATGCACCTAAAAGAACTATTAGTTTCTATCACTCCTTGAAACACACTATCAATTCCATCTACAAGTCTTCCTTTTCCTTGTAATTCCTCCAATTAAAACCAAACTCAGAACTTTAGCTCTTTTGCTTAAAATTATGGCCCTCATGTGTACCAGTTCATGTTCTTCACCAGCTCCCACAGACCTCAGACAGCTTAATGCATTCACAGTCCTGCAAACCTCTGCAAGACTCGAGGCTTTATGCCTTGAAATTGAGGGGGAAAAGGGCACCCAAAAAAGATCAACTGAAAATTAAGAAAACCATATCGAGTTAAAATGATATGCTTCCAATTACTGAGGGTCACAGTGAATCCACAGTCCCACAAACAAGTCACAAAGTCATCGTAAGGAAATAGGAACAAAATTAATCTAGTTGAAAAATACAAAGGGAATATACAAAGATTACAAAGACATGTTGGAATTATGATATTGGTGCTCTTTTTTTCCCCTTCGTTTCCCTTAACATTGTTTTCCCTTAATATTGTTATGTTCTTTTCACAATTAAACCGATTCTTCCACCTGTAAAAGGGAGAGAGGTGTTACGAAAAACTAGAACCCAGGAAGAATCCATCTCCTATGAAGCTACAGAATTGCTGGCGATGGGGCAGGAAGGGCAGCCGCATCAGCAGAAATACAGCCTCAGCCTCCTTGGATGCAGTACCCTATCTGGTTGTGTTAGCTGTGGAAACTCTGCAGATGTGATTCAAAAGGAATAGATCCTGACCAAAATCCTAATCCTGAGACCCAGTTTGCTATACTCTGGCTAGAAAGAAATTTGCCAGGCATCTGTTAAAGACATTTTGAGCCCCCAAAGAAAAGCATTCATATTGTTAAAGCACGCAACCCGGATTTGCAAGACAGACTTGATTTCGGAGAGTCTATCCTCTTGTTGTCATGAGAACACACTTATTTTGTCAGATCATATGTCCTGATTTTCAGCTCAGGAAAATGTGGTTACCATAGATACCTGTTTTTTAAATGGGATGGGGATTGAGTGAAGAGGAAAATCCTATGGATGCTACACCAGCACACCAATAATAAAAAGAAAGAGGTGATTATAAAACAACCCTTAGTACCAAAATCTTGCTGTCTCTTGTTCCACATCTCCCAGCTTTGTAGGTTCAGGGCTGGGAGGTGTCATGTGCAGGGGTAGATTAGGCTAAGCTGGAAAAACCCAAAAGGATGAACAGAGTCTAATGGGAGCTGTGGGCTCCAGCCTCCCAGACAGGGGTTTTTCCAGTGGGTCCTAAACTTGCAGCTGCTTCCTCTGTCCTGATTCCACTGGGACTGAAAAATGTCCCCTCTCTTTCTCCTTTCCCAGTCCACAGTGAGGATTTCCTGAGCACCATCTCAAGCTTAGATCTGATGTTCTGTTTAAGTAATTCATATTTACCCAAATGAAACAGCGACTTAATATCCACCCCTCCACACATTCCTCCCCTGTCTCCATCAAACTCTGTATTTAAAAAAAAAAAAGGCATTAAGTCAAATGAATCTCTAATTGGTGAAACCTATAGAAAGGTGAGAAGAAAGAGGTTTTCCCTTGATCTCTCTGAAGCCACCATTTCTCCCTTCCCCAACTCGCACCCCTCCAGGAGGACAGTATCCCAGCAAGGTCAGGTTCTACGTCACTTGAGTAGAAGAGGGAGGTTGGCACAATATGCTGGGAACCTATGGAACAGGCTCCCGAATCTGATTGTGCAGAAGCCTTTCTTCATTGGGAAACTTCTCATGGTGCCTATACAGACTTGAAAATCACTCTCCTCTCTCCAAACGAGGTCTTAATGTCTGACGAGTAGAAACACAGAGGTGTAATTCCAGAATAATTTCAGGAAGAAAATGAGTTGATTTTATTTTAAGTATTGGGTTTTTAAATGTGGGATTTGTACCTATTTTTTATACTTAAGTAACCCTGATACATATTCACACCTTAAACTTTAGAATAATAAAATATTGCAAAGTATCCTTTTAGATATCTAATATCTAATCTCACTTAAGATGAAAGACATTCAAAATTCAATATGGAGACTGTGAAGGAGGTGAAGAAAATTCAAGAATAGCAAGCAAGAACATTCCAGAATGTAATCCTTACTTCCTGTCTGCCTGCATAACCTTATCAACAATGTAGACAGCAAGTCGCTGGCTTAACTCTCCTCCTCAGGTTCAGGTTATCTAAAATAATCTTATAATATTTAAATCATATTTCATGTCTGATGAGATGATGCAGACATGTATGATAACATTTTGCATTGCTGCATCCTTTTCCAATCTCTACAGCATCCTCAGAGGCCACGTATCTGCTGTCTGTCCAACAGAAAGATAATCAAATCAAGCCTTATAATTCACATGCCTGTAGACATACAGGGTTAGTTGTTGGAAGATTTTGTTATGCTGAAAAACATTTACCTTTTCTCTGCATACCTACATTTCAGGGAAATAGAATAAAACCTAAATATATCCAAGGCTATGATGAGTCCAATAATTCCAGCCTAAACTGGAAGTTACCTTTGCTTTAATAAATCACAGCTAAATGAAAGCACATTAAGAGTGAAACATGATTAGAAAGCAACAAGGCTAAAAATAGTTAAGAGAACAGACAGGCAAACAAAGAAGTTTAATATCAGCCAATCTTATCTCGTCATTCAAGCAGAACTTTGATGCAGGTAAAAATTTGTCTTGACGATAAATGAACTTATATTACCTACACTTAGTTATTTAACATAATTGAAAGCAAGACAAAACAGTGAAACAATAATTCTGAAAAGAACATCCTACAGGGTAAATGTGTGAATCCTTCAGAGGGTCTCAGCCAATGGTGTGCCCCTTCCTGGTAGCATCTGCCCTTTCCTCCCCGCCGCCCCCACCCTCTTAGTTCTAGCAGAGACCTTTTTTAGCTTTTTTGTTTATATGTCTTTCTCCTTCAAACAATAATGGCCAATATTATTGAGTGTTTTCTAGGTGCCAGGAGCTTTCTAAGCATTTCACATGTGTTAATTCATTTCATTGTCATAGCAACCCTGTGGGTTTGATACCTTTCTTAATTCGTTTTCATAAAACTGAGGCACAGAGGTTAAATGTCAGGCCCAAGATGACGTATGTTACTAAACTGAAGGCAAGGACCCCGTCTTGGTGGCCTTCATACCCCAGGCCGAGAACGTCCTGGGCCCAGTGTGTTGGTGAGGGAGAAAGAAGCAGCTCCTCCTTTCCTGCTGCTGCTGAGTTTGGCCTTGCCTGTTCCAGGTTTCATGACCTACATCGTGGAGCCCCTGTTCCGGGAATGGGCCCGTTTCACGGGAAACAGCGCCCTGTCTGAGAGCATGCTCGGCCATCTCGCACACAACAAAGCCCAGTGGAAGAGCCTGTTGCCCAAGCAGCACAGAAGCGGCGCCGGTGGTGATGGCGGGGGCGGGGGCGGCGGCGGCCCGGACCCCCGCCCGGGGACTGAGGACGAGGAGCCTACCGGGACCGAAGGCGACGCCGCGTAGTGCCAGCCCTGCCCGCCCCCTGCTCTGCACACTGAGAAGGACCGCCTCCTGGAGCAGAGGCCTGGGAGAGGGCAGCAGCTCGGAGGGGCTCCGGCCGACCCAACCGGCCCCTCTCTGGGTGTGGTCCTGGGGCTCTGGGGAACGCCCGCTCCTCCACTTCCCCGCCTCCCTCCTTTCTCCAAGTGTACAGAAGCCATTGTCACCTCAGCATCAGCTGCCCAAATGAGCAACTCCATTCCGCAACGAGGGAGCCGATTCCAGGGGCCGACTTGGCCCTCGAGGAGAAGACCCGGGAGTAAGAAGCGGTGCTTGGGCCGCGGCCCCCTCGGCCCTGGGTCCCACTGGGACAGGCAGCACCTCCTAAGTCCAGAGCATCTTCACGTGTGCCGTCAGACTGCTGATCTGCATGACAAAACACCAGCATATTTGGAACTCCAAGGATATTGGTCTTAAGTGCAAGAGCACAAACGAGAGCGTTAAAGAAAGTACCTTCTATTTTAATAATAATTATTATTATAAAAAATAATAAATCTTTTTAACTTTTCTATTGTATGCACTCGACAGTGGATCGAAAACTTTGGACTAAGATTACTCAATGTACCCAAACTCGAACAGGGGGTTCATTGTTTTCTTACAGACTTTATGCCACTTTGGGTCAGAGATCTGGCATCTTCTTGGTTTAAGAAACCACGTTTCCTATCCGATCTGAGGGGAAGGTGCTGTACAGTTCATTCCTTTGCACCATTAGCCCACCTGCCTTTTATCCATAACTCAGATTCAGTGACATGTTTATATTCCCACCTGTACATTTTCTGTAAATACCGAGCGCTACTGATTCCCATGCCAAAATACATGAGTATTATGGGATTGCTACCTGTATAAACAATGGCACTGTGAACAGAATCCTGTTAGTTTTAATACAAGAGAATGCATTTGTAAATATGGTATAGAGTCTATTAATATACTATTGTTTGCAGATAAAGGCCTTAACTTTAAACATCTTTCATCTTCTGAAAGCTGCCCAACTTAAATCCTCACAGATGTCCTTCTGAACTGCCTTCCCATGTCCGTCTTTACGCTTTCCAGCTAAGGTCACAAAGCAAAACTGAATAAAGTCTTTGAAGAAAGAGTTTGGAAACTTCACGTGCATTCCGCTTGCGACCATAGTGCTTAATCTATGGCACCAAGCACCGTGTCCTCAGATGAACAAGACCCTTCAGCAAGCCTGGAGTCTCCTTTCAACACAGCGACATTGCACTCTGTTTAAACAAGCCAGCTGATAAACTTGTGTTTATACAATTCTGGTCATGGAACATGGTGGTGTGTCGGCCTCGTGGGACACATAGCAGGTCTCACACCCCTTCTGTGACCCTGTCATCTAACTGTCAGGGACTTCCCTGCTCCCCTGCAGTCTCTTCTGGCTACAGTACCAAAGCACCTTTGGTTTATGGTTGGCGTGCATTTCTTTGGTGTTAATAGTAACTGGATTTTTCTTTTTCCTTCATTTCATGTGAACAACTACCCAGCTGTTTAGCAGAAGTTAACATAATTTAAGTAAAGAAAATATTTCCGTTTTCTGATAGGATTTACCTTCCTGGCAGGTGATCGTGGTGAACTGAGGCACTAGCTAGCAGAGTCACCTTGGAATTTGTTGCCGTTTCTTCTGCAGACACTTGGCCATAAAATCAACTTGTTATAGCATTCTTCTCTAGTCGGCTACCCTCTGTGCATTGAACCTTTTCTCTAGAAGTTCTAGCATAACTAACAGCAGATGAAAATTGGCCATGTCCCATTTCTTTTTAGCTTAACCAACATGGTAGTAAGAGAATTATAATGTGATTGTTTCTGCCGCTGCCAAGCTGTTTCGCAAGCTGATAAAACATCAGCTAACTCTCACTCCCGAAGTGCAACTCTTTTTTTTTTTTTTCCCCTCCTAGCATACAAATGAAATGTTAGAAACTTGACTGGATTGTATTAAGTTCCAGCAGGGAGACCGAGGCTTGCAGAGTTAAGATTTAGGGGAAATTTGGAAAGTTGGTTGTACTTTCTAAATCAAAGTAAGAGAGATTATCGGATGGTACTAAAGAAAGTGTGAAAACCTCATGAAATGGGTGGATGATAAGTTGAAATTGTTGATGTGGGTAAGAAGGCAAGTTATGAAAACTTAACACTAACTTTGGGTTTTGGTTTGGGGGATTTTTTTTCTTTCCTGTAATAACTATGAACTGACACACAAGTCTTTATTGCTTTAATACTCTGAAGCTCTCGGCTTGGTGAGGCCCCAAAAGAGAACGTATTGAATGTATTTCTGCTTCCAGACCTCTCTTATTTTGATTTGGTGATGCAGAGGGCGTTTCATAATCTATTTTTAATATACATGAGATCAAATCAAGGAAAGCGGTTACTGGGGAGGATACAGTAGCGATAAGAAAGAAGATGCCATTTTAGCTAATGGAGCCTCTACTTTGAGTTTCGGAAATGGACTTTGTTTAAGCTATATTTATATCATAATTTAAATGAACAAGATTGGAGGCCTTTTTAGTAGTTCCAAGTTTATAGGACGAAAGTCTGTTAGTTCTTAAAGAAGAGCTCACAGAGAAAACTACCAAATATCTAACAATTAAGCCTAGAAAGCAGCCACTAGTACAATAAAATTCTGAAGGAAAATGAAATGTGATGCATAAACTATATCCATTTGTCTCCCTTCAGCCATCTGGAGATTTCTTGAGTTCCTCGTTTTTTGACAAAAAAAGAAAAAATGTGAAAACTCTTTTTTTCCTGCCTCTAGTGACTCTCTTCAATATCTCAATAGAAGGAGTCCGATTACTAGTTAAGACACAGCTGTTGGGTCATCTGTGGACTTGATCTTCATGTCCTTCTCTTAGTCCATGGACCGGCAAAGAGCTGACTTCCCAAGTTTAATCCTTTCAGTGCTTGAGGAGAGAGGTGTCAAAGGGCTATTTTTAATAAGTGAAAGGTAAAGTCAAAATCGAAGAAAGAGAGAACAGATATCACTGCCAGGCCTGATAGGCAAAGCCTGCTTTTCCTTTTAACAGCACCTGTCAGTAGTCAGAACCCTGTTCCTGAAACCCTGACTACCCCAACTCCCTGCTCGGCTGAGTGAACATCCCGCTCTGTTCCTACCTGCCCAAGGCTTCCTGCAACGGGACGTGGAGCGTGTCCTGCAACACTGTCCCCAGACAGTGCTTCCTGCAAAACACAGGCTTGTTCTCTAACCTTTTCTCGTGTTGAATCAGATCTGCTCACTGATTGAACATTGGTTCTGAGCTTGTATCTCACTGTATTTCTTATGCTTTGTTCTTTTAAGCAAACTCTTAAAATTGTGTTGTTTTGTGTACACACATGGGGTTTGGGGGGAAAAAAAAAACACCTTGTGAGTTTCTGCTCAAAATGTGGCCTAAATAGCCATTGGCATGTCTAGATAAATAATTAAAAATAAAGATAATTTCTTTAAAATATCACACTATGAAAATATCCTGATTCTCACCAGGTAACATGTTACCAGCCAACCAATCAGATTCACGGTCAAGGCCAAGAGCACAGATGCAGACATGGTCCAGGTGACTCATTCCACTGGCGGGTTGTAGAAACAGCCATGTCCATGAAACCATCATTCACCAGTCAATGCCAAGAGAAGGGTAAAAGGGCCACCGTTCAGCTCTGCATTTCCCCTGAGCCCTGATTTTTTTTCTGATCCACATTTGTCAAACTCATATATGAATGAGAATCGGGTACAATGTTTTACATTGTGAAAACATAGCAGACTCAATTCAAGAATTACTTGTGAAAAATATGGTCTTGCATTTCAGGATTGGAAGCCACCAAGAACAGTAGCAGAGTTCAGTCAGGAAAGCTGAGAGTCTAAATCTATCTGGAAATGGAGGAGATAAAAAAAAAAAAAAAAACAAACACCAGTCACGTTTCACAGAAGCAGTGTTAAATCTTTACATATTCTCTTCATTCTTATTCTCTTCAATAAGATTTGTATTCAGAACCTCACTGACTCCTTAGTGCTTCCCCATGTCTGAATGTAAAGTCACTTTTTTAATTTGTCAACATTCTAGTATCACTAAGTCAAAATCATAGGCGGTTTTCCAAGTAAAGGTCAGACATGACTTTCAAATGTACCTGGGAACCTAACAGAGGCATTGTCAAAAAGGCCAAGCCTACGTCAGTAAATTGAACTTAATTCAACAAATATATGATTCAAGATCTACTATGTGCCAGAGGTTGTGCTAAATACTTGGGATACAGAAATACCCAGTCCCTCCAGAAGCCCACAGACTTGGCGTCACCAGCGAACTCTTCTAGGAGATTTCATGAGAACGTCAGTGAGAGCTCGGCTCCTGGACAACAACGTAATGTAACACAGATAAGCTTTGGGGAGAGAAGTGGTCCCAATCTTGATTCTGTCACTGACTTATTCTGTGACTTCAGGCAAGTTAGTGAACCTCTACAGATTATTTCCAGACAGTCACATCTTTATGCTTTTGTTATGGCAGTTAAGAGAGATTGCTCACAAAAAGCACCCAGCACTCTGGTCCATGATAGGCTTTTAAGAGATGCAAGTTCTCTCCTCTTAAATTAAAAGATGCTGGACAAATAGTGATTCACACATATGTGGAGAATATACGGGTGGGGGGGGGAATGTAGTAAAGAAATGCTGGTGGTTTTACATTGGGAAGTCAGGCTCATTTTTACATTTTTTAAACAGCTTGGTTAATTTATGTACTTATTTATTGGCAAGGTTGGGTAAAAAGGTTACCCGATGAAAACTCTGCCTTCACCACAGCCTGCTTTTCTGTTTATCCCTCTACATTCTGGACTAGAAGATAGTGTATCTTTCATTTGCAGTTTTGTCAGAAATTTCTGTGAAGGAAACAGCTCCTAAAAACAAAATGAGAGTCATTTATCTCCTTTGCATCTATGCAAACAAAGCCCCAGTTCTGGTTGGTGATGGCTCGCTCTGCTCCTCTGTGCCAGTCCCCCCAAGGGTTGCTGAGCTTTCACAGGCTCTGCAGGAGCAGACACGGGTTGGTGCCTCCAGGAGGCACTTGGTCCACTCATCACACATTTCCAGACATGTTCTCAGCTAACGCTTACTGTCTCTCCTGGAGCAGGGCAGAAAGCAGAGGCATTAAGACTCAATCCTGCCTCCGTGGGAATGTAATGGACAAACATTTGAATAATGACTGAACAAAGGGCTTTTAGCTGTGAAACAGTCCAGATGGGTTTTTTTTTTTTTAAGTAAGCTAGAGAGATTATCTTAAAATTTTTAAGTTTTAGCTGATATGGTCTAAGGATGCATGATTGTCATTTAAGCGAAGATGTATGTTTGATTCAATTGCCTGAAATAATTTAAATTCTAGTATCGCAAGTGCTGATTTAATCTCCAGTAATTTTTTCCTTTTAAAGAAGTGGTGTGGTAGATTTCCCAAAGTGCGGGCTTTGTGGGGATGGATATAGCTCAGTGGTAGAGCACATGCTTAGCATGTGCGAGGTCCTAGGTTCAATCCCCAGTACCTCCATTAAAAAATAAAAATTAAAAATTAAAAGAAAGTGTGGGGTTTGGCATCAGACAGACCAGAATTCAAATCCCTCATTATCACTTGCTGTTTAACCCCAGGCAGTGGCATCAGACAGACCAGAATTCAAATCCCTCATTATCACTTGCTGTTTAACCCTAGGCAGTTCATTTACTCTCTCTGTACCTCCATTTCCTCATGTATAAAATGAGAGTAACACCTACCTCCCAGGGCAGTTGTGAGGTCAAAATTAGAGAACATACATAAACAAATAGCATGGTTTCTAGCAGAAATGGGGTTCTCAACAAATATAAATTCTGACATCACTTAAGGAAAAAAAATTACAAAACAGGAGACGGGACATGACTTTTGCTTTCTCTAGTTTGTACAATTTTTGTGCAAAAAAACCCACAAGGCCCATTAAGAGACACTGAGCATCATTAGAGTTATAGGTGAATTGTTTGACCATAAAACAGTCCTTATAATATGGACAACATATTGTAAAACAATGATTATAGAAGAAGACAGTGTTCCTATGGTACTAAGGATACACGAGTAAGACCAGGGAGAAATAAGGAACTGTCTTTTCTGATTGTAAAGTAAATACTCCTCAGCCCAGCCAGAGAGAATCAGTGTGTTTAAGCTAAGCCTTTCCTAGAGGGAATGATAATACAACCCGTTATTCAGTCAACAAACAAAATTTGGTAACCTGTCAACTTTTCATGAATTCCACACATATCCTATAAATTCTATCCATAGAAATTTCCAGTGGCCCTTCCCCCTTGTAATTTTAGATCCTTTCTGGCCGCTGACAGCAGAGGCAGAGGAGTCCAGGAGAGTTTCTGCAAATAGATGACCTTAAAATAAATTCTGTTCTCCCAAACTATGCTGGAAAATGCATACTCTAGAAATGTTTATTAAGCATTCCCTGGAAAAAAAAAAAAAAAGGCTTCACAGCCAGAGAAGTTTGAGAAACAATGGATTAAACACCCAGGTTTCTCTCCTGCGTACTTTTCAGAACCCCCCATATGATAACGGACAGCTCCAACAAGGTGACAGAAACAATATTGTTCGGATCCAGTTTGGTTTCATATCATGAAGACTTCCTTGGCCACATCAACCCAGAATGATCTCTCCATTTATTATTTTATCTCCCCATTTATCATTTGCTTTAGTTTTGTTCATGATTATTAGTTATTTATTCTTATTGATATACATGTGTATTTTCTGCCCAACTTGAGACGTAATACAATATTGTGGTTAACTTGCCTGAGTTTGTGGTTTGATTTTACCGCTTACAAGGTGTCTGACCTTGAGCAAGTTTCCAAACTTTTGGTGTCTCCATTTCTTCATCAGTAAAACAATGATAAAAATATCACCTATTTCACAGAGTTTCTGAAGATTGAAAGAGTGCATGCACATAAGCATTTTGAACAGTGCCTGGCACACAAAAAGCATCAGTGAGTATTAGCAAAGACCAGCCTCTCCCTCGCTGCCCATTGCCCTCTCAGACCCCACCTGTACGTTCCTTGATAACAGGTATAACTGTCCTTTTTAAAAGATTCTCCATAGTGTAGAACAGAAAATACAAAACAAATACTTCTTAAAGAACTTATCTTCGATTGATAAATTGAACATCATGTCAGAATATATTAACATTTAAATCCAAACAGATAAGTTCTGATTGTAACAATAAATGTCCAAATAATTTGAATGTCGATGTTGTTTTTCGATTTTGCTCATTTCTGTCTGGTAGACTCACATGGTTTCTAGGAACATGATTTAGGAAGGCAATAGGTTTTCTCCTCCCAGTTCATGAGCCTACTCTTCTGTGGTAAGAGCAAAGATAAGTCTCCTGAAGAACTTGATGCCCAAAGATTTCTAGTTTTTTTCTTCCATCCAAATGGAAAAGAAACTTAGAGAAGGACCACTAAATTGCTTCCTTTGCAGCACTAATAAAAGGCCTCTTTGTAATACACAATCCAAGAAAAGATGGAGATAAATCCCAATCCTCATCATTTAAAAAGAACATGACAGCAGCAGGTGTCTCCTATTTTATCTTTGTTTCAAGCACTTGAGATCACACATAACCAACTCCTGCTTTTTTTCCCCCCAGGAAGCAATTACATGTGCATTTTTTTAAGATGTCAGCAAAGTAAGCCTAATGGACCAAAATGAAGGGTCAGTTCTTAGGGTTATTTATTCCTTCCCACTTCCCACTGCTATATTTTTGTGTGGATCTTTCTAACCAGAGAGTCAGACTTAACATTTCAACGGACTTTCATCCACATTTGAAGAAAAATAACTTACAAATGAAAACAAAATACCAATACTGTCATATACTAGCATAAGTGAGAAATACATTCCAGAATTACAGATTTTCCAGTGTTGACCTGACCAACTTAGGGAAGAACAAGAAGTTCTGACAGACCTTTCAATACTCGGATTACATGACATGCCACAAGATACTTCTTATGCTTCTACTGACTTTAGTTGTTAAAAATGTATTAATCATCCCACTAAAAGCTTACCAAAAACTATCTCTGCATCTGAAGCTTTCTTTATCCTAAACTCTAATGGGAAGGTTGAGTTTTTTTGGGTTTTATTTTTTCCACTCCAGTCAACTTTAGCTTTAACAGCGGGTTTCCAATTCTTAAGCATGATTGAGGGCGTGTCTAACTCTCACCTACGTAATCACCTACGTAAGAGGCAGGCAGGCAGGCAGGCAGGCGCAGGCCGCTGCCCTGAGGGAGGTTGTTAATCCCTACACAGTGAATCCCAGAGGCCCCGGTACCAGCCTCTGAGCAGGAAGAGATGAGGAAAGTCTTCGAAGGGGGCAGGCAGGCCCCAGAGCAAGGGCTGTGCGCCGGGCCTCAGGCAGCTGAGAGTCTGGGTCTGTGCGAGTGCCGTGGAAAAGTGCGCTGGGTTTGAGGGGTGAGAGGAGGACAGCTGACTGGAATATCGAAAGTACCTACTGTGTGTTGGTAAGGTTTTCCTGGGGCTGGAAAACAAGCCACAGAGCAAGCCGTGACTGGACGTGATTGTTTCTTCCCTGTTATGTTCAGAGCTAAGTGTTTCAAGGATGCACATTTTTTGCACATGATTGGCGAAGGGAACGCTGCACTCTTGGAAGATGTCAAGGATGTCATTCAACTTTGTCCATGTAAGTCAAATCACTTGTAAGAAGTGCTCTCTGAGGCTTAACTTCATTTCAGAAACAGTAATAATAGATATTTTACAAGTTTGCGAGTTTGTGTCCCCAGGACACTGTGAGGCGTCCGGAGTTTGGAGCAGAGAAAGGTTTGTTGCGGGGCCAAGCAAGGAGAGCGGGTGGCTCGTGCCCTAGAAACCCCCAGACTCCCCAAAGGGTTTCAGCTGAGCATTTTTAAAGGCCAGCTGACGGAGGGGCGTCACTGAGTATGTGATCAGCTGTGCACAATTCTCTAATTGGTTGATGGTGATCAATCCTTAGGCGCCAGATCTGGGGGCTACGTGCTCATGATCTTCAGGGAGTTAATTTCTTCCATTTGGTGGCAGTTTTTAGCATCTGAAAAACTCAGGCAGTATACATAAGATACTATTATCTGGGTACTTCAGAGGAGATAAAGCAGAGGATCTGTGCTGGGAAGGCCCCACAGGTCTTACTTGGTTACATTGACACTTTGTAGGTTTTATCGACTAAAAGCACTGGTGGTGCTATATTCCATTTGCTGCAAGAGATTATTCAATTCTTCTAACCTAAAGATACTGTTGGAGACAGGAGACAAGGAGGAGAAACAGCAAGGTGAGTGAGCGGCTATTGATTTTTCTTTAACATGCGAAGGAAAATAAGCATTTAAGGAAGAATAACCAAGCTGAAACAAAATGAATACTCCCCTCCTGTATTAGTGTCTTAGGGCTGCTGTACCCAATTACCACAAACTGGGAGGCTTCAAACAACAAAAACGTTTTCTCTCACAGCCTTGGAGGCTGAAGCCTGAGACCAAGGTGTCATCAGAGCCGAGCTCCCTCCAAAGGCTCCAGAAAGAATCCTTTCTTGCCTCTTCTAGCTTCTGGTGGTTGCCAGCAGTCATTGGGTGTTCCTTGGGTTGAGGCAACATAACTTCAATTTCTACCTCTGTCCTCAGCTGACCTTCTTCCCTGGGTCTCTGTGTCTCTGTTTTCTCTTATTTTAAAGAAACTAGTCATGGAATTAGGATCCACCCTCATCTAGTCTGACCTCATCTTAAATAATTACAGCTGTAAGACTTTATTTCCAAGGAAGGTCACATTCTGAGGTTCCGGGTGGACATGGATGCTGAGGGCGGGGGGGGGGGGGGGACTGCTGTTCAACCTGGGATGACTGGACACTCCTCACACCTCCACCCCATGCTTTCCTCTCACCATGCCATCCCAGCCACACACACACACACACACACACACACGGTATATACACACACACACACAGTATATACACAGCTTTCAGACTTCTCCTAAATGAGGCTACTGGACAGATTGCTTCAGGTTTGAGATATAGTGGTTTTTGCATATTTGGAGGGAAAGTCTGGAGAAGTATTACAGGAAGGAGGATCAAAAGCACATCTTTGTTTCTTTTTATTTTCAGGGTTTTTTAATTTTAATTTTGGGCAAGTAATTGCGTTCACTTATTTATTTGTTTGTTTGTTTGTTTAATAGAGGAACTGGTGATTGAACCCAGGACCTCATGCAAGTACCTTGTACATACTAAGCATGGGCTTCTACCACTGGGCTATACCCTCCCCCTACATCTTTGTTTCTTTCTCCTATTTTCTTTCCTTACTAATTCAGATCTGTCTCAGGAGAAAAAAAAAAAAAGTCTTCAAAATCCTGCTGGCATCTGCCACCTGAAGGTGCCAGGTGGGTCTTACTCCACATTTCAACTTCTTCATTCTCTCACCATCATTAATGTTCTAGATACTCCAATCCATTCATTCATTTATTATTTTGGAAGCAAAGCAATTTGATGTGAGGAAAGGTCGGGTAGCTTCAGGAATGTGGGGGAGAAAGTTACATAGATAAGGAACAAAAAGACCTGGTGACAGATGAGTTATCGACTTCATGCCAAGGTCACATCACACAGGACTTGGGATGAAAAGCCCAGGGCTTCTCCAGTAACTGAAACAGAGAATATGGAATGTCAGATATTAGCAGAGACAAGGAGGTAGGACTGCTTCATGGCAAGAACCCCGAGAAGAGTCTTTGAGTTTTTGATCTCTCAGCGAAGGTAGAGGACTAATGGTCTAGAAGTGACAGTAAGACGTAAGGGGCACCAGCCCACTTCCCAGCACTGACATGAAGGGCAGTTGGCAACGGATGGCCGCCATTTGAGAGGCGTCTCAAAAGCAGTGTCTTTGGGGGGGGGGGCAGTATTCTATTGAAGTATGAAGGATAAAGAAACGCCAGGTGCAGAGATAGTGTAAGTGTGTGTTTATCTGGTCTGGCAGCTCCAGAGAATGTAATACAAGGGTCGGGAAGGAGGACTCTGGTAAAAGAAGGTCAGATCAGGATAGCATGGGGTATGAGGACAGGGGAGAGGATACTGAATGGAGACAGCATTGTTCTTAGGTGGTTAACCAGGTGAGGGAGGGCGGATTCAGCTGGCCATTAGATTGCCCCAAAGTTAGTCCCAACACTCCCTCTGTGGCTGGAAGGAGACTCTCAGGGATTTACAGGGTCCTCCTAGTTTCACTTCCAAGCCTTAGACAAAAAGGGAAACCGAGCTCTTAGAAGAAGTGACTTTCGGTCTGGATTGACTGCGATGGTCCCAGGAAGGTTCTGGGCATCAGCAATTTGCATGCAGGTACCACAGAGTGGTTCGGAGAGTCAAACCTGGAGAGCCTGGGCTGAGAGGGGATGGTGGGAGCAAGCTCTTTAAGAAGAAAAAACAGCCAGGAGATCTTGGTTTACAACCACCTCTGCTTCTCCCTTTGAGACTCCAAGCCCAGCAATACTGCTGTTACGGATTCTGTGTGCAGTCTGGAGGTGGTGATGGGGTCTGTAGCTAACACTTTTCAAGTCTGCTTTGTACTGTGTCCCCAGAGGTCAGCTGTGACCCCAGGCAGCTTGCTGTGACAGGGAGGGCCATCAGACCTGCCAGTTTTCTGGATGAAAACGAGGGGTATAATTGGTCTGAAAAATGGAAATTTACCCCTGACCAACCGAATGGGCCACTCTTTAATGACAGAGAACTACATGTAGCAGCAGAGACTAAAAGTGGATACTTTTTTGATAAATCCTTCCAGTTACATATTGGAAATGCATGTAATCTCTTTGTAAGGTACCCGTCAGGTGACATCCAGATTTTAATCTAAGTTCAGAGTGCTGTGCCTGGCCACACTCAGTCTGGGAAGAAAAAGAGGCCCAGAAAACAGCTAGAAGAAAAGGCTCCACGCAAGCTCTTTTACATCTAATCAGAGTTGGCTCTGAAAAGCAACGGAGAACACGAGGAGAGTGATCATTTAGACAGCCTCCCTGTTGTATGGTGATTTCTCATTAATGTTTAATTTAACAAAGAGGCTGTTCCTAGAATTTGAAAACTTGCTAGAAAATAAAATATCTCTGTTTTCCTGAAAGTGCCCTTGCTGCCAGAAGCCTCCAGGGCTTCCTGGAGTTTTTATTTAGAATCCCAGAGAGTTCAGTAAAGATGTTCAGATGCAACCACAGACATCTTTTGCTAACAAATGTGCAGAGGCCTTCTTCCTCCTAGAATCCACAGAGCATATAATCCAATACTCTCTAAAAATGTAAAAGTTATATGGTAATTCTACTACCCACGGGCAAGCACCAATTTCAACTAGAGAGTAATGTCCAAATTGAGGTCCATGTTGGTAATCATTAGGCTGAAACACACGATGCATTGAAGTTATATTTGAACACTGGGCTAGTCCAAGAACAGTTTAGTTAAAAAATAATTAAAGGATGGCTTGGTTTAGATGGTTACAGTAACTCCTCAAACTCACCCAAAGAATTCAACATTTGGGATGTTACTCTTCTCGTCCCACCCACCCCCCATTCTCTGATTAATCAGCAGTTGTCCTCCAAAACAGTGATTTCGAGTGGTAATCACTGCAGAGGCAGCATAGAAGAGTGGCTTACAAGCTGATTACCTGAACTGGAATTCTAGCTTAGTCACTCACTAGCTGTTTATCCCTTTCTTAATCTCTTTGTGCCTCTGTTACATCAATGGGGAAATAATAGTACCATTTATGGGTTTGTTATGAGGATCAGATGAGTTAGAACTGTCGGGGTCATATACTGGTGGCTTAATAAGCTTTAAAATTGTTAAATGCTCATGTGAACAGGAAACATGAAAACATGCTCTCCCGATCTCATCTTGCTCAGAGCTCAGGGAAGGAAGGTCACTGTAAGCTGAGAGGGGGTGGTGGGAGCAGGCTCTCTTTCCGAGCCCAGGTGTGCTTCGGAAAGTTTTTGCTTCCATGGTAGATGTTGCGAGATTACTGTCGTAACTTTGGAGTCGATGCTTCCCAAAGCAGTCTTCCCTAAAACTGTGTGATGCTTCTCTTCAAGTCCCAGGATATATCAAAATATCTAGCAGAGAATAGGTCCTCCAAGAATGACTGTTCAACTAAATGGAACCTCATACAAAATAGTGATAGAAGACTTAAAGATATCAAAAGGAGAGAATGTGTGAAAAATGGAAATATCCAGGGGTGGCCGACCAAGGTGTGGACAGAGTGGCCTGGAACCCAGCACTTGGGAGTAGAGGTGTACCTCCAGCTCCTCTTTCAAGTAGCTCCTGCTCGGTCGTGCCCCCTCCATCATCAGGCGTCCATGCTAGTGAAGCAGAAAAACTAAGCTGCTTATCACAGAGCCATAAAAGTTACTAGGAATAAATGAAGCCAACTTCCAATGTCTTGGTGAGAGAGTCCCAAACAAGACACAGACAGCAACTGCCAAGGAAGAATGGAGCCCTCTCTGTCTCAACAAGGACTCTTTACTTCCAGTGGCATCTCTCCTCTTCACAAAGCTCCGGGCAGACTCCTTCATCTCTTTTCCAGCCTCACCTCATGCTCTTCTCTAATTTTTCCTCCATTTCCAAAGATGTCTAAATGCCCTTTTTCCATCTTAACTCTGACATCTCAATACTGCAATTATTCATTTTCCAATCATGTGAAAAACATGTAAAGGAAGAATAACCATCAGGGGCTTGTAAAATTTATGGAAAGGAGAACGGGAAAGAATTATTTTCTACACTAGATTCAGTGGGACTCAAGGCCCAGGTTATTCACAGTCTTGGGTCAATTAATTAAAATGTGTTCACTTAGGAAATTATAATATCTTATCAAAACATAACCAGAAATAATTTGGGCACAGAAACAGTAGCAAACTTACTTTTCCGTCACCCAGTAAACTGCGATCATTTTCTCTCCTTATGTACATTTACGGTAGTTGGCACAGTATCAATCAAGGTTGCAAAATAACTAGAATCTCATTATGTAAAAACCTCTGCAAAAGATCCTGTATCTGTCTGCGCTTCTCATGAACTCTTAAATACCTCTGTAGTCTGACTTTCATCTTAAAAGTACCCCTGATACTTCTCAACTTTCCTAATTCAGATGACATTTCTATGCTTATCTGACATGGTCTCTGTAACTTTTGTCATTTGGGGCCACTGTTTCTTCCTCTGAACACTCTCATTCACATCATAGTCTCCTGATGTTTCTCCCTACATCTTCTGGCCATTCCTCTGTAGGGTGGTCCTCCTGGTTTGTCTGGGACCCTCCCAGCTGTAGCACTGAAATTGCTCCATCCCGAAAAAAACCCTCACTCCAGAGCAAGCTGGGATGGTTGGCCACCCTAGTCTTGTCTCCTTCGAAGTCTTCATTTCTTCTACTTACTACTAAATTGGCAGTGTCCCGGGGGCCAAGTCTTACCAGTTGGTGGAAGGAGGGGGCTGTGGGTCGTGGCAGAGCCAAGTACGAATCTGGGAATCCAAAACAGAGACTAGCACGCCAGGGTGTGGAAGAGCAGAGCAGAGAAAATCTCCAAGCAGAGGAAATCTGAACTCTCTGAGGGAAGTCCCTATTTATGGAACACATTTTGTCAAAGAGTATGCATTACCACAGAATCAAGAAAATCAGACCCCAGTTGATAATTAAGAGACTGTAAAAACTACAGAAGTTTTCAGGTAGTAGGAAAAGGGACTTGGAAAATCTACCAGGACAAATGTAGAGCAGAGCTTTCCAGACAGGGCAAATGACTGCATCACCACCTTGACGGGAATTAGCCGACAGCTGGGCACTGGGGCAAGACCAGGCCCCAGGGCATCTGGCAAATGGGCGTGGCCTGAGTGGTGAAGAGGCAAATCACGGGGAGAGATGAGGCTAGAAAGCTCAGTCAGCTGTCCTGAGTCTAGTCATGCAGAAAGTCTACTCCCAAGTGTGAAATGAGTAAGTTCCTATTTCTTTATGTTTGCTTTCACATACATAATTTCAGTGGAGTCTCAGAAGGGCCTGTCATGGAGATGGAGTAGGAATTCTTATCCTCACTTTAGGATCAAGGAAACTGGGACTCGGCATGAATAAGTGACTTGCCCAAAGTCCCACACAGTAAATATGGAGCCGGGACTAGACTTCTGGTTTTACGTTCAGTTCTCTTTCTCCTCTAACGAGGGGCCTCTCTGATTTAAGCCTTGCCCCAGAAAAATAGAAAATAAGAGCTGGTGAGGGGATGGGAGGCAGGCTTGGCAGGGGCCCCCTGTGAGAAGACGGGGTTCGTAAGGGCAGTGTGATGGGCGGAGAACCCTGGAAAAAGACTGGCAACCTCGGTCACAGGCTTCTGTTGGGGTGACAGGGAGCAGTAGGGTGACCAACACCTCTTGCTTGGCCCAGGTCTGTCCCCAATTTAAAATGGAAAGTCCTGCATCCTGGGAACCCCTCAGTATCAGACAGACCCAGATGACTGGTTGCCTTCAATAGAGCAGATGCTCTGTCTTCCAAAAGAAGGCCTGGGGTTCAGACTGGGCTCTGTCACTTAGCCTGCATGGCCTTGAGTGTGTTGGCCTTTTGAAATTGCCTTTTTTTTTTTGGTCATAAAGGATCACATATAATTTTTGTGGTTCTACCTCATATTTCATATGTCAGTAGGACAAATGAGACTGTGTCCATGAGAACACTTGGTAAAGAGCAAAGAGCTTATAAATACAAATCATCATCATCACTATTATAAATGACCCTTTATTGTCAATAGCAAAGGGGACACAGTGACCAAAGGCCTCACTCAATGTGGAACCCTGATTTTGTAATATTTTTAAAACTTCCAAGAAAATTACTACTCTTTTAAATGTTCTCATGTAAAATCCTGCCCCAGATTAATGGTCATTCTGACATCTACCAGAGAATCAGCCAGCAAACCAACAAACCCAAAGGGTTTGGACATCTGGTTTGCTCTTAAAACAAGAAGACATTTCTAAAATTACATTTTAGGTACATTTCACAATGGAAATAAATAAACACATTCACAAAAAGACTAGTGAAATCAGAAGCGAACCACAGAAATGACTCTCCTTAGGTCACTGAGAAAATCTGGGGCAATATAAAGAAATGAGACCATATTAACTTTGTTAATACTTGTGTAATTAATTGGGTGGGAAATGTAATGATACAGCTTTGGTCCCATACACATCTCAGAGACATGCAGAAACCAAGGAGGCAGAAGCCCATTCCTTAAAAGAAAAAGGAAAAAGGAAGAAATGAAAGCTCTACAGAAAGGGCACAATCTGTCTTCAGGGCCAGACATGAGCTCAGACGGGGAGAGCGATTTAGAGCTTTTGAAACAGACCCCTTTGGCCAAAGGCGGCTCTGTGAACCTCTCGACTTCACGGAACACTCACAGGCGATCTATAGCAAGTACACAGCCTCTAGGAAAGCCGACTGCTTCAAACACCCACATTGATTTTGCAAAAATGACATAAACAAAAACTACGAACAGAAGACCAGGGCCCCGGGTGGGTATGGCCAGCCACACCGCAATGAGAAGGCAACTAACACACCCACAGTCTCCATGTGGAGAAAAAGACTGATCATACTCCCTTGGCTTGTTTCCGCTATTTGAATGATATGTACATGCACTCATGTGCTAATTATTAAATAATGCCTTTGTTCTCTTTGTAACACTGAAAATTGTCATCGCCTTTAGGGAAAGACATTTTTTTCAGCCTCGGCCGGGGCAGCAAACTGTTTTATACACATGCGGCATTCAGCTAACTTTGGGAGTAGGTACTGCTGCCAAAACCCTTTCAGAACATGGAAAACGAGGTCTAGAGCCAGGCCAATTAGTCACTTAGTGGGGACACCTGCTCCTCCCTTCCCACCACTTGTTTGCCTGTGGCAGTACCCTGGCAAGGTCCCTGCAACTGGATCTTGGCTGTGGACCGTCCAGAGGACGAGGCAGCAACTGCAACCACCCCATGCCCCAGCCTCACGCATGCACACACACAACTGGAGCTCTCTGCACTGCTGGGGTCTTACCAAGAGCCAGGGAACAACTCCACCCTGGACAGAGAAAACACAGCGTAAGCCCATCAGCATCTCAAATTTTGGCAGCCAATCCAGTGACAATTTATACAGGGAAGCAGAGTGAAAACTCAACACAAATGTCAACCCCAATTGAAATCCAGTGACCTGAGATGCTACCTACATCGAAAGGACCTAAGATGTGAATATGTCTCAGACCTCACTAGGTTTCTCAGAGAGCCTGCCCAGAATTTCAGGAATAGGATGATGATGATGATAGCAGCTAGCATTTATTCAGCACTCATCAAACTATGGTTTTAAGAGCTTTGTATGAGTTAACTCACAACAGCCCTATGAAGTGAGTCCTGCTGTTTCTTCTAGTGTGAGAAAACTGGGGACCAAAGGGTTAAATCATTGTGGGCAGTGGAATCAGGCCAGCTGGCTCCAGAGCCTGACAGTGTCGGACCCCTTCAGACGCTCCCTGAAGAGTCCCCTTGCTTGAAGTCTGCAAACCAAGCAAGTCTTTACATCACCAGTCAGCTCTGGTCATTAACTTCCTCAGTGTGAACTGAGTACCGTGACACATGCCCTTTTTGCCAGTGATGGCACGTCTAGGAATTTAATCCACAAAGATGCAGGTAGACGTTTATGGGTGCAAAGTTGTAGTTTGTACGGGAAATAACTCAAATTTTCATCAAGAGATAACTAGTTAAATGCATTACACGTTAGCCACCCAGGGCTCTCGTCTCTAAAGCTGACTCCTCTGCTCTGTCTCTGTGTCCCCTGCAAGCACATGGCTTATCAAGTGGGTAGCATCCTGCTTGGTGGGAGAAAACTACACCCTTTTCTCTGGCTGGAAGCAGCCTCGGGGTAGGTCCTTGCACAAACCACACACTGTATGAAGCAGCACTCAGCCCTGCAGCAGTAAAGTAGAAAGAGGACCACACACACCCATGCATAGAGTATGCCTAGATGGTCTCTGGAAGGACACACAGGACCTGACGGCCTTAGTTGCCTCTGAAGAGGGGGCCTGGAGAGCTGTGGGCTGGGGGATGTGCTGTTTACTTGTAAATCTTTTGGTCATGATTACATTTTTACATATATGTATGAACCAAACATACCTTAAAAAAAATCCAAACTAAAATTTTTTAAAGTTTAAATAAATAAACCAATGAAAGTAAAATAGTCAGTACTGATCAATCGGAAACAAAAGATCAGAAAAAACAATCTAAGTGTCCAACTGAGACAGGATGGAAGGGGGCAGGGCACAGCCATTCAAGGAATGCCACAGCAGTTAACATCAAAATGGTGAAAGATTCAACCCCCAGTAGGCCTTGAGGCTCAAGATGATGGGAGATTTAACTTCTAGCTTGAGCTTCATTATATGCTCATTGTAATATATTAACATGGTGAATAATACACCCACAGGCACCATGGCAGCCCCAAGGCTGGCCACAAAAGGTCAAAGAGTGGGAAATGGCCAACTTCCTGGGAATCCCAGCCCCTTCCCCAGGCTACTTAGACTGGTCCTTCCACTTATTAGCATATGAAGCCACCAAGCCCATAAAAACTAGCAACACGGTGCCTCGTGGCCACCCCTCTCTCTCCCTCTTCAGAGACAGCCCACACTCTGTCTATGGAGTATGTACTTACTTTTAATCTGAGCACCCAACCTCCACACCTCGTGGACTTTCTCTTGTCTTTCAATGTGTCTCTCTGAATAGATCTACTTTTACTTAACTGTGGCTCTGCTCTTGAATTCTTTCCTGCGCAAAGCCAAGGACCCAACTTGGTGGGGCACATCCCAGGGGCTCAACCGAGACCTGGGACACGGCCCTCCTCATGCCCCACATCTGTTTTCCTGCATCACAACAATTGGAGGAATTCATAAGTACGTGAGAGGATACATCTTCAGTGAAATATTGTGCCGTCATTAAAACTTGGGGAAGTAGAAGGCAGGTAGAGAAAAGGAAAAATGTTATAAGATAATAAAAGAGTAAAATATTGTATGTGCAGTGTGATTGCGATTGTGAAAGACATTCATTAGAGGGTTTAGTAATGAACCCTCCATCTTCCTCAGGTCCTCAGGGGTTTTGGTTCTTTCTGCTGTCGTGTTCGGCATGTTCAGAAGGGAGTCTGAGCTGGGGGCGGGGGTGGGGGTGGGCAGGGAATGTTGGGGAGCAGGATGGAGAAGGAACAGCTTAAAAGCAGAAATAACTGATTTTTCTCTATGTTTCTGAAACCATCTAACCCTGGGAATGCATCTCCAATGGATAACTGATGTTCACAGAGAAAATAAGGTTCAGTCTTGGAAAGGGATTTCCCTATTAAATCTGTTAACAGGCTGTATGATTAGACAGTCTTGAGGCTGATGTCCCTAAAGATCACATGGTATGATCACAGTTGACATCTAAGTAGGTGGATAATATTTTAGAAATGAAATTGTTTTATCCTTTAACCTCAGGTACTCTGTTCAGCCCACAGAACATGGGATTTACAGTCAACAATCCAGCCCCCAGCCTCCTGCTTGAACAAATGACTTCCCACATTACTCAAGCCTTCAAGCCTCAGAATCACCATCAGTAAAATGGGACTGGTAACAATATCTCCCCTTCGAAAGTTATTTTGAGCATAACTAAGATAACAGACATGGAAAGTCCCTTTGTAATTGTGAAGTCCTCAATAACATATTATCCCAAGTGAACAAGGCTCATGCTGTTTCAGAAAATACAGAAAATTTCCCCCAAGTAATATAACGACTAAAAGACACAATTTTGAGTTATCATATAATTTTAAAGCCTTAGCAATTTACGTGTTATTAATAAACTTAAAACTATATAGTGCCTTCTCATTTTTATTTTATTTTCATATGTATTTATAAATAGAATCTAGCTTAAAGGAAAATGGGCTGATTTGACACTTCTCTTACTATAAGTTTCCTCAAGGAGTAAAAAATAAAATTAATAGAACTTTGAAGGGAAGACTGTCTGAAGAGGAGGGTAACGTCACTTTCTTGAAGTCACGTTTCAAAGTGCAGCCGTGGTACAAGCTACAGACTGCCTTTAATGAAAAAGTCAGTGACAGCGCCCTGATAATTCCACACAGCATAATCGGAATATCTCCTCTTGTTCTTTAACTGAATCTTCTAAGTAAAAGTATTTTAAGTTCACCTTTCTTTTTTATTATATTGAACATATGTGCGTTTGTCATATGTGTCACTAGCATGAGTATTATTACTATAAATAAACGCATTAGTCAACTGGAAAGGGGTATTCTAAATGAAACGCAACTTAGTGTTCAAATCACGCCGCAGAGCCATTGGGTTGCAGCCTATAAGGGAGGCTCTGACAGGGAGCTTGTGGCTTCACAGTGTGTGCGACTTCAGTTAGAACAACTCTCAGGGTTAGAAGTCTCGCCCTGACTCAGAGCCTCCATCTGTTTTCCTTTAACTTCCACCCATGAGCTTGGTGCTTCCATCTGGAGCAACTCATAAGATCAGTCCCTCTCTGCAGAAAGAGAACTACCATGCTCTCCATCAATCTCCTCTTCCAAATAAATACATCAAACTGCATGTACTCATAAAATAGGATGCCCTGATTCCCTCACCATCCTGGTCGAACTTCTGTGGATGGACATTCTTCTTAAGAGCCAATATTACTTCCACTATTGTAACCTAAACTTACATAAATTTTATTGTTTGCTTATTTATTTCTTTTGAGAGGAGGTACCTGATTAGGGATATTCGTTTCATTCCAGGTGTATATTGAGCTTTGTTCCTTTATAGTTGGAATTTTTATGGTTACACGAATAAATTTCCCTTTAATTTTTTCAGAAAACATCTTAATATTTTTATTTAAATTCAGCATCCTTAACATTCCTCTGGGTCAAAGAGAAAAGAATTACATGCAGCTAACTATTACGTATTTTCAAAAAGTAAACCACAAATATCTACAAAGAACAGGAGACCTCTGGAAAATGTTATGTGGCCAAAGCTAGAATGATTTTTGATCTTCAAAATATCTTGGCTAATGAATGAAATAATACCATTTGCAACAACATAGATGACCTAGAGATTATCATATTAAGTGAAGTAAGTCAGACAGAGAAAGACAAATATCATATGATGTCATTTATATGTGGAACCTAGAAAAAAAAATACAAATTTTATTTACAAACCAGAAATAGACTCACAGACACAGAAAACAAACTGTGGTTACCAGGGGGAAAAGGGGGTAGGGAGGGATAGATTAGGAGTTTAGGATTAATAGGTACATAGTACTATATATAAAATAGATAAACGACAAGGACCTACTGTAAAGCACAGGGAACTATATTCACGTTCTTGTAATGAGCTGTAGTGGAAAAGAATCTGAAAATATTTTACACACACACATATATATATGTATATGTATAACTGGATCAATTTGCTGTACACCCGAAACTAGCATTGTAAATCAACTACACTTCAACAACAAATAAGAATTAAAAAAATAAAAAGAAATATATATTGACTAAGTGTCCTGAAAATAGATTGGCTGGGTCCTGTACCAACCAGATATATCTTAAATGATAAATATTTTAGCTAAACTTTCAATAATATGGTACCTGAAAATGTTAGGCATTTGAGGATCAGACCCTTTTCTAAATGCCAGGGACACACCTGTGAATGAAGCAATTCCTTACTTATATGCCGTTTACATCTGCACACACACTTGTAAGTATGTGTATGGCGATAGTTCCCATCAAGGAATTCATTAAACTGAAAATACAGAAATTCATGTCCCCTCTTTACTTCCCACCAAAAGAACAAACCAGTTTGCTTATGATCTTATAGGCATAACTAGGAAATAGAAATGTTTCATGGTTCATTGTCCTTAAGGGATCATTGAAGTTCTATGAATTAACTGGACAAGAAAAAATATTTCAGGCTTTTAAATAGAATAAATACAAGAACAAAGTGTCATCTTGGGACTTGTCTAGTGAACAGAAAAGGGTCAACATATTTGTTCTGCTGTAATAAAGGATAATAAGGAAATGATACAACCTTTAAAATACACATTTTTGTTTTAGTCACAGAGTTTTTCCAAACTCTTCAGTTACAGAGAAGCCAAATTGAGGCCAAATGGTGTTAAAAAAACTTGGCTAATATTGTTCAATACATTTGAGTCATTGCAGTGACGAGCTCTCCAGTGTCCCAGTGCCCAGCATGTGCTCTTTCACTCATCACAACTTGCCCTGTGACATCGGGACAGAGGAAAATGAGGTGAGCAACTATTCTCTTTAGAATGCACAGGAGCCCATTTTAATATGCTTTCCTAAAACTCTGTGAGTCTGAAATCATTTGAAAGGCTAAAGCTGGAATTCTTACAGAAGAAAGCGTGTCCTAAAAACTATGAAACTAATGCTCAACACAGCAATGTACGAAGGTGAAAAGCTCAAAGATTCATAGAAATCAACAAAATAATGTTCTTTTCACATCCACCTGATTAGCACCAATGTCAACAATTGATGAGGTTAGGGATTCCTGGCCACAGGCAGATATCATTAAAGGAAAATACATCAACATCTGTGGTATTTTATCTCATCTACTTTTTTTTAATGACTAAATTTGGTCAGAATATTCAGTTCAAGTAGAAAAATAACAGATACGTATAAAAGTCCCATGCCAATCTTAAAGAAATATAGGAAAATAGATGCATGTATGATGTAATACTTCAGTAGCTTTTGTCAAAACTAACCTGCTTTTGATCTAAGTAGACAAGAATATTTTATCTTCATCCAAAATTTTACTCTATCATCTGTTAAAACTAACATTTTAAATCTTGGATCCAAACACCTATCCAGGCAACATCGATCATAGGACATACAGATGATTTTAAAATCCTATGACTGATATACTGACACTCCTATCAGAAATTCTATATTTAAAATGAGTATTGTGCTTCCAAAAGTCATCCCAGGTAAAGCATCCAACGTAGCCATTGCTCAAAAATATTTTTGGAACCAGTCTTCAGGAAATGCCTTCAGAGCCAGATTACAATCCTTGCAAGAAAAATCACTAGAATTACTTGAAAGTCGAACGTCATTTGTGACCAATCGTGATATCATTCAGCGGATTTGGCATTTGTCTATGTCCATAAATCACTTTCGTCCTCAGAGGAGAAATGGACACTCTTGCTAAAGCATTTTTCCAAAGACTGAGACAATTCTTGGGCAAGCACTTCCGTGATACATAGTGGGACACAGAGCCAGCAAAAAACGGGAGGAAACCTGGGTCAGCCTGGCCGAGACCGGCTCACCATAGTCCACGTGTGGTCAGGGTTGTTAACCAGGTGCCCAAGGCAGAGAGACCTAGTCAAAGGCTGAAACCATGTGGGACAGAGTGCCATCCCACTCAAGTGACGATCCGGTGCTATACCATAATTCCATGCCCCAGCAGCTGGATCTGAAATCACTGATACCCTCTTTGGATTAGCTTTGAAAACAGTTTATCTCAACTGCAGGAAGATGCTGGGCCAACACAAAAGGGGGTGGGAAGAATGAAGGGAAAGTGATCTTTTAAACAATTAAAATGTCTTTGTAAACATATTTGCAAGTGTAAGTTATGGTATACCTAATAAAAAAGTCCACCACTTTAATGTTCCAATCTTAACTGGAATAAAAGCAAAAACCATAATCCTATTATTCATAATAAGCCATTTGTGCTTTTCTCTAGTAGTGAAATAATCAGCAGTACTCATACTGAAGAACTTATAAAAATCTTCACTGCAATCTTTAACAATTAAGCAATAGTACCTCATGCCTTTATCCTTGAATTCTACAGAATATTTTTTGTTGGGAAGAGTGGAACTAGCTTGATGATGTGAGTAATCTCAGACCTCTAATGGTCATGGTCATTTGTAATTCACAATTATGCTTTAAAATAAGGCTACTTTTGCAAGTTATACTAAATCTAACCTCACCTTGTCTATAACTTCTAAAAATTTGACATCCAAATGTGATAACTGTTTAGTGGTTCTAACATCAGCCTGGGTGCTCTCTGATGCTATACTTCCCTCTTGTGGCAAAGATACAAAACTGCAGTCTGAAGTTTTTTCTCTCTTTTAGTTCCTTGTTATTTTGCTAAGCTTTATTCATCCACGTAAACTGCCTTAAATACTTTCAAGAAAAAGGCAAAGTCTAAACAAATAAGTAAATAAATCTGTAAGATGGGCCGTGCTTCCCAGAGGTTAAAAAATATGTGTTTGAAAACCATCTGCCTGTGCTCAAATCCCAGCTTGGCCACTTACCAACTATGGAAACCTGCAGGAGTTCCTTTAGCACTCCACGCCAAGATGCTCATCTGTGAAATGAGGGTAACAGTAGTGCCTAGTCTTGTTATAAGGACTGAGTCGATATATGGAAAGCACTGAGAACAGGAGCTGATACATCAGTACCACCCAAAATGAGAGCTATTTGCTCTCACCTAAAAGGTGAATGACAGCCCACTCCCAAGTACAGCGTAACGGAAGTTCTCAGGGACCCACAGATCACTTCCCCATGGTGTCCAGCCCAAGACCACATCTTCTTGGTAAGAATATTTGGCACAGATTACATAAACTGAAATGGCAACCAAGTTGAGCTATGATTATGTCTCTTTTCACCCGAGCAAGTTTAGTCATAGAATGTTAATATTGTACATATGTGAATGAGCAACCATAGGTTACCCACAACAGTAACTCGGGGGAACTGAAGGGGATACATTTGGAGACTGAAAGGCATTCTCACCCCTCTCACCTTCCATTTTTTAAATGCAAACATTTTCAAAAAAAAATAAGTATAAATAAGAAGTCTGGTAGAAGGTAGAAGGGATTGGGTACTGGGGATTCTGTACAGTTGATACCACCCAAGCTACCTGCAGTGGAAGGCAGGCTGGGCTCTGCATCATTTTTGGAACCCATGTCTTCTGTGGATGACTAGCCTTCTGATGGACTGTGATGCACCTCTATGACAAACCTCTGTGAAAATGCCCTTGGCTGAAGAATGCCTTCCTTGCTCAAGGTCATGTCCACGCCTCAATGTACGGTCACAGTGAAAATATAATGACCTCAGCACTCTCAGAGATGCAGACTACCCTGAAGGGCCCTCGCAGCTTCAGAGCCCCCTCCGTGTGTGCTGAGGTCCTTCACAGCCCAACTTCTCCCTCACCCCGTCCCGCTTCCTTCCCTTGCAGGGGTGTGATCCTGAGAACGCACCCAGACAGACTTCCTCACATTAGTCTCAATTTCAGAGTCTGCCTCCCAGAAAATCCAATCTGCAATAGCCCTTTTTTGATGTAAAAATCTCACACTTCATTCCCACTGACTCATTTTTGGTTTTGTTTTGTTTTTCAATTTATAGCAAATCCAACTGCATACTTAACCTCTCCAGTCTAAGGAGAGTCTGTGCTTAATATCTGGCAAAGCACATTTACAATCCTCTTTTCCCATTGCTATCATCTAAATCATCCTCCATGCAAATGGCTTTTATTTAAATTCCATAATTAAAGCACTAACGCATTCTCATTGTAAAAGCAAGGTCATTTGACACCCCTCCCCATAACAGTCCCCTGCCACTCTTTTCAGTTCGGGGCCCCCTCCGGATGCTGCTGCACACTCCTAGGAAGTCCCACCTCCCCTCCCTGCCTTGACATTCACTGTCATCGTCGGCATGTCTCAATAGTTAAGATTTTGAATAGCGTTAATTTCCTGCAGTCTATATTAAAAACCGAGTATTTCCCCCCAAATATAAAATAGTATTAGAATGCTTTCTCAAATGCCTTGATTCATTTTTGGGATTAACTAACAGTCAACCAAGAAAGGGAATGCAACTTAGTCTAAGGCATGCAAGGAAGAGGGAAGAGTTGAGGGGCTCTTCTAGTGCAAATGGGAGGACTAATGTTTGAGAGTCAGGAAAAGAAGATGGCACTTGTATCACTTGCCAAGAAGAGGAAATTTCAGCATTCAGTGTATTTAGACAAGTTTAAAGTATATTATAAATAACACTTAGGTATTAGATAATTTAGTTTCAGTTCACAAATTCCTTGGTGAACATAAGTCACCAGGAGCCAAGTGTAAGCCATTCAGAAAGCCTCTGGAAGGGGAATTTCAGGGCATGGTCTCATGTCTCCAAGGACATCAGAAGTCAGACTTCGAGGTGAGCCCAAGGTCAACTCAATCCTGATGCACCCTGACATGTGCTTTGGGCAAAGCAGGAAATTCATTCTGAAGTAAAACAGAAAAGCCCCCCAAAAACCAACTTGAGGTTTCTTAAGAAAGACCTCACTTGACAGAAAATGGTGTCTTCCAAAGATTTCCAGTGGTTACTGGGGAAGAGTTGTTCATTAAACATTTCTAAATAAGGAAACCATAGCTGAAAACACAAGACTACCCTTGGGGGATAAGAAGCGGTTATTTCAGAGGACAAGAACTCTAATTAAAAGGACAAGAGAGCAGAAAAGGCAGGTGAGGGAAATGTCTAGGAGGGGCAAGAACAGCAGCAGGAACAAATAAACTATTGATACCAGGGTAAGAAGTACCAGAAAACTACACAGAAGGAATACCAGGTAGGTAAGAAAGCCACACTGGTGCACTTGCTGTGCCATTATGAATGCTTTTGGCTGCAAGTAACAGAAAACCCACAAAGCACATTTGGTTTTTTATCTTTCTCATGTAACAAGAAGTCTGGATATGGCTCGTCCTGGTATTAGTTCAACAGCTCAGTGATGTCAGAATTCACATCTCTGATTCAAAGCCTCCTCCTCATGGTCCTAAGATGGACACTGCAGACACTCCTAACTGGAAGGTGCTGGGAGAAAGGGTTTGGAAACGGAGGTGAGCCAGGCACCAACTTTCTACCACAGCAACATGAATGCTGAGCAAACTGGGCTTTTCTGAAAGGGGAGAGCCTGCAAAACAGGTGGGTGCTGAGTCCATCCAAATGGAACGTAAGCTCCATTTCTAGGGGAACATGTAAATTTCCACACCACATTAGTACTTGGGCAGAGGGACAAAATACCTATTCCAAATTTACATGTGTTTCATTTGTAGTGACCAAGAAACTCTACTGAACTTTTTCAAAAAAGAGTTAAGACTTTCTAATGTAGTATGGAAAGAACATGAATTTGAACTGCTATAAAACACAAATAAGTTTAAAAAGGCACATTTATTTACAAAGGAACAGAGTATAAATGTAATAAGGAACAAAGGAAATAAAATAATAGGTGTATGTGTTTACACAGCAAGTGTAGGCAAAACTGATCAAGAAGGTTCTTTACATACTTCTTCCATCTAGCACTCAATGCTCAAAATCAGCTTCTAAGAATAGTTATCACCTCAGGAAGGCTCTTAGGTGGTTCAACCTATGATTCAAAGTATGACTATCTTAAAGTATGAAAGAATTATAATTTTATATCCTTTGAAAATATCCAAGCTGCTGGAGGCCAAGTAAACCAGATCACTACCAATTTTTAAAAGATTCAAAGGCTCTTAAATTGGGGAAGTCATAATTGCTTTAAGATATTGTTTTTAAAAACTCAAACATACTATTATCTGCTTAGCACAATACAGACTTAGTTTATATTATTTTCTTAATCCATTAAATGATTTATGTTACCTTATAATGAGACCTGACTATTCTCTAATGACGAACATTAAATCATTTACTATTTAGCTCTTAGGAAAATCATTCAAAGTGTATATTCAGCTTTTAATAACATTTACATACACAAAAAAAGAATCCATACACCTAACTACCATCAGTAGCCAAGTAACTGCTGGGTCTTCTAAAACCAGAGACAGGTATTCTTAAGACTCAAGATCCTTTAGACTTTTGCATTAATATACCCCAGTGTATAGACTACATTTAACTTCATCAACAAGAAATAAGACCTTTTCACATATAGGGACAGTCATGCTGGCACACATCTGCAAGCCTTCTTTCCATGTGCAGACACACCCCTCATTGTTCATGCCTTGGTCGACACCTGCTGTGTTCATCAGTTCTTCCTTTAGTTCAACGTCCTTCTGACTGTAAAATATGATGTCCAAACTGAAATAAAGCAAATATTTAACATAGAAATTATTCTGATATAAAAAAAGAATGGCCACACAGGCACCAAATGACCCTGTGAGGCTTAACTCATTCAACAAGAAGTGGCTGTTTGACAGTGGGCTTCATGTCTGTCACTGTGCTCAGAGCTGCGGACACAAAAGTGAGCGAGACAGTCGCAGCCCCATAGACTGGGCTCTCAATCAACTATAGTTTGAGTCTGTATGTGCCTGGCCCTAAGCGAGGTGCTATAAAATATACAAAAAGAGATGTCTTTCTCTAAGATGCTCATAGTTGGCTGGAAAGAAAATGCTAAAAGAACAGTGAACACCAGTATAAAACAACCCAGTTATACCTCGTTGATCCACTATCACTGGGAAATGGTGTGTTCCACCTAAGTATATTTCTCAGGTAACTGAAGGTTTCCAATCATTCTAGAATTGTAATAAACCAACTTCTAGTCACTGCTCTGCCACTTAGATGTGGGATTACAGACAGATTACTTAACCACTATAAGGCTCATCTTCCTCATGTATTGGCAGGGAATATTGGCAACCCAGTAAGTGCCCATCAACAGACAACAGAATTAACAAGATGTGGTGTGTGTGTTTGTATTCACACACATACACACACGTGCACACACAAAATGAAATATTACACAGCCATTAAAAAATGAAATATTGCCATTTGCTGCAACATAGATGGACCTAGAGAATATTATGCTTAGTGAAATAAGCCAGGCAAAGATAAGAACTATAATGATATCACTCATATGTAGAATTCTAAACAAAAAAACACACAAAAAAATGAATGTGTATGCAAAATAGAAACACCTAGATACAGAAAACAAACTTATGGTTATCAAGGAGAGAGGGAAGAGGAGGCACAAATTAGAGGCATGTACTTAACAGATACAAACAACTATGTATAAAATAGATAAGCAACAAGGATATACTGCATAGCACAGGGAATTATAGCCACTACCTTGTAACAACCTATCATGGAATATAATCTGCAAAAATACAGAATCACTATAGTATACACCTGACACTAATACAATATTGTAAATCAACTATACTTCAATTTTAAAAAATGCTGTAAAGCTCAAATGAGTAAAAAAAGTACTCAAGTTATAAATTTCAATATAAATGTTGAACATTTAAACACATTTGTATTTTTAATTGTAACAGTTCTAAAGTAAACTATACACTTTTTTGCCTTCTTAGAGTTAAGAATACAATCTTCTGAGTCAACATAAGCACCAGACATTGTACAGACATAATAGTAACTTAGAAACTACACATCCCGGAATTGAGAAGAACGATTTTCCCCTGCTGTTACACTCTTTCTAGTTTTCCCATCTCCTCCTCTTACGCCTGTCTGATGTCCGCCACTCCAATGCCATCCACCGGACTTCAGACACTGTCTCTCTTTCACACTCTTCTCCTTCCCAAGGCTTATTCTTATTTATTACCTCAACTAAATTATGAGATGGAAAGCCACTCCCAAAATTAGGATTATATCTAAATTAAAAGAGGCTTCAAGTAACGAGCCATCTGAAGGGTCAAGAGTTGAAATATATCGTCTTTTTTTTTAAGTAGCCAATGAGCATATCCTTGAAGACAATTATGATCTCATTTGCTTTGTTAAAAGCACATAGCATCCTATGTATCTAAATAACCCAAAGTCTTTATATGTGACTGGGAAAAACATTGGGCGTATTCACATTTAAATATGGTTAGGTTGAATCTGTCACACCATTCTTCTCTGGTCCTCTGAAAGTTTCAGACACCCAGTTCATACTGCAGACAGCAATGTCAAGTTAGCACCCATCCAGGATAAACCATTATAAACTGATGCACAAATATTTTTCAAATCGAGTGTTTTACCTCAAAACAGGAGTGTACTAAAGCTAAAATGAGCATATGGAAGTTAACACAAACAACAGAAACATTAGCAGCACACACAATCAACAAACAATTTTATAGCCCATTCTGCATAATTAAAGAGAGTTTGAAGCAAAGATACGTCATGAACAATACACACTAGAAAAACTGAAAATTTAACCTTCCATTATAAGCTCACCCTTGAAGCTTCTGGACTAGAAAATGGAGAAGACTCCCAAGAATTATTTTCTTTCTCAAAGGAATCTTCTTCTTGGAATGCAAATTTCTGCTTAAGTGCATGGGATATTAAAGATACTGGATCCCAATATGAGTTTTGTCTCTTCCTCTTATGAATGGGTCTGCCTCCAGGTGATCTTTAAAGAAAAATGGAATAAATTAAAACTTTGTGTAATTAAAGCTCTTTGTTGACAAGCAGCAGAAATATAAGCATAAAATAGCAGAAATATAAGCATAATATATCACAATCTAATTAGCCTTCAAGAATAGAAACTTTTTGCCTTGCAATAACAAATCTGGAGGGCACAATGGATTAGGAATCAGAAAGCCAAGAAACCACGTGGGGCTCCACCACAGTCTGTTATAACCTGGGATTTATCAAATACCATCTTTATTTTTAATTTTCTAATTTTTCAGTGGGTAGAAAAATTTAAAACAACATTTAAGAACTTTTAAAAGGACCATGGAGTTCATGAAAGGAAAAACATTAGGCTAATTGTTCACTCATTGATTCAGCCTTCACTCAGGTCCCACTATTTCGCCAGGCTCCATGTCACACTTCAGGGGTAGAGCAGTCTCCTGCCCCCACAGAACATTCTGGTGGCAGGAGTTCATCAACAACAAGTAAGCAAGAACACTTTGGATAGCAATTGGTGTGTGAATAAAATAAAATAGGTAACTGTGATGGGGGCTAGGATGGAAGCATTTTGGATGAGATGATGAGCAAAAGTCTCTTAACATCCAGTGGATGCATCAGGAAGGAGGCTGGCATCTGTGAGAAGAGGAAAAAGAAAACAAGAACAGCTGGAGTACAGCTAAGTAAGATGGGAAGCAGGTCACGAGGTCAGAGAGAAGCAAGCGCCAAATCCTGGAGGGACTTCTCAGCCACCAAAAGGTGTCAGGATTTTATTCTAAGCACAATGGAGAAACATCAAAGGGTTTTAAGCAGGGAAATGGCAAGATGTGACTTCAATTTTTAAAGATCACTCTGGTTACTATATGGAAAACAGATAAAGAGAAAAGAATAAAAAGAGAGAGACCAGTTAGAAGGCTACTGTAGAAGTCCAAGCTATATAATATGTAAGATGGTGGCTTAGATTGAAGGGTGGCAGTGGGATAATGGAGGGTACATAAATTCGAGCTATGTGCTGAGGGAAGGATGTGGGATATAAGGGAAAAGAAAAAACAAGGATGATTCCCAGACATTTGGACTGAGCAACTGGGTGACAGTGTTGCCATTTACTGAGATGCAAACGACTTGGGGAAAGAACAAGTTTTCAAGGTAGAGGATGGAACAGGTAGGAGGGAAGAGTATATAAAAACCTAATTACCTCCCCCCATCCCTCCTCCCAAAAGCCATAGGACGAGATGAGATCACTGAAGGAAACAATTTGGATGGAGAGGAGAAGGGGGTTGAGATCTGAGCCCTGAACATGCCAACATTTAGATACTGATTTCCTTAAGGCCAAGTGAAGAAAGTGTTCTAAGGAGGGAACCATGGACTGTATCAAATGCTGCCGAGAGGTCAAGTAAGAAGAGCAAGGAGAACTGACCACTGGACTTAGCAACATGGGGTCACCGGTGACCTTGACAACAGTTTTCAGTGGAGTGATGGGGACAGACACCATATTACAGGAGCAGAAGGCGGTGTGAGAAATGGAAACAAACTACAGATGACATCAAGAATTAAATCCAATAAAGAAGAGGGAAACGATACTAGCTGAGGGCATACATGTTGTGAAGATGGGAGATGTTCAGGTGTGAAGAGAATAATAAAGCAAAGAAGGGAAATTTGATGATGCAAAAGACAGAAGAGACAATTTTAAGTGAAATCCTTAAGAAGATCAGAGAGAAGGGGAAGCAGCGACCAAAGGGAGAGCCCGGACACTTCATTTGCAATAACAGGATGGGAAGCAGAGAACATGGGTAGTAAATTTGTAAATGTAAAGATGTCGGAAGCCACATGTGGTTCAGCAGAAAGGTATAAAACGAGGTTAGTTGTTAGGAAAATGAGAGAATAGGGGGATGGAGGTACTGGCCTTTCAGTTGTTTCTCCGATGATGGTAACAGTCACAGTCATCACTTTACACTGACTGGGCCCAGTGATACCAGTAAGAGAGCTAGCTGGGAACAAATGTGTACCTACAGTCATAAGATTTTTTTTCCGTACTAGCTGCCTCCTACAAGGATCAATCATACCCTCAGTAATAATTAAATGACTTATCTGTCCTAACACCATTATATAGAAAATACATTTATTTTCTCACCAAAACCTCATTGAGGGGTTTCCAGGTGAACATGGCAAATCTCTGTAAAAACCCCACTAGCATGACAGTAAAGACATGTGTACACCTAGAAAGACAAAGAGATTACACGAGGAGAGAGTAGATAAGAATGGCAACAAAACGTTGAAAGCTGGAAAGCTGATGAGAATGAAGAGAGTGGGGGATAAGCTGCCTTCCGGAAAACAGAGGGATTGAGGAAAAGGCTACATACTGAATGGTACACTCCTCCCTTGCTCTTTCCCCACTCAACGCTCAAACTACCTGGCTTGCACCTGCTGTGTTATCCCCAACTCTCCTGGCCTAGAAGGAGATTGAAAAACTTCCTGGAAAAACTCTCTAGTCTCAAAGAAAAGACATACAGCTACTGAAATACGAGGTCTGCCTAACAAAATGGTCAGGTCCTCTACTCAAGCACTATATTGTGAAGCCAGCTGGCAATCCCACCTTACACAAAGAACCTTCCATCAGTTTTTCCTTGCCTCACTTTTAAGTATGAATTTATAGCCAAGAACCACCAGATACTTACATCAGGCTCCAAAACTATAAATGGAGACCAAAATCAACAGGAGGAAAAGAGAACTCAGGAAAAATGGAGATAATTCAAAAGCAAAAGAAAACTTAAAACTATAGCTAATATTTTCAGTAGGATAAGATACACAAAAGCAAGAAGATACAAAAAAAGGAGCATTCAAAGAAAAAGATATGGGTCTTGCAAAATAAAAATATGATGGCAGGGAAAATGCAATAGAAGAGTAAAGGTAAATTAAAGAATTTTCTCAAAAAGTACAATAAAAATCAAAGAGAAAGAAAATAGTAAAAGGGAAGATATACAGGTAAGAGGAAGTAATTCTGGCATTCAAACTCATAGTAGGAGTTTCAAGAAAAGAGAACAGAGGGAAAGAATGGGAGAAAATTATCAGAAAAATGTTATAAGAAATTTTCAAAAATGAAGGACACAAAACTCTAAATTGATTGAGTCCACAAGTGCCTGGCATAAGAAATTTAAAAAGAGGTCTTCAGGGCAATCATCATGAAATTCCAGAACACTGGGACCAAACTGAAGATTTTAAATGTTTCAAGAATAAACAGGTTTCATACATAGTACCAGGAACCAAATGACATTAACCTCTCAACAGGAACACTGAAAGCTAGAAACCAATGGACTTAATGTCTTCAAAATTCTGAGGAAAATGATTTCCTGCCTATCATATACCCAGCCAAAGTAGCAATTAAGCATGAAAGTAAAATAACAAATTTTCAGATATGCATAGTATTAAAACAATCTACTTTTTATGCATTCCTTCTCAGGGAGCTCTGGGAAGATATGGCACCCAGGAAATGGATGATGCAATGCACGACAAAGAGGAAGAGAATGTCCATGATGATGGTGACAATGCAGCCGGTTTAGAGAGAAACCAGTGAGATTAGAGCAGGCCAGAGGGCTCTGAGAGGGAACTTCTAGGGGGAAAAAGGGGAGGGGGCAGAGATTCAGAGAGGCAATTATTAACTGCAGTGAAAAATAAAATTATTTGGCGGGGAGGGTTCAGGCTTGGCAGTAGAATGCATGCTTAGCATGCATGAAATCCTAGGTTCAATCCCCAGAACTGCCATTTAATTAATAAATAAATAAACCTAGTTACTTCCTCCTACCCCACTCCTCCTCAAATTTAAAGACTAGATTATTCAACAAACAAAATGTAGTTATAGTGTATGGAATGGCTTACCTGTGAATGTTTACTATTGTAATAAGGATATAAATTCTGAAGACTGATTTAAGTAGATTGTGATTTAACTATATTGGGAAGATCTACTAAGAAGTCTATTGTGTTAGAGGGTAGAATGTCTAAGAGAACATATGCCAGATTTTAACAATTGTAAGTAAATATAACTGAAATATCAAGACATAGCATAAAAGGAGTATGGTGTATCAAAAACATGGAGATAAGACACTAGAAGGAAGAGTCACAAAAAATTGAAAATGATTCTTTCTGGGAGGGGTATTTGGGGTGAAGAGGAATAAAAGAGAAGACTTATATATGTTTGGTTTGATAAATATAATAATTTTTAAAAACATCATTGATAAAATCTTGGTTTATTTCTCAAATTATGATAACATACCTTTCAATAGCACGAAGCTTAACCTTATTCATATCCTTTAGAACATCCAACATGTTTGGAACATCTTTATGCTTCTGTTTTTTTGCATAATGACTATAGTTGGTCGTACTAGCATCTGGGTACTCATTTTTCATTTCAGTTGCTGAATTATCTGATGCACAAGTATTATTAGAAACTGGTTGTACAAGAGGAGAACACGGAGGCTGCAGAGAAGAAAACTGAGGGGGTGGTGGTGGAGGAGGAGGAGAGGGAGGCACTGAACTTGAAGACGGATCTGGTTGGGCACTCAGGTGAGTAGTCACTGATGACGTCATCTGTCCCAAACCACTAGGCCTGTCATTCAACTCCAAGAAGCCTAAAAAAAATTTAGTCTGTTGAAAACTCATGCAAAATTGTCTCCAACATAGCATGTAAGTAACACTAATTAGAACCAAACCAGGAACAATTTCTGCAGTGCTGCTAAAATAATGATACGGTGGCCAGGAAGGAGAAGCAATCCCATCTGCTTAATAATTTCTCTAAGAGTCAAGCAAATAGTAAATTTACTTTTAATCCAATTAGGATTATCTGTGTAGACTCTTAAAAAGGGGGAAGGGAGAGAATGCATTTTAAAGAGAGAATAAAAAGTGCTTTTTCACATAATCTGAATTTCATCCTCTATTTACAAAAGCTAAAACACAATCACAGAAACACTGAAACTGATACATTCACTCTATGATGACACTGTAGAAACACTCAAGCATTTATTTTTAGGCAAGAGCCTAAAATGGGTACTGAATACTTAACTTTTTCACAACAGATTTGCTCCTAAAATTATGTATAACATGATTGCTTAAAAAAAAGTGTATATCCCCATCTCATTTATTATTATACATTAATATAGACTGCATAATATTTCAAATAAATTATAAATATATAATACTATATAAATATTATGTGTTAAATATAAACCATATATGTGTTTATATGGATGTCTCTATATGCATATAGATATTGCATGCATGATTTAAAGCAAGTCACATCTTTAAAATTTTTGAAAGAATCACCTGGAAAACATTATTCACCTGGATTTGGTGAAAGCATAGCAGCAATAATTTCAAACTACAAAAGAAACTGAAAATATATATATGTATGTACATATAACTGAATCACTTCGCTATGTGCCTGAAATTAACATTGTAAAACGACTACACTTCAATAAAAAATAAGAATTAAAAAAAATCTCAAACTACAAATACATGAAGCCTCATACCTATACTCTTCTCTCAATTTAATGCATTCCTCCGCTTAAATTTCCAGTGCTTTTCTAAAGAGTTAGAAAAACTTAGCCAGCCCCCATTTTGGTGAGTTCTGCATCTGCAGATTTAACCAACTGTACATCAAAAATATTAAAAAAAAAAATTCTAAAAAAGTTCCAAAAAAGCAAAACTTGATTTCTCATGCACTGACAACTATTTATATAGTATTTCCATTGTATTTACAATGATTTATGTTTTGTAATCTATAAGTAATAAGTAATAATTATAAGTAATCTAGAGATGATATAAAGTTAAGGAGGATGTGTGCAGGTTCTGTGTAAATATGCCATTTTATAGAAGAGACTTGAGCACTCAGACTTTGATATCCACAGCGGTCCTAAACCAAAATCCCATGGATGCCGAGGAATGACTGTACTTAGAAAAACAGTATTAAATACAAAGCTATAATCTTCAGCAGTATAGATAGCTGTTCTTCAAACCAAAGCCATCCCCTCACCACAAATGTATCTTAATTTATTCCAAATAAACATCAGAGGTAATATATATACCCAACATCCTTTCGTATTTAATGTCATTCATGATACATTAGCATCAAACATTCTTATTCAGAACCATCCTGATTTATATACTAGATGAGTATCATCTCACCAAAACAAAAACCCAGTGTTACCAGAATTCGTACTGTTTCTCAGTTCTTGCATTCCCACAATTGCAGCAATCTGAGAGTGAAGATAAGCTAGCTCATCTTCGAGGGCAGCTATTTTTTTAATTGCAGCTTCATTTTCAGGCCAATCATTTTTTCTTGGTTTGTCATGCCTCAGAGCAGGTGACAATGAATCCTCAACTAGTTGCGAAGGATAGAAAAATTCAATTTTCTGCTCATCTTCATTTTTCCATATACTATTTCTGTGGGTAGAGGGAAGAAATTGGGAGGGAGGGGGAGAGAGACAGAAAGAGAGAAGGAGGGAGGAAAATTTTCCAGGAGAAATAAATTCTTTTAGTCAAAAAAGAATAAAGACACCAAAACAAAATCAGAATAGCTCTTTGATCCTATATTCATCTCTAGACTCATCTTATGTAACTTTGCATTCTCAATACCTAAAACAGAATGCTGCTTTTAATAGGTGACCAATAAGTAGACAGTGAATGAAGGAACAGGTCCTGCTTTTAGACTGTAAACCAAAACATAATTATCCTGTAACTGTTCAACCTATTAACGTTAAATACAGTACAAACTTATTTAGAAATGCTACATATTCTGAAAATAAAGTACTAAAGTACTCATTATGTCAGGGAAAGTTTAAGGTACTCTAATTTTTGAAAATTTATAAACCAGTTTGATACAGAGTAAATTTAGCCATAAATTTGGAAAAATGGACATTGACTGTACTTATAGCCTGTATCTGAATACAGCTAATACTAACACCTAAGTCAGTACTTCCAAGCAGAAACCCATCCAAATTTTAAAATGTATGCAATATCGTTGCGTGGTACACAGTAAACATTATATAAGTTTCAGCTAAATCATATAAAATAAATCTAGTATCCAGTATGGGAAAGTGCTTTCTCCTAAAAATGAACATGATGATTTTGATATCCTTTTAACATCATTCATTCCTGGGCCTGGGGTTGGGTTTAAATGTGCATTAAGAAAAACTGGCTAAAAATGAGAAAACCAGTCATCCTTACTAGGAAGACATTAGTAGGACATAGCGCAGTACAGAGATAGACAAAATTAAAAGGGTTCAGCTGGTCTGAACACACTTCAACACATGCACAAATTCAGATGATAGCCCACACCCTACTTTCCAAGATAAGTAGAAAATATTACCGAAATCTGAGATAACTGGCATCTTCATCATTTGCCACATACAAAACATCAGCAAAGGATGGAACTACAGATCCACAGTTAGCAGAGTCCACAGAGTTCAAGAGCGGGATCAGCTAAAGGAAAAAAGGAATAATAGAGTCAGAGCTCTGCAGGGTGTTGGGGGCAGACATGTGCCCACGGAAACTATTACCTAAGATAAAAGCATGACAGGGGGGAAAGAATGTTCAATAGAAAAACATACACCTATTAACAAGGAAGAAAAAATGAGGAAAATATTATTTTAAGTTTATACACTACTATATAGCAACAGGGAACTATATTCAATTTCTTGTAATAACATATAATGGAAAAGAATCTGAAAAGAAAATATGTCTATGTAAGTGTATGTATAACTGAATCACTTTGCTGTACACCTGAAACTAACATTGTAAATCAACTATACTTCAATAAAAAATTTTTTTTAAATAAGCAAAAATTGTTTTTAATAAAAAAATAAAATAAAGCCTACACATGTGGCCATACTCTCTCCTCTAATGAATGTCATCTATCATAAAACACAAACTAGAAGAACAAAATAAGCTACTCAGGGGTTGCTTCGCATCTGCTGATCTTTGAATGTAATTATTTAAAGAAACAAAGACAAAAACACATGTGAAATGACTTGTTTCCAGGGATAAACTAGAGGTTTTTGACTTGCGGGAAACATTTCTTCTTTCGTTCTACCCTACGTCCTCAGAAGTACCTAGGATAATTTTATACATGGTGTTTAAATAACACAGGTTGACTGACTTACCTCAAAATTAGGCCTGGGACAAGGTTCTAAAGGAAGAATTTTCCCAATAATACGAACAATACTCCGAGCTGATCCATAGTCTTTATTTTCCCAAATCTGTAAAGCCTAATAAAGCATTGTTTAAATAGTAGTATTCTAAGAAAATACAGAATGGCATACTTTTAAAGTATTTTCTTCAAAGAATTAAACTTTACTCATATTTGTCTTTAAAAAAGGCGGCGGGGCGGAGGGGCAGGGGAGTGAATGGAAGTTAACATATACACATTCCAGGAAGAAAGATCTTTTGCGAAGTGCCACAAATTCATTTTGTTTCATTTCTGATAATGGCCTAATACCTTGGGGAACTTTATTCAGAAAAACTCTCCCCAGCTAAAAATCTCATCTTTTGGCCCAGTCAAACATTGACAATTTCAACTTCTCAAGCTATCAAGTAATAGAGTATACTCATATAATTTCCTTTAAAGGAGAGATAAAGAGAGGAATAAATGCCCTATACAATTTAAGAATGCTTTACTTAACATGGTACTGGCACAAAGACAGACATATAGATCAGTGGAACAGAACAGAGAGACCAGAAATAAACCCTCACAATTGATCTATGACAAAGGAGACAAGAATATACAATGGAGAAAAGACAAGTCTTTTCAGCAAGTGGTGTTGGGAAAGCTGGACAGCTACACGTAAATCAATGAAATAAGAACACTCCCTCACATCATCTACAAAAATAAACTAAAAATGGTTTAAATACCTAAATATAAGACATGACACCATAAAACTCCTAGAAAACATAAATTGTAGCAATTTTTTCTTAGATCAGTCTTTCAAGGTAAAAGAAATAAAAGCAAAAATAAACAAATGGGACCTAATCAAACTTATAAGCATTTGCACAGCAAAGGAAACCATTAACAAAATGAAAAAACCTACAGAATGGGAGAAAATACTTGCAAATGATGCAATCAACAAGGGATTAATATCCAAAATATACAAACAGCTCATATAAATCAATATCAAAAAAACAAACAACCCAATCAAAAAATGGGCAGAAGACCTAAACAGACATTTCTCCAAAGGCACTACAGATGGCCAAGGGGCACATGAAAAGATGCTCAACATCACTAATTATTAGAGAAATGCAAAATTAAAACCACAATGAAGTATTATCTCACAAGGGTCAGAATGGCTGTCACCAAAAAGTCTACAAATAATAAATGCTGGAGAGGGTGTGGAGAAAAGGGAACCCTTCTACACTGTTGTTTGGAATGTAAATTGGTGCAGCCACTATGGAAAGCAGTCGGGAGGTTCCTTAAAAAACTAAAATTAGATTTACCATATGATCCAGCAATCCCACTCTTGGGTATATATTCCCCAAAGATGAAAACTCTAATTCAAAAAGATACATGCACCCCAGTGTTCATAGCAAAACTATCTACGAAAACCAAGACATGGAAACAACCCAAGTGCCCAACAACAGACAACTGGTTTAAGAAAATGTCATATATATGCACAATGGAATACTTAGCCACAAAAAAGAATGAAATATTGCCATTTGCAACAACATGGATGGACATAGAGATTATCATACTAAGTGAAGTGAGTCAGAGAAAGACAAATATTACATGATATCACTTATATGTGGAATCTAAAAAATTAGACAAATGAATCTATATACAAAACAGAAACGGACTCACAGACATAGAAAACAAACTTATGGTTACTGAAAGGGAGGGGGAGAGGGAAAAATCTGGAGTATAGGATTAGCAGATACACACTACTATACATAAAACAGATAAGCAACAAGTACCTACTGTATATAGCACAGGGAACTATATTCAATATCTTGCAATAACCTATAATGGAAAATAATCTGAAATATGTATGTAACTGAATCACTTTGCTGTACACCTGAAACTTACAGAATATTGTAAATCAATTATATTTCAATAAAAAAAAGAGAGAGAAAAAGAAAGCTTTATTTACAGTGGAATATATCTTCTAGTAGTCAGTTCTTGAAAGATAACAAAAGAAATGTGCTACTATAACTCAAATAACACTGTGTCCTTGGGCTTGGGCTTCCCATATTGGTGTAAACTATTCCCACAGGAGTCTCCCCAAAAATATGACATAACATTTGTTCTTTTGAGATTTCACACAAAGAAAGCATTTTCTCACTTTAAAAAACATTAAAAATCGGACTTTTCATTTTTCCTAAGATCCCATAACAAGGACAAAGTTTATTATGAGCAACATATATAGGTAGCATCCTATTAGCATCCTCACGGAAATACCCAGTAAGCAGATGGATACACAGTTCTAGAACTCAGGAGAAAATCTGTGATTAGAAAGATGGATTTGGAAATCATCAATCAGCATACAGAATACGTAACAGGTAAAAATTGAAGCCATAGGACTAGTTAAGAAAAATCCAGGCTAGAGAGAAAGGTTTGAAAGTCATCAGTATACAGAATCTTCTGCACAAAGTCATGCCATTCCTCTGCTTTTAAAAGGTAAGGGTTCTGAATTTATCTGATCACATCCAAACATTAAATACGGATGACTCTAACATTAGATACTGATTCCATCAACCAACTTTACAAGCTGCCATCAGTTCTGCCAGCTCAGTCTCCATGACACATTCTATGAACTCTGTATGCATTCTCCAATCACCCTTAAAGGCCCTCTGCTCCTTAGCCCTATTCTATCTATCCAACTTAATTTCCCAGTATTCATTAACAAGAACATATGCTCTTTTGAGATAAGCAGCTTTCCTCATTGTCTCAAAAACAAGCCAATATTATCCTAATTGCCAAGCATTTACCCACGTGCTCAGAGGGCCCTGATCTAACTCTAGCCCCAGTACTAGCTCAGTTTCACTTCTTTTAATGTCAGATTCACATTCCTCTACAAACTGGATTATTTCCTCCCTCAGGAGCTTCCTAGGCTCTGAATTCCCAAATTAGTTCCAATGAGTACAAGATAGTAGGACACAAAAATAACACATTACTTTGTTTCATTTGTAGTTTTCTCTCCCCTCATTAGACTGTAAACTCTGAGGGGGCAGAGACATGTCTGTATTCCTCTTGAATTCTACAGAGCAGTAGTTCCCAACCATAGGTCTGCAAGAATCATCTCAGAAGGTGCTCTCCAAAAGAAATAAAATACAAACCACGTATGTAAACTAAACTTTTTAGTAGCTCCATTTGAAAAATTAGAAAAAGATATTGACATTACTTTTCTTAATGTAATTATTTAACTCAATAGGTATATATTATCATTTCAACATGTAATCAATATTTTTTAAAAATGAGATAACTTTACATTTTTTTTCCACTCTAAGTCTTTAAAATCTATCATGCATTTTCCACCTGTAGCAGATCTCAATTCAGACATTTCAAGTACTTAAAGGTGACATCTGGCCAGTGGCTACCATATTGAATAGCACAACCTAGGTATAGATGCCAGACCTACTATCACTAGAATCTCTGTGGTTACACAGACCACTCACACGTGCACCCTTGCTAAGAAAGAACCACAGGCCTACAGTCTTCACTACAGTGAGCGCAAATATTGTACATAAATAGTCATGCCACTCTTGGTCAGCTTGAATGTTACGTTCATGTCTCGCTCTGCAGTTTTCATCCTGACAAACTCCTGTCTTTCTCTCTCACTCCTTCATTGCCACTGACCACCTTCATCACTCTTATGATTCCACCTCCTTCTGTTCCTGGTCCAGCACCCCTCATGACTTCCCTACCTAGCAGGGATTTTCAAGTTAATTGTTTCAGTAATATGTTCATTACTACTCAAAAATGGTTCATTCTCTTGATATTATGTGCTCTCATAATGGATAAACTACACCAACTACTCTTAACTAAAGGGGGAAAAAGAACCACAAAATGACAAAATTTAGAGACTACAAAACCATGATGACTTCATCTTGGTATTCATAACACGTTTTGTTCTCTACTGTGTTCCCAAAGCAATCATTAATCTCTGAAATCCCCAATGCCACCATTTCCATCACCTGCTAATCTGCCTTGCCTCTGTTCTTATTGAGCAAACCAGTGACTCCAATTTAATATACCTCAATTTTCATTTCTCTCCACTCAGAATCTCTCCACCATCTCGCACCTTTATTCTACTCCTGACTGTCCATCTTCTTTCCAAGGCTTATTTATTTATTTATTTCCCCTGATCAACTTCCTTCTCCAGGGCATTGCTCAATCATGCTCTCTCTCTCTCTTGCATCTTAAATATTTTCCTGTCTATGAGGTGCTTTTCCAGTGCTTACAAACATGAAGCTACCTCTAACATTGAAAAGAAAACAAACAATCTTGGCACCCCTTCAGATTGATGGTCTCTCTCAATTTCTTTTCACAAACTTTTCAAAAGAAGGTTGCTGATGCCAGTTCCCTTCCTCAATCTTTCTTCAAACTACTACAATTCAGCTGCCACTCTCCACCGACAGAAATCCCTAAAGGCATCAATAATCTACTGATAAGCAAATCTTCAACTATCACTCAGTCTTTATTCAATTATCTGCAAGACATTCTATTTATACATTCTGACAGCACACCTGACTCACCTTATCTCCCTACTCAAACTAGTTTCTCGGACTGAGTTGCCTATAATAATGGCACCATCATTCTTCAAATTACTTTTGTTTAAAATTTTTGAATTATCCTTGGCTATTCTAATTCACCATACCAAATAGCAATGATTTGCCCATTCTGTAAGCACCCCCTATTAGTTTTGCGTCTCTTACATTGAATCTGGTATTAACTATCTGTATGTTTCTTATACCTCATATCATATTGCAAGCATCATGAATACTAGAATCATGTTTTGCTACTCTACATCACCCGCAGAAGCAAGCATGTTGTCTTAGATGTAGTAGCTACTCAACAGGTAGACAAAATTTCATTTGCTTATAATTCTCACACCTAAGTCAACCTCTCATCTTAAGATTTATTCTGAATTTGTTGAGCTCTAACTTGTTATCCCGTATCCAGATATCAAACTTAAATTAGCTTAAATAAAGCTACTAGGTGATTTTTAAAATATTTTATCCATGAAGGTCAATGTCTAGCTTTTGCTTCCTTTGTATCTTTTGTTGACATGTGACCTATCAAGCAAACAGGTTCCTAAGAATTTATCCCTTTACTAACTCAAACTATCAAAGCGACTCCATTACAAACTAGCTCTTGTTACACCTATAGAGAAGTAACAATTTTGCCCTGAATGTTGACATATAAATCATTTCCAAAATAAGATCCAAAAACAGTTCTTTCAAATCCATTAAAAGACATTTACCTGGTTTATGGGAACACCAAAATATTCCAGCATCTCTCTTAAGATGCTCAATATGAATGACATTGAGGAAGCAAACACAGAAGCAAATTCAGTGAAACATTATCAGTTTCTTAATACCTTCGGAAGAGAAAAATTTTAAAAATTACTCTTGATAAATAAATAACTGCCACACAAATTGTGTTAAATAGTTGGAAAAATTATTTTGTTACACACTGCAACATCAACTGATCTCTCTGGACAGCATTATTTTGACGAGAGAAAAAGAGGAATGGGAGAATGGAGAAGGGCTGATAAAAGAAACTTCAACTCATCAGTTAAGCGGCATTAAAATTTCATAAGATATGTTGAGCCTCTGAAGGAGCCTAGTTAATAAATATCAATCAACAACAGATTGGAAATTTAATAAGGAAGCCTTCAAATTAGTTGAAACAGCGACGCTCGCTCCCTCCTACAGCTTTGGGCTGAGACTCTAAGCAGAGGAATGAGTTCAGCTCACCCTTGAAAGCAGGTAGGGAGCCAACTCAAGGCTTTGACAAAATGAAAGGTAGCTCTTCCTCACTAACGTATCGGAGTACCACCCATCCCTCCTCGCTCATTTTAAAGATAAGGAATATGAACCCCCGATAGGTGAGGTGACTTTAAGTCACCCGCCTACCAGATTAACAGGCCGAGATTAGCTCCCGGCCCTGTCTCACTTCGGCCGCAAGCTTCCTCGGGGTCTCTCCTAGCCCAGCATGGTCGCCTGGCTCACCTTCCTCCGAAGCCCAGCCTCCCGACAACTACGGCAACTTCAAGATGCGGTCGTTAAGGAACGTCACTGCGAATCCGCAGAGGACGAAGCCCGGCGAGCGCTCACCCTGATCCAGAAGAGCTCAGACGTCAACAGCGCCCGCCCGCGCCTCGGCTTGCCGGCCACAGGCGGTAACAATGCCCCCACTGACCCGGGGCTTGGGCCCGGAGCCCCTCGCTCGGCCGCGGGAACTCCGCGGGAGCAGCGGCCCTCCTCCCGTGTCCCACCGAACCTGCAGCTCGCCTCCACGACCGGCTCGCCACTTCCGCGTCCCCTGACGAAAATTAAACTCCGCGGGCCACGACCCGTGTCCGATCTCATTGGACCAGGCTGAAGATCACTGCCTGTGATTGGTTATGGAATGAGACAGGCTAGTTACGGTCGCTTAGATCGGCTACTGGGATTTTCTTCTCCTTCAAGAGGGCGGGCCTTCAGCCAGGCAGCCAATAGAAGCCCGTAGCCAGCGGGGAGCGCGGGTAGGCCGCGCGGGGATGGCGACGTGCTCGCTAGACGTGTGTTTAGTAGGTTTCCCGAGTGCCCTCAAATACCGGTGTCTACAGGCGGGCATTACGGAGCCGTTATGGCCCCCGGGTCAGGTCCGCGATCCGGAGTTGGTGCCCCACACAGATCTTCGCAGGGAAAGTGTGTCATCCTCTACATCCAGATCCGAAGTGAGGCCTCTCTCCCAAGTCCGCTTGCTGTGAAGAGTCGCGATTTATTGTTTAATCATTCGTTAGTCCACTCAGCGCACATCTATTATATGCTATGGTAGGTAGCAGAAGCTAAACATTGTCCTCGAGTAACATTGCAGCATTGCAGTACTTAGAATGTTCGTTCATCACACGCTGCTGGTTATCTAGGCTGCCAAATGTGGACCGGACGCTGACCTAGCCTAGCCAAGGGTGGTAAAGTGACGACCAAGTCATGGCAAGTGATACCCCAGTTTTAAATTCTGATCTGAGGCTACTGGCTTCTTAAGAGACAACAGCTACAGCTTCTCGTATTTCAGGGAGAAATGCATTGGAGTGACATGATTTAAGATGAACTGTGCCTGCTGCTCACCTACACAATTTTAAAATGGGAGAATTTTTCAACTGATTTCTCTGTGTCCACATTTATTCATTCATTCATGAATGTCTACTATGTGCCAGGCATCATTCTAAGCACGAGGAATGCAAATGAGCAAGGCAGGTAAGGTGCTTGTCCCCCTGGAGCTTACATTCTAGTAGAGACCTCAGAGAGGCTTTCTCTGAATATCATATATAAATAGCATCTCTCTCCACTCTTTCCTTGATTTTTCTTTATAGCACTTAGACCGTATATATTTATGCTCCACATACTCCCAAACTAAACTCCAGAACAGGAACTACTATTTTTTTTAACCCACTGTATCTCCAGCACTTTAGAAGAGTGCCTGGTGTATGGTAGGCATTCAATCAGTATTTGTTGAATAAAATAATTGTATATGGGATGAGAGAAAACAGACACCAAGAATGATTTGAAACTCAGAAACTGGCAGAGCAATAGCGATTATAATGACAGGTCCAATAGTCTAAGCGAGGTAGGGATGGAAGGGGCAGGAAAGGGCTGTTGGACAATGTACAAGTAGAAGGCAAATGGATCAGCAATCCTATATAGAATTTTCTCAAGCTCCTTATCCTTCCCTTTTGCTCTTCCTTTCCAGTCTGATATGAAACAGCACATAATAGGGCCAAAAGAGCATCCCTTGAGAGCATGAGAAGGGAAACCAGTGCTAAAGCTCCTTCAGGATGCCCTATTAATAGAGCTCAATGTTCAACTTTAGGTAACAGCAAGGTAGGCCCAGGTCAAATGCTACATCTTCCATGAATTCTTTGCTGACAATTTCCCCTTAAAATTAATTCTTCAGAGATCCTTCCTCCATTTTACATTTACTTAAGTATTCATACATACCACATCTTGATACCTTTTTATGAGATTTGACATTAAGATTTTTTTATTATTCACTTTTAAGTGAAATTATTTTCCTGAACTTCTAGAATGATGTAGAGTTAAGTAAAACTTTTTTGGCTTTACAGAACTACCTTTTCTGCCATTTTTGAGTAGTGTCCAGAAATATGATGGCATGTTTTCTAAGATTTTCCTGGCCAAATTCCCCTTCCCAGTTGAATCTAAGCCCTCTCCTCTGTCTACTGTCTCTACCCTGCTCATTGTGATTCCCCTTTCATTAATTTCTCCTCAGTGTGGGGTCCTGTCCCTAAAAGGGAGTCTTGTCTTTACAAGTCCGATTTGAGAGTTCACTGAGGTGGGGGATAAACTACTTCAGCCTCTCCCATCCTTACTGGGGGTACCTTGTGCTCAGTACCGGAGAGGACAAAACCCATTTCAGTAGAATTATTTGAGATTCTCCTTTTCTCAAGACTGTCAGACGCTACCCCAATTCTTCCTTCTACTCACACCAATGCCAGGCAGGTTGGTAGTTTGTCCTCAACCTGGTATTTGTGGGTCCCTGGGAAAAGCTTGTCACCTAGTTTAATAGCAAATGCTGTCTAAAGATACTTGGTTTTGTTATCTAGATGTATGTTTCCATTTCCCCAGAACCACTAATAATACATTATAGTTAATCATCACACTATGTTCTGGATCCCCAAGACCAATAACTTTATCTGACTTTACCCTCAATGCTAGGCATACTTTCCCAGTGAATAAATGGAGAGAGGCTGGTGGCTGGTTTGAACAAAGACTAGAAAGATGTGTACTCAGTCTTGCCAACTACCCGGTAGAAACCCATTAGCCTTAAGTTATAGGTGATTAGAACTCAAATTATTACAATTATCTCAAGTAATGGGGTAGAATACAATATAACATTCTACCAAGTAGGCAATAGCCTCTCCAACCTTAACCATAGGGTCTCATGAAAAGGATACCCAGATTGGGATGCATATGCTCAGAAATTTCACTTAACCACTTTACATTTCAAAAAGAAGAAAAATATTTAGAGCCTTTTTCCTTTTGTTCTGCTGCCTATACTTGAAACCTCTCAGTGGCAAGTAAGTAGTAATGCAGTACACTTAAACTGACCAGCACTATTTAAAGACTACATAACTCTTAAAGGTTCATTAACACTGTACAATTGTTTATTCAAAAAATGTATTGACACTCAAATTAAGACCAATGTCCATCAACAGATGACTGGATAAAAAAGTTGTGGTATATTTATATGATGGAATTCTACTCAGCCATAAAAAATAATGCCATTTGCAGCAACATGGATGTACCTGGAGATTGTCATTCTAAGTAAACCAGAAAGAGAAAAAAAAGTATTTATACAATATATTACTTATATGTGGAATCTTAAAAAAAAAAAGACAAACGAACTTACAAAACAAACTCACAAACTTATGGTTACCAGAGGGGCAGGGGGTAGGAAGGGATAAATTGGGAGTTCAAGACTTGCAATTACTAATTAGTATATATAAAATAGATAAACAAGTTCATACTGCACAGAACAGGGAACTATATTCAATATCTTACAGTAAATTATGGTGAAAAAGAATACATGTATGTTCATGTATGACCAAAGCATTATGCTGTACACCAGAAATTGACACACTGTTAACTGACTATACTTCAATAAAAATACATTAAAAAAGACCAAGATTTTCCTTGATATTAAAACCATGTTTCAAGTTAAATTCTTCTGAAAATCTCCTGTTTTTTGGTATTGACAATAAAAATGATTCAGTAACCTAAGAATTGAGATTTACTACCTATGTAGCTGTACCTACTATATAAATTGCTATTCACTTGTGGTATATTAAAATCACAAAATCTAAGTTAAATGTTTGTCTAAAAGCAAGACTTATTTTATTTGGACCTTAAAATAATTTGTATAAAAAGAAAGCCTAGGTTACTGTACTTAGTGTTTCTGAGTCCAAAAGTCCTATGTGTTTATTAGCTACTCATACTATTTTTGAACAAAAATATTCTACTACAGCTAGACCTTGCTAAAAGAATAAAAGTGAACTGCTGCTTGATTTTTCTGGTTCCATTATTTTTAAAAGATTCATATGATTTAATGGATTCTGTCATTTTTGATATAATCATGTTCACAAATACATATGCCTTGACTCTTGTTAGTCACTTAAAGAGTTGGTTAAAATCCAGAGCAGAGAAAAAAATGTCCTTCCAGTTTTACTCTGCTCTGGACCATCCAGTCCAGTTATCAGTACTCTTAACATTTCCATTTAATCCTTTTCAATTTTAGCAAAAATCAACTCATAATTTTTAATACTGACATGGTCCAAGTAACAGGAATTTTTCAAACTTTCCTTCATAAAAATCCCAAATAACTTATTTTGATTGTCTTAACACTTAATAGCAAGTTATTTGTCATCCAAAGATTTGGCATGTCTTATTAAAAAATATCAAAGTTCATTCCTATCACAATACTGAAAAACTGTAGCAATAATACAGCACTTCTTTTTGTCACTATATCAGTTATAAGTTTAATAAAGCAAACACCTGAGAGTAAAATGCAGTTCTTGATCTTAAGCAATCCAGAGAACTAGAAAAAAGTTTTGCTTCAGATAGCACAGCATTCCTTCCAGATTCTCCATACTTCTATAAACAGAAAACTATGTTATTCACAAGCTGCCCACTCTTTTTAAATATCTAGCTGTGAAAATCAGTTGAGACAGTGAGTCTACATACCTATTACTTTTACCTACTGGCTCTGATTCTGCCCTGCAAAAACAGAATACATTAAAGTGATGAGACTGGATAAAGTGGTATCAAATGCTCTTCCGGGTCCTATATGGTTTGAGTTTGACTCCATTTCCCTTGCTAAGGGAAAGCCCTTTCAAGTACTTGAAGACTGCTATACTCATCTCAGCCATCATTTTTCTACAGTAAACATACCTTTCCCAATTAATCACATGACAGTATTTCAGAACTCAAGCTTCTGGTTCTCCGACCTCTAAATATACTAAATGTTTTCTCTTAAAAATATATTAAACACTTCTCCAAAACAACACAGAAGAGGCAACTTGAGGCATTTATAAAAAGATCCAACTCTTCTGTTCATAGCAATCTGAACTCTCCCGTTAAGCACATTTTTAAGGTAGCTTAGATGGAATTATGTTTCAGCAAGAGCCATAAATCGGCTTATGCCAATCAAATGCCAATCTCTCCATATAATGCAGTTATCATACTTTCATTTATACTCAAGGAGCACTTACTACATGTAGTATGTACACCATACACAATGCAAAGTGCTAATATTTACTCTAGCAAAGCAAAACACATAAACAATCAGTTGCTAGCCTAAAAAAACGAAGACAAGAGGGCTTTTCAGATTTTTTTTTTCCCTTTTGCTAGGATTTAAGATTTTAAGATACCTAAGTGAACAAGGAGTGGGATAAGGCAACAAAGCAAAAAAAAAAAAGGAGCTCACCTTGAGGGAACAGGGAATTCCTGCAGTTCACCTTGACTAAGATTTAGGCAACGAGAAGACACTGAAGAATTTTTAGCTTATTTTAGACAATTTTCAATTGAAAAATGTCCCACAGATGGCAATTAAGATGAAATTTAAAAGTTCAGGTGTCCAAACTAGAAGACTAATGCAGCAACTAGGGCAAATGATAAATATCTTTACCAGTTACCACAGCAGTGAAAATGAGCTGACATTTTTGAGTCTGAAAGTTGAGTATCATCACCAAACATAGGAGTAAAAGATAATTATAAACTGACATTAACCAGTTAAATGCTGTATAAGTATCTCTTTATGCATACATTTGCTGATATTCCATTTCTTTCCCCCCCACACACACAAAAAAAAATTCCAACTGTATTTAACATTCCCCTCATGGCACCCTTAGAAGTAGCCTGGAAGTTTAAGTTTCTAGTTTTCCCTTTCCAGTATAAATACGACAAAAGAAAAACTATGACCTCCCATAATCAAGGACAAGAGAAGTTTGCAACTAAACTACTATTCTGGAGGGTGAAAGTGGTTTTTGTTTTTTGTTTTTAACATTTTTTTATTGAGTTAGTCATTTTATGTTGTGTCAAATTCCAGTGTAGAGCACAATTTTTCAGTTATACATGAACATACATACATTCATTGTCACATTTTTTTTTCACTGTGAGCTACCACAAGATCTGTATATATTTCCCTGTGCCATATAGTATAATCTTATTTATCTATTCTACATTTTGAAATCCCAGTCTGTCCCTTCCCACCCCTCTCCCCCTTGGTAACCACAAGTTTGTATTCTATGTCTATGAGTCTGTTTCTGTTTTGTATTTATGTTTTGTTTTTTTTTTAGATTCCACATATGAGCGATCTCATATGGTATTTTTCTTTCTCTTTCTGGCTTCACTTAGAATGACATTCTCCAGGAACATCCATGTTGCTTCAAATGGCGAAAGTGGTATTCTTTATTTTTATCTGGGGCCCTTTACAAGCCATGGAATTTGCAATTACTAGAACAGTATCAAGAAGTTACCATTGCCAAATACACAGTTCATGCTGTTAATATATAACCGTCATCACCTAATTGTACAGTGTACTTACTATTATCTACTTTTATTAAAGGGAGGGCTCATTATTGAACCAAAAGAGATTACTAAGAAAAATCTGATTCCAGTTTTAGGAGAATAGCATAAAGACTTACCTACCCCTTTTCTACTTCAAGAACCCAGATTATCTTCTGCATTTTAAGAGCACTGCAAATCAGTTCACAGATGTGAAACATCTCAAGTGTCCTTAGAAAAAATATTTTTCTTATGTACAGATCATTATAATTAAAGAAACATTATTTGGAATTTTTCTTCTAGTAGTGGTGAAGTGCCATTCTAATGCCTGTTCTTTCTTTTTTAACCAGTGGGATCCATTTTTAAAAGCTAAACTATAAGGAGGTAACATAACAATATAAAGAGAACTAGTACACTTAATGTACAACTTTGGCTTCATTTGCATAACTGACACACACTAATCATAACTGAATGTTTCTGAAAAACATGAGTTCAGCTCCTAAATCTAAACAATCTCTACAAAGGCTTTCAAGTCAGACAATGGAATACAGTAACTTCTATATATTCCTGGATGCCAATAATCGAGTAACAAAACCTTTTCACTTAAAAATTAGGAGTCTATGTTAATGAAGTTTTAACATCTGCCTCAATAAACTGAACCATTAGACCCTGACATTCAGATTTAACAATAATGATTTCAACTGAGAACCTTACATGTATGGAACAGATAATACTCCAAAATTTTGTTGAGGGATGTATCACAATCTACTACTCAGACTGACTCTAGTCAAATACAGTTCCATGACAGTGAAGTTTATTTCTCCATGTGTCTTCCCTATTTAGCAACTTCATAAACTCAGGTAATTCTTTGCACTTCTCTTTCTGAATGTGAAAGGAATATTGTTCCACATGGAATAAAGTATATCCCGAAGGGATTCCAGTTGAAACTCAAAGAGAAAAAGAAAAAAGCAACTCTTAAAAAAAAAGTTAAATAATTGTCCCCAGTAAGATAACACACTTTTACAAAGGTAACTAGTACATAACGTTAAAATTATCCAGTATAGTTGGGCATACACAGAGTTATTTCTTTGACAAAGTTTTAAAGGGATAATTTGCAATTTATATTAGGCAAAACTTATCTGTCTTAGCACAAGTATTTGTCAAAATCTTTTGTTTGAAACTGCAGAATGGCTCATTTTATATTTCAAATAACTTAGAAGATGGGCATGGTAATAATTACACCAGATCTTACTGAAAAGCGAACAAAGACACACACACACACACACACACACACACACACACACATAAAAACCACATCAAAAAAACACTCTTCAGTTATCTACTGACTACTATTATTTTTAGAAAGAGGAGAACTAATACTGATTTTCCACCATATTATAGCTGACAAGTTCCTCTATGAACACGGGAACATGAGAGGTAGACTAGAAATCTGGAATTCTTGTGTTCTCTAATAATGGCTTGGAATTATCCACTACAGAATTTCCCATTTTCCCAGGGGAAAAAGAAAAAAACAAATAGGGATTTGAGCAATTTTATAAAACATTTATCAACTCCCCCCCCAAAAAATCACACTATACCAGTAATTATACTAACAGATGAGCTGGTATTCTAAAATCTAGAAACAAGCCATGGAAATCAGTTATATAGACAGACAAAGAAATAATCTCAAAATCAGGTAAACAAACAGCAGTTATTACCACTTACAACATTTTATTGGCATATGACAATTTACAAGGGTCCCTGTTGCATTATACATCACACTGAGTAAGAATCGTTTAGCCGTCTACATTCATTCTTATTGGGCATATTTTTACTCAAATTATAACTGAATTCCCAACACTTGATTTTAACTGTGACAAAAGGGAACAACAGTAATTTCTTGAAGTAGGCTGCAATTGGAAAAACAAATTTTGCTTTTTATATTAAAATTCCTAGGATGTTGAGAGAGATACACACCTAAGGACTGAGTCATGGCCTTCTTAAACAGCTTTCTTAATCCTTTCTGGAAGTATCCTTTGGTTCATTTTTATTTTCCTTCTCTAGGCAAAAAGAAGCCTGTTAATGCAGGTATCAGAGTTACTATATTCTGGCACTTGTAAAAGAACCATTCAGCTTTTATAACATGTCGTGAAGTGTGGAGTTAAACTGTGGTTTAAAAAAATTCACACAGGTTACTTTTTATGTGCTTGGCTCTGAAAAAGTTAACACCCACAATGGTATTCTATCGCAGTGTTTCCACAATCACAGTTCTTACTATATTCTGGTAGGATACTTTCCTCAATTTTAATAAAAGTAATCAAATCATGTATATATTTGGGTTAAAGCAATGCATTTGCACTTAAAACATAACCTCCTGACAGGACTTTTCACGTAGCTTTTTCCCCACTCCCTATTAAATAATTTCTCAGTAATCTCCCTTTCCCTGCTGTCTTATGTGGAAAAGCAAAACTGCACATTTATAGTCATGCATAAATTCAGTAACCTAACCAGTAACTGCTAAAGTAAAGCTAAATTTATTTGTATAAAATAAAATGGTTGTGAAAATTTTCCTGTCATACAGATCAAATCCATGTTGCTTCAGCATGTAATTAAGTATTATTCTGACTAGGAGAGTATTAGTTATGTCCTAATTAATGCAACACATACTTGCTATGACAGTATTTCCTCTGCTCTAACAACTTCAGAAGAACAAAATAGGAGAAATCATGCAATACTTAAGGATCTTAGGGGCATGAGCATCACATACATTGAGTTTTGTTTTCATATTTTTCCCTCTTACAGCTCTTAGCTAATGTTCCTGACTGCAATCAAGGTGCTAGAAGAATTGCAAATCATCAGTGAGAATGGAAGAGCCATACACTTAAGATGTTTAAAAGTTTACACTAACAGAATAAACATTAGCCCCTTTTAATGTAAACATATACAACTAATTTAGATGCTGAATTAGCAAATGAAATTTGACTACTTTTATCATATATGATTACAGAGCAGACAGATTTAACACTGAAATGTACTATTTTGGATTTTCATTCCTTTTATGAGATACCAGCATAAACACAAAGGTAATTCACATTTGAAATATTATCTATCTGAATAGAACCCTTGAGAAGAAAAACCCATTTTACAAACTGCAATTGAAATATGGAAAAAAAATAAACAAGTTAGATCAATGCTGCAACAAGCTTCCTGTCAAATTTTTTATTGATGACATTTGAAAAACAAGTTACTTAAAATACTACTAATGAACAGTATATTCTGTTCACCTATTTTTCCTTATGGTTAGACTACAAACTAATGATTCATCTGTTCAAAAGCTCAAATAAATATGTAAGATATGAAATCAGGTACACATCTTTTTAACGTATCAGGTTATTCTGCAGGATAATCCTCTTCCACACCAATACCAGGATTATAGGTTTTGTCTTTTTTTTTTTTAAATAAGACATTTGGTAGCAATGGGGTTTTTATTTGTATTGTTACAAACCAGTTTCCTTGCTCAAAAAATAGCTGATATCTAAGACCATGACTCAAAACTTTCAAATAAAAACAGAAAGAGAACACTGAATTTTGAGCTTAAATAATGGCTCCTAAGAATGATTTTTATAGGCCACTGTTTGCTTTCAGTAAAAAAAAAAAAAAAAAAACCAAAAAACCTCATACTTTTCAATCTAACTTTTAAAAGCTTGTACTATTTTTTTTTAGTTATTGGCAAAGCCTTTTTTTCCTTTCTTAAACATTTGCTTAGGTGTTAAACTAGCTTAGTTTACCAAAGTAACAATTTTTTCTGTGGTATACTTCAAAAATTAGTCACCCTACAATGTAGTGTGTTTGAATTAAGGAGAATGTTAAATAGATGTATACCATTAAAGTAATTAATGTGGTCTCTATAAACAATTGCCGTCCAGGGTATGTAGAGCTAACGTTTACTTCAGAATAATCATTAACAAACAGGGAGGGAAGAGAATCAGAACTTTCACAGAGCTGTACTTGACCATATCTTATAGACAAAGCAGAATTACAATGCATGTAACAAAAACAGTAAAAGTATTTTTTTAAAAGTTGATAGTTACAAATATGGTACGTAACAATTTTCTACTTTATTTCAGTACAATTTTCAACATACAGTCTACTATTTTTCAAGATATTTGAAGACTTAAAACAAAATTTCTCTAGACTACTTGCAAACAGTAAAATTTAAGTAAAATGCTTACATTCTTATTTGAAAACAAAAATCATGTAAAAAAATGGTGGGTGCAAGTTCTGTTCTCTGTTGCAATCTCACTTCAGATTTATTATTCCTATTTTTAAAAAAGAGAGAGAAAATAAAGATTAGCAAAAGTACGAAGAGTAAAAATGATCCAAAATAATCACTTTTCCTAAAAATTAAATAAATTGGCCCACCAAACCCATACATATAAAGAAAATCTGTTAGAATCACCAACAAGTTGAAAATTTCTACCTTTTCTTCTTTGCGCCTGTCCTTCTTTTCTTCATTATTTTCCATGGTCTCCTCTTCATCTTCAACAATCCCGTCCCCTTGGTATTTATCATGAGTCCATTTTGGACTGCTACCTGATTTTTTGAAGTTAAAGCGCCCTCTGCCACGCTGAAAGGTACCACGACCTCTTCCTCTTTTGGCCCAATAATCCACACCATCATCTCTGTCATCATGCTACAGAAAGGTTAAAAAACAATCATCACTGAAATATCTTTTTTTAAGGAAGATGACTATATCCCTAATAGTAAGTCATGGCAAAAACTTTCTGCAGATTGGATATGAGATTGGTACTGTTCTAAACACAACAAAACAAAACCAATAAAATTGAACTTTTTAACAAACATATACTGCATCGTGAAAGCAAGTAATTACATCTTATTGCTTAGTAACCCAAGCATTTGAGAGACCAGATAATTTTTTGGAGAATCTCAACTGCTGAATTACTGCCAATTTCCTAATTTTTACTTTTTTGCTTTCCATTATTATTTCAATGTATGTCTACTTATTCATACACTGCATGTAAATGAGATATTTTCCTCACAAAATTAGTCATAAATATGCGACAAAATATAAAAAACGTCATTACAACATTATCAGTAACATTAACCAAATAAAATAGGTGGTTAGAATTATACCTCCCATATAGGAACAGATTTTTAAAATCCTGAGATTTACATCTAAATCAGTATGTATTACACGTCAATCTTCTGGGCAAGGGAATCTCACATGCCAAATCACAACAGCATGGTCCCTAGAGTAATACTTCAACTTACTTCTTCACTAACCTAAAATACTGCAGCTATTACATTCCAATATTAATTTTTCATTAACTGTATCCAAATATAAATGTTTCCCAAATTACAAATTATTCCATTAATCAAAACAATCTGCAGAACTGAAAAGTACTTGACTTTGTGGGTGAGCAGATGAGTATTACATCCCAAAATACAAAAAGTCAAAGTTCTCCTGTAATATAATTCGATTAACTGCTGCCCACCTCAAATTCAGGTTTATACCTACAAAATGGGAATGATGCCCCTCTGTAAGACGACAGGCATAATGCCAACAGTATTGCATAACACGGAGTACTGATACTGATCAACTGTCCAAAAGACACTAAAACATTTTTTAATATATTGCATGAGCACCTTTTTAAAACATGGAATGTGCCTTTGTGCATATTCATGTAATACAGATCACCCTTCTGCATGATTTGAAAAGTTCACACATGTAATTAACAGACTGTAAGAAAGAGTTCTTACCAATTTCTAATAATCTATCAAACCAATGAAAGATGACTAGCTAAAGGTATGCATGGCTCGAAGAATGAATGTAGGAACTATCGTAAGTATAAATTTCAATGTCAGGAAGTTTAACTGTAAACCCAGAATAAACTATTTTACAATAGTCTGCCTCTCAAAATAATATGCACATACAATTACATTAATTTCAGGATTCCTTTTGGTACTAGCACAACTAATTTTATAGAGTTTGTGGGTTTTTGTTTGAGGTATTTACACAGTATTCCATGGACTTGTAGGAAGAAACAATTAAGTTTTGAAGCCAGAGGCACGGGTTTAAATCTTAACAGAAACTGTGTAACTTTACTTCCTCACTTTAAAAAACAAGATAACCTTGAAGGAACACAAATGATCTGAAAGTGCCCAGCCCAGTGTCTGACAAGCAAGCACTCAAACCATGGTAGTATTAACAAAGCTTACAGGGTGCTTATTACTAAGAATGAGGCACTGTTCGGAGCACTTTCCATGTATTTACTCATGTAATCCTCAGAACAACCCTGTAAAATACTCTTAATTAACCCCACTTTAGATACAAAGAAACTGAGGCACAGAGAAATTAAGTAACTTGCCCAAGGCTACAGAGCCAGTCTTTTCCACTGCCTCGTATGCCCATCATCCACAGAATACATTTCCCAGCTATCTTGGTGACAGTAAATGATTACCATACGAGGTAGCTAAGAGTTAGCTGAAACAGAAATAGAAATAGTGGCAAAGCTAGACACTAGAGTTTAACTAGCCATTACTTTTAAACATAAAATCATCTGAAAATAAACAAAACAGAAGCTAGAAGATTACATTTTTTCAGAGGGTATCCTAGCAGCTACCTAAGTGACATTTTGTTGCTAAGCATAATCCTCAAATTCTTACATCCAAGATTTCACTCTTACTACAATTTTAAAAAATTACTTCACAGATGATAAAGGGGACATCAGATATTCGTAATACACAGCCAAAAATATGTTAAGAAAGGAGGCCATATTAGAACCAAGACCTTCTGAATCCTATTTCTTCCTTATAGAATGATTGAGTTTCAAACAGTTAATTTATTAAAACTCCAATCCAAACCCCTTTCCCCACCAGGGATTTTCTTTTCCTCAGATGACATCAACTCAACATCAAGAATTTGCCCATATCAGTACTTTAGCACTTACTCCAACTCTTCACATACTCTCACCCCTGAACAGAATTTCAGGTTCTAACGCTGTTCTCCTTCCTGGAGTACTTATTATTGAAAACATTACTTTATCTCTGCATAATTCAAAGTTCTGAAATGGGGAGTTTCAGATAAGAAAACAATAAATGAACAAATGTTATTACTCAGGACTAGAGGAAAAACGATAACAGTACTTTAAGAACCTTGGCTTTGGAGACCAAGGCATGGGTTCAAAACCTGACCCCACTCCTACTGGCCATGTACCTTTGGTCAAGCTGCTCAATCTCTGTACCTCGGTTTTTCATCTGTACAAGTGGATAATGACCCTACCTCAAAAGGACTTTATAAGCATGAAAATAAATATATGTAAAACACTTAGAATGATGTCTAGCATGGTACATATACTCAATAAATGTTACTCATTATTGTCACTACTAAGTATTAACGTTTCATTACTATGGACAAAATTTCCATGCTTGTCGATTATTCTGAAAGAACCTAGAAGAATCTATAGTTTTCAACTTCATTTATTCTCAATTATAATTTTTATATATTTCTATTCTCAACATTAGCTGTCTGAAAAGTCTAGTAAGTATCTTTGCAGAATATGCAAAATATTTTAAATTCAAATACCCATGTGAAAACCAAAGTTGTCATTCCAATGGCTCATTAAGAACCAAAATAATTAACTTTGGGAACTGATTTTTAAGAAAAAATGTGATGTGTTAATTTCACTTCTAGTGAACATTAGTCTGTGACAAATGTACATGTACGTCTTATACAGAAACAAAGATTTTTAAATACATCCCAGAAAAGCAACATACAAAATGTTACTGCTACTTACAAGTGGCTAAATTTTTAAAGTAACACTCTTGATTAATACCTAATTATGTGTCAAGCAAAAATGATTATGTTCCAATTTAAGACAAAAATTATGGTACCAGATACTTAAAAGAATGCCATAAAAAGTCAAGGTCTGGCCTAAATTAAGTATTTGTAAAATGTGAAGTGTTAAGCAATTAATTACTATCTACTTGTTCACTTCTCACTTGCCTCAACTTTCACATCTGTTCTACTTGTCTGGCATTATTACTCTCATTCCTCATCCCACCTTTGAAAGGTTGACCTTATAATCTCTTCTCTTCATACTGGGTGATCTTGTTGTGGCTTTGTGACTGGTAAGATGATGGCTTAGTCTAGATTTTTCTCTCCATACCTGCATTAGCAATTACCTATTTATTGCATACCTCCACTCAATTCCTCCCAGGCATTTCAAAAACAAAACTTAATCTTCACCTCCAATGAGTTTCTTTACCCTATATTCCCTATCTTGGAGAGATTCCTTCTTCTCACTACCAACACCCAACTAGTAGGTCCCTGAAGAAATACTAATAAATGTTATTTTCTTAACTTTCCTCAAATTTAGCCTCTTAGTTCAGACACTCAATATTTCTCAGATCTGTTTTCACAATCATGCTTTCCTAAACTCTGCCTAACATCCACATTTATTACAGTATTATGGCCTTCCACAATTTGGCCCCTGTTTTTTCTTAACCTTCCCAAAATTACACCGACCATCTAGCCAGCTGAGTACTGGAGTTCTCTCCATCAGGATGATTCACTTCTGCTTTTCAGACTGTCAACTCAAGCATAAATTTCTCCTCACAGGAATATATGCTGTGTAAACATTATACATAATGTGTTCTGTAAAAATATATTTAACTTTTTCAGACTCTTGCTCATTAAAGTACCCAAAAAAAGGGGCAAATGGAAATCAATTTTTGAACCAACTACAATGCCCAGTCTTAAAACAAAATATAGCTCTACTTCAGAATACAGCTCTATACTCTTACTTAGTAGATGTCATGGACATTCAAGTTTACTCAAAATATATTCATAAAAAGCCAAATGAAAGACACATTTCTACAAAATCCAATACTATTTTCTCCTCATTTAAACAAAACAACTAGTCTTCCCCAAGGAGCTATGACAAAAATGAGTATTCCTGCTAATAGTTTTTGGTATTTTCTTGGTGTCTATAACATTGGATGAATCCTCTTCCCCCATGCCAAAAGAGCAGAAAATTTATATCATTATCTAGAGATTTTTTTCAGGACCCACCTCCTCTAGCTTCATCCCTTAGAAAACTACTTTAGAGAGAAGAGCATCACGAAGAACCACCAAATTAGTGTGTATCTAGCAAGTTTTCCAGAATGTAGTATTTCATCTTCTATTTACTCCAATAAAAGTTAACAGCCTCCTGAGATTCTTAATTACATGTGCTGTGAAAGAATTCTCTTTGCCTGTTCATTTAAACAAATAACTGCGATGATGAAAGGTAAATCTTAATGAGAAGTTTCTACAACTGCCACCGTCTTTACAGACAGATAAGAAACAAGTTAATGTTCTTCTCTGAATGTGGCTATCAAATCAGGTATATTTTTACTTTACCCTGATCAGCCCACAGGAGATATTAATAAAGTATAAACAGGACTAAAGGGACCCACATTTTCAAAACTTCAAATCATCTGGGTAATGAATTTTTAAAAAGGTTTCCCACATTATGGTGAAATTGTCTCACAGTAGTGGATACCTGTACTCAAATGTATTCACCCAGTATGCTTTGAAAATTAATGCAAACCAAATAAACAGAGATTTCTAACACCCACCAAGAAGTACTTCTTGCTCTTTGGGGTATATTCTGGATCCCATTCCTCTTCCTTCGGTCTCTTTTGAAAAGTAGTATTTGAGTTGTTTGGACCAGTATTTGTCCCAGCAAAAACTCCTCTGGCTCTTCCTCTGCCTCTAATTCGAAACTGATTAACATTAACAAAGTTGTTTAGTAATGAAATCAAAAGGTATTAAGTTACATGCAAACTCTAATTTTACTGCAGTAACAAAAAGCATACTCCCTAATTTCCTTCCTGAATCTCAATTTCATAGCCACTGAGGCTGGAAAGGGTGGCCATTTTATACCAGTAGGGAGGCAAAAAATTCTGCCTACTGAAAAGTTGAGTAGGTTAAGAAGAAATGCACAGTCAACCTAAGTGTTAGAATACTGCATTTTCATGGCCTGAACTAATATTTTAAAATAATCAAGCTGGTTGTTCTCCCTTTTACTAGCCAAAAGAGTTGTCTAATTCTTTTGAATTACATAAAAGAGTCCCAAGTGTTCAACTACACCATCACCATTACAAAAGAAAAGCTCTTCTCTTTCCCAAATGATCTAGTTAATGAACCCTACTAATAACCAACTGGATACGTGCTCAAAGTAGGAGTCTGAATCTAGAAATTAAAGTCAAGAAGATGCACTACTATGAAGTCATTAAATTAATAATTATAACAAATTTACAAAAACATGGAGAAATGTGTATGTTATGTAAAATAAAAAGTTATACGATTTCTATGATTGATACACTTATAAACAAGGACTTAAAGAAAACAGGCAAAAGTGAAAATAGCTGTTAATACACAAATGAACGTAAGGATTTTATTTGTTTCAAGATACCATTTCAAAAACTAAGTGATTAAAGAAATTGATCTCAATCATTAACTTTCCTTGACTCTTGGGTCTTTAAGCATTATGTACAGTTACTGATTCCAAACTTAAGTATCTAGATTGTACAGATGCTTCTAGATCTCAAAATGGCATTTTATCTTTTTCAAATTAGGCAAAAACATTTATTTTTTTTACTTTATATACAAAGAAAGCACCATCCCAGCTCCAGCCCCTCCTCATTCCCCCTAAATGGCATTTCTTAATGAAGATATTTCAAATACCATTTCACTTTTCAAGACTAATTCTGCCTATAGGGGTAATGACTGATACAGTAGACAGTATCTAAATCATATACTTTCCTTATGTACAATACTCTAAAGTTTTATCAAACAATCAAAGATTATTTTATTACTTACAAAGGTTCCTCGTGGTCGGCTAACTCCTGCAAAGCCTGAGTATTCTTTCAGTTCATGGTGAGTTTTAAATTCTTCTTCTCTTTCCTTCTTACTCTCCTTTTCTTCTCGAGAACTGGGAGAAGAAGGTGATGCTGAAGAGGATGAAGATCGAGAATGATCTTGCTCTCTACTTTTATGTTTACTGCAAAATAAATAAAGGAAACAAAAAAAAGTGCTATTTTTAAAAAGAATGACCCTGTTGAATCTTACAATAAAAGGGATATTTTTCAAGTCAAAAAAACTATCCTCTATTAAAATCATTACATAACTAAAATGATTGGGTGTTAAACTTTGACATAATCTGTTTCCATTCTCTTTCAATATTTGTTTTACATCACTACTGAAAAACATGCTATGACCTGCCAGTTAGAGACTAGCAGTCTGGAAACTTCAAGAATAAGGGTCAGTTCTTCAATATTTTTAACTTTATTTTTACTTTAACGAAAGGAAGAGAAGAGTAGGAAAAAGTAAGAATGTTCTTAAGGCCAAGTTTCAAAATGACTGCAGTTTGTACACCCTGGGTGAGAACAGTTGAAATGGTTTGGGCTGTAACTCCATTATTGAAATAAAAAGCATATGCTATAAAAAATACCAGTCATAAATTTTAAAACACAAGTAAAATCCACCATTTACCTAATGAATAGCAAGAAAAACGATTATCTATGATACTTAGTATTCCTATAATTTATTTGACTCTATGATGATCAATTTTACATGATTCTAATGCAACACTCGAAAAGGTCATACCTGCGTTAACTCTTACCACTGCTAACAGTATCCATGGAAACATTACTTTGAAAGACTAATACACATTGCTATTTCATAAAACTAGTCCTTCCTCCCCCCATCTCTCCCATGTTAAACCACTAGATATCAGTTTAAAATTCTTGTACTCTGGGTGTTATGAGTTGAAAAAGTGCGGAATCAAGCATAACGAACCAAAGTTCTTACACAAACTGTTTCTAGAAATGCACTGCATTGAAGTCCAACCTCCTGATGTAGCCTGGATAATAGGACACATTAATTTGTCATTTTTTTTTTCAGTGTTAGCTTGCTATTCCAAAGTTTTTGTCCTCATCCACCATAAGCCGTGTAAAAGACAAATACATTTTTGCTGTAAAACAAATAATTTTAATTGTTTAAATTTAAACATTCGATTACACAGTCAAAATTGAAAGCAATTAAGCTGACAATTATTAAAGGCTAATTAGAAGCTAAAACCTAACTCAGACAGTGTTAACAATTACCTGTCATCTTTGTAAGATTTGTATTCCTTGTAATCTTTTGGAGTTTTTTCCTGCTTTCTTGATCCACTGGATTCCCTGGAGCCCTTGGAATCCCCCCGTTCTTTACTTCTTTCTTTTCTCCGACGATCAATGTCATGTCGAAGATCAGCAGAATCACACCTTAATTTTTTATCTCCCTATAAAAGATAGATGTAAAATACAGATTTCAGGGAAGCTATAGGAAAAAAAAATGCATATATATAGTCAAACTTTATGCCAGTTTCTAAGCTGGCATTTTAGTATCAGAAAAGAATGAATCATAACATACTACTTCCGTACTTTTCAAAACGTACTTGATGTTCTCACTAAACATTTGTATACACAAAGGGACTGAGAAAGTTATTAAAAGCTAATTATCCAGAAAATGTCACAGATTTTTGTTTAAAGCAATCTATAATAAACTTTCATATAATAAAATGATTTAATTATTTTCCACTTAGCACATCCTTGTTAATTATCACCCCTTATCCTTCGAAATCGTTTTTAAATGACTGAACAATGGTAGAGGTTATACTCAATTGTGGGTGTAGCCATCTGCCTACAAAGTTAAAGGATCCTAAAGTAATGGTTCTCACATCATTTATTTAAGCCTCATTATCATCACGCTCTTCCCAAGTAAGTTGACCAACCCAATAAAAGCCACTTCAAAAGTAAGTGTTCTGTAATTTCCATAACATGCAAGCGCAGTATGATTAACGAAACCAACTGAGGTTGAACAAGGGTAGAAACAAAGCCAGAAAGGTATTATTCCCAATCCTGTACTCAGAATCTTGGGCCATATACTGCCCTTTCTCAATTCAGGTATTGCAACGGACATTAGTTTAACTGGGTCACAATTCACCTCCTTCTTGTTCCATTGCTTTTTCAAATACTATATAATTTAGGAAGATGGAAAGAGGCATCTAGGAATGAAGAAAAATTATACATCAGTAAGATGCTAAGCAATGTGGACATCCTTGCTAGTATTCAACAATAAGAAGTACTTAGTCTGGGAAGACCAGATATAATGTTCATAAACATTCATAAAAATGAAAGTATAAATATATCTCCAAATGATATCAACTACTCACCTATTTGCTCCCACACTAACAAGAAAAATCTAATCAAGAGCAAAAACCTTTCTATGCACCTAGTAATATGTTGTTACCAAGCCCACAAGTAACAATATAAACGAAAGTACTTTGTAAACCCCAAACTATATATATACATTAATTACATATTACTACATATATGTTAACTGTTCATTCAGATTAGCAAGATGAAGGATAAAAAGCAATGTCATATCCCTCTGTCCATCAATTATCACTATTTTCTCTCCTCTAGATCAAAATCTGGTTTGAGTAATGAAGAGAGAAGACACTCACTCACTTTGTCAAAGCACAAGGATAGACTAAATTGTGGGCAAAACAAAATTAACCAACATTGATCAAAACGTACTGAAAGTAAAAGCCAAAATTGGCATTCATTTCTTGGAATCTATTTTTCTAAAATCAACATGCCCCATGCATAGAAACCACTTTCTTTCCAAGGTCTATATTTCTTATCCAAAAAGTTAATAGTATGCCTTATGAAAAAGGTTATATACTACAAGTGTTAATAACAGCTTCTAGTAATAAAAATGCCAACGTTTTCATAACAGACCAATTATTCAACTCTGCAAAACAGATGTATTTTTCTTATTAGAAAACTAATGTCCAAGAAGCTAATTACTTTCCTGGTATCACAGAGACAGTACGCGGTGATGCCCAGAATTTGAACCAAGCAAATACTCTTCCAAGTCCCCGAACTTTTTAATTATAAGACAGTTGATCCCTTTTTACCTTGCTCTACATTTCTACTAGACTTTTACGGCCTCTCAGATAGATTAATCTACCTAGAAAATGTCAATTTCAAATTATCAATAAATTAGAGGCCCCTTAACAACTGAACTCCATTCTCACAGAGTCCCCCTACCCCAACACCAGTCATTCACAGGCTCCTTTCTCAAGTTTAAAAGCATTCTTCCCCCACAATTCACAAATATTCCAATAGTGACAGTTTTTGTTCATTTGTAAACCAGTTCTTAGAATTCTTATTTCTTAGTCCAGATCAAAAATGTCCAGTAGCATTGGAGATAACTTCTTGTTCTCTCTTCACAACCTAGATATATTAATTTAGGCACACATAAATCAAGAAATACTTATTCTGACTCATCCATTTCACCTCTACACTTTACAGAAACCCTAATATAATTTGAATCTTTGCTTTTATACTTTTCCTTTGTCTACTCATTGATTCTTTACCCTTTTCTTAGAACTAGTTTCTTCCTTTCATTAGCACTTAAAGAAATTATTCTGGGTGTGACTTAAGATACACAGTACAGTGTCAGTTTAATTTTTTCTATGAAGAAACACTATACATACTACCATAAATATATATAACGTATTTAACAAGTTAAAAATAGATGATACCCATAAACATTTTGCCTAGGCAAACTATACTTATTAGTACAACATTAACTAAGCTGAAGTTAACATAAAAAAAGAGGTTCATTCAAAACATACCTTTTGATTTTCTTCCTTAAAAACTCTCTCTTCCCCTGCTAAACGCGTATGCTTCCTCAGGGCACTTGGAGAGATGTCAATTCTCCTTAATGTAAAATAAAGTCTATTTGTAGTCATATTAACTTTATACTTCTAAAAATTCCTAAAAGTGCCTATTTTTGTAAAGGAAATGATAGTTGTTTCTCTCCCAGTCAACCAATTTAGCATGGCAAAATTATTGATCTAATTCCTAATAAACAATTAATAAAAACTATATTTATTAAAAACTAATTAAAATGCTTCAACCTTATTATTTTTATACATAAATGAAGCCTGATCTTTGAAAATACCAAGTTTATTTTAACCATCAAAAAAAGAAAAACATGTTTTGATTAAATTGAATATTATTTTAAGTGTCAATCATCATACAATTATCTCAATATTCTCAATGAACACACAAATAGGATTATTTGTTAAGTATCTCCAATATTTTTAAACATTCAGTGGCTCTTTAGTTTTATTTCGTGCCTTTCCTTGCCATTTTGAGCTACTGTCAGTTGCATCTGCTCAGTGCTTCTTCAGCAGTTGCCACCAAAACCATGCCTACTATGGACTAAGCACTGAATTAGACACTTTATAACCAATACAACTAATTGTCACCATCCTGCAAGAGGTATTGTTACCCGTTTGTAGATGGATGTTCAGAGATTAAATAATTTGTTATCACAATGCAATTAAGTGAGAGCAAGGTGTTGAACGTAACTGTCTGACTACAACGTTCATGACGTTTTCATGAAAAACAATTCTACCTCTCACCAAGCATTTTTATTTTACAAACTTACTGGAAGCAGATTAAATTCAAGGGTTACTTACTCTAGGCATCCAACCCCCTCCCCAAAATACAAACGTGGTTAACAATTTAAGTCCAGAAAGTGATAAGAATTCGCATTTTAAGTTCCAACAACCAGTTTAAATCAAATAAAACTGAAAATTAAGATACAGTAAATTACAAACTTTTCAAGACTGGACATGTTTATTCAAGGTATAAATCAAAGTTCATTTGTGTCATAATGTCTGTTATAGTTCTATATCTCTTGTATATAGTTGCAATATAATCTCGTTTAATCTTGTATAGTTTCAATAAACCTTATCTAAATAGTATCTTCCTATCAAAACAACATTTTTACACGCCCATTCAACAGTATATACCTGTGTATCTCAGGGCTCTTTTGCCGGGTACTATGTTCTTCAGTGGCTTTCTGATATGAAGTGAATCTCTCGTTTAGGGTCATTGCAGGTGATTTGAAGTATTGCTCTGTTGATTTAGGAGAAATACTGCCCAATTAGTTATCTTTAAAAGAGATTTTCATTTATGACAGAAGGGCATGTAGCAGGTGAAAAGAAAATAAAAATACTCAAGAATCCTCGTAGAAGAGAACCAAGTGTTACAAAGAACTCTTATCCTGTCCCTTTTACTTCTTGCACCTCAACAGGTTAACTGATGCAAAGTTCCTTATAGGTTCCTGTCAATATTACATATACTCCAAGAATAATAAATATATTGAGAGTCTAATTCCATTTCAATAACGCACTACACTTCCTCAAACAGAACAAAAAGAAACAATGTGAAAGTCCTTAAAGCCTTGCCAATATGAACCAATGAACTTAACTTCAAGTAACTACAGAAAACAAAACAAAACAAAAAAACTGAAGTAACTACACAGCTGGTTTTAGTGAAATAATAAAATTATTTCATCAAGAGCTATGTTGACAACAAAAAATTGGATTTAAGAAAAAACTGAGTACTGCCATTTCGGTTGGAAAAACATTTTTAAATCAATTAAACTCACTAATTACTCCAAAAATCTGGCATCTTGGCAAACCTGACAATACATTTGATATCACTGTCTTGTCTTTTAACAATTTTTAAATTGGTAATATCAACACTGACTAGTTTTTACACCATTTCAAAATATGCTGTAAATGTAATATAAAAAGACGTATAAAGTCATGAAACGTTACATTACGAAGCAAGCTATCTGCTTAACAGGTCAACATACATCTGTGTCAACTTACCGCCCAATATCCAGCACATGTCTCATAACCAATCATTAAAACTTGAAACGGCCACTACAAGGGTAGTGCCTCAATCATAATTCCATGAAACCCAGGAATTTGAGCTAGCAACTCAGTTTTTATGCCATTTTTGCCAGGAAGACAGAAGATTCAACTTTGCCTGTATCTTTCAACAGCTATTTTACTTTGAAACATGGATTTGCCATTTCAAAACATATTCCAGGACCTAGTTACAATGAAAAAGAAAACATCACTGGGCATTTTCAGCTCTGTATTAAGTAAGAGCTGTTCAGATCGGTTGTACAATACCAATAATGAAACATAACTACAGTTCTTTAAAAAAAAAAAAAAAGAAAATGAAAAAGGAAAAATTTTATCAAAATCTGATCTCAAAATTCCAGCAATAAACTGTAAAATGTGGAGACAGGTCAAAAAAGGTGAAAAAAGAAAAAATGTTAATGTTTCATAATTTATGTACCAAGTAATATGGTCATAAACTGGTTCACAAACGTAGTTATAGTCCAATAACAAAACTCTCGTTACCATGTTTAAATAATTACAATCAAAAAGAAATTCATTAACTATTCATTGTTTTGAAGTATCAAGTGCCTAAAGAACTTGCGAGTTACAAGTTTCAGCTACTGCAATGTAGAGTTGTTCTCACGTCAAAAGACAAACTTTTTTTTTTCAAAAAACAGCTTTTAAGAGCAACAGCCATGGAGATTCCTGGGTAAGAACCTATTTCACAGAAAGCTACCTTTTAAACACAAAAACAAACAAAAACAAAACCCAACTGCCCAAAAAGTAATCTTTGAAAATTATCAGTAACTTTGAGACTAAAATTACATACTGGTGAAGATAGAACATCATTAATTACATTAGTTGAAATAAAACACCTTATCATCTTTAGGACCTAAAGAAATGTCGTCATTATAATCCTAAGTAGTCACTATTCACATCATCACTACTTATCTAACATACTTTTAAGTTTCTTGAATTTTTTCCCCTTTAAAAATTCTAATAAATTTTTTTCTGGCTTATCTGTGTTATGACAAATTAAGTAACACACACACACACAAAAAAAACACAAAACATTAACACTGTGTTCAGGTCCCTTTAAAAGTTGAAAAGAAATTCTTAATAAATAATAGTAACAATACTGCCTCACTTTGTTATAAATCTATGCCAAGAGTACATTATCGCAAGTCACATGCATGCAGGGAAAGATACTCTGTAAGCACTCTGCACTTCAAATATAGCATTATGGCACATTTCAAGAAGACTTTTAGCATTAAATAAACCTATGTCATGTTTTATCATGATACAGATTTTTCAAAAAAAAAATACGTTTTAATTCTATTTAGCATTTCAATCACTTTTTATTAAATATCTTCATTGGTCTTAATCCAACAAGACTGTTTATCTCTTTCATGAAACTATTTTTTCAAAGTTTTAATGGTGTCTACATATACTTGCTAGTCCTGGGATACATTAATCATTATGCCTAACTGTTCTTTTTTTTGCAAGAGAAATCTGCAATACTCAACATACTAAATTCACAATATTAAACATACAAAACATACCTTTAACATGATGAACCAAGGACACAATGTGTTGAATAAATGACTCTGAAGTGCTTTTGCTGGCCTGTGGCAACTTAATGTGGTCAAAGATGGATCGGAATTCTTGCTCCTTCTTGACAGAATGGACAAGTGTACTAGCAAGTAGCCTGTCTTTAGTCAAGGAAGCAGGTCTGGAGCATATCAGTAACAAACACACACACACAAACAAAATATACCATTGGTTTGAATATGAAAATGGAGAATTATGTTCAGAAAATAAAATAATTAACCAGAATGTTAACGAACCACCCAAAGATTATTTACTGGGTATCAACGTGGAATTACCTGTTAGAATCATCGAGAGGAACCGGTGCCATTTTGAGTTTGACTTCAGGACGGTGAGAATCACTGGCTATCATTTTGATCCTAAGTGGGCTCTCCTCTCTGAAGGTAGACTTTTCTCGTGCATCCAGATTCTTGTGTAGAGGGGGACTGTAATCAAAGAGGTCTTTGAGCTTTTCAGACTTTACCTGCTCAGGTGACTGAGTTTCTTTCTTTACTGTTATTCTCTCAGAGTTTTTGTCGTCTTCCTTGTGCTTATCTTTTGTAGTACTAGGCCTTTCCACTACATATCCAGTCTCTTTAAGTTTATAATTTTTTTCTTCTCTAAATCCATCACTTTCTCTATTGCCTTTCAATGAAACTTTGGACTTGTACTTGGGTCCTTCCTCCTCAGTATTCCGGTGAGATGTAGTAGCAAAATTTTTACCCTGATCTGCAAGAACTGACTTCCTGAACTGTCTGTAATCCTCTGTCTCCTCTGTGTCATCCCCTTCTGAATCATTAAACTTTTGTTTTCCAGACTCTTTATCACTGAAGTAATCTAAAGCTTCCTGATCTTCCCATTCTCCCTCTGCCCTCCCTTTCTCTGATCCTTTCTCCTTGGGAGCCTCTTTATCCCTGGTATTACCCCTATCAAGCAGGAATACTCTAGACTCTTCATCTGTGAACCTGTGAATAAGCAAAGAAGAGGATGGTAACTCTGGATTGCATTCATTGCAGATCACTTGCATTCTTAAATGTGTTGCCCAATAGCACAGGACCAGTAATAAGAGGAAAAAACCCTACTGAAAAGTACTTTTTCAGACTCCACTTTTAAAAATCATTAAAAGCACCCATAAAGCTTATGTACTGAGTTTTTAAATAAATTTACATATTAGACTTTCTAAAGTTTTAAAAAAAAGTAAAGCCATTCTCAAAAACCTGCTCTAGTCATAGTCCACAATTTTGCACTACCAACCCCAAATTTCCAGAGATTCTATAATACACAGCACAGTTTAATGTCAGAGGCTAAGAACCACTAATAAATGATACACTTATTTATTAAAATTCTACTTATACTCAAAATTTCAGACTATTTCACTTACTTAACTACTAATATAAAAATAAGAGTTCACAAATGTGAACAAACACCACTGTAGTTAGTATCAGATATATAATAATCTTCCATAAAGCACAAAATATTTCATAAATACTTTGCAATAGAAAATTGTTTCTGGTAATATTAAGTAGAAACTATATATTAGTTCAATAAGAAAATTAGTTTTAGGATATACTGCTCCATACCACAAATAGCATGCTTGCTCTATTTCCCCATTTATAAATCAATCATACTATCTTAGCAACCCATTTTCATTGTTTTCTGGCAACTCTTAGCAACACTTGAAAAATTAGAATTTGAACCAAGTTTCTCTCTGAAATGTTACTAGAGCCAAAGAAATACCACTTATCTTTTCTACGATCAGGCAGATTTATTAAATATTGGCAGCTAGGATGTTCATAATACCATATGAGAACATGTAATATAACTGCATTATTTACGTAGGTCACGTTATAATGGTAAAGAGAACAAAATAAGCTTCTAATGTCTCACCGCTTATAGAATTAACCTCTGTAAATTCTTACTGTTTTTACCACACATTAACAGTTAGTTATGCTTTATGCTACTACATTTCTCATTCACATTCTTAACTCTGGACTGACTAAAAATGGGTAAAATGAAAAGGAGGAGTATGAATTAGCTTCTTTTAAAACACTTCACTTCCAAAGATAACTAGATGTAAGTAAAAACAATTTGGAGTTATAAAGAAATCATGAGTAAAACGAGCTAAATACACATCACAAAGCAATTTTAAGTCTTATAAACCCCAACTGAATTCAAAGCACAGAAATATTAATATTATAACCTAAATTCTCTACTTCAGTTCTTACCTTTTTAAGAATTTTCCTGTTTTTGCAGTCTCCTGATCTCCACCATCAGGATAAAATGAGGAACGTCCCCTAGCCTCATCTCTTGGAGCATTCTGTGGTGTGATTGTCTTTGCAGGGCTTCTTCGTGAAGGGATGTGATGAATTGGACTATTCTGTGAAGGACTGTATCTACTAGATCCATTTCCAACAGAACCAGACCCAGACCTTTCAGGACTATGCTGAATGGAATGTGAATGCTGAGAGGGGGTGTTTTTTGCAGAGTGGACTGTACTGAGCATGGGGGCATCAGAGCAAGATGAACTCTGACTAGGTGGTGTAGCGATTGGTGAAGGACTATGGGGCGATCTGGGACTATTATCATACGCTGAAAGGCCAGGCCAAATATCACCAGATGTGGCTGATGATTTATTAAACTCATCCACAGATTCAGAAGGGTCATGTTCAAATGTATCTTTCGGTTCCTCCTGCGATTTACTTTTCAGAGGACTCTCTTCTTGGGGCTCCCCTTCAGCTTTTTTGGTTTGTTTTTCCTGAGACCCTCGTCTTTTAGAGACAGGAGATTTGCTATACGGGGACGAAGAACGAGAAGACGATGATCTTGGAGACCTAGAGGATCTATATGACCGGCGAGATCTGCTTCGGGATCTTTGAGAAGAAACAGATCTTCTTTTTGGACTCCTGGAACGTGAACGACCTCGTCTAGGACTCCTGGAGTGTCTTCTATTCCAGACAGGTCTATATCCACCTCGATGATATCTACCTCCTCCTCCTTGGTAATACCCTCTACCCCTTCCTCTGTACCCATAAGGTCGTCTCATTCCTCTATTATTTCTGTAATCTCGGCGATAATCTCTAGAATAAATACGATCTCTACTACGAGATCTTGAATATGTCCTGGAACGAGACCTAGAACTAAAAATGAAATAAATATCAATGCAAGAATAATAAACTATTCTGTCCTACTATTCTAAATACTTCTGGTTAAATATAACATGAAAGTAAGTTGTCAAAGCCAAAAAATGCACATTTTTTAAAAGCCCTTATTTATATAAAAGTAAAAATTTACTGTTTTCAATGAAGAAAGACTCAGTTCTAAGGTAAATATTGAGAAAATAAAGGCTTTAGGAATGAAGGCACAGAAAACGGGAAAAAATTGACGTCCAACAATAGGACACACTAACAAATTACAGTACATTTATGCAGGCACTTCAAGTGACAGTGTAATGAGTATGTAATGCCATGGATAATATAAAAAATAATAAACTGGTATTAACTTTTAATGAGATTACAGTCACTTTCATTTTCAATTTGTGGCTTGTTTTCTTTGTTAAGTATGCACTACTATTTGAAGAAAGATAACTGGAGTTAATCATTTTTATACAAAGAAGAGACTTACTGAGACCTCAAAGTCAGAAATGAGAAACTATGAAACAGTGTAATTCTTACACATAATCCAATTTATCTCTTCATCTCAGCATTATAGCCGTCCCCACGTTATCTGCAGGAAATACATTCCAATACCTCCAGTGGACTAACTCTAAGATAAGGATAACAGATCCATTTCACAGGGCTGAGAATAAAATACCTTAATGAATTTAGCACTGTGTCTGTGTGACCACTTCTTAAATATTAGTTGGTACAATTACCGTTATTGAATAAATTAAAAGCACAGTGATTCACCTGTATCTCTTCTTCCTAGAGTGTGATCTTGATCTTGATCGAGAACTAGACTGTGATCTAGATTTTGATCTTGAAGAATGTGATCTAGAATTGGAGCGACCCATTTCTTTTCTCCTAGTCAAATGAGAGAGAAAAAAGGTTAAAATTGCAATAGAAGTGAAGAAATTTTACATTACTATTTAACTTATTTACATACAAATTGATTTTATAAGATATAAGTTTCTCAAAGGACACTATTCACATCTATTCTTTTCAAATGAGTACTAAGACAGTCAATTATCCCTGACTAAAACTATTTTCACCTGCATGGCAGGCACTGTAATACTGAAGACAGAACAGAAGTTTTCTATGGACTGCCCCACCAATGTGCCTCAATTCAAAACAGCAGCAGCTACAGAAGCCAGAAAAAGCAGTACCAGACTGCAGCAGTATGTTAGATGTTATTCTGTGCCCAATACAAAAGCCTACCTCTCCTGTAAAAAAGATAAATATCAGAGTATTACAGATAAGGAACCTGAAACAGAAAATACAAGTGGCATAATACTAAAAAAATAAAATAAAATAAACCTACCCGACAGTCATCATAAGTGCTTTATGGCCTTGAAATAGGACTAAACTGACCACTCCATGTATACAATACTGCTTGGAATGGTGCATAGTCTCCTAGTAGAATAAAGGTCACTAAGTCTCTGAACAGCTGGAGCCATGGCTCTGCTTTCAATAGTCATGACTGCAGAATAAAATGGACTTATGTGACAATGCCTAGTTCACCCTGTAGCTTTCTGGTGAGAAGATGAAAAAGGATAAAAGATGAAGAAACTGGAGAGATTGCTGCAAGAAAGAAATATTGAAACTACAAGAAAAAAGAGAGCCTTGGGCACCAGTACTTTAACTCTTCTAAACACTACCTAGTATTTAATGCAATATAACCAGACACCAGGTACAGGAATCAGTAACAGTTCTATAAAATATACTCTTTACAAAACTAAGCATATATATATGCCTCCCAATTTTATTTCTGCTACAACTATTTCCAAATTTCTACTTACTATACAAAATAAGTAACTGTTGCCATAAAAATCAACTCACTAAACTTTCCTAATAGCCTGCAACTGGCATATATTTAAACCATTCCTCCTATAACCAAACATGTCTTAAGACACAATTACTCTACTGACCTAGCTTCAGTATTATTAAATAGTATTTAAAAGTACTGAAACAAGTTGATAGAAGAGGCAACAATGTCTACATACTTCCTTACAAAAAAGCCATAAATGACAGATTCAAGAGGTTTCAAATATTTATTTCAGAATAAAACATATCTTCAAAGAGACATATACCAGCTTTGTCTTCTCTTACTCTTAATTCCAAGTTAAGAAATACATAGACAGTACCTTCCTCAGAGCTGTGAGGATTAAATGAGTTGATACATGTAATATACTTAATACAATGTTTAGCATATAATAAGCAATCAACTTTAATTACTTTAACAGCCGCATAACGGGGAAAAGTGTTGTTATGGAACTCCTCTTGGATGCATAAAGGAAGATGAGTTAAATAAGCAGAGTTACTTATTTTGTCTTGTTCTATTTTTAAATAGCTTAGTGTGTTCTGAGTCTTTAAGTAGATGTGTTTATAGAAGTAGAAGCAAACACACAACCTATTACCAGAAGAGATAGAGAATTTTTTCCTGAAACTGATTTTTAAAATCTGCCTTACTTCATACTAGCCACCAATATAAAACAAAAGCTTCAAACCACACCACTTTTAACCTGTCTAAATCATGAGTTCAGTAGCCACACTTTCTCAAATAAGCCAAAACTGAAAACTAGAAAAATGAACGCTATTTACCTTGGGTTTAAGCAGGATCAAGCAGTCAAGTGAAGTCTTTGAGATACTGTAAAATTCTTCCTGCAGAGAATGTTCTGAGAAATTAAACTCTAAATTCAAATTCCTAGCAAAAAAAAAAAAGTTTGAATTATGGTAAATTAAATATCCACTGTTTACAATGCATCATACTCAGCACTGCAACAAACTTAATGAAGGCACTAATTATTTCAAAGAACAGGAAACTGATTTGGGAAATAACTTTTTAATCATAAAAGCTTAAAGGAACTTAAAACTTCTTTTGTTTTAATCAGAACACAGCAGTGCATTATGAAACTAAAGCACCTTTACTTTTTAGTTTAAATATCTGAATTCTAACTTTAGCAATTTGGGCTTTATAAAACAAGTTATGCTGTCATCTCAGAAAATTCTAAAGTGGCTAGCATTAATGTCATTTTGGTACATCACAACATATCATGTATCAATGGTTAGTATTCATAATGCTATAGTTTATACCTCATCTGAAGTATGAGTTTATTTTAATGCTTTTATTTTTTTTCTCTCCTGGCCACTTCCTTTTATATAGTTCAGTTTCATTTGAAACAGATTTTTAAAATTCACTTAACAGCCATGACAGTAAATCTAAACTTTGGGCTTAAAAGCATTTTGATACTTGTATAGACATTCCAAAAAAAGAACCACCTTACGGGAAATAAGTATCTATTGGAAGCCAATGCTCTTCCTAAACTAATTTACCATTACTATGCAAATAAGTTTAAATTTTGCACAAAGTATTAAGCTGTTTCAGTATTTACTGAAAAGCTTAGCCTCATGAATAATATTCAGTGATTATCAATTACGTACAAAAGACAGTCAAAAAAATACTAGTGGAGCAGAAACTAAACAATACAAAACTGAAACATGCCTATACTCAAGGAATTCACAAACCAGCTTAACATGAAAATCTATGAATCTTACCAAGTTATTGATTCAATGAAAAAAAGTAATTAAAAATGGAAATACAAAGTAGAAGAAATAAGATTAAACTAGTGAATCAAGACCATGTCCCCTCAATACCCATGGCCCTACAGCTGAGATTAAGAGATTTGAGGTTCAAGATTGGAAGGATGAATAGGAACGTAGTAATTAAGGGAAACATCAAAATAAAAAGTAGCAAAAACATGTATATATAACTATGTATAAAGCACTGTGCTAAGTATTATGGGACACATGACTATGTAAAAGTTCCTGCCCTCCAAAGAAACTAGAGGAACAGAAATCAACAAATCATTATGATTTAAACATCTAAATAAACACCAACCATGTGCCAAGAACTGTGCTAGGTGACTTTAAATAAAATCACCTCATTTAATCCTCCTAATCTCATGAGCTACATATTTAACCCCATTTTTCAAATGAAGAGAACTCTAAACTTTCAGAATTCATACCAATTTATAAGGTACCAACACATGCCAGGCACTATTATTCTAGTATTGAAAATACAGCATTTTAAGTGAGACATTAAGTTCCCTACTCTCCTGGAGCTTATGTACAAGCTAGGGGAAGAGAGAAAACAAAAAAACACAAGGTGATGTGTTAAGAGATGGAAGGGAAGACTAAAGTGGGTCCTTAGCCCTCTTTACAGAGATAATTGTTAAGCTAGAGATGAGGAACACTGCAAAGATCCATGGAAAGGAAAGCATTCCAGGCAAAGAACATAAATGTAGCAAATTCAGGACAAAAAGACCAGTAAGAAGGTTGAGGCAGTGTGATCAGGAAGACGGTATGAAGCAAGAATGAACCAAATCAAACAACATCTAGTAAGTAGGCCAGAGTAAAGAGTCTAGATTTTATTCTAACTGCAATTAGAAGGCCCTGGAAGGTCTGATCTGTAGTCACAACATATTTACATTTTAAGATAGGTGCTGTGTAGAGCGAGCATGAACATGGAGAGACCAACAGGGAGACGAATTAGAAGGCTGAAATTCAATGGTAACGGTTGGCTGGATAAGGTAGTAGCAATAAAGATGGAAAAAGAGGCAAATTCAGAATCTGTTTGGAAGTACACAGTCAACAGTACTTGCTCATTAATTGTTAGTGGTGTGGAGCACAGGAAGTAAGAAAAAAAGAAAAATCAATAGTGCCCCGAAATTCTAAGTTTTGGACTCAAGCATCTGGGAGACTTGCATGTTCAGAGGAGAAAACCGCAAGATTTGTTTGCCCTTTTAGGTTGCCCATGGTCACAGAGGGTAAAGAGTTAACCCATAATTTGACCAAGATCTCCTGATCCCAACTCCTGTGCTCTCTTCTCCAATACCATGATAAGTGCCTGATGTGGCCATAACCTATACATGCAATTCAAAATGAGAAATCAATCTTCCCTTTATTACAACCAAGATTATAAACAGACTGTAGAAAGAGATAGGGAATAAATTGCTTCATGCATCTTTATCCAACTGATTCACCAACCACTGAGGAATACAAGAAGATAAATGTCTTTATTTAAAAAAAAAAGTTCTTAAATAACAGAGCCTATTATTTATGGAATAACATAATGTTCCATTAGAACACAAGTGATGAAAAGAGCAAGGACAACTGGGTTCAACAAAATATACAAGATGAAGCCCCCTAAAGTAGATTCTATAGGTTACCCTACCAAGCAGAGTTGAGCCAAGTCTTAATTTTAGCGTATTTTGGGGAATTTGAGCTCCAGATAACTGTAAACAAGTTATTGCTATTCACATCTTTAATAATCCTAAACTTATTCCATGACTATTACTCTAATAGACTAGGTTCAAAATCCTGGCTTGACTGTTAACTAGTTGACATGGACAAATTACCTTCATCTCTTTCAGGTTCAGTTTCAACAGGTATAATATAAGGGTAGTAAAAGCACTTACATATAGGTTTAAGATTAAATGAACTAAACTAATGAATGTAAATAGCTTAAGGTCTGGCACATGGTATGTACTCAAACATTAGCTATCATTATTGGTAAATCTGGTCCACTAGTCTTTCCTGCAGTTCATCTAGTAATTCGGCTTTGAATGAATCTTGTAAGTTTAATACTTTTGATATGGCATTAATCGGCATTATAAAAAAGTCTTTCAAGAAATGCTTAATAAAATGACTGGAATTTTGCTCTAGAACACTCCACAAAAAAGCAAATAATATTAAAATTGGTAAATGTTGATTAATGATTAAACCTAGATGATAACAGAGTGCATTATTCTCATTAGTTTTGTGCTTGAAAATTTCTCTAAATAAAGGCTTTAAAAAAGGTTTAGTCAAATTTTTAGTTGTATCTAGCTCCTTGTCATCCTGTTAAAAAAAAAAAAAAGACGCACAGAACTGACAAAAGAATAGCTGCATTCTAGACAGGCTGTGCCTCTTCCTGCTTCATGAGGCCTTAAAAAGTATTCTAACTTTTAGCCTCCATCTAGTAGGTGGAGAAATACTAGCTCAAGTAAAAATTAAAAGTTTTGAGAATTCCAAAATAATACACTATTGCAGGTCTGTAATATTATCACATTAATGTCTGTAGATTGGGTTTTTCCCCCCAGTCCTGAAGTACAAATAAAATATTAAATGCTTAAGACTCTGAGATAACAATGATGGCCATTGTTTAAGAAGCTGCAGCTGAAAAATGAACAAATTCATAACCTACAACTATAACCTAAACATTTACACTTAGTACCCAGAGATAAACTGGACTTCTTGAGTCCCTTATCTACTTCTGTTATTTAATAAATCACTGCAAATTACACAGAATTCAGCTAGTGTTCAATGATTTTGAACGCAGCTTCTGGAAACTCCCAATCCAAAGCTTTACGTACAACTGAAAAGAATTTCTCCATTTCTACAAGTCTCATCACAGCTAGTACAGCTAGCTGCCCACAGTCATGTAAAACTCAACGTATAAAAACTCAACAAGACCTGAGCCTACAAATTACAAAGTTTTTAACACGCCTGTCTTCAAGTCTTAAAATACGATTGTTCTTCCAAATTAAGACTCAGATCTAGCCAAAGAATTTGCTTTGCCACCATTTAAATTATCTGAATCTAGGCGGATTCCGGTGTTTACCACAATATAACGATGAAAGTATGGTATTCTCAAAACAAGATGCTAACGCCATCAGTACATAGGCTTTAAGTTGTTCACCATGAGTTACTTTAGACACACAGTCCTTCCCATCAGTTAGTTATCCCAAATTGGCTAGGACCACATAAAAGGGTAAATAAATTGGTAGCGGTTTCTCCTATGTAGTTCTTTATTGTCCAAACAGCAGCCTAACTATTCCAAGACAGTCCAATCGGAATGAGAATTCTTATAAAGAAATTTTGTTTTGCTTTTTAATACCAAAAAAAAGTAAAAGGAGTTCCTGGACAAAGATACAAGTCCGAAGTAGCAAATCTCTTTACATTATTTTTTTTTATCGTATTTGCCTCCAACTTTAGTCGTAACTTTTTTCAATTCTAAAATGCTTTTTTTTTAAAGTTTTGTGTGGAAAAGTAGTTGCCAGTACTGCTGCTAATTCTGATTTTAAGAGATAAATCTTAAAAGTAAACAAAGCCAATTATGGATTTAAAATGAAGGCCAAGTCCCTAATCTCAACTCACCACTCTCACCCATTCATACCACCAACTGTACCAATCACGGCTGTGACATTTCTGATCCTATACACTGGGCTGAATCACTCGCGGAAAGGACGTGGCTTCGCTTGTACTACTGGAGAACTGCCCTTTAGGCCCGAGGGTGGCAGAACCATTCTTCGATCCATCGGCTCAAGACCGCTGCCCAAGCTAGGAAACAGTAACTAGGCACCAACTCCCGGAGTTAAGAGCGCACTTTCGCTTCAAAACAGACAGAGTTGCCAGGGGAACCCGATTAGATCAACCCCGATGAAAATTTCCCCACAACACCGAAGGCCGGGATCAGTTACGAGAGAGCAGAACAAGATCCTAAGACAAAGTAGGGTAACAAAAATAAGGCGTACACAGAGCTTGTAGCCTGGGAAAAGTAACTTAAATACGACGCGAAAAGGGGTTAACCTACCCAATGCTCTTTGCTGCAGGTCACAGTTACTTTACCAGAACCCCAGAAGCCAGGAAGAAAGCTGGCGATTCCAGCCAATGAGAAGCGAACACAAGTTGCACCTCCCGCCGCCTCGGGAGCCGTAGGCGGGGAAGGGAGAGGAAGCAGCGCGCGTGCGCGGACCGAGCGTTCGGTCGGGCGCGCGCACGGGTCCAGGCCGAGGAAATGGGGGAAGGGTTGAAGAGGGAGGTGTGCGCAGGCGCAGGGGAAGGCCGCGCGGTCCGTGGGTCTCCAGCCAAGCTCGCAGCCGCGCGCGCGCGCACCGTTCTCGCTACTCACCCCAGCCCCCACCTTTTCGGCCTGTAGTGCCTCGAAAACCTGAGGGCAGCTGACGAAGAAACGCATAAATAACGGCGCAAAGTCTCCCGGGTTCTCCTGTCGCCGCCAACCCTTCACTACCAACAAAAGATTCAACAATATTCGCTCCTCCTCGACATTCACTGCCCTTTGAGCCATCTGAGTGCAACGTAAGGCCTACCTGACAGGCCGAAGCACGGTTCCCGGGACTTATCTCCGTTGTAACTATACAGCGGCCATTTCCCGACTCAAGCACGGGAGGAAAACCATAGAGGTATCTTCGACGCGCTAGCTCCTCTCCGTCACTTCCGATTTGGGGCGTGGCCTCCAGTGCCGCTAAATATCAGGGCAAGCCCCGCCCACCTCTCCGCCCCTAACCGGCTCCCTGGCCGCTATTAAGATATTGCCTGAGGCTTTCTGGGAAGTCGCGTGGCTGGTCTCGCGCGATCTGGCGGCCCCGCCTTCGGGCCTTTAGCAGCCGCCTCCGCCAGAGTGGCGGTAGACAGTGGGCGGTGTGTTTTGGTAGGCCGAGAGGTCGTCTGTCCATAGAGTGTGATGCGCTGGCGTCTCTACCTCGCACTGAGGGGACCTCCCGATTTCTCTATCGCCAGCACTTTTAGCTTGTCTGGTCCATTTTTCTTGTGGGGCCAGCTCAAACCAGGTCAGAAACAAAAAGACGATCTCACGCTGAGGACAAGTCGCGGAGGCAAGCGGCGGCACTGTTCGCATACCGCGTCTCCCTGTGCCGGGAAGCGCTGAGTTCTTCTCGGACGCCAACGGGAAACTAGGGAGTGAGGCTTTTGCTTTAACAGAAAGTACGCATTTAGAAAGTAAAAATGGTCACAGTCTAAGTCCCTTTCCTGAGTGGCGTCAGACCAACTCTAGTACCCCTGTCGGAGTTGACGCCGCAGTACTCCGAAGCGGCTTAGGCCGTCTCGGCGGTTTGCGTCAGAGGATGCTGCTTTTCCTCCGACGCTGCTAAAACATTACCACTTAGGCACCTGGGAACCTTGGCATGAGCGTAAAAATAAAGCAGAGCACGAAGCTTAGTGAACGGGGGTGCCGGCCCAGAACACAATTTGATCTGCCAAAAACAAATCAGATTACCTATTTATGGCAAGCTACCTTTGATTTGGATAGAATTTCAAATAAGAGCCATAGCACATTTCCTATTAATACTTACCTGAGCTTCGCTTAATAACTTAGGGCCTGAAATCGTTATTACTTTGATATTTAGGGACGTAAACTGCCTTCAAAGAATTCAAAGCTGTAATTAGCAACCAGTCTTCTGTTAGTTAAATGCAGTCCGGTATTGGGCCCTAGGGGTGAATTTAACACTGCTGTAGGGCATTCTCTCACAATCCAATTTACCGGCTCAACTGAAAAAAAAAAACACCTCAATTTTCATGGGATGAATTCTCAGTTTTCTCTTATAGTCTAGCCTGCGCCTTACTCCACCACCACCACCATCAGCATACCATGTGAAAGCAGGAATTTTTGGCTTATGTGTTGCACTAATAAGTCCCAAGCATTTAGCAGGTGCTCAGTAAATATTTGTTGAATGGATAAACTACATTAAAAGAAAAAAAAAACGTAACCATTGATTGCTCATTATAACTATACTATTCTTCCCTTAAGGGGAGGGAGGGGGATACTCCTCAGGGCTAAAAGCCCTTAACCATTTTTTCAAAATACACCAAAATCTGACAGAAGTGCTTTGCAAGCTAGGATGCTATTTTAAGCCTTTCTCTGCAATTCTATAGCAAATGTATTGAAAATAAAGTCACCTTTCTATCTGAGGCGGTATAAGCACAGTATGCTAAGCTTTTAAATAGCCTGAGGTAATAAAGAAGGAGACACATTGGAACAAATAGTTTAATAAATTAAAAGCAGTCCAGACTTCTCTTGAACTAGGCCCATTTGATATATACTTGCTTTTACCTACCTCCAAAATTGAAGGATCTTGAATTTAGATCATGTTTTATGTACTTTACTGTATTATCTTATTTACTTTCAAAATCTGAAATTCCACCATTACAGTTCTATTCTTTGCAAGGAAAATTTTGTTTCCTGTTGAAAATACAAATAACGTGCAAAAGAACATAGGGGAAGTATCAGGAGCCCATTTAACCAAAGGACATTGGATTAAAATAGAAAATCGTCCCAAGAAGAAATATAAATTGTAAACAAATGACCAACCTTACTAATAAGATAAAGGCATTCAAAAGGAATACTGAAATATTTTACATTTAATAACTTGGTAAACTAATTTTAACTTACAGATTATTGACAGTTTACTGTAAATATGTTTATAAAACTCCTTAGACTTTTGGTTTTGGCTTGTTTTGTTTAAGATAATTGAAACAGAGGAAAAGACTTGATATCTGAAAAGGACAAAGAAGACAGGAATGAAAATGGATTTGGAAGGCTCCACCACTAAGGCAAACTCCCTCATTCTGCTGGTTTTGTTTGTTTTTTGTTAGTCTGAACAACATCTGAACTGTTTTGGCTGAACTGTTTGGCTGAACAGCATCTGAACTGTTTTCTTGTCTGGGGAAATTAAAGTTGAGGTGGGATTTGGAGTCCTCCTCTTCCCACTCGCTGAGAATAGTGACACTGGAAACCCAACAATAGTAGTGAGAAGCAGTGAGAAGTAGTGAGAGGAAATGAGGCCGACAGAGATTCCCTAAGCAGACTGGGTGCAGGTCATTGGCTATTGTTTCTGCAGCCTCCTCTGTTCCCATTCTTCCCAAGGCTTTGCATTGATTCCTTTTTTAAAAAAATTGTGCTAAAATATGCATTGATACTTTGAGCTATCTGATGTCTTTCAGTAAATTTGTTTTCTGGGTGAGTTAATCTGGAGTTGGTTTCTATTGCTCACAAAAAGGAACCCTGAACTCCATGTCTCTGAGTAAAGGAAGTTTCTATATATGAGGACATTTTCCTAAATTGTCTGCCAGTTTTTCCATGTCTGTACTATTGAAATAAATGGTTCCCCTTACCTAATCTACTTCATATCCTACCGGTCAACACAAGTTGACTGGGTTTTTTCCCCACTCTCTCTATCCTCTTTTGCCTGCTAAGAATGTGCAGGGATTTTTTTTTTCCCCTCCCAAGGTTTAAAATTCCTTACATTATTTATTCAAGAATTATTCATTAAGGTATTGGTCCTTAATAATTATCTTTCCAGTTTGAAAAAAAAATTAAAATATCAAAATGTGACTGTTAATCATTGTTCCCAAGTCCCACTAAGATTAATGTGCATCTTTTTCACAAAGATTATTGCAACAAATGGAACATGTAATACTTTTGAAGTTTTCATAAGAATTCTTTGCCCCAAAATTATGCCAGCTGGTTATTTAATGTAACTACTAAAGAGTAGAGAGGAAAGTGCACCTAGAATGAGGTGATAGAATTATAATTAGATTTGTCACCAAAAGTCATTTCTTCCTTGAGAAAGGTTATAAAAGAACAGAGCAGTTCCCTCTTTTAAAGTGGTTTTGCAATTGCAAACAAATATCTCTGTGTCTGTCCCCTAAAAACTCTTAAGCTCTCAGTTCTACCACACAATTACGAAACAAAACAAAACAATTTGTCTCACAAGCAAAGGGCTAAACTACATAGGGAAAGGGCTCAAAAAATTTGGTAATTTCCAAAAGTGGTGAAATACTACACTGGGGGAGGGAGACAGTAACCCTTTGCTCTCCAGATTTCTTGGGGTGTTGACATTTTAGCCTCATTACTTATTTTGAAAGAACTAAAAATTAAGCCTGATGTAGAGAAGGAGCCACCACAGATATTGATAAGCAGTACTGGTTTTCCTCAAAGTATGATATATAAGATTCATCTCATGAGAATAATCTGGGTTGCTTATTTTAAAAATAAACTACTCCACACACTTACTGAACACCTCCCCCCCTCACACTTATTAAAGCAGAATCTGTGAGGACAGGCACATACATTAAAGTTTGAGAACCACTGATTTATTAGGTACCCATAATATTCCAGATATCATAGGAATAAGACATCACTGCTGCTTCTCAGTTAGAACTCAAGATCTAGCAGGTAGAGTGTAACTCCCAAAACAGAGGAAACAAACAAACAAACAAAAAACAACTTCATAGGAAGAGTGCCAATGGGGAAAAATTTTAAAGAATTGGTCGGATTTCACCACTTTTTCATTCATTCATTCATTTAACAAAAACACATGAAGTATGTTCAGTATTCAGGTACTGAGCCAGGTACTTGGGAAAGAGCAGTGATAAAGGATAACATTGGCACTGCTCTCAAGGAGGCTGCCACTCTAGTGAGGAAGACACAGAACACAGGTTAACAGAACACAAAGTCTGGTTCTGATAAGAAAGTGGCAGAAAATAAGAGTGGGAGACTTCCTTTAAAGAGGGTGCTTCACCAGGAAAGTCCTCATAAGATGAGATTTAAGGGAAGAACTAAAAGATAAAGAGTAGAAAAAATAGGAGGAAGAACATTTCTGGGGGAGAGACTGACCTGTTCAAACTCCCAGGAGCAGAAAAGATCTTATGTTTCTGGAATAGAAAGAAGAGTAGTGAGCATAATGAATCAGGAGGAAGGTACTTCAAGGTGAGGACAAAGAGGTAAGTGCAGGTCATGCAAAGCCTACGAACTACAAAAGTGGTTTGGGTTTCATTCCAACTGCAGTGGAAAGTTATTGAAAGATTGTAATCAGAGGTATGACATGATCTATTTGAAAAAGAACATTCAAGCTGCTGTCTCTGAGAAATGGATTGACGGTGGGTAGGGAGACCAGTTAGGAGGCTGTGTTAGTAGCTTAGGTGAGGTAACAATGATTGTTGTGGGAAAAGGAAAATGTAAATAATTGTAAATATACTTTGGCAATGGATTGACAGGACTTGCCGACTGATTGGGTTAGGGATTTAATGAAAGAGGAAATAGTGTTGCTACTTAGGTTTTGGCCTTGATTCACTGGATTTTGATATTGTTATGATAATTGGGAAGATTGATGAGAATGATAGGGAAGAAAAGAATGAACAGGTTGGGAGAAGGAAAGGAAATTAGGAATTCCATTTTTAATATGTTAGGTTTGAGAGGTATGTGAAACATCCCAGTAGAGAGGCAGGGTATGAAGTCAAATATGTGGGTCTGCAGTTCAAAGGAGAGTTCCGACTTGGAGATAAACTACAAAGAGGATACTTAAACTCATAGGATGACAGGTATAGAAAGACAAGAGATGACCCACAACTGAACATCAAAGAGTCCCAACATTTAGAGATTTCTTAAAAGAGGAGGAGGAACCAGTAAAGGAGACTAAGAAAGAACAGCCAGTGAGATAGGAAATAAGTGAAATCAAGTTTATTCTCTATTACTGTGTAACAAAACTTAGCAGCTTAAAACAACAAACATATATTATTTCACAATTTCTGCAGGTCAGGAATCTGAGAGGGGTTATCTGGGTGGCTCTGGCTTAGGGTATCATGAAGTTGCAGTCAAGCTGTCAGCTGAGACTGCAGTCATCTAAAGTCTGGGGATTCACTCCACCATCGCTCATGTGGATGTTGGCAGGATATCTCAGTCCCTCATCACGTGTACCTCTCCATAGGATGCCTGAATATCAGCAGACATATTGCTGGCTTCCCGCAGAGTTAATGATGGGAGAAAGGGAGAGCTCAAGACAGAAGCTGCAGTCTTTTCTAAGCTAATCTCAGAAGTGACACCCATCATCACTCTGCTGTATTTTATTGGTTAACCAGACTAACCCTTGCTGCAGTGTGAAAGTGGACTACAAAAATGTGTGAATACCAGGAGATGGAGATCATCGCAGACCATCTTGGAGGATGACTACCAGACCAAGAGAAACAAGTGCTTCAGTGTGTGAGGTCAAAAAGACGACAGAATATGCTTCTGGGCATTTTCGTCTGCAGAAATCACTGAATGAGTGCAGTAACTGCAACCCACTGAACTGAGCTGGGGAGGAAACTGAAACATACAAACACCGCCAACACCTACCAGCGACTTCAGCTCACACCCATCTACCTCTCATGTTACAACTTTCCTTCTGATTTCAGATTACTCTCCTCTATCACTTCACAACAACTCATAACCCTCCTAATACTCACTTATACCAGTAAACCTCAGGTATTTTTAATATAAAATACAACCTTATTGTAGTATTTATGTATTTCTTAACCACATGTATAAAACCCTGCTACCATTTTTGTTAGGTTCCTTTTTTTTTTATGTGTAACTGATGAAGTTTTGTAGTATTATACCCCAAACCTATTTTTCCCCAAAGCCCTATGGTTTTTATTGTGATTTTGCCTAGCACATTGATTTTTTAAAAAAATTTTAATTGCAGTATAGTTGACTTACAATGTTATGTTAGTTTCACCTGAAACAGCAAAATAATTCTGTTACATATTTATTTCAGATTCTTCTCCATTATAGATTATTATATTGAATATAGTTCTGTGTACTATACAGTAAGTCTTTGTTGTCTATTTTATATATAGTTGTGTGTATCTATTAATCCCAAACTCCTAATTTATCCTTCCCCTCCCCTTCCCCTTTGATAACCATAAGTTTGTTTTCTATGTCTGTGAGCCTGTTTCTGTTTTGTAAATAAGTTCATTTGTATCAATTTTTTAGATTCTGCATATAAATGATATCATATGAAATTTGTTTTTCTCTATCTGACTTAACTTCACTTAGTATGATAATCTCTAGGTTCATCCATATTGCTACAAATGGCATTATTTCATCTTTTTATGGCTAAGAAATATTCCATTGTATGTATATATATATATATACATATACATATATATATACACACTACAGTTTCTTTATCCATTCATCTATCAGTGGACACTTAGGTTGCTTCCATGTCTTGTCTATTGTAAACAGTGCTGCTGTGAACATTAAAGTGAAGCGCATGTACTTTTTCGAGTTAGAGTTTTCTCTTGATATATGCCCATATTGCTAGATCATATGTTAACTCTATTTTTAGTTTTTTAAGAAACATCTATACTTTTTCCCATAGCAGCTGTACCAATTTACATTCCCACCAACAGTGTAGGAGGGTTTCCTCCACACCCTCTCTAGCATTTATTTTTTGTAGGCTTTTTGATGATGGCCATTCTGACCTGTGAAAGGTTATACCTCATTGTAGTTTTGATTTGCATATCTCTAGTATTTTGTGATGTCAAGCATCTTTTCATGTGCCTATCGGCCGTTTGGATGTCTTCTTTAGAGAAATGTCTATGTCTTCTGCCCATTTTTCAATTTGTTGTTGTTGTTGTTATTGAGTTGTATGAGCTGTTTGTATGTTTAGAAATTAGGCCCTTGTCCATCTCATCATTTGCCAATATTCTCTCCCAGTTCATAGGTTGTCTTTTTGTTTTGTTGATGGTTTTCTTTGCTGTGCAAAAGCTTGTAAGTCTGATTAGGTCCCATTTGTTTATTTTTGCTTTTATCTCTTTTGCCTTGGGAGACTGTCTTAGGAAAACATTGCTACAATTTATGTCAAAGAATGTTTTGCCTATGTTCTCTTCAAGGAGTTTTATGGTGTCATGTCTTATATTTAAGTCTTTAAGGCATTTTGAGTTTATTTTTGTATATGGTGTGAAGGAGTGCTCTAACTTCATTGATTTGTATGCCGCTGTCTAGCTTTCCCAACACCACTTACTGAAGAGACTGTCCTTTCTCCATTGTATGTTCTTGCCTCCTTTGCCAAAGATTAATTGATTGTAGGTCTGTCAGTTTATTTCTGGGCCCTAGCACATTGATTTTTTTATGAAAACATATGTTTCATTATAGCAGAACTGACAATATAACATTCAATATGTAGTCCCAATTTTAACAATAAGGAAGTTAAAGCTTGGAGAGGTAGCATAGCTTGCCAAAAGTCACATGGAAACTAAGATTTTATCTAAGGTCCATCTGTCTGTAAAGACCACCTTCTTTCCACAGCAATATTTATCCACATCAACACTTATAATAGAGTAATATTAGATTAACCTGACCTCAAGTTGTTCCTGTTATATGCAACTTGGTTAATAGTTCCCATTCTACGTAATAGAACATATATTCTAGCATATGTACATATACATACATATTTCTCTGTTTGTCTGAACTGTTCTCTTATTACCCTAAAATAATTTAGACATTTCAGTGTCCAAGTAATGATTAAATGGTCTTGCTAGATGAATGATGTGTGATGTAACTTTACCTTAATTAGAATCATAATTGTAAGTATTAATGTTTTCTTTCATTTCAGATTTCCTTTTTCATTTATGCAATTAAGGCACAAGATAAGGAATATTATTTACACTTCTCCCTGTCCTACCATGCTTTCTCAGCAATGATAGTGTTGGGATTATCCAGCTCTAGCTCTTACCTGGACCATTCATCACATGTATCACAAAACTACTTACATTAGGGAAAGCTAAGTAGTTCCCAGATCTGGACCACAGTGGTGTGCTACACAAGGGTGTGCAAAAGGATAGATGTGAAATGAAAATCTCTGGGAGAGTTTCAGGCCAGTATATTTATTAGTGCTGTAAGAAAAGACATGAGGGGGTGGCTAACAAAATGTGCAGAAATTGTCAACTCACTGGTCCAAAGGGACTATATAGTAATATTCTTACTCAAGCCTAGACATTGCAAGGGTGAATTTAGGGTGCACATTAATTGCAAATTAAATGTTTAAATCATTGGAAAAATGAGGCACCAAGGGTATATACAATGAAATGATAGATATGGGAGAGAAAGCAGAATTAAATAATCTCTCTGAGAGGATGGCATAGTTATAAATACATGAATTACCTGCCCTCAGACCTTCCAGAGATAAACAATTCTGTTGATGCTTAAAAAAAGATCAAATTTTGAAAAGTAGATGAAATCAACTAGATGAAGCATGATGCCATATTTTAATCTGTTTTTCAGGACATTTTTTATCAAAACAGAAAATAATCAGTGCCACTCCTAAATTCTCTGTTCCACAAAACATTAGGTTGTGCTCTTTATGAAAATGCCTGACTCTGGCCCCATGAAACTAAAAGGATTTAAAAAGCAAATGTAAGAAAGAGGAATAAATCTTCATCTAGGCTTTAAAGTTACTGAGAGTTGTGAGATAAATCCAGGTAATGAGCAAAATTCTGGCTATCTTTGTAAATGACTTGCCCTTTCCAGTATAAGTTATATGATCTTATACAGGATCATAATAATTTTACCTTAAATGTTACCTTAGATATTCTACAAGCATTATTAGAGATCAACAGTTTGACTCTCCATTCTGTAGCCATTCATAAAGAAAAACTGCATTAGAATTTTATAATGAACTAGTGAAAAATTATGTAATAAGAATATACATATACATAATCATTTTGTAACCAATTTCAATGCAGTACAATTTTTCTTTTTTTATGGAAAAGACAAAGCTGGCCATTAACTACTTAATCTTATTTCTAATAGTTTCAGTCTCATGTTTAGTATATATTTACTTACCACCACAGGAAATAAAATGTTATATACTTCGTTCTGTAAAATAATTGTAGTATAATTCACCAAATCTAAAATGCCAATTGTTAAGATGCACTATTATTTTAGTACCAGTAAAAAAGAAAAGAATCCTGCACATGAAGTGTTTATCAATTATTATATGCATCTCGGTTTTAGAGTTGTTAAAATGTGCAAAAAAGTACATCCTAAAGGTAATGAAATAGTGGTTTTGATTATATCGTAAGTTTAATTTTTAGTGTCCATAATAACTATAGCAATTACAGTAGAGCATTCGCATAACAAATTTATCATGAGTTTATTTCAATTTATGTTTCTTTGATTTAGAACAAGTTTTCCACATAAGTTAAAATATAAAGAAACTTCCAATTTGTTCATAATTCTTTACTAACTGCTATTTAAAGAAGAAAATGAGTGAAAGAAGTGAGCCAAGGAGAAAGTGCCCAAACTGTGGAAACAAATGGAAAAATGACTAAGTCCGTCATAAAACAGAGTGACCAGAAAGTTATCAACTCATTCTACACCTCAGAAATGGTAAGAAGTAAACAACAAGAAATTTAAAAGTTACAAAATTTAGTAAACTGATCTTATTAAAATGACTGGAAAAAAAAATTCTCTTAAGCCAAAGAAAAAATTGGGAAAATTACTTTAAAATATTCGAGGACATACAGTTAAGTGGTTAGCTTTCCTTTGTCTCTCCAGAAAAGTGAAAAAGGGTCAAGTTGAACAGCAAATAGAATTATCCTTAGTATTAAGGATTGGGCGTGGATTGGTGAAAATGGAGGTTAGTGGGAATGATATCTATTAAATAACTACTTTGTGCTACATTCTGACTATTACTTTGTGAATATTGGACAATATTCTCAAATAACCCTCAGAGAAATGAATTCTTAAGCTCCATTTTATTGATAAAGAAACTGATATTTTTCAGTTTAAATCAAAGCCAATGTTCTTTCTATTACTTTTTGGTTGAGAATTTACAACATTCAAGTGGGAGATTATAAACTCTATCCTTCCAGATATGTTTGAGATTAGGTCAGGAAACACTGTTGGGAGTATCTTGTGAGCATTTATTCTTGGAAGCAGTCTGAATGGATGTCTTTCAAATTACTAAGCAGGTCTAACCTTTTGGAAAACTACAGAGTCATTTGTGTCTGTATTTGAGCAGTTCAGAAGAAAGATGGGTCAAGCCTTTGGATTTTTCCTTTGTAGCTGAAGATCACTCGCTCACTTACCATTTTGTTTGAAAACGGCTTGTCTCTGAAGGTGAGGTCAGTATTTACAAGTTGTCAGTAGAGGCTTTCGTTATGTTTACTCTTTTCCTCCTCAACATTTAACATCCTGATGTAGTAAACTGGAGCAGTGGTATGAACTTGGGTCTAAAAAGGCAGTTTTGGTTTGGTTTTTTAACATACACAGACACATTTTTTTCAGATTCTTTTCCATTATAGCTCATTATAAGAAGTTGAATACAGTTCCCTGAGCTATATAGTAGGTCTGTGTTGTTTATCTATTTTATATATGGTAATGTGTATCTATTAATCCCAAACTCCTAATCTATCCTGTCCCACTCCCTTTTTCCCCTGGTAACCACAGTTTGTCTTCTATGTCCATAAGCCTATTTCTGGTTTGTAAATAAAATTTGTATTTTTTTTTTAGATTCCACATATAAGCAACATCATATAATATTTGTCTTTGTCTGACTTACTTTACTTAATATGATAATCTCTAGGTCCATCCATGTTTCTACAAAAGGCATTGTTTCATTCTTTTTTACGGCTGATAATATTCCATTGTATATATATACTACATCTTCTTTATCCAGTCATCTGTTGATGGACATTTAGGTTGTTTCCATGTCTTGGCTATTGTAAATAGTGCTGCTGTGAACATTGGAGTCCATGTGTCTTTTCAAATTATGGTTTTCTCCAGATATGTGCCCAGAAATGTGATTGCTGGATCATATGGTAAGTCTATTTTTAGTTTTTTAAGGAACTTCCATACTATCCTCCATAGTGGCTGCACCAATTTATATTCCCACCAACAAAGTGGAGGGTTCCTTAAAAAGGCAAAGGTCTTATGGCTGCTTAGCTACCAGCTCTTCAGGAAAACAATCACTAAACTTCAGAGAAAAATAATGTTAGCTTGGTCCTAGCGAACATCACAAAGAAAATACAATAATAACAATGCATTTTTGAAAAACTCTATGAAGACAAGATTGTCTCTTTATTTTATCTATTAGTTAATCCAAGTGAGAATTATGGGAAAAAATCCTTTAAAAACTCTCATTAAAAAAATTATGTGTATATTTGTACAGAAATAGCCAAGAAGAATAAACCTCAAAATGATATGGTATTTCTATTTGGATGCCTACATTATAGGTGATTTTTAAACAATTTTCTTCCTTTACTTTTCTGTATTTTCTAAAATTTCTACAATAAGTGCACTTTCATAATACAAAATTTTTCTTTTAATTTTAGATCATTTAATTTTACTTGAATTGTGTAAGATAATGAGGAGCTAAGAACTAAGGAAGGATGTTTTGTTGTCAGTGGTTCTTATAATTCAGGTTCAAAACTACTTCAACAGAGAAAAATAAAATATCCGTTAGTGAATTACATTCTTGATAAACCTAATTTTAAATTATTGCTAGAGGGATATTTGCTTTCAGAGAGAATCTTTAAGTTTGTTTATTTTTCTCTTCTTTTTTCCTAATGATTCCTATATTTCTTTTTTGTTTCATGAATTTTCTCTTGAGCAAGAAGGAGAGTACTGTAGTTCAGTGAGAAAACAATAAATGTTAAATTGTTTGCTTCCATTTAAAAGGAACCTATATACTGAATTCCAATCAATCATGATATATATGCCAAAAAATGGCTTGATCTTTTGCAAGGCAGTTATTTTCAAAATTTGTTTTGTCATACTACGATTTGGCTAGTTAGGTTAAATAACACCACTGGCTTATTTTTTAATTCCGTTTTAGAAAGGATTGTAAAATCATGGACCTGACTTTGTTTTTCTAGTGTTTGTGCCATTATTTTTTTTTAATCTCCTTGACAAACAAAAAAACAAACAAAAGCTTAACATTGTACTGTAGCTAGGTTAATTTCTGCTAACACAAACCCTCCCAGTAGCTTTGACAGGACATACCAGTTTCCATCAATTATTCCAGGGAGATTTTTCTGGCAATGGCACATGAGATGATCTGTTCCCCTCTCCACGATGAGATGCTCATTGTTTGAAAAAAAGTTCATCAACATGCTTAAATATCATTTAGGAGCAAGAGCCATAAAAATATTTATCATTATTGGTCATTTACAGTTTATTCGTAGGGATTTAACTGGCAACCATATGGTATAAAACTGAAAAGTGGAGGGGGAAAAATAGAGTAAAAGTCACTGGAAAAATATAACTTAATCTCCATATGTCTTCAGTACATATTAAGTTAGTGAATTAGATGTTAGTGGAATGAGATGAATGTTCTACAATAGCAGGTACATATATGGAATTTAACACAAAGGTAACTTGAAATTTTACTCAAGAGTGTATGTTGAAGGACAAAATGAAGAAAGTAGTAATGATATTGTAATTAATTGGCAAATGTTCTAGGGAATATAGGCTAGGCTGTAGTAACAAACAGACTCTAAAATATATAATGGCTCATGTGGAATAGAGGCTTTTCCTTTCTCAACAGTTCAAGGCAATTGCACTATATTAGGTTGGTAAATATTTTCTCAAGCAGTGATTCAGGGCCCTAAGCTATCTGTGGCTCCCCAATCTCATAGGACCCACGTATAGAACTCAAGATTACACCAATCTCCAAAGGATTCACGGATAGAATTCAGGACTGCCAGAGTGCTTGTGTAGGAAACATTCCATCCCTGTTAACTTTGAACCAAAATGTATCGTTTCCTTTAATTGTGAATGTAGGCAAAAACCACAGAAGTATGAGCAGCACTTGCCCCTTTGCCACAAACAGAAATCACATTTTCTTTATCATCACTGTTGTTGCAGAGCTTTCAAAGAATCATTTATACTCAGCGCTCTTTCAAAATTGCAGTGGTTATTCTCCCTAGGTCTTGTACTTTAATACAAAACAAAAACAAAAACTTCACTGTGGTAGGCAGCCTTTAGGATGGCCCCAGTTTTCTGGCAGTCATGCCTTTGTGTAATCCTCTTCCAATGAATAGAATATGGCAAAAGTGATTTGATATCATTTCTGAGATTAGGCTATAAAAATTTGATGGGTTCTGTGTCCTCTCTCGGAGCACTTGCTCTGGGGGAAGTCATGCTGTCATGACATGAGGCAACTCTATAGAGAGGTCAATATGACAAAGGACTGAAGCCTGCCAGCAGCCATTTGAGCAAACTTGGCAATGAATCTTTCCTCAGTTAAGCTTCCAGATGATTGTGTCCCTAGTTGTCACCTTAATGTACCCTTTTGAAAGACTCTGGGCCACAACCACCCAGCTAAGCTGCTCCTGACCCACAGAAACCATGAAAAAATGTTTTAAGCTGAAAATTTTGGGGATAATTTGTGATGTAACAATAGATAATGAATATACACACACATTATCATATCACTAATTTTCTAAATATTCTAATAATCATATTCAATATAATTTGTTTCCTTTATAATTCTAGTATACATTTAAAAAAACATTCTGCAAAGAAATCCAGAGGCTTCTAAAGTGTGCCAGAGGAAGCCATGGTGCAATAAAGATTAACCCTATGTATGGCCTCATTGTTGCCTTGTGCTAGCTGGCAAAAGGAGAAAAGAACATGGAGGAAGTATACTTGTTTTTTATATTGGCCTAGAAGAAGAAGACCTCATTTCTGATCATATTTTATTGGCGTGAACCAGTCACATGACCACAACTTAATGCAATGGAGGCTGGGAAATGTAGTCCTTGATGAACAGCCATTTGCTAGCCATTGTACCATATAAGGGGAGGATATATTTTAGTGGATAGTGCCAGAGCAAATGCCCAAAATATTGAGAGAGGCAATGAAAATAATATCTACTAGAATAGAATCTTAAAACTCATTTGAAAAAAAAAAAAAAACGCAAAGTCAAATGATGGAAGCAGATAGCAATGACATAAACCATATTCCATGAAGTGATTTTTATTCCAGGTGATAAGACATCTATAAATCTGAAGACATGGAGAACTAAGTTGGGTCCATCATCTAGATCAGAAAATCAGAAATCAAATTCCTCTGTAGTGTACCTTAAGAATAAATTTGTGAGGTTATGAACACAGAACACAGGGCCTACTATGTAACAGAGACCATAGGAAGTACTGGGGAAAAGGAAATTACCAAAAATAAGAAGACCCAGAGTTTTGGATAAGAGAAATGGCTTGCCAAGTAAATCCATAATGTTCTCTTCTAAGTACTGTGACACACATAACCACAGGGTGCTAACAGCAATGTGCCGACAGCAAAATAATTCATAATTATTTTTTCCATTTCAACATGCCTTGGGTTAAAAAGATGAAGTTAAATTGGAATATCAGGCTCCAGCTGTTAAATAGGGTAAGATTCCTCTGAGGATCATTTATCTAGCCTTCCCAGGATTCCTGAATGCAAAAGCAAAGCTGTCCATCAGTGTTTACAGAAAGCTTTCAAAAGAGTCCAATCTCTTGCTAATGGGGGAATGGCAAGGAAAAACTCTTAGAAGTCCACCATGGGGTTCTATACACATAGTGTTCATGTGAAAAAATGAGTGATCCTATGAACATTTACAAGCTGATTGATGACTAGTGACTCCTGGAGAAAAATCCTGACACAAGGAAGCTGGGCTGCCAGTAGCTCATTGGATACTTTGAGATTAGGCAAATCTACTCTTTCCTTGGACTGTGGCAACCCCATGCTCAGGTACATGGCTTGATGAGCAGGTGAACAGAGTGCAGGCTGAATCTCAGTCCCATTTAACCCTTTGGCTGCACATTGTGGTGCAATCATCTATATAACCAAAGTCATAAACAGAGACCATGCTGGAAGTTCCTTGGCAAAATAGCACCTCTCCCCGATACACTTTCCTTCTGAACATCTATCCCTTTGTTACCCTCCCCTCTACAACTCGGAGTTTTTAGCACTATGTCTATCCTTCTTACTTAGCCAACAGGACTATGCAAGAATTATATTCAGTTTTATAATGTTGAATATTCATTCAACAAATATTTATTGATATATTGTTCCTTGGGCAAAGAAATGAAGTATTATATATTTATGAAAATAATGATAGGAAATGAATTCTCAATGAACACAAGTAACTTCACATCAAGTAACTTATAAAACTAAAATCTATATTTCATTGAAACATCAGGCTTTGTCATTGCATAGATCAGAAAAAATATGGGAATGAGTGGTTGTCCCAGGTCTATTTAAAGAAACATTTAATTTTCAAGAAGTCTTCTTCAAAAGGATCTGACACTTAGAAAGATACTAGTCCTGGCATTCTGCCCAGTTGACAGCATTTTTGCCTCTGGGGTAAGTTATCCAGACCGTCCCTTCCTTCAGTCAACAGTTTAAAGCTGAGCTTCTCGAGCCTGGTGTCCATACACTGGTGATCTGCACACAGTTGTGCAGCATTTTGAATGCAATTTGTTATTTCCAGTGTAGTCATGTGAACTGAGATGTTCCTTCCTCCTTCTATCAGGGGGTGGGAGGGTGCTCACCATTTGTCCCAGGTGGTTCTTTTTTTTTGGGGGGGGAGGGAGATAACTAGGTTTATTTATTTATTTTTAGAGGAGGTACTGGGGATTGAACCTAGGACCTCCTGCATGCTAAGCATGTGCTCTATCACTTGAGCTATACCCTCCCCTCTCCCAGGTGGTTCTAATAAAGCAAATGGTCCTGGAACCCAGCAGCAGCAGCCTCACCTGGGCACTTATTAGACCTGGAAATTCTCAGGTTTTGTCACAGAACTACTTAATCAGAAATTCTGGGATGAGGTTCAGCAAGTCGTGGTTTAACAGACCCTCCAGGTGACTGGAATGTACACTCAAGTTTGAGAACTACTGTAATAGACCCATTCCCAGTTGATTAAATGGTCCTTATATTGTAAATAAGCTCAAGAAAGAAATGCTTTTTTTTAATTTTTAAAAAAATTAAAAAAAATTTTTTTGGGAGGGAGGTAATTAGGTTTGCTTGTTTATTTATTTTTTTAGAGGAGATACTGTGGATTGAACCCAGGACCTCATGTATGCTAAGCATGTGCTCTACCACTTGAGCTATACCCTCCCCTCTAAGAAGCTGCTTTTTAACAGGATAAGCTTGGGCTATTATTCCACAGATAGGGTAAAAGTCATTTCAGGAGAAATATGATGGATCTGAACAATGGGGAAAATTAATATTTGCAGATGCAGTTGGATGTGCCCCTAGGTGACTTGAGGAGGACTGGCTGCAGCCTTCTCTGGTAGAAAGACTGAACTGAAATCTGATCACTTGCCACTGCCCCTCCAACATCTGCAAGGGACCAGAGCTCTCCCTCTTTTTTTAGAGCCAGTGAAACATAGAATGAGGAAAGCCACTCTCAGCAATCACCAAAGTTGAGAGTTAATGGCAAAATATGAGATCTATTCTAGAAAGTTCTCCAGTAAGGATAGGCGCAGGGGGTGGTGTGTGAGTGAGACAGGATGGAAGGGGACAGGGCACAGCTATTCAAGAAATGACAGCAATTTAACACCAAAATGGTGGAAGAGTCAACTCCCATTTGGCCTTGAGGATTAAGATGGCAGGAGGTTTGACTTCTAGTAGACCTTGAGCTTCATTATATGTTCATTGTAATAGTGTGATAAATAACATGCCTGCAGGCACCATGACAAAAAGCCAAAGAATGGGCAGTGGCCCAATTCCTGGGAATCCCAGCCCCTTCCCCAGGGTTTGGAATGGTCCCACCTGTAGGCATGTAAAGCTACCGAGCCCAAAAAAACTGGCAACACCACGCCTAGCTGCCTTTTTTCTGCTCCTTCCCTTTCGGAGATGGCCTGTGCTCTGTCTATGGAGTGTGTACCTACTTTTTCTTTAACTTGAGCACCTGATTCCCACACCTCTTTCCTTGCCTTACACTCTATGCAGTATGTATATCTTTAAATAAATCTACCTTTACTCAGCTGTGGCTCGCACTTGAATTCTTTCCTGCATGAAGCCAAGGACCCACACCTGACGGGGCACATCCCAGGGGCTCCACCAAGACCTGGGACATGGCCCTCCTCATGCCTCACATCCGTTTTCCTGTATCATGAGGACACCAGAGAGCAGAGCTTCAGAAGGGATAATGAGTAAGGACAGAGGGTGGAGAATATGAGACACTGAAGCAAAGTAGGAAACCCTCAGAGACCAGAGGGATTTTGCCTACCTGTGTAGTTAAAGTCACAGATCCCAGTTCATTCTAATTCTGTCACTTTAGGAATGATTTTATAGTCAAAACTGCTTAGACCGCATTACCATTCATTCTGGGAAGACAGGTGAGGTGATATTTCACCTGGGAAGACAGCCCCTCTTTCTGATCATAGGCAGGGCTTTCTCACCTTCATACTTCATGCTGAAATTTCATCAGCTAATCAACCCAAAGGGCTGGTAGACTATTGGCCTGACTGACCATCGTCGCCAGCAATGTCTCTTTGTTTTCTATGAAGGACATGGAATAAATGGAGCACTGCCCCAGTGCCCTCGCCCAGTCCTGCTGTCTCAGGACCCCTCGCCCCACTCCACAGAGAGCAGAGTGGTCTAGAATCCAGTGACAGCCCAGCATGAGACCTGGAAAGGAGGGCTGCCAGGTGTTTGTTATTCTTGTCAGATCAGGCCTTTTTAGGACTAGAATGAAGTGAAGAGTATTGGAAATTCCAAAAGAGAGAATATTCACATGTAAGGCTAGTTCTAGGCTAGCTGTTGCCTTGAGCCAGTTGTGGGCAAGCCCACAGGCCAAATGGAGCCCTCAGCCTGCTTTTGTAAATAAAGTTCCATTGCAACACAGCCAGGCCCATTCATTTGTGTGTTATCCATGTCTACTTTCTTCTGACAACAGCAGAGCTGAGTGGCTGCAATAAAGAATGTATGGTCCTCGGGGAAGAGCAAATAGGGGTAGGAGACTGAGAGGTACAAACTATTATGTATAAAATAAATAAGCTGCAAGGACATATTTTACAACATGGGGAATATAGGCAATATTTTATAATAACTATAAATGAAATATAACTTTTAAAAATCACTCTGTTGTACACCTGAAACTTATATAATATTGTACATCAACTATACCTCAATAATTTTTTTAAAGTTTACAAAATTATCATAAAATGTCTGAATAAAAGCTAATTTTTGCAAATTCCAATTAAAAAAAAAAAGAATGGGCTCTGTTGACTAAAATAAATGCACAGCCTAAAAGTTGAGAGTTATGTTTTATTTGGTGGGAGGACTCGAGCTGGGATGACAGCCTCTCAGATCGCTCTGAGGGAATGCTCCGAAGAAGCAGGGGAGGAGCTAGGATATATAAGAGCTTTACAACAAAGATCAGGTAGTTGGAACAATAAAAGATTACTTATTATCTAAAGAAAACCAGGCATCTCAAGTTAAAGAATTTAGTGCTTTTCTACATATGGGAGGAAGCAAACATTTGGGCTCATTGAATTCATTCCTTTGACAAGCATCTAGCTATCTAGGGCCAGTATTTTGTCCTTTATTATTCTGAGTCCACTCAGAGTGCACCATTGTGAGTGGCTGCAGAGGCTGGGCTGCAGGCTTGTCTTCACTGAGGGGGTGGCGGCAGTGGCTGATGACTTAATGGCTTCAGCATTCTTTGTTTACTGATACTGTTTGCAGTATTTTTCGTTCACAGCTCCATCCCATGCTTTGGATCCTCCTCTATTGCTTCCACCATAAGGTCAGTTGTCAGACCCCAGCAGCCAAAATGGCGAAGCAGATCCAGAGCAAGTATGCTTTCCAGGAAGCCTTCCAGTGCAGGAAATAAACTCTTAGTAGTCGATTTCTCAGTGGTGGGGGCCTTGCAGAATGATCAAGCCTTTCTTTCATTCTCTCTCTGAAACGTATTCCATCATGGTATTCCTTGAAATAGATGTGGATGACTGTCAGGATGTTGCTTCAGAGTCTGACGTCAAATGCATGCTAACCTTCCAGGTTATTTTTTTTTTCCTTTCTTTTCTTTTTTTGGGGCAGGGAAGTAATTAGTTTTACTTACTAATTTTTATTTTTAGAGGAGGTACTGGGGATTGAACCCAGGACTTCGTGCATGCTAATTGCTTGAGCTCACTTCCCACTTCCAGTTTTTTAAAAAAGGGACAAAAGGAAGGTGAATTTTCTGGAGCTAATAAGGAAAAACTTGAAGCCACCATTAATGAATTAATCTAATTATGGTTTCTGAAGACTTGACCAGCCATTGGCTGTTTAAAACTTGTAGTTTTTTTATTTACAAAAAGGAAAGATCAAATATGAAAACTATATACACAATTGCCATCTGATATGTGACAATAGAATATTAACTCTAAAAAAAAAGAATGTATGGCTTGGATGAAGGCAGTCAGAAGGTACAAACCTCCAATTATAAAATAAGTAAGTACTAGGGATGTAATATACAGCATGATAAATACAATGAACACTGCTGTATGTTATATATGAAAGTTGTTAAGAGAGCAAATCCTAAGAGTTCTTATCACAAGGAAAAATTTTTTTCTATTTCTTTAATTTTGTATTTGTATGAGATGACAGATGTTCACTAAATTTGCTGTGATAATCACTTCATGATGTATGTAAGTCAAGTCATTATGCTATATATCTTAAACTTATATAGTGCTATATGTCAATTATATCTCAATAAAACTAGAATTAAAAATAGGAAAAAAAAAGCCTAAACTATTTTCTATCTGGCCTTTTTTAGGAAAGAGTTATCTGATGTTGCCTTAGACTTAACTATAACTCTTGGGTCTTGGAAGTCATCAAAGCCACCTCCCCTCTCAAGCCACCCTGTCCATAGAAGGATCTTAGTTATAAATTGTATGCCTAGGCCACTCAAGATGGGTTTTCTCTTGTTTTTTGGACAGTCCCTGTTTGACCAGTTTTACCTACACCCTACTCACATGAACATACTTGCCACCCGCCCCTTAGTTCAGAATGGCTGCACCAATTATTCTATTAAAGGGAAACATCTGTCCTCGTGATGGTCTTTAACCTGAGTGGTCGTGAGGGATGTGCCCTCACTAGTTTCCCTGGTAACTGACAAGCCAACCTGAAGTCAGATCCCCCTATAAATGGTAGCCTCCTTCACCTCTGGAAAGCAAAGATTGCTGTTGTGTTCTGCCTGCCGTCTGCTCATGGTGGGGTGTCGCTCCAGGACTGTGCTCCAGATGGGTAAGCTCTCCTATCTATTAAACTAAACTCTACCACTGAGCTACACCCTCCCCCCTCTTAGTCAAATTCTTGCTAAAAGAGAGTCATTATGAAATGGCAGCCTCATTCATCTTTTCTACAAGATCTATAGTACAAAAAACCTGTATTAGCTATATAAGAATTTCTGTGTAGGAAACGCATGCTAAAGAGTTATGGGTAAAGGAGTGGGAGTGGAATATCTGCAACTTGAATGAATAGAACAGCAATACAAATATAATGAAAGGCATACGTGTAATTTTAAATACACTAGTAGTCACATTAGGAAGTATAAACAAGAGCACTGTAAATTGCTCCCATCCTACCGATGAAGACAAAATGAAAAATTACAACATACTTAAAGCTCACCAGAGAGCTAAGGTTGAATACCTAATTCAAACCCCAAAAGCAAAAGCCCCTCTTGAAAGAGAAATGTCCTAACAACTGCTTTCATCTCGGATGGGACCATGGGGAACAAGACAATGCAGGGAGGAGGAAGCTTCCTTTGATGAAGGTAAAGAGAAAACAGCTGAACTTACCATGATTTTGAAGATGATCTGTGGGCTGACGTGGCTATTTAAAATCCCTGGGAGACTCAACTCCTTTCCATGGGCTTTCATGCAGTGCTCACGAGAGACTGGGAGCAAACAGAGCTGAAACATACAGTGGCTGAGGCACATGTCCTGCTGAAATCTGAGGGCACAACCAGAGAATATAAACCTACAGGCACTTTGCCTCCTTGCACTGATGATCAGAAGCCTCAGCTGGGTGAGAAGCAGTTGTGAGAGAGGTCTCCTCCCACTGAGGCACAATGAGGGGCCTGCTGCGACGTGGGAGCAGGACAGAAGAATGAAGATAAGTCCTTTAGGCATACAGGCCCCAAGTATGCCAAAGAAAATGTTCTGATGCAACCCTTGAATAATTCAAAGCCTGTGGTGAGCTTAATTTAACTAAAAGAATGACAAGGCCCAGGCCCAGCCCAACTACAGACTAGACTGACTCAACCTCCAACACTAACATCCTGATGGAAAAAGATATGCCCCTTTCTGGATATAAAGTTTATTTCAGCCTCTTCAACTTATGCTACATCCTGTATTTCACCAAAAATCATGCAGCATGTGTTAAAGAACATATGACCATATTAAGAGGAAATCGTCAAAATCCAACCCAGGTAATGACCAAGCTGTTGGAACTATCAGATAGGGACTCTTTAAAAAAAAATTATTACTACTGGATCTAGCTGAATAGGTGGACGACGTGATTAAACAGATGGAGTATTTTAGCAGAGACATGGAAACTGTAACAGAGTCAAAGAATAAAAAAATAATCTCAGATGAGGAATACTTTGGTAGGCTTATCAGCAGACTGAATACAGCTAAGGAAGTCATCAGTACACTTGAAGTCAATAGAAATTATGGTAAAACACAAACAAAACAAAAAAAAAAGAGAAAGAAACAGAGCATTGAGATCTCTAAGTCATTGTCAAATGGCCTAACTTGTAACTGTGGTCCCAGAAAAAGAAAAGGGCAAACAAAATAAGCATTTGGAATCTTTTAAAATGATAAAATACATCAGTCCACAGATCAAAGAAACTCAAAGATTTACATACACAAAGATTCAAGAACTATAAACAAAGAAAACTACACCGAGACATCATAATCAAACTGCTAAAAATAAATAAAGGAAAATCTTGAAAACAACCAGAGGAAAAGATAATATATTACCTAAAGGGGAACAATTACACAAATGACAGCTGATTTCTCATTAAAAATCATGGAAGCCAGCAAAGTGCTGGCTGAAAAGGTAAATGCAGTTGTAATTTTGTTAAATATTGCCAAAATTCCCTCTAAGAGAATTGTACAAATTTTGAAATCCCACCAGTGACGTAAGAGGGCCTATTTCCCCCCAGCTTTGCCAAAAGAGTACGTTATGCATTTTCTAGTTTAATAAGTGAGAGATAATATCTCTGTTGTTTGATTTCTTTTGATTTCTTTTATGAGCAAGGTCAAACACTTCTACATGTTGAAGGGTTATTTTCTTTCTTGGATGAATTGTTATATTTCATGCCTTTTGCTCTTCATTTAAAAAAAGTTGTCACTATATCAAGCATATTGACCTTTAACTTCGACAGATATTGCAACTTGTCAGCCTGACATCATTTATTGTATTTTTGCCCTGAAATAATGTTTTATGTAACCAATTTTGTCCATTTTTCTTTTGCCTCATCTGGACTTTTAAACATAGTTAGAAAGGTGTTCTTAAGGTAAAGACTTAACTCAAGTTTTCTTCCATCCTTGGAAGAAACTACTACATCCTTGTGTAGTGGCATTTTTTATGTTCAGATTACTAGTCCATTTGGAGTTTATTCTTATGTATGGTATGAGGCATAAATCCAACTTTTTCCAAACGGCCAACCAGTTCTAGCATCATTTACTAAAATTTCATCTTAGTCTCAGTGACTTAAAATGCCACCCTACATAAAAGACATCACGTGAGCTTGGATCAATTTCTAGACTTGCTGTCCTGTTTCCCTGATGTGCCTGTATATTTATGTGCTATTATCAGTTTTCTTCACAGAGACTTTATAGTACGTTTTTAGTATGGGAGGGCTAGTGGGCTAGTCCTCAAATATTCTTTAGTATTTCTCTGTTCTTACACGTTGTGCCACATGAAGTTAGACATCAGACTTGTCTAGCTTCACAAATCTAGAACTGGGGGAAGGGGCTGAGTTAAATTTATAAATAAACCTAGGGAAAACTGACATCTTTATGATGGTGCTTTAGCCTATCAATTTGAGAGATGGTCCTTTTATAAAATTTTGTTTAAGAGTTTTAAAGTTTTCCTCATACATTTAATCAGAAATGTATAAATGAGTATCCCTAATACTTTCTTACGGTTAGGATTTTCTGTCATGTCTAGTTGGTTAGTGTTTGTATGAAGGCTAATGATTTCCACACGTTCACTTTATATCCTGCTACTGATATCATTGTCCAAGGTTTTCCAGGTACACTATCATAACATCTACAAATAGCTAACAAACTTTCTTGTGGATATGGTCAAGTTGATAACATTTATATGAAAATGCAGTGAACCTAGAAGAGCCAAAACAAAGAAAAATATAGGGGACTCACACTATCTGATCTCAGGTTTCACTGCAAACCACAGTAATGATAGTGTGGCACTGGTGTGAGGATAAATAGATAAATGGAGTAGAACAAACAGCTTCGAAAGGGACCTATACATATATGGTTAATGGATTATCAACAAAGTCACCAAGATGATTAAATGAGGGAAAAGTCTTAAACAGTGCTAAATAACTGGGTACAGATGTGGGAGGAAAAAATGCTTAACTAGTACTCCCTGATCATTACTAATATTTTCTAGTCTTAAATTTATCATCTGAAACATTTATGCTATAGGTTCACAATTCCCTTACCTGTGGTTCCAAAATCAAAATCTGTAAAAACCACAAATTTCTGAGTCTTTGGTGCCAAAACCCAACCTAACCTGAATATATGTGGCCACAAACCTAACCTGAAATGATTTGAGGCAACTTATGTAGCCTCTTTGTAATTTACTATATTCATATACTTCACTGCAGATGCATAAATGTATTTGATTACAAATTGTTACCCAGACCCTGCTAATTATGTTCCATACTATATAGCATATGTAATATCTTAACTAAAACTCCAAAAGTTCTGAATCCATACATACAAATGAGATAATACATGTAAAACACTGTTGTTTGTTACAGAATAACTCACCATGTGTTAACCACTAGTACCATCACCATTATTACCGTTAATTATAAATGGTAGTAGTAGCCAAAAGTAATTAAACACTTAAAAGTAGTCAAAATAATAACAAAGGTTTAGAGGACTGGTTCTGTGTCTGTAGGTGAATCAAGTCTCTGGCGTCCACATAGAATTCACGCCGGTAACTTCACAGAGACCCCTGTGAGGAGAGGACGAAAGAAAGCCAAGTGCCTTCCAGGAAACCTGCCTTCCCTTCCACGTGGAGATTCGCCCTGAATTGCTAATTTCAGGGAGTCAGAAGGGATTAGAAGAGGTGGCAGTTCTTCCAGTAGGACACAGTCAGGAAAAGATCACCATCCCAAAAAAATGTACTCTTCAGGGAAAGAGGGAAAGAAGAGAGAAGGAGAAATTGATCAAGAAAAGGGAAAGACAAGAGGGAGCAGAGAGAGAGAAAACAGCTCCTTTCCAGAAATGACTCTCTCTCATGTGACAGTGATAAAGAGAGAGTCATGACCAATGAGTACAATTATGTGAATTTTAAGGTCCCAAGAAGAACTTTAAAAATTTAGCCATAACAAAAGCTGTGCATATCTTCTCTCGGTCCATAGGTTGTCTATTCGTTTTGTTTATGATTTCCTTTGCTGTGCAAAAGCTTGTAAGTTTAATTGGGTCCCACCTGCTTTTGCTTTTGTTACTTTTGCCTTGGGAGACTGATCTAAGAAAACATTACTATGATTTATGTCAATGTTTTGCTTATGTTCTCAGAGTTTTATGGTGCCATATCTTTAGGACTTTAAATCATTTTGAGTTTATTTTTGTATATCACGTGAGGGAGTATTCTCATTTCATTGACTTACATGAGGCTGTCCAGCCTTCCCAACACTTGCTAAAGAGTATTTTTCCTTCATCATATACTCTTGCTTCCTTTGTCAGAGATTAATTGACCATAGACACATGGGTTTATTTCTGTTCCAGTGATCTATATGTCTGTTTTTCTGCCAATACCATGCTTTGATTACTGTAGCTTTGTACTATTGTCTGAAGTCTGGGAGGTTTAATGCCTCTAGCTTTGTTCTCTTTCCTCAGGATTGCTTTGGTAGTTCCGGGTATTTTGTGGTTTCAAATAAATCTGAGTTGTTTATTCTAGTTCTATGAAAAATGTGCTGGGTAATTTGATAGGGATCACATTAAATCTGTAGATTGCTTGGGGTTGTATGACCATTTTAACAATAGTAATTCTTCCAATCCAAGAGCATGGGATATCTTTGCATTTCTTTGAATCATCTTCAGTTTCCTTTATCAATGTTTTATAGCTCTCAGTGTATAGGTCTTCAACCTCCTTGGTTAGGTTTACTCCTAGGTATCTTATTTTTTTGAGTGATTTTAAACAGGATTTTTTTTTTACTTTCTGATATTTTATTGTTTAGTATAAACTAAGAAAAATTGTTAGTATAAAGAGATATAATAGATCTCTGTATATTAATTTTGTATCTGGCTACCTTGCTGAATTTATTCTAGGTAGCGCTTTAGGGTTTTATATGTAGAGTATCATGTCATCTGCATATAATGACAAGTTTCTCTCTTCCCCTCCTACTACTGAATAGGAGAAAATACTTGCAAATGATGCAACTGACAAGGGGTTAATTTCCAAAATCTACAGACAGCTCATACAATTCAATATCAAAATAATCCAATCAAAAAATGGGCAGAAGATTTAAATAGACATTTCTCCAAATAAAATATATACAGATGGCCAATACGCATATGAAAAGATGCTCAACATCTTCATTAAAGAAATGCAAATCAAAACCATAATGAGGTATCATCTCACATGGGTCAGAATGGCTATCATCAAAAAGTCTATGAATAATAAATGCTGGAGTGGGTGTGGAGAAATGGGGACCTTCCTACATTGTTGGTGGTAATATGAGTTGATGCAGCCACTATGGAGAACAGTATGGAGGTCTCTTAAAGTAAAAATAGAGCTACCATATAATCCAGCAGTCTCACTCCTGGGCCTATATCCAGAAAAGACAAGCTCTAATTTGAAAAGATACATGTGTCCCAATGTTCAGAGCAGCACTATTTATAATAGCCATTACATGGAAGCAACCTAAGCATCCATCAACAGATTACTGGATAAAGATGTGGTAGATATATATAATGGAACACTACTCAGCCATAAAAAATGAAATATGCCATTGCAGCAACATGAATGGAACTAGACGTCATCATGCTAAGTGAACTAAAAGACAAATGTATCACTTGTATGTGGAATCTGAAAATAACACAAATGAATTTATTTACAAAATGGACTCAAACATAAAAGCAAACTTAAGGTGAAAAGGAGTGAGGAGGAAGGATAAATTAGGAGTATGGAATTAACAGACACACACTACTATATATAAGATAAGTGACAAGCATTTACTGTATAGCACAGGGAACTAGTCAATATCATATAAACTATGATGGAAAATCTGAAATATATAACTGAATCATTTTGCTGTACACCTGAAACTAACACAATGTTGTAAATCAACTATATTTCAATTTTCAAAAAATGGTAAAGCTTTACTGTCCCAAAACACTAAGAAGAGTAAGTGGCTTAGATTTTGCAGTTTAGTGCACTAAATAAGCCCACTTATCCAGAGTATGGTTAAAATTCTGTTTTAACGGGATGCTCAAAAGTAGTTAGAAGGAAGATAAAATATTATGAGTAATAAAGACCTTGGTAATAAAGTAATAAAGGAGTCCTCCGGGTTCAGGGGAGATGGAACAGGACAAAAATAGGCTCAGATACACAGCAGAGGATCAGTGAAGGAAAGAATATAGATGTGATCAGAAATGGGTCAATTCTCTTCATTAGGGCTGAGAGCTTTTACTAGTTCCTTCCCGAGAGACCCACCATCCATCCCCTGCAGTTCATTGTCATGGACTAAATGTGTGTTCCCTCCAACCCACCCAAATTCACTTGTTGAAGCTCTCACCCCCAAAGTGATTGTCTCTGAAGATAGGACTTTGGGAGATAAGGATTAAGGATTAGATAAGATGATGAGAATGAGGCCGTGGTGGGATTAGTGCCCTAATGAGAAGAGATACCAGAGAGCGCTCTCTCCCTATTTGCCTTATGAGGACACAATAAGAAGGTGGCTGTCTGCAAGCCAGGAAGAGCGCTCTCATCAGGAACCAAACCCCAACCACATTGATCTCAAACTTCTCCACCTCCAGAACTGAGAAATTTTTCTGTTGATCAAGCTGTCCAGCCTATGGCATGTTGCTATGGTAGGCTGAGAAGACTAAATGTGTAGCAATACACTTACACCTGTTTACTCATTCCATCTTGTGAGTTCAGTCACTTCAAATGAATTCTATTGTTTTTATTTCAAAGCAAAAGAGCCCCTTAAGGTATTTTTATATTTACATGAATTGACTGCACCCTGAATGTTCAAACTCAGTGAGATGAGACCAGGGAAGCAGCACCCCTTACACAATGATGCCTTAGTGAATATTATTTCTGCCTGGAAATGCTACAAGTTAAACTAGTGAATGAGGATAAAATAGCTAAATAGGCCAACTTCTTTGCACAATTCAAACTGGTAATAGGTATTTGAAGGCAGGACACCTTAGGCTGAACTCTTAGTGGCTCGCTGCCTCCACCTTCTGGAGATTTGGAGATATAACAGGGCTAGTGATCAGGCATTTCTGTTCTGTAGTCTTTATCACCACTCTTATTATGTACCATCCATTTCATGATTAAAAACTTTGGTAGACTAGTAGGAGAGAACTTCCTTTATATGATAAAGTCTATATACAAAAACTCTACAGCAAACACTATTAAGTGTGAAATGTTAAAAGCTTTTGCTCTGAGGCCAGGAACAAGCAAAGGATGCCTCCTACCACTACTATTCAGCATTGTACTGGGGGTCCTAGCCAATGCATCTCACCAGAAAAATGACAAAAAGCTATGCTGTTGAAAGGAATAAATAAAACTCATTCTTTGCAAATTATCTGATTTCATACAGAGAAATATTTTAAGTTGCAGATAAATTATTAAAAACTAACAAGAATTATTAAAAACTAGCAAGATTGCTGATACAAGGTAGGTTTTAAAAAATCATTTGTATAGCTATTTACCAGCAGCTAATGGTTGGTTAGAAAAACCTTTAAAAATCATTTGTAATACCAAGAAATATCAAATACCTAACAAGAAATATCAAACAATAAAGAAAACATGTAAGACCTCTAGTTAAACTCTAAAACATTCCTGGGAGACATTGTGAAAGAAGATTTCAATGAAAGAAGTGATGTCTCATTTTTGTGGATCAGAAGACTCAGTATTACAAATCAATTCTCCTAAAATTTATCTCCAGATTCAGTGCAAACCCAAACAAAATTCCTGCAGGTTTTAAAAAATGAAATTTATTCTAAAGTCACTACAGTGATGCAAAGGTCTGAGACCCACTTAATGAAGAATAAAGGAGGACTAGGGAATACCCTAACCATGTGTTTTTTGGCTCTAGGATAGACAAATTGACTATGGGACAAGATAGAGACCCCCCAAAAAACAGACCAAGAGATAAAATGGACATTTGATTTATGACAAAAGTTGTTATCACAGAGGAGTTGCTAACGGAGAGCTTTTCAACACATAGGGCAGGCAATTGGTTATCTAGAAGAGAAAATATTAAATTAGATGGCTAACAAGAATGAATTCCCAGTGTAAGACTCTTATGGACTGAAAGTTTGTGTCCCCCTCCAAAATCATACATTGAAGCCCAAGGCCCCAGTGTGATGGAATTCGGGGGTGGTTAGTGTACATGAGGCTACGAGGGTGGGGCCCCTGCGATGGGATTAGTGTGCAGAGCCCAGGCGGTCTGTCAGGTTAGGACACAGGAAGAAGATGGCCATTGGCACGCCAAGAAGAGGACTCTCACTGGGAACCAAATGCCAGCACCTTGACCTTGGTCTTCCAGCCTCCAGAATTGTGAGAAGTAAATATCCACAATTTAGGTCACCCAGTCAAGGCATTTTACGGCAGACAAAGACCTACTTGAGAAAGGGAAAACAATAGAGATTTTCAAAGACAATATAGGCTGTCCTTTATTGTCTTTATTGTCAAGGTTAGGAAAGTTTTTAAAATACGACACACAAAAGAAACAACCCTGAAGGAATAGATAACTTGAACTATGTTAAAGTTAAGAACGTTTGTTCATCAAAAGATGCCATTAAGAGTCTGAAATTGGGAGAAGACATTTGCAGTACCCACAAGCGCAAGAAAAAAATCACATGCAGACTACAGTAAGAAACCTTACCAATCAATAGGAAAAAGGCAAAACTCACAAGAAAAACGGGCAAGAGACATGCATACCCAAATGGCCACTAAAAAGTGCCCAGCCTCACTGGTAATCCAGGAAATGTGATGAGACACTACTTTAGACCCACAGGAATGGCTGAAGTTTAGAAGTCTAGTAGCATCAATTTGGGGGGAGAACGTGGAGTAACAGGAGCTCTCACCATTGTTGATTAGGGTGTAAACTGGTACCTTGATTTCAGAAGATGCCTTGGCATTGTCAACTAAACTTGAATAATTGCATTCCTGTCATCAAGCAATTCCACCTGAGGTAGATAAAATGTGTGTGAGAGCACCCCAAGATGTGTGTTCACGAGTGTGGATAGCAGTGATATTTTTAATAGTCCAAAGTGGAAACAACACAAACGTCCATCAAGAGCAGAAACAATATATACACTGTGGGCATCTTCATCCAGTGGAATACAAAAATAAAACGTGGGATCTTACAGATGTAACTCTGAGCAAAAGAAACCGAAACAAAAGAGTATACACTGTGTGATTCTATTTACATTTGCTATAATAAGACAGCAAGACCACGGTATAGTGCTTAGGTTTAAAGCATAAAGAGAGCAAAAAAGGTGATTTTACTCAAGTAAGAAGGGAGGCTACTTTTGAGGAGGGAAGGATATGTGTTTTGGAAAGGGCACAAAGAGGTTTTCTGGGGTTCTGTTAACGTTCTCTCTGACCTAGGAGATTTACATGGGTGTTAAATTTGACATAATTCCTTAAACTATAATTTATATTTTACCTGTGTTTCTGCATGTGTATTGAATGTCACAATACAAAAAATTTAATATATATCTTCTTTTAAAACCCAAGGCAAAACAATCAGGAATATGTTCTTTGCCCAAGTTAAGGATTTTTGCAAAATACTCCCACAAAATCAGATGCTGTATCTCCAAGCCTGGCACGATAGCTTTAGTCTTCCTTTTGTTATCATAATAATAGTACAATTAGTAGCAATAACAATAATAGCTAATATTTATGTCAAGTAGTAGTATAAATGCTCTCCACATCTCATTTCCTTTAGTCCTTATTCACCTTAGGGAGTATTTGTTATTATGCCTGTTTTACCAATGAGAATACAGGAACAGAGGAGTTAGTATATGGCTTGTAAGCGGTGCAGTCAGCATTCAAACACAGGGTCAGAATTCCAGATCCTGCACTCCTGAATCACGACATGGTTGCTTCAGCCCTCCTGTGGCCCCAGCGTCCTACAGAATGCTTATCCCTGCCAGTTTGATTGTAGGTTTGGGGAGCTTCTAGATTTGCAGCATTAAGGATAGAGAAGGCTCTGAGGTCATACTGCTGAGCTGATTTGGCCCTTTTCGGATCTGAGTTACTGATTCCAGGTGGAGAGATATCTGCTACTAAGAATTAAAAGCAAGAGGCTTTTCATGGCCTAATAAGATCATTGCCTGGCCAGCACAGAGCAAACCATTTCTAATGCATAAGCCTTAGGTTTAAGTTCTTAGTGAGCACTAAGGACTAAGGTTTAAGTCCTTAGTCCTTGGATTTTCCTTTGAGGTGAACTATAGTGTATCTTAATTACTTCATAATGAGGCTCATAATGAAGCTTTCTTTGTGGATTTTTCAAAATTGCTTTTGCAGTGAATACTGAAAATGTTTAGAGTTATACTAGGTGTCATGACATTTTTCTCTCTGCAATAAGATTTAACATTTACATTAACTAAAAATACTGGTTTTCATCCTGCAGAAAGTCTTAACAAGATATTCATTTGAATAGATGGAGCACAAGGGATTTTTGGGGCAGTGAAAATATTCTGTATGCTACTATAGTGGTGGCTACATGTCATTATGCATTTGTCAAAATCCATAGAATGTACAAAATCAAGAGTGAACCCTAATGTAAACTATGGACTTTGGTTGATAATAATGTGGCCAGGTTGGTTCATCTATTGTACCAAATATGCCACACTGATGAGGGATGTTGAGGGTAGGGGAGTATATATGTGTGGGTGGGGAGGGTTATGTGTGAATTCTCCGTATTTTCTGCTCAATTCTGCTGTGAACCTGAAACTGCTCTAAAAAAATTAAGTCTATTAAAAGAAAGTATCCATTTGTGAGAAGCTATAAGAAAGGAAGGATAAAGAGTAGGTAAACAGTACAATGGTACAAACTACAATCAGTAAACGTCAACTACAGGATGTAAAGGAGTCCAGTAAAATCAGAAGCAGAAGAGGAAGAATAAAGAAGAGGAGGAGGAGGAGGAGAAAAGTTGATGATGATAGAGTTGTAGGAATAAAGGAAGGACACAGACTTCATTTGAAATAATCCTCAGAAAGCAACATATATTTCAAGTGACAAGCCACCTCACAGACCTGCTGAGAAATATTAAAGCCTGCATTGAACTGGCCTCTGGTACTCTGGGGTCCTATGAAGGACTAGAGAAAAATGATGCTTATTTCAAAGTCTTACGGGTCCTCTGAATAGTACAAATCTGGCCTTTGAAAAATACACTCATTTGCATAGCACGTGGTTCAAACAGCCAGTGTTACCTGATGTCATTGTGCAGGCTTGGTTGTTTTTCATTTAGGCTGAAAGCTTGAAGAACACATTCAGCCAGTTTATGTTCTTTCTTTGTCCTCCTGCCCTTTGCTACACGTTTCCTGAAAGGATGAATCCCAGCGTAATAGGAGCCATGACAAGGGCAGCCGGTACTTAGTAAAGATTATATGCTGTGTTCAGAAAATGCCCAGCTTTAAAATGAAGGTTAGAAAGGATTTCTTGGCTGGCTGTGTTTCCTTTAATCCCATTTTCAGTGGCCTTGAATAGAATTAGGGCTCCGAGGGAGGGGCAGAAGGAGGTATCGGGTAGAGGGGGAAAGCAGGGCAGTGAATGGTGTGTGCCAATATTTTCCACAGAATTGCTCTGTCAGCCTGTAGTGAGGAGACTTTCAAGCTGATGGGGGTGCAATGTTAAAATACTATCTTGGTGGAACTTTCTGGTATAAGTTACTTTCTCTGAGGAAAGAGGAGCTAAGTTTCGTTTCACTCCTATTTTGTCCCAGGCACTTTATTATAGTAAAAGAAAATCTTCCAAATCTATTCCCTTTAAACATACCTGGTTTTGGGGTTTAGAAGAAATACTTTCACTATTTGTCACCAGGTTTCTTACACTTGGGCGGCCTAAGCGCAGCACTGGAGCGGCAGACAAAGAAGAAGGTTTAGGACGAGACACACCTACGTTCCAGCCCTGCCTCTGGCTTTTACCAAATGTGAGATTTGGGTAGTTTCTTAATTTTTCTGAGCCTCAGTTTCTTCAGCTGCAAAATGATAAATCGCTGTACTGTTGCCTGTCTTGCAAGAGAGCTGTGAGGATTCTATGGAAAATGCAGATGAACAGCTCAAAAGCCTGGCTTGCGGCAGACACAGCCGGCCTGCAACCTGGAGAAACTATGATGACTTCTTATTTTCCTATTCATGAGATATTTATGTGTGAGGTGAGGACTAAAGCTTGATTCCCACTTCCTTTCCAATTTTAGGGGAGCATATTCTGTTGGCAAGGCAAAGAAGGAGCAGGAACCTCAACCACAGATTCATAAGTCATTTTTGTAGGTTTCTGAAGACAAAAAAGAAACCAAAAAGAAAAATGAAGACAGTAATCAGTTATCCTTAGTTTTTTCTTCTTTTTTTCGAGATAATTCAATTTGACTTTTATTTATCATCATCATTAGGTTTTGCCTTTGAATACTAATGTTCTTAGCCATTAATTTTTCTATCAAGAATTTGTTGTATATTGAGTATGGACCCTTCAAGAGACAGCAGAATTTATTTTTTGACCTAAATTCCCCACCCCACATACCTATCTTGGGAAACAAGGAAGAAAATAGTGCCGAAATGGCCAAATTAGAAATTGCATCTGAGATAAAAACACGAGGCAGCTTTTGATGACACATTAGACAAACTGAAGGTGTTTTTTTTATTTTCAATAATCCATACTATTTGCAGGGAATGAAATGTGTCTCAGTGTTAAAATGGCAGCATAAATGTTTTAATCAACAGTGCCCAGTGTGAGTGTGGAATGTCTAATTAGACCCCCTGGGTATCAGTAACGTCTACCTGATCTAGGGATGGTGTCTATCCCTGAGAGAACAGCTTTGCCGAGAGGTGGCTGTAGGCGCGCCTGCGAATGACAGGTCACCATAGAGGTTTCTTTTTCTCCCTGAGAATGTTTGCAGATGGAGAAGTATCTTACTGAGTCCATATTTCATGACAAAATCCATCTCGCCGTCAGTTTCTAATGAAAATGGGAGGAGGAGAAAGAGGGAGGAGGAGAGGGGCTGGGTGTGCTCGGGCAGGAATTGAAGCAGTGCCTGCCCCTCTACCGCGCCTCCCTCAGAGCTCACAAGGTCACATCCCCTGAGCAGTTTGAATTCCAGATAAATTGAGGAGTTATGTCTCCATGGGAACAGCATGGACAGAACAAAATGGGGAATAACGTTAATATTTATAGCCCATGACTGTTGATTTTATGTGCTGGCTTTATTCATTAAGTTGTTTTAAGGCTGTAATGGGTACAGGATGGTGAGTCTCATGGGTGCCTGCGTTCCCAAATCTATTTTTTCCATTCCTTTTCCCACCCATCCCTAAAATGTTAAGCCCAAGTAGTGAGCATTAACTGTGGAGTCTGAGTAACTTGCCTTGGGCTGTGTTTGGTAGACGGGACACAGGCTTTGGAGTCCAGGCGACCTGGGTTCAAATGCTGGCTCTGGCACTAACCTGTTTCTTGATCTCTAAAACAGGAGTAATAATACTCACCTCTGCCGGTTGGTGGGAGGATTCAGCGTGATGAAAGTAAAGTCCCCGAGTCTGATGGAGGCAGAGTCAGCCCTTCACAAATGGTTGCTATTAGTCATATTATTGTTGACCCTCCACTCACTTAAATGGTTCTTGTCACATTTTGATTTATAGAAAAATAGGGATAAAGCACAGGAGGAAAAATTATATTCTTTAGCAGAGTTCAGTGTTACCAGGAGAGCTTATATCTAGAATTAGAAGAAAACATTTTATAATGAAACATCTGGATTTGGAGGGCCTGGGAAGCTTAAATAATGACCTTTTTTTTGGGAGGCTCTATTGCCTTGATGTGTGTTTAAAACATATCTTGTCATATTGCCTGGACATCTGTATTTTACTGTTATTTCCAGGCTGTTTGATGGGCTGGTTTCATCAGCCCTGAGAGTCAAAGACACACACCCACATACAAAAGCCTTCTCTGGCAAAGCCTATTTGTTTTGTCATGGCAACCCTTGTCATCTCCAGCTGGAGAGTGAGTGATGATGTCATTATCAAGAGAGGGCCAGGGAACGGACTGGGAACCCAGGCTGAGCTGCAGGACTACAGAGAATTATATTTCAGAGTCCAGTGATGATGAGACGAAGACAAGCCATCAGCACGGCGCTTAGGGTTTATGTAACGACGCTGTCTTTGACAAGGAAAGAATTGGGTTTGAAAATTTGACTTTAGGAGCAATAGCTGTATATATATGACTTTAAGAAAGACTGCAGGAAGCTCCGGCTTGCAGACAGATCTATGCTGCTGTTTAGTGAAACTATAAATGACTCTCAGAGTCTGGTGGTTCTTTTAAGCTTTATGGACCAAGTGCAACATGATCTGGTCAGAGATGCGCTGGTTAAAGATGGAGATGAACTGGGTGTGCTGGAGACAGACTGCCTAGGGGCAGCTCTGACAGCCAGAACCAGGAGGGAGGGCTCCAGCAGCCTGATGATAGAAACTGTGTCCAAACAGAGTACCTTTCAAGAGTAAAAGGGGGTGCTAGGAGTACCTAGCCAGGACAGCAGGCTAAATGGAAACTGTTCCAGCAAACCAGGATGTGTGGTCACTGCATGTAAATTGTGGGCTACAACTCAATCCCCTCATAAGAGAGCAGCTCTGATGTTCCAGCTCCAGAAGTGTGCTGTGCAGCAAAGCGTGGCTGAGAGGGGGATACTGGTCACCCACATGCAGGTCAAGGGAAAATACCAGGCTGGGGGTCCAGACGTCACCTTGAACAAATGAGCCCTGGCCAAGGCATCACACACATGTGACCCCAGTAAGTCTGATTCCAAGAGTCAACCAGGACACCCTCACCACGACACCAAATGAATCACAATCTCTAGAAAAGAAACCTGGAAGTGTGCCTTATAGAATCTGAGTGCTTAAAAAGAGGTTTAGTAGTCATTTAGTGCAATTTTGTCTTTTTACAAACTAGGATAGCAGGGGGGTAGTAGCCTGAGCTGTGCAGGAGGCAGGCCTGAACTCAGAGCCTGCCCCTGCCCGTTTCAGCTGTGTGGTCCTGGGCAAGGTGCTGACTTTGTTGGGAGGATGTGTATAAAGTGGTCTGCACACTGTCTCCACAAAGAATAAGACTTCAATAGAAGCCATTGTCACTGTTTGACTTGCTCATGGTCGTAGTGCTGGTTTATGACGCAGCTGTGAATGGAATCCTTAAACTAGGTTATAACTGTCATATTTTCTGTGCTAACTGCAGGCAGAAGGAACAGAGATCACCCCAAACTTATGTATATATATTTAAACATTAAAAAATTCTGGAATAACTTCAAATTCTGGAAAATCACAGAAACAACACAAAGAACTCCCATACACCCTTCATACAGATTCCCCAGTTAGCTTTTTACATTTGCCTCATCACAGGACACACAGATACCACACACACGTATATACATATTATATGTATATTACATGCGTTTTCCCTCTAAGCTATTTGAGGGTTACAGATATACGTGCTCCCTATTAACCGCTAATACTTCAGTTCACAGTTCCTAACGAGCACTCTCCCACCTGATGAGAGCAGTCTAGAAATTAACACTGGTCCCTCACCACCAGCTATTTCACAGACCCCCCTGCCCCCCAACATTTGCTTTGCCTGTCCTTCCAATATTGTCTCCTATAAACAAAGGAGCCAATTCAGGAATATATGTGCATTTAGTTCTTACATTTTCTTTTTAGTCTCCTTAGATCTGGAAATGTTTGTCTTTCCTTGTCTTTCATGGCCTTAACATTTTGAAGAGTACAGGCCTGTTACTTTGTAAAATCCTTTTTATTTTGGGACTGTCTGATGTTTCATCACCATTAAATTTAGGTTATGCATTTTTGGCAGGAATATCAAAATGCCATGTTTTCTCAGTGTGTCATATGGGGACACGTACGTGGATCTGTCCCATGACTAGGACTGGTGGTATTAATATTTATCACTGGAGATGTTAATGTTTTTTGGGTTTGGTTTTTTTTTTGGTGGTTCTAAAACTTTATTTATAGATAATCATCAGTTAGTTCTCATCCACATTAAATGTAGATTTTCAAAAACCCCGGGACTGGCAGGATGGCTCCTGCAAAGAAAGGTGATGAGAAGAAGGCACCCTTCCTTTCTATTTAAATGTTAGTGTTTTTGCCTTTTTATTTTTTTAACTTAAAAAATTTTAATTGAAGCATAGTCAGTTTACAATGTTGTGTCAATTTCTGCTGTACAGCATAGTATTTCAGTCATACATATACATACATATATTTGTTTTCATATTCTTTTTCATTATAGGTTACTACAAGATGTTGAATATAGTTCCCTGTGCTATACTGAAGAAACTTGTTGTTTATCTATTTTTTTATATAGTAGTTAGTATGTGCGAATCTCGAACTCCATTTTATCCCTTCCCAGCCCCTCCCTCCCCTGGTAACCATAAGTTTGTTTTCTATGTCTGCAATTCTGTTTTGTAATCTGTTTCTGTTTTGATTCTATTTCTGCTTGAGTCTTTTTATTTAGCTGATAAATACCAAATGCTTGCCATGGGTTTAGCATGGTGCTAAGATCTTTACATGCTAGATCCCCTGTAATCCTCCAAACACTCATATGTGGTAGAGAGTATTAGTAAAAGAGGAACAGCATGAGCAAAGGCAGGACTGAGAAACACAGCTTGTTCCAGCCCACACCTGAAAACAGGGGTCTCCCAGGCTATGTGGGAGAGTAGGAGCCCAACCTTAACAGAGTCAGTTAACAAAGTGCAGATGTGTTTACATGGGCCAGCACCTCCCTCCCAGCTTTCTGTAATTTTCACCTCTCTGGCTCTACTGAGCACCTGCTCAGCACCCTCCTTATTCCCTCATTTCCCCTTAAAATGCCATCACCTCTATACAAATTAAAGCTGTGTGTGCTTTACCCTTAATTCTTTTCTCTATTGCAACACTGTATTACTGATTAAGATCTATCCTTACCACTGTCTCTATCATCTGGCTTTGTTTACCTTTGACCAAAGCCCTGCAGGCCGCCTCTGGGCAGTGACCTCTTTATCTCAGGATGACTCTTGCAGATTGGGGATTTTGAGTCCCATTACTGCTGAGAACTTGCACAAGTGTAAAAGAATCATCATGGGTGGCAGCTGCAGTGTTGGGTAATGTCCCAACAGAGGACCCAGCAGGAGCAGAGTTACACAGGTATAAAATCTGGCCGGGCAGCGGCAGGCTGGGAGCATTCAGGATGGTGGCCTCTCAGTTAGGACAATGGTTTTCTTCTATAACTGGGGCTACAGCCCAAACCTGTTGGCTTGGCTGGGCTATGAGAAGCACGTGTTCTAGGTTGAGTGAAGCACAAACGCATCTGGGTGTGCTCCTAGCCTACACGAGCTATTGGAAAGGAACACGAACTTTTTCTGAGCTGACTCAAAGGGTTAGGAGGAGAATACCACTCATGATTTTCAGGAAACCTGGAAGTCAACACAGCGATGGTGGTGTCTTTAGGATAGAATGCCATTTCCATCTCTAGTTCGTTCTAGTTTATAAACTAGGCTACATTTCCATTTTATTCCTTCCTGTTGGAACTTAAGCAATAGATTATTTTTCCATCAGAAAGCAGGCTTTCAGGATTTTTGGCCTAATACTTCCTATATCTCTATTCCTAAAATATTACCTGAGTAAATATTATCAAAATCATCATAGATTTAAACTTGGAGTACTTGAAATATGTATAAAAGAAACAGCAGGTAGGTCATCTTTGTGTTTATAGCACTGTCCCAAATTACTATTTTTTAAAAAAATTTGTTAGATCATTTTAAAATGGCATTTTTTAGCTACCAGGTGGATTTTTTTTTGGTTTGGTAACTAATTTGTATATGTAGCAGTGGCAACTTATTTTTTTGAAAAAGTAATATGATTCTGAGTTTACCACATTGTTAGAAAGGTTATTAGATTTTTTTTTTTAGATTCTTTCAGAAAATGTTACAAATTTAATACTCTAACTCTCCTGAACTTGGTAACAGCAGCACAGAGAATGCTGTGAGGGTTCGGAGTGGTCCCACCCTAAGAGGCTTGAAGGACTGTGAAGGGGAGAAACCTCTCTCAAAAGGACCTCGGATGTAAGTACAAAGGTAAGAAAATAGAATTCAACAGCTGGGAGCCCATAGCCCAAACACAATGAGTAGGGAAAATAATGAGGGAAATACTTCGGTGATCACAGGCCTGTATCCACCCGGAAGTTACAGCACGTTCCCTACTGATAATTTATATCCAGTAAGAATTGAATTATGCTGAAAACGTTTCCCCTGACTGGTGTCTTACGTGACAAAATGAGAATGAGAACACTAGAGTGGGTTTTCCAAATTAAGTTTCTTCATTCATTTAAGAACATGAGCTAAGCTCTTCTTAGAAGATTAAGATGTTATTTGTTTTATAAAAGTATGATTATAGGCCTTAGCACTACACCCTTTGTTCTGGTTTCCCTGGAAGCAGACCCTGTAGCAAGGATTTGAGTGCCCGTAGTCTACCTGGATGTGAAGGGAACTCCTGTAAGGGAATGTAGAAGTGAGACAAGGCAGAAAAGACAACCAAAAAACGGAGCATCATCCAGCCACTGCCACAACGGATGACAGGAGCTCAGTCCAGGGAGAAGGCACATGCCTTCTCCCAGATGTTTCCTCAGATACTTCATTGTGCATGGGTGGCCCTAGGGAATGGGCCACTGACAGTGGCTTCGAGAGCCATTTTATTTTCACCGATCTTACCTTGGCAATGTGATGTCAGTCATTGTTGGTGGTTCCCCACTTACCTTTTCCAACCCTCCCCCAATTAACTCCAAACATCCAAAAGTCTGGGACACTGACATTCCAGCCAGAGGTTCTCAGTCAGTTGGCAATGTAACAACAGCAGAGGGCAGGTGCAGCTCACAGCAAAGAGGCAAACTCCTGTCAACCATGCTGAAGGGGAAGGAGGACTCCAGACTGAGCAATAGAAGACACTCAGGGGTGCCCTTCCTGACCCTCAAATCCAACAAGGGCCAAATTCTAGCCTTCCTAGTCTGTCTCTTCTTTGAGCTCTTTTGGTAAGACAACACTATTTGGGGAGGAAAAGGAATCATTAGATACATTCTGAACATGATTTGCTTAACTGTCCTCTCAGCAACTGCTTTAGAAATTTCTCCGTGCTGCTCCAGCCTCCTAAAGCACCTCCTGAGGGTTGGCCCACATTGACAGTAACTTCTGGAGCAATATTTACTCTCCCCCAACTTTGTACCCAACAATATAACTCTAATTGTATCAAGTGGTGTCAAGAAGGGCCTCCAAATACATAAAAATGTAAAGTGATTCTTTTTGGAAGGAAAACATTTTGGGAGGGGCAGAGGGAGGAGGAGTGATTATGAAATTGTATAGTAATATGGTAACTCAAAAATAATGAGAAACTCTAAACTTGTTAATACTGTTGTAGAGAAATGAGTTCACATCTGTTTAGCTTGCTTGGTATAACACCTAGAATGAGCACGTTAAAAAAAAAAACCTAATGTGTACACCAGAAAATAACACAATATTGTAAATCAACTATACTTCAATTTAAAAAAAGACTCAAGGCCACTATTAGAAAAACAAATAAGTCCCCACCTCCTGGGCAGTTTCCTGCTGCCTTGCTAGAGACTCTGGTTACCATAGGCATCTCAAACTGGAGACAAAGAACTTGTTAACATTGAACAGTTACTGGGTACTTTACTCTCATTTAATTCACCCCTGATAACTATTGAGACAGCCCGCTGAGATGAGCATTATGGAAATCCAGACCAGGAGAATGCAGGAAAATTCCTGAGCCTCATGACTCACCAGTGGCAGACCTAGTATTCAAACCCATCTAAAGCTACCATTTCTTAACCACTCAGTGGCTTCCAATGTTATCCCCATCTTCTAACCCTCTCCCTTTAATCTTCAGCAAGGTGTTTGAGATCCAACAGTTTAAAAGTGATTGTCAATCCTAATATATTTTTAGTGTATATATTTTAAAAAATTTTATTAAAGTGTAGTTGATTTGCAATGTTAGTTTCAGGTGTACAGCAAAGAGATTCAGTTATACATATACATACATATATATTTTCTTTTCAGATTCTTTTCCAAGTGTATATTTTTAAACAGTGATTTAAAACTCTTTCTTTTGAACTTTATCAATCTTGGCACTAATTCCTAAAATTGCTTTATTTTTAATTTTAATTTTTTTATTGACATACAGTTGATGTATAATACTATACAAGTTTACAGATGTACAACATAGTGACTGACAATTTACAAAGGTTACACTCCATTTATAGTTATCACAAAATATTGGCTACATTCCCTGTGTTGGACAGTATATCCCTGCGGCTTATTTTATACCTAATAATTTGTACCTCTCAATCTCTCACCCCTATATATTGCGCCTCCTCACTTCTCTCTCCTCATTAGTAACTCCTAGTTTGTTCTGTGAGTCTGCTTTTTTGTTATGTTCACTAGTTTGTTGCAATGCAATCCCTTTAAAATTTTTTATTTAAGTGTAGTTGATTTGCAATGTTAGTTTCAGGTGTACAGCAAAGTGATTCAGTTATACATATACATACATATATATTTTCTTTTTTCAGATTCTTTTCCAAGTGCATATTGCATTGAATCTGTAGACTGCCTTGGGTAGAATGGTCATGGGGTAGTATGGTCATTTTAACAATATTCTTCCAATCCAAGAACATGGCTTATCTTTCCATCTGTTTGTGTTGTCTTCAGTTTCTTTCATCAGTGTCTGGCAGTTTTCTGATCATAGGTTTTTTTACCTCCTTAGGTAGGTTTATTCCTAGGTATTTTACTCTTTTTGATGTGATCGTAAATAGGACTGTTTCTTTAATTTCTTTTTCTGATGGTTCATTTTTAGTGTCTAGAAATACAACAGGTTTCTGAATATTAATTTTGTATCCTATAACTTTACCGAATTCATTGATGAGCTCTAGTAGATTTCTGGTGGCATCTTTAGGATTTTCTATGTATAGTATCATGTCACCTGCAAATAGTGACATTTTATTTCTTCCTTTCCAAGTTGGGTTTCTTTATAACTTTTTCTTTGATTGCTGCAGCTAGAACTTCAAAACTGTGTTGAATAAAAATGGTGAGAGTGGGCATCCTTGTCTTGTTCCTGATTTTAGAGGAAATGCTTTCAGCTTTTCACCACTGAGTATGATGTTAGCTGTGGGTTTGCATTATATGGCCTTTATTATATTGAGGTATGATTCCTCTATTCCTACTTTCTGGAGAGTTTTTATCATAAATCGATGCTGAATTTTATCAAAAGCCTTTTCTGCATCTGTATATGATCATATGGCTTTTATTTTTCTATTTGATAACGTGGTATTGCACACTGATTGATTTGCGATAGTGAAAAATCCTCACGTCCCTCGGGTAAATCCCGCTTGATCATGGTGTATGATCCTTTTAATGTATTGCTGGATTCGGTTTGCTAGTATTTTATTGAGGATTTTTGCATCTATGTTCATCAGTGATATTAGCCTGTAATTTTCATTTTTTGTGATACCTTTGGTTTTGGTATCAGGGTGATGCTGGCCTCATAGAATGAGTCTGGAAGTGTTCCTTCCTCTGCAATTTTTTGGAATAGTTTCAGAAGGATAGATGTTATAAGTCTCTAAATGTTTGGTAGAAATAACCTGGGGAGCCATCTGGTCCTGGACTTTTGTTTGTTGGGAGTTTAAAAAATTACTGATTCAATTTCAGCCCTGTTAATCGGTCTGTTCATATTTTCTATTTCTTCCTGGTTCAGTCTTGGGAGATTGTACCTTCCTAAGAATTTGTTCATTTATTTCTATGTCCATTTTCTTTAGCATATAGTTGTTCAGAGTAGTCTCTTACAATTCTTTGTATTTCTGTGGTGTTGGTTTTAACTTCTTTTTCATTTCTGATTTTATTGATTTGGGCCCTCTCTCCTTTTTTCTTGGTGAGTCTGGCTAAAGGTTTGTCAATTTTATCTTTTCAAAGAAACAGCTTTCAGTTTCGTTGATCTTTTCCATTTTTTTTTAAAGTCTCTTTTATTTATCTGCTCTAATATTTATAATTTCTTTCCTTCTACTAAATTTGGGGTTTGTTCTTCCTCTAGTTTCTTTAGATGTAAGATTAGGTTTTTTATTTGCAATTTTTCTTGTTTTCTGAGGTAAGCTTGTATCACTATAAACTTCCATTAGAACTGCTTTTGCTCTGTCCCATAGGTGTTGGATTGTCATGTTTTCATTTTCATTTGTTTCTAGGTATTTTTTTAACTTCCTTGATTTCTTCGGTGACCCATTGGTTGTTTAGTAGCATATTGTTTAGCCTCCATGTGCGTGTGTGTGTTTTAACAGTTTTTTCTTGTAGTTTGTTTCTAGTCTTGTAGTGTTGTGGTTGTAAAGGATGCTTGTTATGTTTTTAATTTTCTTAAATTTATCAAGGCTTTTTTTGTGCCTAACATGTGATCTATCCTGGAGAATGTTTCATGTACACTTGAAAAGAGTGTGGATTCTGCTGCTTTTGGCTGGAATGCTCTATAAGTATCAATTAATTCCATGTGGTCTAATTTGTCATTTAAGGCCCACGTTTCCTTATCGATTTTCAATCTGGATGATCTGTCCATTGATGTAAGTGGGGTGTCAAAGTCCTCTACTATTATTGTGTTACTGTTGACTTCTCCTTTTATATCCATTAATGTTTGCCTTATGTATTTAGCTGCTCCTTTGTTGGGTGCATGTATATTTACAATTGTTACATCTTTTTCTTGGATCGATCCCTTGACCATCATGTAGTGTCTTTTGTCTCTTGTAACAAACTTTTTTTTAAAAGTTCATTTTATCTGTTGTAAGTATTGCTACTCTGGCTTTATTTTGATTTCCATGTGCATGGAATACCTTTTTCCATCCCCAAATTTCAGTCTGTGTCTCTAGATCTGAAATGAGTCTCCTTACACAGCATACATATAAATGTTTTGGCATCCATTCAGTCAGTCTATGTTATTTGGTTGGAGCATTTAGTCCATTTACATTTAGGGTAATTATTGATATGTATGTTCTTACTGACATTTTGTTAATTGTTTTGGGTTCATTTTTGTAGGTCTTTTTTCCCCCTTCTTTTGCTCTCTTGTGATTTGATGACTATCTTTAGTATTATGTTTGAATTCCTTTCTCTTTTTAAAAAATATTATAGTTGATCGCAATGTCATTAGTCCCTTCTCTTTTTGTGTATCTCTTACAAATTTTTAGTTTGTGGTTACCATGAGGTTTATATATAGCAATTTCTCTCTATATATGTGATATTTTAGTTGTTGATTTCTTAAGTTGAATGCATTTTAACAATCCAGCATTTGTATTCTCCTCCCAAAATGATTGTCTTTGATGTCATATTTTATATCTAATTGTTTTGTGTATCCCTTACCTGCTTATTGTGGATATAGATGACTTTACTATTTTTGTCTTTTGACCTCCTTTCTAGCTTTGTGTGTAGATGATTTCCTACCTTTAGTGTATGTTTACCTCATTCATTTTGTAATTTTCTTACTTCTAGTCGCAGCCTTTTTCACCCAGAGAATTTCCTTTAACATATGTTATAAAGCTGGTTAGGTGGTGCTGAACTCTTAGGTTTTGCTTGTCTATAAAGCTTTTAATTTCTCCATCAGATCTGAATGGGAACCTTGCTGGGTAGAATATTCTTGGTTGTAGGTTTTTTTCATCATCTTAAATATATTGTGCCACTACCTTCTGGCCTACAGAGTTTCTGCTGAAAAATCAGATGATAGCCTTATGGGACTTAACTTGTATGTTATTTGTTGCTCTTCCCTTGCTGCTTTTAATATTCTCTAATTTTTGTCATTTTCTAAAATTACTTTTGATCTTTAAAATAATAATCAAAACTACCAACATAAAGACCCAAGTAACAGCCACTAAGGAAAGGGTTGCAATCAAAAAAATTGTAACAAACTTAAAATTGCATCTCCGTTCACAGCTGGTCCTTTTCTCTTCCAACTCCTGGACTTTAGAAAGCCTCCCCCAAACCAATGAAGTGCAAAGGATGTGAGAAAATGACAACTTAGAGCATTTTTAAGCAGGCTTAGGTGTTCAACGATTAAAAACAGGAATAGGGGACTGTGAGGTTAGGAACATGTTTCTTAGAAAGTCATTAAAAAAAAATTGCTTTTCTAACCTAATCTAAGGTAGCCATTTCATCATGCCTTTTAATTTCTATGCACAGAACAAATGTAGGCCAATAGTTGAGTAATTTCCATTAGTTAAAAAAAAAAAAGAATGCAAAAGATGGGAGAATTTGTTGGTGCCTGTTTATTTTAATATGCAATAATTTACTTCAAAATGCTTTAGTATAAACTTTGATGTATTTGTATATGTATAGTTTAACTTTAATCTTACCCTGGGGGTAGGCCAGGCAGAATTTGAAGGACCCCAATCTGGTGGCTTTAAACATTATCACCGAAATCTATACCAGTGTTAATCAGCATAAGGGAATGTTAGTAATTGTTCATTAGTGAATGGCGCTTGAAAGGTAAGTGGTTGTCTAGAAACATTTTAAGGGGGAAAATGCACAAGATGAGTTATAACAACATGGCAGATGCTACAAGCTCATGACTTCTGTTAGTATTGCAGGTCTATAACTCTGTGCCTGTGCCTTCCCCCAGCCCACCCATTTAAGACTGTGTTGCCTGATCCACTGGGTTACCTAATCCTGCCTTCAGAATATCACTGCTGTCCTGTCAGTCAAGGTATTTATGGGGTTATGATCAGAAAAGAACTTTCCCAAGCTTTCCAAGGGCCCTGCTTGTGAATACATACTTGTGCATGTGAGAGAACTCTTTCAGATTTGCTTTTATTATAATATGCCACCAGGTGGTGAGATTATGTAGGAGGAAACATATAGCCTTACCTTCCAAGTAAAAGCTGGTGGTTATCTACCAAATGAACTTGTGATGGGTCACTAAACTGACCTAGAACAGACTGCAGTGGTATGGAAAAGGAAACTAAAAGCCCACTCACCCTCATTCCATGGAGAGGGTCATATTTGATCCCTGAGAATTTCCCTTAATGTAGTGCCTATTAAGCACCTCTTCTAGATCAGCAGGCGAATACTGATCTTCAAAGGCTAGACAGAAAGCAATCTAGCCACTGTAAAGGTCAAGGTCATCCTCTGCCAGTGTCACTAACAAAATATAGTTAACAATTTTCTACCACTTCTAATTAAAATTCGATTACTTAGAAGGCTTTCAGTTTTGCGTAATGAATGCTCAAGGTAAAAAAAAAAAAAAAAATTAAAAAAAAAAGGAAAACCTAGCCAAAACAGAACTATTGCTCTCAATTTTAAATAAACCTATTCTGTATGCCTGTTCAGAGGAAGCTGACTGAGGTTAAATGAAGAATAAGTTGAAAAATTAAGAATCAACCTAAGTGAAGGTATGACAATAAAGAAACCTAAAAGAAAAACTATGTCAAACACATCTGATGTTTCACGCTAGGTCGATTTAAACAAAAAAACCCAATTTGGTTGAACATTTTTTTTTTTTAATATGACTATGTGTACATGGACAACTCAGAATAGGGAAAAACCCAAAATTAATGTTTTAACAAATTACAGCTGTTACTAAAGACAATATGCTTGGATTTTAAGGAAACAGTCCAATAAATGAATAGCTTCTCATTCAATCTAGTAGGTTAATCAATCCCTCTTTTACTAAAACACACTCTAGTGGCAGAAATTTACCTTTTTTTTTTAACACTCCATAATAAAAATGTGTTCCCTCAATGTTCTCTCTCCTTCGAATGGTAAAATAAAATTGAATTTATATTATCAAATGAAAGTGCAGGTTTATACAGCTAAGCTCAGCAGCAAAAGTGAAGAAGAAGAATGAAAGGTGAAAGCTCATGGATGCAACGCAGAACGAGGGCCTTTGGGAAGGTATCCTGTAGTGTCCTGGGTGCTAAACACAGTCAACATTCTGTCACTTTTTCATTGCTCTTAAACGAGCAAAACCAAATTCTTTTTTTATTTAAAGAAATACTAAATCTTAATCTCCCCCCCCGTCCCCCATATAATTTGTGATCAGGTAAGGCAAAGATAAGTCCCGCCATCACTGGGGACAGCAGCAATAAAAAGACTTCAGAAATAGCCCTGAATCATCAGCAACATTCTCTCATGGTGACAAAGGAATGCATCCCATAAATCAAATTTTGCAGTGTTCTCACATTATTCTAATTTATTTTGATTAGTTTTAATCTGAAAAAACTTTATAAATACATTATTTAAGAGGACAGTGAATTATTTTCTTGCTCTGAAAAAATAACTTTTTTTTTCTTCACATTTTAAAACTGTTGAGTATGCGTTTGCAAAAAGAGATGCAAGAATAACAGGACGGCGGGGTCTGCAGAATGTCCATGTACAAGGTGCATTTACAAGAACCTGGTAACCTGCCTATAGTTTGCCTCTACAAACAGAGCGCTTTGTAGTAATATATAAACAAACAGGCTTAATTTAAACACCTCTCCTATTCACTCTACTTGTGGAACCAAGAGGTACTTATATTTCAAGTATTATACTGTAAAAGGTAAAAATTTTTGTGTCAATTTTACATGTTAGCTTTTAAAGACCAAAATACCTATGTGAAAAATCACGCCTACTCAGCCCATCTCTTTTTATAGTCAAATGCTCTCATCTTTTAGAGAATGCAGAAAAATATTGATTTCCTAAGAAGGAGCACACTGGAAAAAGCCATTTTAAAGTACTGAAGAACGAGGAGCATTTCTTTTTCTCTACAGGCAAAAATTATTAGAAAAGCTATCCAGTCTGTTGTCTTTCGCTGGTTTTAATAAAGTCTTTTCAAAATGATGATCAAGAAATCCTTAGAAAACTGGAGGAGGGGGATGCTCCTTTATAGCATGGAAGGAATTCCATTAATTGTAGAAATTCTTAACAAATTTCTGCTTTGGTTCTTCAGAAGAAATGTTCATATAACTTCTATATTAGGAGACAGAAAAAAGAAAAGATTAATATGACATTTAAAATCTCAAAAGAATACTATGGTAATGTCTTACATTCCTAAAGCCTTACCATGCTTCTATATAGACATTGTCTCATATAAGAATAGGCAGTTTTATTAGGATCCATGTTCTTATATTTAAGTGAATTCTACCACTAATAGGAAAAAGTCCTTTTCTTTAACTTAGGCTCTATATCGTTTACTTTTCTCAACTGAATAAGTCAACTGTGCTTTTCTTTGAGGTCAGGGCTTTTACGTTCATCTTGAATCCTCAGTACCTGACGCTTCGGGCTCCAAATGTATATTGGAGGTTAAGTAAATGTTTGTTGATAAGTAGTCATGGCACCAAAAGAACCCTAACACCACATAATATCAGACACTGGACTTTGTTCCTAGAGAAGGTACGGAAGAGGGAAAACAGTGAGGATGAAATGACAGGTCAATCAAAAGGTGATTTAAAGCCTGGCAAACGCAACAGAAAGTCATCTGGATGTTCCTATGGTCTCTGTGAATCTGTGACGTGACAAAGTAGAAATGTTTCCACCAACACATGGGTAAGCAGAGTGTTCTCACAGGCAGAAGAGTCAGAATGTCAGGCCTCATCGCTTCCTTCTACAATCTAGAAAAGTAGACCACTAAAGTGAAGTTACACTCCCAAGATCAGTATATTGAAGGGGAAAAAAAAAGACTAGCTTCATTTGGATAGACAGTTCAGTATTGGCTTTTTCAACCAGTTAAAGTGGTTAAAGAAAATATCTGTTACTTACTTTTTTTTTTTTTTAACATTTTTTATTGATTTATAATCATTTTACAATGTCATGTCAAATATCCCACTTATTTTTGAGACTGATGGGATTGTGCTGTTGAGTTACTATGAGCACTGAGTTGGTCATTTTTTACGTTATTTCTTTGGGTCCTGTAAAGTTATTGTTCTTTTTGCACAAAGACTTCAGGTTAAGCATGAGTCCCAGAGACAGGGTATGACAGAACCACCTGCAGTTTCAGCAGTGATAGTTGCTCAGCAGGGGATGGAAGACCCTTGGGTTCAGCATGCTCCTAGTTTGGAATGCCAGTCCCATTACCTAAACTGTCTCTATGTATCTTATTAAATTTAAAAAGGACAATAATATTTATCCAGGTTGGTAAACTCAAAAGAGAAAAATGATGGGAGAACACAATGGCAGTCTTTAGATATCCAAAGAGCTGAGAAAGATGAAATAAAAACCAAACCTTTTCTCCAGTGGGCAGAACGAGTTCAATGGCCCGTAGCTTATGGTGAGGCATCACAGGTCTGTCTTAACACTAAGTGTTAAGTGACACTGACAGCATGCGCTATGGGGCCATGCAGGGTACACTGCTCCACGAGGAGGCTCATGGATACGCAGTGGGTGCTGCAGACTGAGTTTCTACACCAAGTGGGAGAATGGGAGGGGTGATAGAAGTTGCCCAATCCAACTGAAAATTCAATTTCTGTGACCCATGCACAGTCCTTCCATGTGGTTTGTTTGGTCCCTTGAAGAAGGTTCATTCCCTTCTGGGGGTCACATACGTCTTTCTGGTGATCACTAAAGGGAGTCTGAGGCAAGCTTACCTGCTGTCTGCTGTGTCTGAACACCATCTACCTGAGGCAGTGGCCCAAGTGTCCCTTCATCGTCAAAGGCCAAGATTGGATTCAAAGGAAGATCCGCAGTCTCACTGGTGGTGACATCTAATCTGGATGGTTTAGAGCCAATGGGCAAATTTATAATTTCTTCAAAATTTTCATTCTGAACTGATACTCCATTTTCATTTGGTTGTTTCTCCAAATTGGGAGTACTAGGGAATTTGAAAAATCAAAATTAAAAGAATTTAGTATTAAAACTGGAAAACGCATTTTCAGGACAACCAAAAATTTTCATAATAAATAATTTTATGATCTTACAATCAAAATGTTAGAATGACTGACCTCATCATTACTAACAGTAATGGTGAATTCTGACATAGTTGGATTTTAAATTCTTATTTAAAAAAATCTTTTTAAAATTGTTCTTATCGATTAGAACAGATTATCACCATGAATAGTTCTACATACATTTAACAAATTTCTACTGCAGGGATTTTACATTCCTTTGTCTGATTAAGAGTAGCCCTTATTAGGACTTTACTTCAAAGATGAGAGGATTATAATTTGGGGGTGAGGGGAGTTATTTGCACAAGCCGCACAACTACTGGGAGACAGTCTAGACTGAATATATGATCTCTTGATCTCTGGCCCTATGTTTTTCTCACAATGCTATTTTGTATACTCCCTGGCTATTCAAATTTCAGCCCTTCCTGGATATCTCTTGCTTCCTAAAACATGTGCATAATTTTATAGGCAAATTTTTCAAGACCAACCTTTTCATCTTTGCCTCTGACCCCACCTTGATCCTTATTAATTCATGCTTTAATATCTTTGGATTTTTGATACATTTTAACTGGCCACCAAATCCTTAATTGTCTACCTGTAATTTCTCTTAGGGTTATTCACTCCCCTTGCACACTTCGTAAGCCAATAGGCAGCCCTTTGTATGTTCATTGGCACACTTTACAGTGTAGCAAAAACAATGCCTGTGCATCAGATGAATGCTAGATTAATTTTATTGTTCATCTTAACTGGCTGCAGCAGTAAACTTACTTGCAAGCTTCATAATTTGTTCAGTGCTCAATTCATGTATAAAAAAATGACTATTTGACATTCTAAGCTTAAAAATCTTCAAATGGAAAACAAGAGTAAAAATATGAAGCAGAAATTGTAAAGGTTTTAACTCCTAACACATACTGATCATAAACTGAATGTCTAGCTCTAGATAGAGATCTGTGGAAAGAGATCAGAAAATCAGGTCTCTAATGCCAGTAATGCCCACTGCCTGAACTTTAGCAAGTTAGTTACTCCTTCCCCAAATGGTAGAAATGAAGATAATACACATCCAATCTTTCCATTGCCTTTTTTTTTTTTTGAGGAATCTTTGCTATTGAGGAAATAGTACTTTCCTCAGTCAGTGAGAAATATTGCTTTTGTGGAACATATTCTAAAGCATTTCTGATTTGGATATTTTGATATATTTCTGTTAAACTTTCTCTTCTAGAAAAAAAAAATCAAGATGCCTGTCCTAGGCACTACAGGGTACATTGAAAATATTATCTGTAAAAGTGCTGTGGGAAAAACAAAAATATTATACACATTCAGACTGTGATGGTGCTTTTCCACTATTTCAGCAAGGAGGGGGTCGGAGGCTTGGCATCACGGTGGTCTACATGAGTGCGCGCATGCGCGCGCGCGCACACACACACACACACACACACACACACACACACACCCCCTATCACCTGCCGTCCTAGGTGCCTGGGCTGCCACACCCATCCTCCTGTTCTTTTCCAACACCAATGGGCTTTCTGTAACCAGGGAAGAGTTTTGGTTCTCCTCCCAAAGAGATTTTTAAGTAGAAGTTTGGGCGAAAGAAAAAGAAGAGGAATGAATCTTCAAAACCCTGGTGCCTTGACCGTCTCAACTCCCGTCACCTTCCAGGCCTGCGTGTGCTGACAAGCTGTGTGGCAATGCCAACCCCAGACTTGAGTCAAAAGCTGACCTCATTTTCCCCTCCCACTCCTACCCAACCACCCCACCCATTCTTATAGCAATGACAGGAATAATTGTGCTATATGTTTTTGAAGCCCAATTATTAAATGTTCAGAGGACACTGATCAGCAGAAACTACAAAACAGACTGAAGTCACTGGGGTTAGGGTTTATGGATCTGTGTGCCCTCTCAAGATACGAGCACCAGCTTCTGAATTCCCTTTGTCTACACTCTGGAGGTTGAAGCTGGATGCAAGACTCTTGAAGACCACGTACTCGGCTGGTCCAAAGCCTAGCCAGGGAAGGGGGCTGGACCATGGTGGAAATCTGATAGTCTATACATCTTACGGTAGCCAAGACCTTATTTTCAAATTTTTCTTATCATGTTATAGTGAGCAACTTTGAAAGTGATACATCGCTTTCTGTCTGAATGATAGGGGCTTGGGAATGTTACTTTTCCTTTAGACAAACCTAAAAACGATAAACTCCTAAGATTTGGAGGAAAACCACTAGGGCAAAACCTGAAATTACTACAAATCCCTTGTGTAAGAGAGAAGGAACATTCCATTGAAAAGACAGTTCCCTAGGGCTAAGAACAAGCATAATAAAATGTCTTGTAGGGGTATTAGGAGGGTAAGACAGTAGACTGTATGTATACTCATGAGACTTTTTTAGCTTCTAGAATAGAGATTCGCAGCTGGACGTGGAAGAACGTATCTGAATGACCTGAGAAACTTAATTTCTTCCCACCATATCCCCCACACACTTGTACTCACACATTTATCTGTATCCTCTGTTTCCTGTTTCCGAGCAAGTTTCCTATCCATGAACAGATGTTCTTCTCCACTCCCTGGGCACTTCCCTCTATGATACACTCTCTAAAGAACCTAAACGGCTTCTGGAGTGAGAACCATCCTGTCCAGGCTCATATATTTCTTGGCATCTTTAAAAGTTGGCCAGAATTTTGGCAACACCAACCCTCTTCAGTTCTACCTATTGTCAGCAGGGAGACTGTCAGACAAGGAGAATGGCTTTCATGCTTGAAGAGGATCGCATACCAAAACCCAGAGCCAGAGAAACCACAGGGGCCAGACATGTCACTCAGGCCCTTCAAGGTTCAGGGTGTTCCTGTGCAGGGTTTCCCTGTACCAGGAGTGCTGTGAGTGCTGGAAAAGGAATATCAGGAGGACTCAGTCATCCCCAGGTCCTGTGAGACCATTTGCTGACATCCTCGTGGGGTGGGTAGGGGCGAATATAACCCAGTTCCCAGCACTCATTTATTTTTCCTAAAGAGAAGACAAACCTCTTCTTCGAGTACAAGGTACTCAAGACATTCTAAAAAGGCAAACTTCCCCTAATCTGAACCAAAAATATTCCTTCTCAGGAGTGGAGTTTTCTAGTGAAAACAAACCCTGCCACCCTGTCACAGTGGATTCCCACAGTGGATTCCCACATCAAGTTCCTTGGAAAGGACCCTGGGAATCTCCAACTAGTGATTTAATTCATAGTGGGCAGGCTGGGGGAAATCTGTAACTCTACTTTGGGTGCATAGCAGGGCATTTAATAAAGAAGCTGACTGCAAGGATTACAGAATGCTTCACTAAACGTAAGGCACTGACGTGGAAAACAGTGACTCTGGTAAAAGTGATTTCAAGGTTGACTTGAAACTGGGTGTAAAAGAGAGCATCAATGGAAATGATTTATTTGTAGTTTTAAGTCCTTAACAGGATTTCAGAAGTAAAACTGTTTAGAAATATGAGTCTCCACTGAATCAAAAGGAATGTCCATTTGTGAATAGGAAACTGTCTTAGGGAAGGGTATGATAAGTACAAGAGGTCCTTCTCTAGATGAAGGAGGATGAGTGGCAGGCAGCCTCAGGGTCAGGTGCTAACGCCAGTTTTATAATTATCTGGAAGACATACAGGGTGAACATTTTGAGTATGCAGATAATACTTATTCTGGGAAATGCAAGTCATAAGAAGAATCCCTTGAGCATAACAGGGAAAGCAATGAGTTTAGAGAACTGTAGGCTGAGCTGTCCTTACAAGACGGAGAGTTATCAGCCACAGTGGAGGTAAAAGATCTTGCGATCACTGTGAACTGCTTCCTGGTGACACTGGATCTTTAGTTTTTTATGGTTCAAGAAAAAGCCAATAAAATATGAGGCAAAGGAAGACGGGATACCAGATATAACACAAAAGTATTTTTCTACATTATCACACTGCAGCTACACCCACTATACTGTGTGTCTTCTAGACACTGCACTTTAGAAGGATAAAGATAACACCTAACGTTTGTATGGGGCAACACGGGTTTAGGAACTCCTTCACTGACAATATTGTACCCCACCCCTCTTCCATATCTTGTGGGGGAGATATCGCCAGGTCCAGATGAGATATTCTTAGTTTTCTAAGTAGGTTAATCCCAGAGTTGTTGAACTTCTAGGAACTTTTGGGGGGCAGGGTATAGCTCAGTGGTAGAGCACATGCTTAGCATGCACGAGGTCCTGGGTTCAATCCCTAGTACCTCCTAAGCCTAATTACCTCTCTCCCCCAACCCCCAAAGTAAAATAATTAAACAATACAATAATAAATAAAATATATATATATAAAAAAACCTAGGGACTTTTGGTTCTAAAGCACTTCTTCCTCACCTCCACACTCATGTTGAAGAATCTCTAGAGAAATATGACTCAATGATCAAAGATCTGGGGAAGGAGCCTTTTAAAGATAAGGCAAACCTGTTAGTTTTTTTTTTTTTTTCCTTTTCTGCCTCTCAGCTCAAAATTTACCCTCCATTTCTGCTCTGTGAAATTGGATCTGGGCCCTTTAAATAATTTTCCTTTGCCAGCTTAAGCTCTGTCAATCATGGCTGTTGGAGAGACACTGTAGGAGGAAGGAGTTCTGCTTTTTGGTTTGGGTATGCACGCTCAGCACGCTCTGGCAGCACATCCTTGGGGCCTTCCCAGAGTCCGGCTCCTGCAGTGCTTGAGAATTCCTCAGTGCCAGTTCCTGCAATGCACCATGGCCAGCAGCTCCCCCCAGCATCCTTCTAGGGCAGACTTGCGGTAGAGGACCTCTGGTGAGACACCTTCCAGTGGACAGCTTTTCCCCAGCATTCTAGAGGGTGGCTATCTGGCCAGGTCCACTGTCAAGAAACCATAGCAACTTCTCCACCATCTAGTGTCTCACAGTCATATCCTGTCCAACAAGGTCTGGATGGAAGCCCTGAAGGAGGGGACTCTTCCTTGGGTATGGCCCAGGGGATGGGGACGCTGCTTTTATCTGCTACTCCTGTATTCTTTACTTCTTACTAGCCAACCTCCTGTTACTCCAATCCCAAGTAACAGTTATTCTTGATGTTACGTTTTCCTGTTCAAATTAATCTCTGGTTTCTCTCTCCTGATTGAACCCTTACTGATGTAGTAAGCATAACAAAAATATTCGGTTAATAAAATGAAAGTAGAAAGGGAATAGAAAAAAATCCATAAAATCATGAAAGGTATGGAAATTGTGAAAAAGGACTTATTCCCTGAAACCTAATTTATGACAATCATGGGTCCTAACTTTTAAACTGCAAGTTCTCTATAAGAGAAATACAAGTACTTCTTTATGTTGTTACTACGAGAGATGATGTAAAGTGAAAATACAGATTGTTTCAAGATTGGCATGGATAAATTCAAGGAAGATAAATTTTAAAATAATTAAGGGAAGCAGAGTTTCTTAGGTTACACATTGTAAGCTTTGTGTATCACGCAATGAGGAATAAATTTAACAGTACACTAAACATTCCCCAGAGGCCAGGGTCATTAAGAAATGGACTGTGTTTCTCAAACTGGGTTCCAACTCTTTATATGAATTTTTACAAATTTGTTTTTGCTCTGATAAAATAAAAAAAAATCATTAGAATAGTCTGATCATCTACATAGCTATCACAAAACTGAGTGTTATCACATGATTTTGGTGCTTCATTCTTCATTAGCATTTCAGAGCATACTGATACCAGGTAGCACCAGCTTACGTGACAAGGGCTAGTAACAAACCAGTTTGTGAACTGGGTAAATAAATATTGTGTTAATGCCAAGTAAAAGCCAAGAGATATCATGGTACACTGTATGAAAAGAGATTTGAGGTTTTAAAGCAGTTTAAATAGAGAAAAACAATGGGTGAAATAATCACCAGCAACTCATGGTAGCACAGAGCATCTCTAATGCATCAGGTCCATGTGTATACTGTTGCCTTAATTTCAGAAAAATATTCTTCATGACAAATATCTTTTAATTTGAATGTTTTTGAGCTAGCAGTGTTTTTTATTAAAACTTAAATTTGTGATTTGTTTTGGCTTTATAGATAAATAAGACCTATCAGAAACTTAAACCTAAGTTTATATTTGTAAACATAGTAACACTTGCATAACTCCAGGAATCTGCTAGGATTTTTTTCCTTTAGAAGGGAGAAAACATTGGGGCCAAAATGGATTTAATTTGTTAGGGTCATTCTTGTGTTATATACTAATGTTTATATTTGATACTAAACTGGATCTGCCTATATTATATTAAGTGAAAGACTAGAAAAAGGTCTGTTTATATTTTTCCTAGTAGTATTATGTTTCAGCTTATTATATAATAATTGATCACTGGTGATTTTACCACTGAAGAGCATCAACTAATGTATACTAATTTTATTCCTCAGAGAGAATTATAAGTGTCTTAATAAACCTATTCCTTATAATAATGGAGTTCTCTCTGTGGTAATTTTTATCCTTTCCTTAAAATTTCTTAAGTCAATGAATTAAATGTCATAAATTATAGCAGTTGGAAATGAATATTTTATTTGAAAATCAAGCTGTAACTAAAAGTGTAATGTCACTTATTGGATATTTTAGGTAATTATAATTATGACAATAAATTTATTCAACATAATCAAAAGCTTATTGGTAAGCGCTCTCTTAGGAAAGTTATCTTCTTTGGTATTATAGTGGGCAAAATCAAAAAATTTTTACTGTCCCAGAAAGATAACCACAGGTATCTTATGACTAATAGACAACTTAGGATATCCAGCTTAGGGTAACTTATCTTTTCATTGCTGCCAATAATATAAAATGCTGTGCAGAAATGTATTTTTAGATTAAGAAAAAATTAATTTATGTATATTAAATCATTATATGGAATACCTTAAACTCAAGACAGTGGTCAATTATAGCTCAATAAAATTGGAAGAAAAAAGATCTTAAAAGACATATTATCTGTTGAAAGAAAAAAATTAAATTCAGGAGCTTCAATTCTTTGATGGAAGCAAAGACTGATATTAGAGACAGAAGAACTCATAAAAAAATTAAATAAATTCTGAAAATTAAAAAGTCACAGCTGAAATTTTTGAACATTTATTACAAATATTTCTACAAGTTCTCTCTGACTGGATTTAGGCACAGGCTATGATTACCCTTATTTTTCATTTTTGAGAGTGCTCTTATGACGCGGTCAATTTAATTGCAAGGGAAGAGAAAGGTAATATTTCTTCAATCCATACTTCTTTCTTAACTCTTGTTAGCAACCTTTTATTTCCTCAATATGAAGCCCCACAACTAGTGTAAGAAATACTGGCATCTAAATTTTTACTATGGAGCAAACCTGTGACTCACTGTAATATTATGTACAGTGAAAATACAGTTGTTCTATATCATTAAAGGGTGTGAAGGTGGTCTAGATCATGCCAAATATATACAAAGAAAAGCAACATTATTCCCTGAAACTTTTTAATAGTCACACAAAAACTTCATCATCCTATTTAAAGATTCAAGAAAAAAGATATTTTCCTTTTCCCAGATTACAGAATTACTAGCTCTATCAAAAATTAATGATCCTCAATAAAAATAAACCTTCATGTTAAAACTCTGAAATTCTGCCCAGCCCAGAAATTCTGGTAGGATTGGTGGGGCAAAAGCAATAGCGCTTTGCTCTAATGTGTGTCAGTAAAAGAGGCCTCAGCTGTTTAACTCACCTCTCCGCAGTCACTTTGGATTGGTGTGAGGTAACCGCATGGGGGCTGGCTGCTGGTTCTCCTTGTCCTGAAGAGTTTGTCATACATGGAAGTGCAGATACCGCTGGACATAGCAAAGAAGATGGAACAAAGCGTTACTACTACTGTACTGTCAAACTCAAACCCTAGGGGACAAAGCCTGGATGCACGTCCTGGCTCTACTACTTATCAGCTATGTCACCCTAGGCAAGCCACAAATGCCCTGTGCCTCAGTTTCCTCATGGATAACAATACCTACCTCATAGGCTAATGTGAAAATTAAATGCACTAACACAGGCAAAGTACTTAGAACACTGCTCAGTACGTCATAAGGGTAGAAATCAGTACTGCTATTATTTTCACTTGCACTAAATTGACTTTGGATCAAAAATATGTAACACCGAAACCAAAGCAACTGATGAAGAAAGCAGTAAGCTGATTTGATCAGGCCAACGCTGAACGTCTTTACTGAAGGATTTGGAGCAAATCATCATGAAATACCTAAGTGGTGGAAAATATTTTTTAAAACTCAGTTTAGTTATACCTACACTTAGAATGGTAGAGATGTCATGCCTGGAAGGCCAGTGAATTGTACCTAACTACATCACCAGTCATTCAGTGCTCCCCACTGGAGTCTAGCATAAGCCAACAATATTGATGACTGATTCTAAACTCTGGGCCAGGTTTACTTCAAGTCTTGTAAACCTTACTAGGTCACAGTTTCAGGGACCTTTGTGGCAGTTTATGGTTTCAGCTTGATGTGAGAGAATAACTGAACTAATTCTGAGAAAGTGTTATTTCATAGCCTGGCACAAATTCAGTAAAACTGCCAGAGGTACAAGGTATCTGATAACTGAACCAAAGAAGAGACTGATAACTTAAAACCTGCCGACACTGCCAAAGCTGGTAATGGGCAACCTCTGAGAAGACTCCTGATAGGTCTGAAAAGTCACCTGCCTGCCCGCCCTAGAATTCTCTTTGGAGCCCTGGTGACACCATGCAGTCCTCAACCACATGTGGGACCAGGAGAAGAAGAACATCCGTTATATAATCTTCAGGACTCTTTTTAGCAGTATTAACGCAAACCAAATTTATCATGAGTGTTGATAAACCCAGGTATGACAACTGACAGATTTTACCTTCCCTCTCCCCATTGTTCATTCTCCAACTGAGGTACAAAGAATATCCAAAGAATTGATAGGACAATAGCAGGAAGAAGAAAGATGGAAAAATAAAAAACCCAACAAGGAATCTGGCCATGCACAAAGTACAGCATCAGCTCCTCAAATAATCCTGAGTTGGTGCAATTTACATCCTAAAGTGCTCATTCTAATGACTCACTGGGTGCTACGCCTGCTTCAAGCCTACATGTATTATAACATTCTTGGAGATGACCTGATAAAAATGCAGTGGGGTTAATATGCAACCACTACAGTGACTCTCCAAACAAATAAAATTAGGGCATCTTTAAAAGAGCATGAAAACCTTACTATGAAGGAATCATGACATTGAGAAACGAGGGTAGCCTCTACTGAAATAAAACCAAATCCTGAAATACCAATATTTTACATTTGAAAACCCCTGGAGTTTACAAAAAATGTTCTTTCACATACATCACTTCATTAGATCTTCACTCCAGTCTTTAAAAAACAGCAAAAGAAACTGAGGTATCTCTGGTCCTTTCTTTTCACATTGATATTGCAGATGAGGAAAGAAGATGACTGAATACTGAACTAACGACCAACCACCGATATGTACAATCATGAAGACCACGTGGAATCACAAAAGGAACTGAATAACAAGCTGGTGACTTGGACTTCAGCTGTGCAAACCAGGCCTGTCACTCACTCTGAATGCTCCTTGGAGGTGAGGACTTTGCCTGACCTGTTCACACTGAATCCTAGCACCTACAACAGGGCCTGGCACACAGGTTTCCAAAAATGCTTGCTGACTCCAAGATAAAGCATATTCTGTCTCATAGGCCTGCAATGGAACTTAAGCAAGAAAATGTACGCAGACATAGCTGACTCAAAGAAGGCATTTTAATAAATAGTAATTGAATCTGAGTACTGAAACACTAGGTAAACTTTATTATTTACACCAAATTTGGTTTAAAATCACCAAGAAATTAACCAGCTCTGTCCAAAGCCTACAGCACATGAACGACTTTCTAATGAAATTTCAACACCTTTCAAATTTAAAACTCTATTCTGAAGTCAGAACTAAAAGAAATAATATTTAAATTCATTTCTGAGAACTGTCATAAGTACAAATTGTCAAAATGTTTAATGTCTTTAATAGCAAATATAAATGCAGGATCCTTCAGCAGGTAGTAAATAATAAATGAAATTTAATTTTATAAACTCAAAATTATTCTTATCATGTGTGTATACATAGCTATACAGGCATATATACATATATACACACAGATATATACATATATACACATAGATATATATAACATAAGATAACTTAAGATATTAAACACTCCATTAGAGTATAAACAGGTGTAAAAAAAACCCTGCTAGAAATGCTAGAGATTTTTAGATAAAAGGGAGTATCTGTGGACTAGATGAGACACACCTAAGCTTCTGAGTCAATGAGTATTTTTTAAAATTTTAAATCAATCAATGATTTATCTTGACCTCTAGAGAGTCAATTCAAAAATTCTATATTTGAATTCATTTGAGTTCACTGAAATAAATACCTGTTCCTCCAGTGAGAGCTCCCTTGGTTATATCTCCGTTTCTCTGATCAACAGTTTTCTAATAAAGAAAAAAGAAAGATGTTTTAATGTTAAAATTGCAAGTGAAAGTAAACAGAAAAAAAAAGCCGTTATGAATAGTTTAAAAATGGCCATCTTAATACCTTATCTGCAGCTTCTGTTCTCCTGGTTCTTTTCATAATCTCTTCAAGTCGCTGCAGGGAAGGAAGAATGGAGCAAACAGATCAGATAGAGAAAGCAAGGCTGGTGCACTTCTCTGACTAAGCAAATAGCAGGTCATTAAAACTTGTCTATTATTTTGGGAAAACACAGCTGTCTTTGTCTTAACAGGACTTATTCAAGGAAGGTGGAACTGGCTTAAGCCACATGAACTGGAAGGAACTTTATGGTGAAGGCTGAAACATGAAGACTGTTTTCTTTGGAGAAGAATATTTATACTGAGAGCTACTTTAGTTTATCTGGAATGGGCAAAACACATTTGCTTTCTGACGGCAGTAAGCTGGTGTCTCGGTCTTGAGACGGCCTCAAGTCTAGAAGAATCAGGACAAAGAGTGCGCCAGGCTTCCGAGTGGGACGCTACTACCTTCTTTCTCTCCAGGCGCTCCTGCTCTTCTCTCTGGAAATGCTTCTCCCGTTCCTGCCGGACCCTCTCTGCTTCTTCGCGAACACGCGCTTCTTCTTCTTTCTGAAAACAAGAAGTCGGCATCTGCTTCTTACAAAGAGGCTGGATATGCCCGCTGCCCAGCGGTCCCCGGGCGCCCAGGGTTGGGGGTAAGAATGGCAGGTGGAGAACGTGCGGACCCCAAGGGCGCGCAGGAGACAGGGCACTCCTAGCGCTAAGCTCAACATCTTCCTCTACTCATCCGCGCCACCGCTCTCCGCCCCTCTCCGCATCTCCAGTCCGGACCCCACCTGCTTCTGGACGCGCTCCATCTCTTCCTGCTCGCGCCGCGCCCGCTCCTCCTCCTGCTGCCGCAGCTGCTCTTCCCTCTCCCGGGCTTGCTCTGCTTCCAGCCGGCGGGCCTCCTCCTCCCTGCGGGTTCTCTCTTCAGCCACCTTTTGAGCCAACTCCTCCCTCTTTTGTCTGGAAAAAGACAAAACCCAAGCTCAAGATGCATGAGGGGAGTTCCCTGGAGAGTCTCAAGTGAGTGGTTATCGCCAGGACAGCCTGCTGGGCGGTCTGGCCAAGTCTCCACTGGACACATGGGGAGCCATCCTCTCTTCCTCCTCCCCTCCACAGCCTCACGTTGCCTTCGGGTGGACAGACCCAGAATGTATCCACCAAGATTCGGAGGACAGCTTGTTTTTCAGAAGGATCTGCAACAGAACTATCTTTAAAGGCTGAGATAGTTGGATTGTTTAATCCAGTAATGTGACTTTTGAGTAACGAATTTAACTCTCCCCCCAAATATTTTGTAAATGAGAAATGAGAAAAGATGATGAGGAAATACGGAGATGAGAGCTATGTCAAATGAAATACTCAGACTGCACAACTGTACCTCTATTGTGGTTATGACTGCAAATACACGTGTGTATGTATCTACTGATGTGAGCATACACACCCACACGCTGTTCACAGAGACTGGAAAGGGTTACCCAACATGTACACAATTATTGAAATCTGGTAAGATGATGGGAATTTTTTTTCTTTAAACCTTTCTTCATCAATTTTGTCCTACTGTCATTATAGTAAGAAAATGTGACTTAATAAAGTCACGTAGTGGTCAGAGGAACACCAGGGAAGAGTAACTCTGAAACAACTGATTCACCTTCAACACTACTACCACCTCTTCTGACTGAAGATTTAATCCGAGGTGTCACTAGGGTGTCTCTATGCAGTGTGTCACTCCTTTACCTTTCCAGCTCTTCCTTCTCCCTCTTCTCCCTTTCCTCCTTCTCTCTCTGCTCTCGGGCCAGCCGCCTCTTCTCTGCCAGCAGCCTCGTGGCCTCTTCCGGGTCGGTGGTGCCTGCAGAGGTCTTAGGAGAAGTACTGGCAGTCACAGTGGGGGATGGGACTGGCGTGGAGGCTGAGGCCGGACCTGGCGCTGGCTCGGAGGCTGGGACTGGAGCTGGGGCTGCCGCTGGAGCAGCTGTACAAACAGGTACAAGGAGAAAACCAACTGGAAACAAAAGCCAAAGAACAAGACAAAAACGAGCATTCCCCACTCCCCAGGCCTAGAATTCAACATTATAAAAGAAAAGGGAACGTTTATCACTGCGTGTTCTCACGGTTTCACTGTATTCTGTCTGTCACCGGGCAACGGATAACACAAAGCTGCGTGTGTAAGTGAGACATGCGAAGCTGACACTCTGTCACCAAGTCTTATTTTTATACAAGTTAAATCAGTTAACAACATATATCGAATGTGTACTGAGTATAGAACCTCACGTTAGGTTCTGTGGGAAGTTATAACCCCAGCAAAAAAGAAGACGAGATCTTCCATTTGCCTTTCATTGCATTAAAAAAAATTCCTTTTCTTTAGTGACTATTCATCACTAGAGGACTCAAGGCTTTTGGTGACCATTCCCAGTGTCCGTAACAGGAGCCCAGATTCAGGCTGGGAAGATGGTCCCTTTTGTCTACTCAGAGCCGTCTCCAAGTCTGAGGAAGGCAGAGCCAAGGGTCTTTTCAGCAACCCGCACCTGTATTCCTTATACAACTCGGGGCTCCACTGCCAGGCCTCATGCCAAGATGTGAGATAGAAGCAGGAGTTCTCCGACCTTATTTGGACTCTGGAAAATGACCCACAGGGCTGATGTAGCAGGGAGCCCTACAGAGGTCCATGGTGATGTGTGATCTCTGGTACCTGACCACTCCAGACCCTCCTCTCAAGGTTTCTGTTTCTCCTTCTGCTCTCACACATCTTTCTTTGCTCTCAGGACACTTTCTGGCCTTTCTCTTCTTCTTCACTTCATGCAAACAAACACTGGACTCTTCCATTCCCTAACAACACTATCATTTGTCTTCAGTCATCTATTCTATCTTTGCCCCACCTTCTAACTTCAAATTAAGTCTTAAGGAGAAACTTTGGAATGAAGACAACTTGCAACAGGATATATTGAATTTCTAGTTCCAGGTGATTTTAAACATCTAAATAGCACCTGGTTAGCCTGGTAGAGATGAGATCCACTGGGTCTTCTGGAAAAAATTCTGACCTCTGTCAAGCACACAGGCTAAGTGAGCCAGTGGTCCTTAAACTCCAATATGCAGAGGGTAACTGGCCACTCTAATGTGACAATCCTGCACAGGAGTCAACAGATGAGCCTAGTATCCCCAGAGTCCTTGGATACACTATGTATTTGGTTCAGTAGGTCTGACGTAGAGCCAGGGTTCTATAGTTTGAAATATTATAGATGTGGTGGTTTAAAACTATTTCCCTAAATCCTTCGAAAATCCTCCCTTTAAAAGGTGGAGACTAATCCTCTCCACTTGAGTGTGAGTTGAACCTGGTGACTTGCTTCGGATGGACAGTGTGACAGAAACTGTGACTTCTGTGTGTGTGTGTGTGTGTGTGTGTGTGTGTGTGTGTGACTTCTGGGACTAGGCATAAAAGATAACTGTGGGTTCCTTGTGATTCTCTGTCCCAGATCACTCACTCTGGGGGAAGCTAGCAAGAGCAAGCGGACAGACTGTGAAGACATCAAACAATCCTCCGGAGAGGTTAACGTGTCAGGAAACAAAGACCACGTGCTGACAGCCATCCTCTGACGACCTGGCTAAGCTGCTCCTGAACTCCTGACCTAAGACTCTGCCTGATATAGTAACTTCGTTGTTTTTATAAGCTGCACGGTTTGGGGATAATTTGTTACACAGCAAGAGATAACTAACACAAGTGATTCTGATGCAGGTGCTCTGAATACCACACTTTGTCAAACACTGGACTCGGTCAATAAAAGGAATCATAAACCACACCTGAATTAATATGCTGTGGCTCTGACAATATACTTTTGGATGTACAATTCTTCCTTTATATATAAGAAAATTATACTCAAATAAAGGTCCCCAAATTGGCCCTTCTGGATGCGTAAAATTTCCAAGCCCTCAATAAGGAAAAATTAAAAATAAAAAAATGAAAGAAGGAACAAGCTAAGGAAAAGCTGTGCAAGAGAAAAAGTAAGAGTGAGTAGAGAGCAACCCACGCCCACCGCGAGCCAGCCGCCTCCTACCAGGGGCAGCCTCTGCTTCGATGGGTGTCCCTTCTTCAACTGTGGCTTCTTCTACCTTCCCTAAAGGTGTTCTGCCCTTCAGTGAGGGCTCGTTGGCAACTTTATGAGGTTCTTTCTCAGGGTCTTTTCTGTCGGGTTCCACTCTGACTTCTCTCTTGATGGGGCGGATGTTGCCGGGGGAGGGGGGCCGGACCTGAGCAGGGGCAGCTTTGACTGATCCAGGAGACGCAGAGGTTGGTCTGGGTGTGCCAGGCAAATGGGGGAAGGACTTGGATGGGAGCCTGGCCACAAAGAAAGTAAAGAGAAGGGGCACATTAGAACGGGCTTGCCAGAGCCTTCCTCTCCTCACGCCTCTACCATGTAATAGTGCTGGAACGCCAACAGGGAAGAGAAATAAACACATTGAACTAGGCGAATGTGTCATGTGGCAAACTCAAAAATACTCACTTTAGAGACTCATTCCAGTTTTCTTTTTTCTTGCCTCTGAGGAAAAACGTTACTTCCTAAGTGAAGGCTAAACAGTGTGGGGAGAACAGTTTCCTTTCAGAGGACACAGGCTACCAATTCTCCAACGTGGAACAACCCAGCCAGCCTCTTACATTTCACTCACCAAAGTCGGGAGGAAGCTGGAGACCTGGCTTTGGGATGAGACGGAGATAGAGCCCTTCGGAAGCTGGATGTGAGGTGGAAGGGTACATTTTCTCTCTCCCTCTCTCTTTTATAGCCCTGAGGTCAGAGAAACACAATAATTAGATTTTTCCATGAGCGGGACAAACACATTTACAGTATTCAATAGTGGAGCTGCAATCCACTGAGTGACTGTTTGGAAAATTTCCAATCTTTGACATATATATCCATTCCACCCAACAAAAGGTCTCTATTAGGTTAAAACTGAACATTAGAATTGAATTAACACAATTTGACACTAATAAGAAGGTTCTGGAAGTATGATCTAGACTTATATCTGTAAAACAAAATAAAACAAAAGTGCACTTTTAGAAAGCACTTACTTTGTATAGTACTTTGTTTCTAAAATTACCTGGAGCAAAATCTCTCATAGTCTGGTTAAGCCCATACAAATGTCAAAATAAAGGTCATTTCTAGTTTATTCCCCCTACCTTTTTCCCTTTTCATTCCTTAGCAATTTTCTTTTTTTTTTTTTTCCACTCTGGAACATACTATAGCTCAGTCTTTTTTTTTTTTTTAATTTACATGTCTGCTATATCAGACGTTAATTCATTTTTTTCTTTATGCTGATGTTATACAAACAAGTCCTTCCTCACCCAGTGTCCTCTTGTCCTTGAAGGAGTAGTCAGGTTCAAGTGAGGAATTTTAATCAATTTTAGTCTTCTTCATTAGGGATGAAATTGAAATCTGAGGGTGGGCCAAAAAACATCAGCCCCTCTGACTGCACACTAGGAATTCAGTCAGAGAAATTATACCTTTCCTGTATTGAAATGGGCAAAAGGAGACCCAGAAGTGTGCTGACAGTGTAAAGGCAACACAAGAGAGAAGGAAAAAAAAAAAAGGCACAACGGAAGAGAAAGACTCATTCCAAGTATCTGGAACATCGCTGGCAATGTTCTGGGGTGCGGATGGATGCTTGCTGGAGGCACCTGTGTGAATGCCTGTCAGTCTGTCGTTCTGTGGGCTCCTTGCAGGAAAGCCACCCGCAAGGGTGGAGGGCAGGAGCGGCCTCAGGGCCAGTAAGCTGGCGGGTACCTTCTGTCCCCTCCTTTTCTGCCTGGCTCAAGCAGCAACTCCCTCCTTCCTTCCCTTCCCTTTTGCTCCCTTTAGCCTCTCTTCTAATTGCTTCTCTCCATTTTCCCTAGTAGCATCCTAGTTGATGGACCGGGCTATAAGTGGAGGAAAAACATCCCAGTGTCAAATAATGTCTCCCCAGAACTTCTAAGTAAAATAGATAAAGAATGGGGCAGGAAAGAGCTGCGCCAAGAGGGTGCCAGCTCTGTATCACCTGCGGCTGCATGGCCACCCTTTTCCTCTGTCTGGTACCAGAAGGCAGGCGATGGGCCTCAGAGAACAGCTGCGGTCCTTGGGTAGCAGGAGCCGCAACCAACATATGGAACCCTCTTGACAAGTAAGTGTACAGGGTGGCAATTATGCCTCTGGCAAATCAGTCCCCAGAGTGGAAGACCCAGGGCTCTTCCCAAAGGACTTGGCGGTTAAGTTCCTCACGTCACATTTCTTCCTTTTTCTTGAAACATTTTAACTTAGCTTAAGTCAGATCAAAAAGAGATCTGAATGGGAAAGTAAGTCAGGAAGGGTAACTTGTGTTATGGAGGATTTGGGGACTGATCTCATCATCCGTGCCTTGATAAGACAGGCATCTGCGAACGAACCTACATAAAGGTGTATAATCCAGGGCGGTCGGTATAGCTTAGTGGGAGCATGGGCTTAGCATGCATGAGGTCCTGGGTTCAATCTCCAGTACCTCCATTAAAAAAATAGTAAAAAAAAAAAAAAAGAAAAAAAAAGAAAAAAAAAGAAAATTTAATGAGGTGTATAATCCTCAGAGTCTTCTTTTTGTTAAAGTGCAATTGAACCAATTCTTTCTTCCCTAAAGCTGGCCTCCCTTTAATCATCTTAAAGAGGTAAGGGGAGCAGGGAGGAACAGTTTGGAAAAATGCTCAGTATTTGAGATAACACCCTCCCTGGCAGGTAGACACTGTTATCCTCTTAGTACTTTTAAATGTCTTTCCATTGGTCTTGCACCCAGTTACCTATTGGTGTACCACACGTGTAAAGGTGCTCCTGATTCTCATCCTGATCTGAGTTAATAGCCGGCAGTCTGTACAATAATCTTTCCTGTTAACAATTTCCACAAGGCTAGAGTGGAACATGTGCAGCAAGCTGCCCATGTCAATGGTCTGGACAACTTACCAGCAGGGCAAAGACTTTAACTTTACAATTAGAGTTAGGTTTAGAATGCAAACAACCCTCAAGAGAGACAACAGAGTCAGATACTCCAGGGCAGCACTGTACAAGAGACCAGTGATGACAGAAATGCTCTGCATTTACCCTGTCCAAAATGGTAGCCACTGGCCACATGTGACAATATGAATTTAAATATAAATTAATTAAAATAAAAGATAAAATTGAAAAGGAAACCAAGAAAACAATTCCATTTACAATAGCATCAAAAAGAATAAATTACTTAGGAACAAACTTAACCAAGGAGGTAGAAGACTTCCATGGTGAAACCTAGAAGGCATTGCTGAAAGAAATTAAAGAAGATACTAATAAATAGGAAGACATCTTACATTTATGGACTAGAAGACTTATTATTGCTAAGATGTTAATACTACCCAAAGCAATCTACAGAATCAATGCAATCCCTATCAAAAGCCCATGTCATTTTTTGCAGAAATACAAAAAAATCCACCCTAAATTTATATGGAAACTCAAGGGACTCTGAATGGACAAAACAATCTTGAAAAAGAAGAACAAAGTTAGAGGTGTCATATGCCCTGATCTCAGAATACATCACAAAGCTATGGTAATCAAAACAGTATGGTACTGTCATGAAGACAGACATATAGGCCAATGGCATAGAATAGAGAATCCAGAAATAAACCTTTGTGTATATGGTCAAAGGATCCTAGACAAGGGTGCCAAGATCACTTAATGGGGAAAAGACAGTCTTTTCAACAAATGGTGCTGGGAAAACTGGATATCCACATGTAAAACAGTGTAGCTGAACCCTTACCTTACACCATATACAAAAGTGAACTCAAAATGATTAAAGACCTAAATGTTAAAAGACTTAAAACTATAAAATTCCCAGAAGAAAATGGGAAGCATATGATACTAGATTTGGTAATGATTTCTTGGATACAACACCAAAAGCACATGCAACAAAAGCAAAAATAGACAAATGGGACTACATCAAACTTAAAAACTGTGCATCAAAAGATACAATCAACAGAGTAAGAAGGCAACCTATAAAATGGGAGAAAATATTAGCAAATCATATATCTGATAAAGGATTAATATCCATAATATATTAAGATCAAATTACTAAAGATTATGATTAAAAAACTAAAGATTAAGATTGAAAAATGGGCAAAGGACTGGATTACCTATTTCTCCAAAGATGATATACAAATGGCCATTAAACATATAAAAAGATGCTCACCATCATTGACCATTAGAGAAATGCAAATCAAAACCACAGTGAGATATCATCTCACATGCATTAGGCTAACATTTTAAAACAAATGATCAAACAAACAAACAAACAAAAAACCTGAAAAAAAAAAAAACAAGTGTTGGTGAAGGTGTGAAAAAAGTGGAAGACCTTATACCCTTCTGGTTGGAATGTAAGTAAAATGGTGCCATCACTATGGGAAACACTATAGCAGTCACCCAAAAATTAAAAATAGAATTATCATAAGACCCAACAATTGGGTATACATGCAAAAGAACTGAAGGCAGGATCTTCAGTACAGAGATTATCTGTACACCCATGTTCAGGGCAGTGCTAGTCACAATAGCCAAAAGGCAGAAGCAACTCAAATGTCCATCAACAGATGAACAGAATAACAAAATGCGGTGTGTATATACATATATACATGTGTGTATTTACATAATATACTCACGTATATGTATAGATACACACACAATGGAGTATTATTAGCTTTATAAAGAACGGAAATCCTGTCACATGCTATAGCATGGAAGAACAGACCTTAAGGACATTACACTAAGTGAAATAAGGCAATCACAAAAAAGACAAATCGTGTATGATTTCATGTGTATGAGGTGTCTAGGGTAGTCAAATTCATAGAAACATTAAGTTGAATGGTGGTTGCCAGGAGCTGGGGGAGGAAAAAATGAAAAGTTGTTGTTTAATAGCTACAGTTTCAGTTTTAGATTTTAAAAGTTCTAGAGACTGGCTGCACAACAAGGTGAATACCTGTTGTACACTTAAAAATGGTTAAGATGGTACATTTTGGTAAGTTTTTTGTCACAATTAAACATTTTCAAAAAGAAAATTAAATTTAAACTTTGATCTGTCAGTCTCATAGTCACTTTTCAAGTGCTCAGCTGAATTCCACAGTGCAGCTCTGGGGTATAAATAATTTTTTAGTCATTTTCTGGCAGTAGGTATTTGCCTAAATATTGTGATCCCAGTAGATCAAATACAGAAAGAGGAGGAAGGCACTACAGAGGAAAAATAAAAAAGAAAGAAAGAAAGAAAAAAAGAAAACCAGTAAGAAAGTATAGGTTTTGGATCATATGATGACAAATCCCTCTCATTTAATCTGTTGGCCAAGGGTCAGCTCTCATCCTTCCCTCTTGGAGTGTTCATTTTCGTTTTTATCCATAACAAGATATTTTGCCTTTGTAAATGCTTTTCCCTACCCAGTAAGTATCCAGTGTTTGGGGCCAAAGCTGTTCTGCTTCACCATTGCTTTTTGTCCACAGCTAGGATCTCTGAAGCACCAGTGTGCTAACTATGGAACACCTCCTAAATATCAAAGGCAGTTTCACCTTCGGCTTGAAGCGCTGGAGGCCTGACTCAATCATGAATTAAATGTTGATTCCTGAAAGCCTGAAGGGCTTGAAAGAAAATTGCCTGTAGGCAAAGCCATCAAGCTCTCACAAGCCTTAAATTATCCTCAAAAGTCTAAGCAAAATCCTTTTAAGTGTCCATCAGCTTTATAAATCAGAATTGCTCTGGGAAGTTAAGATTGAGATTCCAGCTTTTCAATTAAACGAGCCATGCTATTACCATGAGAGAGAGGCAATGAGATCTTCTGGTTGACTGGGGAGTCCTTTAAGACTAAAGTGCAATGTCTGAAGACCACGGAACAATGTCTACATCTTTCAACAGCAACCAAATAACACACAGTTTAAAACAAAGAAAGATTCCTGGAGACGTACAAGTGACCTCACTGCACTTCTATCATGGTGAAAATTAGCGTTAGATCAGCCACCTTGCCAGGAATAACAAGCACAAATTATATTCTTCACTTGCAAACTCTGAGGCCATAGCACAGCCCAATGGCCTTTCAAGAATTACTTAGTGACTAACTAGTGTTTTCAAAATACTTCGTTACTACATTTTAAGATCTGGACCATGACAGGAATTAGCTAGACAGACAAAAATGCTTTCTCTTGCTTTTTTAGTGAACTGCATTTAGAGTTCAACCAGCTTCTGGAGACGATTGGAATAAAATGCAGAGGTAGCAGTCCAGGCCCTCTTCCCCTTCAAAGGCTTTCTTACTTTCAAAGATTAAGTGTGCTGGAATTGTACTTATTTGTAAGGAGGCACCCACACAATGGTTCTGCCGCCAGACATGCTTGAACAAAGAATAGTTTTCCTTTTCAAACTCAAATTTTCCGGGGGAGCAAAAGTCCCCAAATGGAGAGGAAGTGTGGGGACAGCACCGCCCAGCCAGCCAGATTCAAGACTGGTGGGATGGATAGGGGGATGGATGTCACCAGCGCCCGCTCCTGCATCCACACACTGCACCTCGGGGCGGTGTCCACTCTGCACAGAAACAGCACCGACTCGCCAGGCTGCTCCCAACCGCTACTCACCGCTGTGCCGTGAACAGTCCTCCTTCGCGCGGAGCCCTCGGGCGCTGTTACAAAGAATTTTGGTCGCTCCGTCGGATTTCTAGAGTGTGCAGCTTTGTAGGGCATGATGTTGATGGGGCTGCAAGATGCTGAACGAGGACAAATGGGGATAACTAGGGTGCAGATGATTGTTTTACACACAAGAGTGCCAGAGGAGCAGTTGAAGGAAAGCCAAAAAGCAGGAGCAGGAAGAGGAGCAAAGCGGAGATAGAGAGAAAAGTAGGGAGAAGATGTTATTACCTAAAGGTGTCCAGAACCATCATACTCAACTCTCCTCACGGTCCTGTCAGTTTACTGCGTGTCCAAAGGAGGGCACGTCCAAGTGAAAAATCTGGAATATATAAGCTATTTGGCTATTTAAATACTGACTAAAGATACAGACAGATGTCAGCCAATAATTACAGATAGCAATGGCCTTATGTTCCTATAAACAGATGGTTCTGGTAAAATGCTATATTAGTGACAGATAATTTTAAGATAAGGATTGTTTATAATAAGATTTTTCCTAGTTAGCTTTAAGATGGAACAAAAGGTGGAAAGACAGCAAGGGAGCAGCAGGCAAGCAAGATTTACTACAACTATTTCGGGAGTAAAATTCAACAGCCAGTGGGAAAAAAGCAACTGAATTTTTAAAATGTTACTTGACCAAGTCTTACCGGGTGCTAAGACTTGTTACAAGAACAACTAATAATTTCCACGGAAAAAAAATTCTGCAAATGTTTTATCTATTTAAAGGCAAATCAAATGCATGTTTCTGGGTTTTCCCAAAAGCCAAGGCATTTGATAGTTCGTAACAAGCAGCAGAACGTATGGGGAAATGGAATGTCATCATTTAAAACAGTGAATAGAACATATATATGTTAGAATTATACAAAATAAAGTTGAATCATGAATAGGTGTTACAGTTTTACTCAAGATGGAATATATATATATTTAAAAACCACACAGTTTCTGGCTATTCACCTTCAAAGGAATGTTGTCATTAATCAAGTGATTCTGAGCAACAGTGGGTTTAAAGAAATTTATATAACACTGCATAGATATCAAATATGTGGGTACTAATGTTCTAAGGCCCAGATCTCATCCAGAAATCTTGTTTTCCAGCAAAAAATAAGACAATTAAATATGACTACTGAGGGGAATACTATGTATTTGAACCACATTGTAAGATGACTTTACCCAACTCTAGCCAATGTAGCAACCCTTTAAAGACACTGTTATGTCAACTGAATAGGATTAATAAATTAAAAATTCAAAAGTTCATAGGACAAATTCAAGGTAATCTTAACTTTAGAATTATAGCTAAAATATTTGTTATTATTTTTTAATCTATAGACAGTTCTTCAGATTGCATCTTTATTTCTGTGTTCTCTTTAATTAAATGCCTTGCAGCACCTTCTGGTTATCACTGAATGGTCAAGGCAGTGAACAGACTGGAAACTGAACTCTTTTTTTCCCTATCATCTGAAAACAGAATTCTATTTCTTGGATAAGCTAAAACACTTTGCATACCCTCAGTTCTCCTTAAAAGAGTATGTGTCTTACTTGCAAGCTGACATAAAGCTTCACTTCAGACCTTAATGGTGGAGGAAGCTTCCCTTGTGTTGTGAAGAACGAAAACGTCTCCTTCCTTGGCTTGTTGTGAGCACATGGATAACTATTTGAAAATAACCTTTTCTTCAGTGCCGCAACAAAGCAATCGCACTTCCCAGACGAAGAAAGAGTTCATTAACGTAAACCTCAATCAAACGCCAAATGCCAATCAAATACATTTAAAGAATATCCTGGCATAAGGCACTTCGGTGGTATTAATGACCAAGAGAGGCACACACGGCCCAGGGCACAGCCAGAGGCCATTAACCTTGCCAAAGGATCAGGAAACATTAGATAACCCTGCTGTGAGGCCATGGGTCTGACACTGAAAAAGGAACGGAGCACAGAAGTATGATTTCTTTTCCCTTTACTGGCAAGTAATAATTTCGGGGGGTATCAATGGAGCATTTCCTGAGACCATCCTGGATGTAAGTCCATCTCACCATGCCTCTGGTTCATTCTTTATCATACTGACCAGTTAACACTAAGGAAAGGAGGAAAACATCCTTAAACCTATCCAAGTGTAGTCTATGCAAAAATCCTCAAATTTATTTGTTCAAGAAACCTCATCTGGCTAAAATAAACATTATAAATTCCTTCTAAGGCTACAGTACATGGAATTCATTGCTGTTCTTAATAGTAACTAGTGAAAAACCTGAAACTTTTAAATCACTTATTCTAATAATCTTGCCTATTTGACAAAATAGTAAAAGCAATATATAGTAGTTGCTTCTTCCCCCTAGAGTGCCCTCTATATCCCAAAGTTGTTTGTAAACATGAAATTTCTTTTATGGAAATGTCTTTGAGAAAGTCTCCTACAATACTAGTATTTCTTTCTACTCTTGGTAGCATGCGTACCTTAATTTAACTCATTCAAGATTTTCTATATGAAATAATGGCTGCAGAGAATGCAGTTCAAGTGGTTAGGGTGCAGCTTAGAGAATAATTACATAGTAGAATAATAATAATATTTACTGAGTGCCAACTATGTGCAGGTACTAGTCTGAGATTTCTACATGTATTAACTCATTTCATCCTGGGCTCTAATAATCACAGGTATCTTAAATATATTTTAAAAAATGAGCAAGGAATAATCAACCCAAAGCTGTGGCCACAAGTGAGACATCTGAGACTCTGATTTCCAATTTTCAACTGCTCTTATTGCTTGTTCTGGGAGTTTGCAATCACTGAACACCCTAGAGGTAAGGATGGCTGTTTTTGATCTGCTATTATAACTCTGGCTCTGGATGTAGGTCATCCTCTTGCCAGTGGCAAGTGGATTATGAGGTGAACTTAAGGGACAACACTAAAATGGGAAGACAAGAAAGACTAACCAAGGGGAGCAGATGGAAAAATAAAAGTCATAGGAAAAATGTTTTTGACAAGATAAATGTAAGAGACGTTTCCATAAAAATTTTCAAATGGAAATTAAAAAACAGTTGGTTCATTAAACATAAGCTGTACGCTGTATCAATGCAATAATAAGTAACAATGATCTAAAGAATGTATTAACAAAAAGGCAACTCAAGTAAAAGCTATGTATTACTTCACACTAAAATCAATTACAAAAATGTATTGATCTGTGAAAAGGAAGATGGAGGAGTTGCAAAGTAAAGAAGAGCCAGTTAGCAGATTAAAAAGCACCTTGATTGAGAATAACAATGAAGAAGGAAGGCGGGAAGATGGGCAAGTAGAATGGATGGAAAATGAGGAAATGGTGTTGAAAGAGACTAGAGGAAGAGTGAAAGAATTGACAAAAATTAGTGATGACAGAAAGAGCAAAGAAAGACAATTTTTTTTAGATGTGAGGCAGTCCTTTAGTATGAAACCACACACAATGTGGAGGTTCGGAAGTATGAGAGCCATAAACTATTTCGATCCTATGAAATAGGACTGAAAAGCAGTTTCTTCAATTAGCTAGACATAAAGAAAAGCTTTCATGACTTACATAAAAAAGGATGACATTCATGGGCATAAAAATAAACCATCTTGAAATAAACTATAATTTTTCCTCCAGAAAAATCTCAGATGCAGTGTGACAGCTGACAGGAGACTGACTTTACAGAGAATACAGATCACTATGATCCAGCTAGTTGAATGCACAATTGTAGACAGAGCATCACTGAGGGTGCCAAGGATGGAGGGGTAAGCATGTTTAAGATCTAGTCCATCAATTTTCCAAGTGTCAATGTGCCTGGTTTCCATAGGCAGGTGGTGGGAATGCCTGCACTTTGCTTTCTTGACTGCTTCCCAGGGGTATTGTGAGAACTCAGGTTGAAACTAGCTCATTGGGCACCATAGATGAAAGACATTATAAAACCACCAAGAATTATTATTTATAAAGAGGGCTAGTGAACATGAAGAGGCTTGCAGAGGCGAAGCTGTTTGAAAGGGAGCTTTATGAAGAAGCTATGCAATTTCCTACGTGTCAAAGATGAGGGCTGGTTACATAGATACACCAACTGTGCCCAAAGATATTTGGGAAAATCTAAATCAGCTCACCATAAGAGAGATGCTGCCAAAAGCCCAATATTTATCTTTCTGCCCAGCTACATACAGACTCTATACTAACTTCTCATTAAACTAGTTGGTTCATTCAGGCATGTTTTACATTTCAAAAAAGTAGTGGAGTTACAACTAACTGTAATAACCAGTACTTGGAGCATTTTATATATTTTCAAAGTGTGCAACAAATAAGAACACTGTAATTAGCCTTCTCCACAACATTTAGTTTTGAAATGGTACTCAATTACATACAGAAGACTAGCCCAGGGAGGATGAGTGGCTAGACCACAGCCATACTATGAAATGCTATGCTTAAATTGGTCTGTGCTTTAACTTTATTCCCAAGTCTACAAATTAGAATTAAATATTAAATTATTTCTACCCTTGGTCATCTGCTCAGATGCAGGGACAGGAGGAAAGGTGGGTAAGGGATAGGATTTTCTGGTAACATTATGAACAGACAGAAGTCTCTGAAGCCATCTGATCACAGGGAGGGGCATCCTTTGTCTGCCTGGCATCTGGTGTCCAAATAAGACTCTAAGATGGATGCTAAGAGGAAACAATACCTGGGCCATGAAACCAACACCAACAGACACAATTCCAAAGCCATTCCACCAGGAGGAGGAGAAGCACACAATGGGAAAAATCAGGTGTGATTAGATGAGTACAGGTGGCTCAGAGATGCTGTTAGAGGAGGACTTGCCCTCAGCGAGAAAGTTGCACCTTGACAGTTTTACCTGTATCTCCAGACAAGGCAGCTGTGCTTTTACTTCTGGCCAGGAACGAATGTGTGGGCGTCAGCAATCTGTTAACGACGCTGCTCTCCCATGGGCTGAGCTGCAGGCGGCGAGCTAAACGTCACCACATAAGCGAGATGTTAGAAGCATTCTTTCCAGGGGCAAGGGGGTGGAAGGCATCACTCCTATTGCTTCCACACGCCAGGCCTTCGAGAGAGACCTCGAGAGAGACCAGGTTGTCCGGGGAGGAAGCTGGTGGAGAGTCAGGGCAGGAGGGACTCTGTTCAAAGGAGCCACTATTCTGTAAGGTTGCCTTTCTTCAAGATGTTAAGTTTGTGGCTCTATACTAGTTTTTTGGACACATATTTTGCTAACCATCCTCCTTTGGAGTCAACAGGTAACAAAACAGAAAAAACATTTTAACTACAGGTCTGGCATGTTTCTCTGAGTCCAGTGGTACCCATCTGCCCTCACCAGGATAGGCGGTGTACTGATGGCACACACCTCAGCCAAAGGGCGTCCTAAGTACCTTGAATGTCAACTCCAACAGAGCTTTGGCAGCTTAATGCAAGACTGGAAATACGTAAATAAAGATAGAAAGGGTTGCCATTAAATTTTGCTGTATGTCCATGAATTGCTACTTGGACAATTGGGAGAAATTAAATATAATAAAAAGAAAGAGGACTCATGCAAAGTTCTCTATAGGTTTTCCTTTTGACTTTCCCAGTCAGCAAGCAGGTTCTTTGAGGTCCTTGGTTTGGCAACAACATAAAAGTTTTGATGGAGGATAAGGGTAAAACTGAAGGAAGATAAAATTAAGACAGAAAAGCCAAAATCCAATATAACCATAATGCTGAAAATTACTAGTGGGTGTGTGAAGAATCCAGAAAATAAATTTAAAATGGTGCAATGAAGTAGAGTCCCAAGTTGTACTGGGGCTTGGCAAGACCATTCTTAGGAAATGCTCTCTAATTATAAATTGATGACTTTGCTTATACTGTTAGCCTCCAGTGATGGTCCATGAAAATACAGAAGTTACTTTCCAAACTTATCAGGAGAGAACCTTGCAAAATCTTACAAAAATCACTAACGTGATCATATACAGTTGACCCTTGAACAACACAGGTTTGAACTGTGTGGGTCCACTTATATGTGGATCTTTCCCGATAAATACATAGTCGGCCTTCAGTATCCATGGATGCGGAATCCACAGATGTGGAGGGCCCGCTACAGGACTTGAGCATCTGAGAATTTTGATATCTGTGGCGGCTCCTGGAACCAACCCTCCATGAACACTGAGGGAGAACTGTATCTCTATTTTAGAACACACTGCCAACTCACTTAGACGAGCCTTTAAAGCTGTCTAAACCTGACAGGGCCACTTCTGTTCTGTACCAAAAGCAGCAGGTGCAAGTCCTCTGGCCTCTGGAATAACTGTTCTTATAATAATTTTTATATGTTATGTGTTATATTTTAAAGAAATGACATTTAAATTCTAGAAAATAAGTTTTAGTTAATGGAAGCCATCTGATGTTAGAGGTTGTTACAGAAAATATCTGCTCCTATTTGAAAGGAAGTACCAACCTCCAATGAGTACTTTAAATACGTGACTTTATTTTAAAAGAGTAGCTATTTCAATCAAGGCTCTGGTAAATTTAAGAATCAGTGAATTGTTTACTAGATTTTCAGTTCATTGGGAGAGTCTTCAATGATCCAACTAAATCTTACCTGCTGATATTAAGACATAAATAAAAATATCTATTATAAAAACTAATGTAATAGTTACACAGTAGCACGCACAATAGGATAGGTGCTATTACAAACTGCGGTATGGCGATGTGTGTGTGTGTGTGTATGTGTACCAACAACAGAATGTAATCTAAAATTAGAATACATTCAGAGAAATTAGTGGGGAAAGGTGATTAGGATTAAGTTAAAATCTTCAACAGAACTGTATTTTCAGTAGATGATCAAGGGGAGAAGAGGTAAATACTTCCTTTTCTTCAACTCTGTAGGATGACTGGCTTAGAACTGCAGAGACGGTTTATCATTGATATGACATGTCTTTTTTCCTCCTTTATTAAGAAGTGCAATTACTTTATTTCTGTTGGTCTTTAAGGCATCAACCAAAGAATGTGCCTCAAATAAAGAAAATTAAAACCCTCTTTGACTTGGGTTTAAAGCAAATCTGAAGAGATTTGCTTTGTAATTCTGAAACTGTGAGTGAAAGGTTTTACCAGGAGAAACGTGTTTCCACTTCTACCACATTCAGAACTATGCCCCGAGGAAGAGAGAAATAGACCTCTTCCATAAGATAACTTTTTAGTAAAGGTTAATACAGGAGAGTTAGTTAGTTAGCTGTTTTGTTTTCTTCTTTTTTCACCTAAAAGGGCCTGATCTTAAGATGATGAGCTCATGAAGGAAGACATATTAATTCTCATGAAACTAACCTATAGTGCTGATCCTACTGAAACACTGAAATGAGATATTGATAATTCCCATAATAGATCATCCAGTGCAGGGAGGCAACCAAACATTATACATATTTGCACCACCCTGTTCCTCCATAAACAGGATCACTATTCAGTTCTGGATGATGGGGGCCATACAGAAATCAGGCAAGAGTTGCCAGATCCTGACTTTTCATTAAAAGTTGGAAACCTTAATGTTATATGAAATCTTCCATTTTTTTCATATGATGGCAATTAATTCAAATTAAAATAGGAAACAAAATGACAAAACAACAAAACAAAAAACCCTGCTCAGGTCAAACAGAACATGTGGGAAGAATTGAGCTTTAGGTCCACTACCCCTGTCCTCTAATCTAGATTCTGGGAAAAAAATGTATGGACTAATTTTCCTAGCAAAGAATAGCTAATGTCTTACTTTTTTTCAAATTCCCTATTCTTATTCCTTGAGAAAAAAAGCTAGTTAAGCAGGTAGTGTAACATAATAAAAAATACACATTTTAATGTAAAAATTTCCAGTGGCAATATTCTATCTGTTGCAGAAATGATAGAAATCTTTGTTAATCAGGTTTCCTATAACTTTGGTCATTTTATCAGTCTATGCGACACTATATTCAAGTGTGATAATCAAAATATGTAAATGCTGGTGGGGTAAGGCACAGAGCTAACAGATACCAGTCACTAGCTCTGCAGCGCCTGGGGAAGCTCAGCTCGGTGAAGTGGGTATTTACCAGCTGGTATGGAAATAGTTCAGATTTTTAATAACTAGTAGAGCATTCCAGCTGAATGTCAACTTTGATAGTATCTGAGTTTCAATTTAATATCAGCTTTAAGGCCTGTGCTGTAAGGCTGAGAAAGCTCAGTCTAGTAATGGTGTATACTCTCTAAAGATCTGTCTGTAAAGCTTCTAATAATTTGATAAGAATGCTTTCTACTTTGATAATAAAGCATAATCAAATTTAAAAATAGGTAGCAGAAAAGACATTATACTAACTAAATCACTTAAATCTCTATATTAAGAAGTCCAAATTCAGAAGACTTCTATTCTCATTAAAAGACAGAGCCCTCTTGCTGTGCTGAGGGCTTTGCCTAACTTAAAAAAATTGCTTCCTGGACCATGTAGAAGCCCCTGGATGAAGCCGATCTTCCTTCCAGGCTGACCTCACCAGTCAAACCCAGAACTCGTTCCCAGTTCTTTTGATAAGGGGGTGGAGAAGTGGAACCCCAGATTTAGTGCTCTCCCCATTATCCTATTAGTCCAGCTGAATATTTGATTTTATAGGTCTGTGCCATGATTCAAGGGGCAATTTCCTGGCCCCAGCTATGAACTGCTTATTGAGCTGCCCTTGACCCCTAACCTCACCAAAGGAAGAAGGCAGGGAATTAGGACTGAGCTAAGGAAGGACATCCATGAAGGAAAGAACTGAAGATGCAGCTTGGCAACAATATGGGTTAGGATCTGGCGATCTCTGTCCTGGTCCCTGCTGTCCAGCAATTACCCTGGAGGGTAAGTCAGGCCCTTCGCCTCTTAGAGACTCTATTACCCCAAATGGGTAATAGAGCCAACAAATTTTTCCCAGTTTTAAGATCCAATTACTTAAGGATATCCAGTCAGATAGTATCATGAAGAATCTACATAACATCTTATTTCTAGGTGACACAGCACTGTCATTCCACAGAAGTGTCGATAGGACCCTGTTTGGTTTATTGCCCATTTCGTCACTCCATCCTTGCCCCAGTTTCAGCTATGGGACTGCAGGAGGCAATAAGCAAGGTTTAACTGAAAATTACTTAAGTCCCAATTATAGTTTGCCTGAGATCCAGGTTCAGGAAAATATAAAATTCAAGTGCTGAGTAAGTGACCGATTCCAAAGAAACTTGAATAGGCAACTGTAAGAACAGCAATCACATGCTATATTTTACATTATATTAAGGGAATGAGTTTGAAAATAAATGCTACTTAAGAAAGGAACTCTAACTGATAAAACTTTTTTCTAATATATAAAAGGACCCTAGTTTGACTACACGTCTCATATTGATGATTTATGCAAATTAGGTTAAAAAAGATTAGGTTAAAAGACAAGAATAGGAAGTTGTTCAAACATTTACTGCTTTAAGAGATTAGTTATAACATGAACACATTATATTGTACATTACAATGACACCATAACTTTTATACAATACAAAATATACAAATACACATACACACATATAGAACATGCACACTACATTCTTTTTAAAGACTATAAACACTTCAAAACCAATCAGTTTCTTAATAAAGCACTTAAAGTAACCATAATTTGTTACTTTTGAAGAGTATATGTTTTTATATTGCATAATAATTCTTTGGTTTTTTAAATTTAAAATCATTTTAGTTATGTAAAACAAGTAACATCTTAAATGCTTGATTTTTCATTCTATAAATATGTAAAATAAAACTTTCATTTTATAAATAACTCAACATTCATGTACTGTAAATCCATGGGATGAATAAAACTCAAAAGTCAAATAAAATGTTAATTGGAGGACTATGAATATTAAAATACTCAGGAGGCTTAAATGATGATATTCTTGAAGTTAGGCCAAATCCTTTTAAATGAATGGACACCAAAAAACCAATCACTCATGCACACAAGAAATGCAGTAAGAAAGGTTTGGTTAAAGGGGAAATAAATGAGTAAAATGAAATCTACCAACATGAATCATTTAAAAAGGTTTTTTAGAAAGTTAAAGCCTGGAATTCCCCAAGTACAGGTGGAAAGTCAAAGACAATCTGATTGAAGTAAAATAAATGTTCATAACAAAGATTATTTGCATGTTGGTGGATAAGTGGGTGATTTCTGGAGCTGTAAACTCATGTACTAAAAACTTGAGAGAAGCACCGCTTCCATCACTGCTAAATGCAACCATTCAGCCAAGTTCTAAAATGAGAAATGTTCTTGTCGCAAGGAAAATGCTGCTCAGACGTTTATTGCTTTTTTACTCTGAAGTTTTTTCTTCCTATTTAAGAAACGTAGGGAAAGCAACTTCAGATGCTTATTTTTATCTGTAAACATCCGGAAAAAAAAAGCATTAAGTAAATAACAGAACACTTTTTTTGTTTTCCTTTTGACTGTACCTCTATCTGGAGAATTTAGTAAAGTTGCAGATGAAGAGGAGAGCCGCTTGCTAATGACCGGATCAACATGTTTCGAAAGATTCATGGTGGAAACTGACCGCCTGTCTGGATCTAAAACAAATGAGATAATGCTAATTGACAGCCAGCATGCAGGATTGCAAATTTCCTAGTTCACTGATGGAAGGAAAAACTAGGATTGGATGCTTTCAGCTCTATTACTAGATCTTTACTACAGCACAGTTTTCTAAGTGGACATTGTAAAGGTAACTTAAAAGCAAGAAATAATATTCATTTTCCTCATAGGATAAAGTAGCTACTCTGCTCATCAGACAAATGGAGGAAGATCAAAGGAAAGCCAGCAGAGGGCAACGAAAATAACGGAGGCAGACTGTGAAGCAAAACAACGACAACAAAACAGCCCATAAAAGTGAATGCCTGCATCATTTCCCAAAGTGGGAAGAATGGGGTAGCAACAGTGCTGGTAAGATAGGACGCAAACACTAGAATGAAAAGAACACTAGGTTGTGTGCATTTGCTGGTATCTTTGCTTGTAGAGTCATTTTACCCAGGTCATTAAAGTTCATCATAGAAATACAGATTAAGAAGAAAGTAAAAGAAATACTTAAGGTGTGGAAAGGATGGCTCCTACAGCATTTCTTTTTCCTTTTTTTATTAAAAATTTTTTTCCTTTGGGAAATTAAGCAATTAAATATTAGGGAACGAAACACTAGTATGATAAATATTTGTGGTTTTTTTTTTTAATTGAAGTATGTCAGTTTACAATGTTGTGTCAATTTCTGGTGTACAGCATAATGTTTCAGTCATATATATACATACATTCATTTTCATATTCTTTTTCATTATAGGTTACAAGATATTGAATATAGTTCCCTATGTTATATAGTAGAAACTTGTTATTTATCTATTTTATATATAGTAGTTAGTTCTACAAATCAAACTCCTATTTTATCCCTTCCCACCCCTTTTTCCCCGTTAACCGTCAGTTTGTTTTCTACGTCTGTGACTCTGTTACTCATTTCTTTTTAAAAGTCGACTAATAACCACACCTCTGTGCCTATAACACAAAGTTTAGTGTAGTTTAAAGATGTTGAATTAGCCTATAAACTTGCCTAACAAAACTGGTGGCAATAAAAAGAAAATCAGAATTCCTTCTCTTTAAGTTTATTAATAATATTCTTACTGCTGTTGGATAATTTTTGAGTAATTCTTAAAGTTCAAGTCAGAAGAGAAATAATAGCTGTGTAAAGATAAAACTCAGCTCTGATAGTTTCTCTGTGCAGTGGAACCAAGCTGTAACTGTAACCAAGCTCACTAGCATGCATCGTGTTCCCTGAATAAAACTGCATATAATAAAAGTCTAAACATTTCATCCTTATATTTACCTAGGAGGCAGGGAGATGTTCTGACCTTCAAGAGTCAAAGTTATAGGGATTTTGCCATATCTTGTTTTATTTTCTATTGTTAACTTCCTCTAAAACTGAAAACAAACCAAAATATTCCTTGTGAGAGAGGCCTTCAAACCTAGTTCCCATTGGTCTAACCCTGGTAGTAAAAGTTTTAAACTTTCCCCCACAGAATAACCATTTTTGGTCATTATTACAGAGGATAAGCAAGCCTTCCACCAACATCAGATATTCCTATCTTCTATAAGGACTCGTTTTTATGATTGAAGCCATTTAATTAAATTTTTAAAAAATTTATTGAAGTACTATTGAATTACATGAAGCACTTTAATTATTAAAAGAAAAATAACCAAACAATGTTTCTGTGACTCAAATTTACACTGAACTGATGGGCTTTTAGGGCAATGCTAACATAAAGAAAAGATTTAAGGTAAAACTGTCAAAAGGAATATCTCAGTGATAAAACGTTAGGTTCAAGGGCACAAGGAAAGATAATGAAAGTCATTTCCAGGAGATTTCATAGCAATACATTTTCTGATATTGCTTTGTATGTTAAGCTCTGAGGGAAAAATTGTGTCTACATGCAGACCTATATGGAGGTATAGTATATGTATTTATTTATTATATTACTTAACACATAAGAATGGTTAATCTCTTATTTTCTCTCTGAGTAAAACACAAACACACAAAAGGATTTATGAAGAATCAGTTTAAAAAGTATGAAGTTTTACAAAGCAGCGCTAGTTGATGTGCGGGCAGTCAGACAACACACTAATTTAATCTGGATTAAATTTAATTTTTAGGATCTGTTTGTTGGTAAAAATAAATACTGAGTACCTACCACAAGTTAGGCATTGCTGTGAAGTAAGGGGTACTCAAAATGAGTAAGACCCGGTCACTGCTCTTAGGACCACAGCAGATCATTTTGACCTTTGAGAATTTTGGCAAATTCCCATTATTTTCAAACTTCTCTGTTCTAGTATAGGGGCAATTTCTTCTAGTTCACAGTTCTTATAAAATGGATTTTATCCAACAGCTCACAAATACAACGTTGGTTTCTCTTGCTCTAAGTGGCAACAACAAAGATCATATGTTAAATTCTGAGCATGGAAGACAAGAATTAAAGTTAAGTAACTTTATTTCCCCTCAGAAATGTTTGAAAATCTTTAGCAGATTTACATGTGTAACATACACATGTAAAATATGAAGCCAAGTAAAAGAAAAATATGTAAGTTTATAAAAATATACACCTTGACAGCTTTTTTGCATGAAACACATATGCAAAACCATCCCTAGAATGGAATATCACATGTAAGTGATCCTTGTGATCCCAGATTTGATATGCGCCCCACCTCAAACACCAAGGGGTCATGAAGAGCTGAGGCAGGGGTGCTTTCAAATATGGTTCACTGCATAGGAAAGAAAGTTGTGGCAATAATACATTTAGATTTTTATTAAATGAAGGGTTTCAGAAGATACACTGAACATTAGGAGTGAAAGAGAAGAGCAAACAAACAAAAATCCATAGTCTTAGGTGAAAACTGAAAGTGTTAATAGCTACACTGACTGCGGGGTGGGGTTGGGTGGATAAAGACAAACCAGATGTACTTTGATCCCAGGTGATTTATCAGCAAAAAACCATTTTTTAAGGTTTTATCCAAAATGATCCTTTAAAGAGAAAGTAAACATATCACATGTAATTATTTTATTTCCATACCTTTAAGTTACCCGAGTTACATTATCAACACTTGAGAAACACTGTGCAGTATCCCAGATCTAGGTCTACGCAGCAGGACAGTAAGCATGCGTTATGACTAAGGTGGTGATGGTTCAGCTACTGATGAGCTGGCCCTAGGTCTGAGGAGCTAGCTACAGGTCAGGCAATCGGCAAATCACAAGGATGTCTGTACCAGGTTTTCTAGTACCACCAAAAGTTGTGAAGTGGTGGTCCAGGCCTGCTAAATCGAGAAAGGTGAATGATGATTCAACAAAACCACCTGGGGACAGAATGTAAGACAATGACTTTTCAAAGTAAATTAAAAAAAAAAAGTTTATTAGACTCACACAAATGAAAAAGAACTGACACACTATATAAAATCCAAGGCATATTGAATTTACAGTACAAAAGTAAAGCCTTTTTCTAAGTCCAAATTTCAGTATGATTTTATGTCCATTTAAGAACAAGGGAATCGCTTTGACATCCACAATTATTTCTAGCTTCAGAAATCTGCACTTCCTCTCACTGAGCCTGAGTGTTGCATACACTTTAGGGTCAGGATACATAAGCTCATGGTATTGGTTCTGATCGTCAATACTGCTATGACTCCTACAGAGACAGAGACAAAACGGGTTAATCTATTCCATCGTCCTGAAACCCCTATACAAATCAATTACTTATAATAACATAGAACTGAAACTAGCTATTTATTTAGAAACACTGCAGAGATTTCTATTTTTTTAAAGAGTTTTGTAACAAATGAGAAAAGCAGCCCATGTGGAGGGAGGGGACCTTATCTTCTTACCTCCATCACCCTCTTATCCTCAAACAGTAGAAGCAACATTTAATTGTAGTTTAATTATTTCTGCAGGATTTTTGTTTTGCAAATATAGACTTAGAATAAAGAAGCAAGTGAGACTTTCACTGTGCAGGAAAAAAAAAATAGTCGTTTCTGAAAGCAGCTGCTGTCTACTTACCTGCACTGTGGATGCTGGGGCTCCCATGGAGAGCACCTCCCCAGGACCACCGGTTATGCTTCTGTTTTGGCTTCTGGCTCCTTTCCATCGTACGTCGTACAACAGCTTCATGGCGTTCCTTAAATGGAACAGAGGGGCTGACGATTAGTCAGCCTTGCTGGTTGAGGATTAAGAGGTGTTGCTTAGATTTCAACCTTAGTACTCCTGATCTATCTCCTAAGTCCTACACCTTAATGTGAGAGTAATATTAACCTGGGGAGGGGAGGTTATTGACATTATTAAGTTCCAGTCGATAAAGCCCTTGGCAGACAGCAGGTACTTCAATAAATGACCGTTATTATTACTACTGGGAGTGTGATGGTTTCATCAACTCACATGAGTCTGGTGGTGCAGGTCTTAGCTCAGACAGATGTTTGACGCATGCGGTACTGTATCTTAAAAACGACATTTAGGAATCTGAGGATGTGAGTAATCCTGACCGCACAACTTAATGAATTGTATGACTTTATGTAACTTACTGATTCCGAGTCTACACTTCTACTTTCACAAAAACTGGTAACACTTACTTGAGGGCTGAGTAAGAGTTAAATGAGATAATCTATGCGAAAATGTAAAAGGTAAAGCCCTCCAGAAATCCAGTTCCTGGGAGCAGTCTTACACTTCAGTATAGATGAAGTAAACAAAAGTAAGTTACAGACCTAGGCCAGAGAAATGGGCTTTTAAAGTTTCTGTGGCGACAACAACCATACGATTCTCAATCTGATTTCCATGCCACAACCTCCCCTAGAAACTGACTATCCGTAAAGCTGCTGCCTCTGAAGCTTCCTGCTGCGCATCCCAGCACCTGAATGGAGAGCTTCACAGTAAACGTGCTGCGTTTCTGGAACAGACAAGCCCGCGGCCCTTTCCCGAGCATCTCACCTTGTCCTCCTCGAGCCTCTGCCTCCGCTTCTCCTCCACAGCAGCCCTCCTCCGTTCTTCCTTCAGCCTCTGCTCCTCTAACTTCTTCCTCCGCTCCTCCAAGGTGCTTTTCATAGTGCTGCCTGGCTCGCTCTTCTCTCTCCAACCAGATGACTTCTCTCGCAGCTTCAGCAAGAGAAAGGAGGGAAACCAAACACAGGCAGGTTGAAAACTTGAACAGTCAGGGCTGTGTAAGTGGCCTGCATCTAACACACATGGAGGGATTCCCTGGTTTCTATGAAGCAACCATGGCCTTTGCTTTCCTTATATTTTCAGGGAAAAAGTACTACTGGTAATTTTTAGTATAATTTAATATGCAAACAATGAGGCCGAAAAAGATGCACTGAATTCGACTCTTTGGGAACTGGAAAAACCCTCTAGTCTGGTTCATTATTACTGGAGAAGAAAGCCTACATCACACGCTCTGGTCTCAGTGCTAATATGGAAATGATGCCCTCAAGCCCAACAGTAGCACCATCTGTCTCTCTTATTAAAGAATGTGACAAACTCCACAGCGAAAGTCAGTGACTTCATTTGTTCCATCGTAGCATTGGTTCGGTAAGTATTAAAAAGGATTTGGGTGAGAATCTGAAAGACTGATAGTTGATGAAAGATATGCCTCACGGGTGTGTCACACTGAGTCAGCAGAAGGATGTGAGGGACCAAATAAGCAACTGACCTTGTGTCGGACATGCTCATAACCTAGTTATGGGCGACTTAATATTGAGATCTGAGTGAAAACATACAATTCAAAAAATGCTGTTCAGTAATGGAATGCTTCCTTCCTCTCTTCTTTACATATGCATGCTCCTTCCTCACTTTAGGGAAAAGTATACGCCACAAAACTATTTTTTTAATATGATGCTTCTTCAGCCATGACAACCAAACACATTTTTAATATGAGTGATTAACATTATAGGCAAAAGTATCCAAACAAAACATATAGCATAAATTTTGAGGACAGTACATAGTATATAAATTAAAATGCTACTTTTTAAGAGAAAAAAAATAAAATTCAGAACATTTGGTTTCCTCTAAATATTTAATATTAGAGATTCTATATCTTTGCTACCAATTAAATCTTTCCGGAAATATTCATTTGAGGAGCCAAATCTGCTGAAAGGGATCTGAACTGACTTTACTTTCATGGAAAGAAAAGGCTGAGGAAAACCCAAGGTGAGTTGGTCCTCTGACATCGCTCAGGGTGGTGCACACAGAGAACTGGGGACGGGCATGTGGGAGGTCTGGGTTCTCCCAGCAGCTCTGCTGCTAACACATGGTGAGACCTGGACAAGTTTATTTGGATTTCAGGTTTCTTTTGCCTAAAACAGGAAGAAATTGATCTTCAAGGTTCCTTCTTTCTAATTTTAAAAGCCCATGGTTTTAAAGAAATTCTCAGGCCCAAGTAAAAGTTTACTTTAAGTAAAAGCACATAGTATGTGCACAATAAATATTTACTGAATGACTGAATGAAATGATTGATGTGTCTGAGAACACATATTAAAAGTAACAGATGGACAGCATTATTCACAACAACCAAGACATGGAAGCAACCTAAATGCCCATCAATAGATGAAAGGATAAAGAAGAAGGGAATACACAGACAATGGAATATTACTCAGTCATAAAAAAGAATGAAATCTTGCCATTTGTGACAACATGGATGGACCTAGAGAGTATTATGAAAAGTGAAATAAGTTAGACAGAGAAAAGCAAATACTGTATGATTTCACTTATAGGTTGAATCTAAAAAAACCAATGAACAAACAGAACCAAACAGAAAAAGTCATGGATACAAAAAAAAAAAAAAAAAAACAGGTGGCTGCCAGAGGGACGTGGGGGGGGGGGAGGAGAAAAATAGGTGAGGGAGATTAAGAGGTACAAACTTTCAGCTGCAAAATAAATGAGTCATGGGTATGAAATGTACAGAGTGGAGAATATAGTCAGTAATTATGTAGTATCTTTGTATGGTGACAGACAGTAACCAGACTTATCATGGTGATCATTTTGAAATGCACAGAAATATCTAATCACTATATTGTGCAACAGGGACTAACTGGTGTTATAGGTCATTTATACTTCAAAATCAAACAAAAAAACATACAAACTCATTGAAAAAGATCAGATTTGTGGTTACCAGAGGCAGAAGGTGGTGGGAGGGGGAACTGGATGAAGGCAGTCAAAAGGCACACACATCCAGTTATAAGATAAGTACTAGGGATGTAATATACAACATGATAAATATAATTAACAATGCAGTATATTATATATAAATGTTGTTGAGAGAATAAATCCTAAGAGCTCTCATCACAAGGAAAAAATATTTTTCCTATTCCTTTAATTTTGTGTCTATATGAGATGATGATGTTCACTAAACTTACTGTGGTAACCATTTCATCACGTGTGTAAGTCAAATCATTATACTGCACACCTTAAACATATACAGTGCTCTATATTGATTATATCTCAATAAAACTGGAGGAAAGAAGTAACAGACATAGAACACAATTCTAACACTGTCTTAAGATGCATTTACTTTGATCACACACACTCGTGCACATGACACTTCCTGAATTTTCTATGTGAGAATATCTTACTGGCAGGCTTTTAATGATAATGTACATTTTGATTCACTTTAGAAGGCAGATTTACAGTAACGGACTTTGTCAAAGCTTAAGTGGTACAAAATATTAAAAGATGAGAGGGAGGTTTTCCTCTAACCTTAGACCCTCTTATATTCCACCTCCATCTCTATAAATAAATAACACACATACTGTAGCACAACACACCTCCTGCTCTGCATCTTGCTTTTTTCACTGAAAATATATCCTAGAGGTCTTTCTATACCAACATGAAACTAACAATCTTTTTAGTGACTATATATTTCATTGCCTATTTTATATAACCAGATATTCATTGACTATCTAAGCTGCTTTCAGTATTTGATCAATCCAGACCTTGAACATCACTGTACTGTTATAAATCTCTGCATAGAGGTGTCAGTATATCTATATAGAAGCAGAATTGCTCAATTTTAAAATTTGATAGATAGCGCCCTACTGTCTCCTGTGGAGGCCATAGCAATTTATGCTTGTACCAACAAAACAGGAGGGTCAGAGGCAGAAAAAAGAAACAGATCTGAACCGTGAAACCTAGAGATATGCAGGATGACACGGCTGTCTTCACTCTTAGCTCTCACACTACATAGTCTTTGACTTTGACACCCCATTTTGAGAATAACTTCAGAGGTCTTTGAAGACATTTATGAGTGTAACATATTCCTTTCCTACAAGAGATCCAGAAGCCAAAAAGACAAAATAAGAAATAAATATTTTTAGGAAATACTCAGAAATGTTAAAAAAAAAAAAAAAAGCTGGTAAGGTAAAATTTGTAAAATAAGAGTTTACTCATTCACAGATTTTCCTTAATGCATTGATTGCCCACTGTGGATTGGATGCCCCTGAGGAAACACAACTGTCACCCAGATTTGGGTGACATTGCCATCAACGTGTTATATGACATTTTTCATCAGGCTACATTCTTGTTCATGAGTATCTGTGATTATTTCCACATGAAATTGAAACTCCCTGATTTCTCAAGTCCTACCTCAACATGGCCTTAATAACTTTATTTGGTCTTATTCTGCATTGCTCTCCAAAACAGCCTCTTCCTGCTCTCCACAGATCTTTCTCCTTCCTACACTTCCCAAACAAACCATGCTTCTCCGCCTCTCTGCCCCTGTTGTTGCCTTGCTGGGAAAGCTGCCATCCTTTTTCATCCAAACAGATCTATCCTTTAAGGCAGCAGCCTCATAAAAACACAGAGCTGGGCTCTAACCCTCATTCATGCTTACTACTTCTAGGGTGGGCCCAGCAATCTGCATTTTAAACAAACCTCCCAAGTGATCCTGGTCCCAAGTGATCTACTGATGGCTTCTGGAGGAACACTGCCTGTGAGGTCTTCTCCAGGAGCTTCGTCCCTGCCAGGGCTCACTGCTGCTCTTATGACACCCACCACAAATTTAGCATTTCTTATATTCTGATTTCCATGTAGCAAAGATCCTTTTTTTCCTTTTTTGCACCCATCATCCTGTTTTTCACAACTTGTATATAACCAAGGGTGGTAACAATTACTTCCTGATTCACTGAGAGCTACTTCTTGATTCATTCACCCATGACTGTGTGGTCTAAGGCAAATGACTTAACCTTCTTATGCCTCACTTCTGTCAGGGTGAATTGTGGCTAAATATAGGAACTTCTCACAGATTTACTGTGAGGCTTAGAAGAATAATTACACCTAACATTGTTAGAATAGTTCTTTGCACTTCAATATGAACTATTATTGCTAAATTTATCATCATATTACATAATTCCAATTCAGAAAATTAAGGGTACTTCTTAAGGTTGTGGTATAAATCACTACAGGGCTAGACATTATTAAAACAATACTTAGTTTTATCTCAAATAACCTTTTAAAGGAAGAATATTTATCAAACTCTTGAGTTCCACTTCTATTTTCTACCAGGAAGTGGAGATCCTATTACAGTGCCTTCTTAAACAACTGTCGTCTTTAAATAGTCATACAGAGAGTACGCAAACAATGGTGAAACAGCAAACAATACTCTCATATTATTGCAGAGTGTGCTAGTGAGTGCCAGGATCACTACCTAGTACAGACCACGTGACCTTCTAAACTGAAGGATAACACATAAAACATCTCAATATTTTAATAATAATTGAAAGTTAATTTATCCTGAGAGGTTTAGTTATTTAAAATATTCCCTGTGGATGATAGATAATATCAAAGTTTTGTATTTTCTCATTAAAAATGAGGCTTTTGAACACAAGGGAAAAAAAATCAACAATTGTGGTGGACTGAACTGTGTGCCCTGCACCTCCCCCCCATTCATATGCTGAAGCCCTAATGCCCAAGGGGACTGTATTTGGAGATACAGCCTTCAGGAAATAATCATGGTTAAATGAGGTCATAAGGGTAGAGACCTAATCCTATAAAATTACTATCCTTCTAAAAAGAGATACCAGAGAGCTCACTCTTCCTCTCTTCATGCTCAGAGGAGAGAGCACGTGAGAAGAAAGGGGCCATCTGCAAGCCAGGAACAGCGCTCTCATCAGAAACTGAACCTTACCAGAGCCCAGCTTGGTCCTTCTGAACAGGGTTACATCAGTGTGGGGGAGAGTATGTGTTTTACTATATGAGGGAAAGAAAGACATGACACTCAGAGAATAGAGCAATGCTAACACTTAACCGCTGAAATATACACAGCTGTTGTCTTAGTTTCTTACTAAGATATGGAAGGATATGAATAAGTTACTGGTAACACTGGCTACCAGTATAGCTGATAACATCACGACCAGTCAGTCAGTAAATGACAAGTGATAATCTCTGAGAGTTGGGGTCTTGATTCTGCCCCTAATTCTGTGTGACCTTGGAAAAATAAGCTAATCTCTCTGACTTTCAGTTTAGAGAATGTGTACAAAATGTTTGCCAAGACATTTTTCAGTTAATTTCCATGACTAAATTGTTTTTACCTTTGAGGACATATATGGGATTACAATTAAGTTTCCTTTTGTTTTGATTTTAAGTGCTAAAATTTTAATCTTTGTCCTTTATCTTAACAATTATTGTGATTACTTACACTTAAATTTCATCTTCATGTCATTAATTTTTTTGTATGCTAAATATTAATTAAAGAAAAAGGAATCTAATGGCTTAAGCTGGTTCACCAACCATTGGAAGGGGGCTGTGGAATGAAAAATAAGAGCATCTCTGTTGGAAATACTAATTAAATTTTATTTAATAATCAAGAAATGGGGATGAAAATGTAACCACTAACAGTACGAAAAATTATAGCACAACTTCCAAATTATTACAGGGAAACACAATACTTGCATCAAACTAACCCTTACAACTTCCACACCATCAACCTACCCCTACCATAAAAAAGGAAAAAAAACAAAGTTTAAAAAGTAAGCTAAAGGGAATAAAACTAAGCCTGTTTGTTAAGATTGAGACTTTTACACCAGGCCAAAACCCAAAACATTCAGGTTGTTTAAGAGAAACAAACCTTTAAAAAAGTGTCAAAAACAACAACAACAACAAAAAACAAACCCAAACAAATAGACATCAGGCAATTGAAAACAAAACTGTAATAAATGTGGGAATATTAATTTCATTTTGTCTGGTAGTAAAGATCAAATGAAGAAAAAACCCAAGGAGATAAACAGCTCTCCCAGGATCACATGGTCTAAAAGAGGTAGAGCTGAAATTTTAATTCAGGCTCTGATTCCAAGCCTGTACTTTCAGTTACTACCTAGTATTTCTCCACATTCACAACTGCTTGCCTAAATTTCCACTGGAATTTCCCGCTCAGATCTATAACATAACCTTACTCGTATCCGCGCAGTCATCCCCACCTCAAACCAGAACCTGCTCTGCCTCCTTTGTTCTGATACCAGCTACATGACCTTCTATTGTTTACAAAGTTAGACCCCTCAGGGTCATCCTCAGTTTCTCCCTCAGGATGCTCCAACCTCACTCAACATTGCCAAACAACTGACCCTATCATTTTACAACAGAACTCTCTCCCATGCAGTGTCTTCTCTCCAATCCTTTTGATGCTACTGTATTTAAGCCCTCACACCTTTCTTCCTTCTAGTGTTTAGTCTCCTCTCCAGATCCATCCTGAATACTGTTCTCAGAGACATCTCCCCGCTAAAGCACATCAGATGTCACAGTTCTGCTTGAAAAGCTGTTTGTTCCCTGTGGTCCCTTGTTCAATTCCTGAGACTGGCCGTATGATCACGTACATTTTCACATGCTACCCCCTGCTCAAGATACCTCTTCCCATCTGGCAAACTTCAATGATCTTTCAAGTCCTAAGTCAAATGCCCCTTCCACCGAAGAGACTTCCCTGGCAGCAAAGGTACTTCCATGGCTCCTTCAGACTTCCCTTATAGTACGTGTACTCCAGATCATAACTACTCTGTTCTTCCATGTTTCTGAGTTCTTCCCATAAAAAACAGTGTCTAGTCTAGCAGATGGTTAAAGTAAGCTTGATGAATAAATGAGCTAAAGAGTTAAAGGATTATATGACTTCCAAGCAAGGTGACTACACCAAGACTCAGTGTTAATTCAAAGCCTTCTCAACTAGTCAATTTAAACTATTTTCCACTCTCCTATCATTTGAATATTACATTGGAGAACTGCCTGGAAATGAGAGTGACCTTGCAGGATACCCACAACACTGTGTTTCCTGCACAAAGGCACTTCCTACTCTGCCTTGTTCCCTGGACACAGTGGTAGGCTAATGAGATGGAGGTGCTGCGACAGCAGCTTACACCTGTGAAAGTCCTAGGCCCTTTCTTTTGAGATAGGAAAGCAGTACTGTGCCAGGACTTCTTATCATCAGAGCTAGGCTTAAACTCTTCAGAGTTTAGCCTCAACTAAAATAAATGGAGTTTTGCTAAAGCACACAAAGCAATGGTTGTCTTTGGAATCTTTTTGTTCTGCCTTGACCCTAATCCACTTTCACTCCTCATAGAATGTTGCCATTCTCTTTCCCTGGCTGTCTTTCTGAGCCCCACCCTGCTAGACCAGAAGCACAAACACTCCTCTATGCCTGTCTCCTGGTAGCTCAGACACATTAGGTTTCTCTAATCCCAGGCATCTAAGTCAGCCCCTGGAGTCATATGACCCACCATCATCATGATGAGAAGTCTTCAGCTCTTTGTGCTGACACCAACTGATTTACAGGCATTACCTATGAGGTAGATACTGCTATTAAACTTATTGGATTAAACTTATTCACATAGAAGTAAAGTAACCTGCCTGATGTCTCACAATAAGTCAGTGGTGGAACTGGAATCCAAACTTTGGATTGTCTGACTCTAGAAGAAAACAATGAGCCTTTATTCTGAAAGACACGATTTGGACCACCTCCCTATGACTAAAGTTCCTCCTCTAGACTGGGACAAGGTGGTCATCCAATGTGAAGATCCTGATCTTCTGTCATTCCTAGCCTTTATCGTCATTTATTTACAAGACCTTTTACTTCTCAGGCTTTAAGATCTTTTAATCGCTAGCCTTAAAGGCAAAGTAAACTTGGGAGAAATAAATAATAGCTTAGTCACAATGATTCACCTTATATTAAAGCTTCAGCCTTGAGTTACCTAATCCATCCCCTGACGAGCATCTATCCTTTCCACTTTCAAGCCTGACTCATGATATAGTTGCTCTGGTATGTGCTGATGTCCATACGCCTCCCACTCACGGGTATTCAGATCCCTTAGCTGTTCATAACCTGACAGCCTTGGGAGCTTTTGTACACTACATTCACTAAGTGACAATTTTAGAAGATCAGATGCCATGGTTGACCACATGGTTGCCAAAACTTTATCCAGTAGAAATTTGGATTTAAAAAAAGTCAGGTTTTTTTTTCTTTTTTTTCTTTTTTTTGTGGATAGTCTTGCCAAAACCAGTGACTGTTCTATATATGTCTGTCAATAATAATGTGAAGTGTGAAACCAGGGACAGTTTCACATACGATTCTAATCAGGGGTACAGCATCATTCGTCACTTACTAATTAATTCTAACTTCCATATCAACATTTTTGAGGTGAACATTTTAAGTCAGATTGAAATGATCATTTATCTCTGGACAATCCTCATTAGTACTGCTATCCTTGAGTTGACAACACACTGCAATTGGAGGGACAGAAGGGAAGCAAAGCAGAAAAGCTATAACTGGAAGGGCAAGGAAGTCTGGTAAAATTATCTGAGAAGCAATGCAAATACAATTTAATTGAAGGTCAAAATCCTTTTTATGTTATCTTATTGTTGTTTCTGATATACTACACTATAATAGATCTCCTGTAGAGCTTTGAACTTAGCTACAAAATCCAATATGGCGGGGAGTGGTATAGCTCAGTGGTAGAGCACATGCTTAGCATATGAGGTCCTAGGTTCAATCCCCAGGACCTCCATTAAAAAAACCTAATATGAATGAATTGAATGAGAAATTTGATAAGCTTAATTTTTAGATGAGTCAATCATACAAATCTTTGATAACCTTTCATGATTTTATTGACTCTCAGGAAAGCCCCCATCTGGGAATGTGACTCCATTCCCATCAATACTTCACACTTAATCTATATCACCTTCCAAAAGAGAAACCTTGTGTCTTCCTAAACACAGAAGACTATCTGTCTGCTAAATATTCCTTAGACATTTTCTTGAATTTGTCAACATATTATAGGACTATGAGTTTCATAACACAAGTGAAGAACAAGCAGTTTTAAGGAACAACTATTTTATTAATTATCTTTGTACTCTTGTTCATCTAACTAAGAAAACAATAGAATTTAAGACTTGTTTGACCAGACTATCCTAAGTGTGGTTATCACAGATAATTTGGTAATGTGTAACTAATGCAGTGTATCTGCTGCATTTATCTCTACTTACACTGAAATGTATAGACTTACTACTTACTCATTTACCATTCAACCAGCAATTGTTAGACATTGACTATGTGCCAGGCACTGTTCTAGGTACTAGGCTACAGAAATTAAAAGATGACATAAGTCCTTTCTTTCACAAAGCTCATCCCATTGACTGGGACACAGAAATTAGGGGAGTGTTTTAGAGAGAAAGTTGATGGACAATTTGGTTGCACAGAAGTTGAGTTCTGGATAATAGGAAAACATTTACTACTTTCTGAGGAAGTTGGAAATGTGAAACCCATATTAGCAAAAAAGGAGAATTGAAGCATAAGAATAAATATGATTCTCCCCACCCACACCAGAGAAAAAACAAACTTAAAGCTCAGAAGAGAGATGGTAAAAAAGATGCAGAAGTCAAAAGAGAGTTTGAAGGAATGACCTGAATAAAATCAGATGAACTAGAGTGGCTAAGGAGATTTCTTCATGTAAAAAGCTTTTAAGGCAGAAAAATAAAGCTTTCAGAGTACACATGCTCAACCAAATGAACAGAACTGTCTCCTACTTGAAGAATTAGGCCTGATTTTATGTGATAGATTGAAGGATTAATGTAGAAAGAGTGGGCCACATGACGTAATCCTACCGTAAAGCATTAAAGCATGACTCACAGATTTAACCCATAGAAAGTTAGCAATAGATCCTCCCTGCTTGCAAAACAATACAAACATGACATGCCACCAAAAACAAAGATCTTTATCCTCCCTCTCTTTCCCTGGCTTTTAAAAAAATGTGGATTTAAAAAGAAAATCTTAAGCGATTTCAATGTTTTTCAACCTACATCCAACAGGGAATAATCAATCATACCGGCCAATCACTTTCAACTTTGCTTTGTTGGAATTTCTGGAATGTATTCCATTTTTTTTTAAAACTTAGAAAGCTTTAAAAATCTGAAAGCTTGGTAAACAGTTAATATTGCCAACTGCTCTTGTGTTTTCAAAAAGCACATTTCAAAGATCTGCTATTAAGTGGTATTTCCTCAGCATTTTTTTTTTTTTAACTCTTCCACTGCCATCGTAGCTTCTGCAAAGCACAGTTTATTGGTAGTTTATCAGGTGCCCTTTGATTTTCTTTTAGGACTAAAATTTTTTTTAGAAATCACCCTTGTGTATTCTAAGGCACAGCTTAAATTAGATGCTAGATTTTAGATGACTCTTCCAAATTTACATGTGCTTTTGCATGCATGTTTATTTATGTATTTATGAAGACTGAAAGGAGCCTCAAGACTTAGTTTCTATTATGACAGCCTAAGTGGAAAAGAACAGGCAAAAAGACACTAGTTTAAAATTTAAAAAGAAATGCAATAAATGCAGAGAAAAAATAAAAACGAGTAAAGTAAAATGTAAATAAAAGAAATAAAAACATATTTCATTAAAATTATGACTTTCAACAACAACTAAAGAGATGATATCAAAATTAAGGAAAAATATGGTATTGAACATGGCAGGGGAAAGAGGAAAGAAAAATTATGTCCATGATACGCTAGCTCACCAAAAATGTAAAGTTGTGGTAACAGGATAATGTAATAACCTGAACATTGCTTTGACCCATATAATAATCTTGGATCTGTTACCAAATGCCCTTTCCCACCTGTCCTTGGATCACTGCACTACAGTCCCCACCTTTTCTAGCTCCTCTTCCCCCTCTACTTGGGAGCTCAGGTGGCACCTCACATCCCCTCCTTCTATACCACCCTCTATTAGAACTGCTGAGTGTTTATCTGCCCCTCTTCCCCTCCATTAGACTGCAGCTAGGCCTAGAGGCCTGGGCCTCAACTTTACTCATCTTTTTAACCCAATATCTACAAATAGAGTTTTAAAATATATACATTAATAAGTCATGTTCTATATCATTGATAAAAATTAAAATGTGGGGCTACACAGTAGGAAAAAATCCACCCATTCCACATATAAAGTTAGGCAACTTGTAGGGAGAAGATGCAGGCTCAGAGCTATACAACTTACAGAGTAAAAGGGAAACCATTTTTGTGTGACCAGCATATTCATACTTTCCACAAAAAACCTAACAATGTTTGGATTTGAAAGACAAAGAAACCCAAATGGAAAGGTATGAGATAGAGTGGAAAGCTCATTTACGATGGGATTTAAATCATAAAGGAGTGGTCTCCTGAGGCCATGGACCTACTTTTACTCAGGCAGTATGAGTCCACATTGCAATGCTAAGGAGACATTTAATAGGGTGAAACCTGACCCCGTAGGGATGGGATGGTGAGGGAAAAAGGACACAAGTGCTAATTCTTGGATGGATCCAAAACCAGAGGGCAACACCAACCATCCCAGAACAGTAGTCTGCTTCTTCTTCATGCTCTTCCTGCTTCAGGAGCTCTGCCTTTCCCTGTCAGTTCTGACCCCTTGTCAAACTGATCTTGACTAGGGAGCAGTGAGCATGGCTCACAAAAGGAAGATCTCCAGACTGCACTGCACTCCCAGTAAAGAGGGAGCCCTCATAGCCACAGTAGCCCTGCTCTCCAGGAAGCTAGCAGCCCCGGGGAAACTTGACAGAGGCAGGGAACGTCAAGCCTGGGTGCAAACTCTGAACACAGGAAAACGCAGCTTGTTTACTTCCAGCAAGTCATTGAAATTTGTGTTAAAAAAACCTTGGCAGCAAAGCAAATGACCTCATATGACCATGATGGCAAGGGAGAGAAAGAGGCCTGTGCTCAAAGAATGTAAACAAATGTCAACAGACTTTTGAAAACCAGCTTCCAGTGAATTTCGCAAATCTGGGTTCTTGAACACAAATAAATCAGAGATGGCATATGCGGCTGGGTTCTCCAGTTGACACATGAACTCTTACAAATCACAGTAGGACTTTAGAAAATTTATGGGTCATCCACTGGAAAGATTGTGGCAACCTAAGTCAGTCCTGGTTTTAAAGCACCCAGACATTCTGGAAGCAGAGACACACAGACCAGATATTTCATCTTTCCAGGGCACATAAAGAGAGTATCCTGTTCTAGCAGCTTTGCATAAATGGACAAAGTTACGGAGGAGTTGGCACCAATATCCTTGTTCAGTGTGCCAGAAGACAAGGACTGCTGAGTGCTCCAATCTTGGCTTCCTGGCCAGCTAGTCTTGAGACCCCGTCTCTAGGTGATTAGATGGCAAATACTGCAGTTGCTAACCTTTTGCAAGGGCCTTAACAAAAGAAAAATCAGACAACTCAGCACTGGCTCTTGTGTTTTTCCTGGCAGCATACTGGCAGCATCCGTCTGTAAATTCAACGGCAGCATTGTTTTAGCCTAGAAAGCACTGGGTGCCCCAGCAGTGCACAGTCTCATAACTGTTCACATAAAAAGAACCTTACATGCTTACTTTCCTGGCATTTTTTCAGTTGTAAAATGTAAGCCAAGCCATCACACCTCCCATACATACATTCCCTGCAATGCCACATTAGACTGTCATTACAGTACAAGACATGAAAACGAGCCTAATCCTGGGCTGGCCATTACTGTTGCTTAAAATTTAGTTCTGTGTTTGTAACACATACTATCTGTTTCCCAACCCATTGGTAAAACTCATAGAGGCATGCTAGAGAGCCAGGTCTTTAGAATGATGCCTGCCTTCACTCAGTGTTAATTGTCCATTATCCTAGAGGGGGAAAAGGTAACATTTCAGCAACGGTGTCCTGGAAAGACCAGATGAGGGCGGGCGATACCTAGTTGCTTCTCCCGTTCCTCACGCCGCTCCCGGGCCAGCCGCTGCCGGTCGTCAACCCGCAGCATAGGCGGAGGGTCTGAAAAGGAGATAAAAAACATGAGAAAAGAGCAGATGAAACCCAAATGATATATACTGATAAATACCTTTTTGTCCAGTAAATTTGATGAATGAAATATTACTACTTCTTAACATATAGTAATATCACAATTAGTACATATGACTACACTTTCAGTGATAACACTGTATTATAATTTTCCTGAGAATTCTCAAGTATTTTCTTCTATTTTAAAATGTTACATAAAAGGTTAGATCCAAAGAGTTCTCATCACAAGGAAAAAAAAAGCCATTTTTAAAATCTGTGTAAGATGATGGATGTTAACTGTTAAGTATCATGGTAAACATTTCACAATATAAGTCAAGTCATTATAAAAGCCATATAAGCACATTATAGAAAGTCTATGAAATAGAGTCTTTAAAATCAGATTCTGTTAATGGGATATGAATTATGTGACACAAGTTGCATCCTGTCTGGTAACAACAGTTATGTAACAATCCAGGTTGTATACAATGCCACACAAATATAATAATAAACAGTATAAAATAAGGCCAATGCTTAAGACTCCAATAATTCCCACTGGCCTTTATCATTTCAGCACTACTCTCAGTCACTGTTAGGAATTAGGTTTGAGGAAGTAAAGAACGAATACAGCACATTTCTGGTCTAAGACGCATAGTGCCTGTGATATGCTGGATGATTTTGGTTGGGTCTGGGAACCTGGTACTAGAAAATAGTATTCAGTTTGAATTCTGTTTCCATCCCTCTGGTTACATCAGTAAGAGACCACTTTACGGTGCTAGAGTGTCAATAACACCTGTGGCAGACTAAAGACGGCTGTGAATGGGGGTAGGGAAGAGCAGAGTCTGGTCAGTTTTGTTCATGGCTCTCTCTATTCCCAGTCCTAGGACTACAGCTGGCAGAAAGGAGGACATTCGATAGGTATTCATTAAACGAATGAATGAACAAATGGGCCAACAACCCTAGCTGACTTTCAGAGCCTTTAAACTGACATTAACATACACCACTGGGGTAAACTAATGCCAATCCTGTATTTGATAAGAGACTTTAAAAAATGGAAATGCTAGCAACTACAATTTTAAGCTTCACTAACTAAAAACTGATAAAAAAAATTATCTTTAAAGGTAGGCTTTCAGGAAAAAAAAAAAATCGAGCAATTGCAAGTAAACAGTGAATTTTCTATAATTCTTTGTCCCATTCTCATTTCTACTCTCATATCACTTTTCCCTGGAACAAAATCAAGGTATAGAAAATAATTTAACATCATGAACATTTCACATTGTTTCCCAATAGATCTAACATTATTAGAATAGAATTAAGTTACTTATTCTCAGAAGGAAAAGTTTTAACAGAAATAGGGCTTTGGTGGAGGTAAAGTTGTATAATACCTTTCATGGTCCCAGGTGCACTCTGCATCCAATCTCCTGCCTGTGATGACTGAAGAGAAGCGGGACCATCCAAACAAGGGCACTTTTAAGAGTGAAAATGAGTGCTGGTAATATTCTATGGGGACGGGTGTAAACCTGGACTGTCCTGCAAACACTGGAACTAAAGAGTGACTCTCAAAGATCAAGAAAATCAACTCACTGAGTCTCACTGACGAAGAAGCTTTTTCAAGAACTCACAAGACCTTGACTTCTATCTGAACAACTACTGTTAGTACAATAAATTGCTTCTGTTAGGGCTTTGCATTTCACAAAGCACTTTCATATGTATTATCATTTTATTCTTCACAATAATCCTACAAGTTAGCCAAGCATCTATTCATTCAATGAAGAGTTATTATACCTATTTTCCAGATGAGAAAACTGAGGGAAATAAACGTATGTGACTAAGGAAGGTGGCACAGTTATGTCATAGAGCAAGAGCTTAAAAATCATGTCTTTAACTCAATCATGCCCATCCTTTTCACAGCACAGCACCTACAGAGTCATTAGAATGGCATGATACAGCCATCAGAGAAGGGCTAGAAGACTGCAAGTCATTCATTTCTCTATGAGGGAAGTTTATTTATAAATAATAAGGAAGAATGAAGTTTCAGTGGCTCTTAAAGACCTGTGGTAGGGAATACTAGAGGGACAGGAATAAAGAGGGATTTTTAATAAACTTGAATTTCTGCTTTTCTCAGGTACATACACAGTGGTCCAGGAAGAATATGCAATTTTCTCTTTCAATTAGGTCAAACTTTTAATCATTTGGAGGCAGCCGATAGAGTTCTAAAGAACCATTTCAAACTGCTTCAGGAAAACAGCAGTCATAAACAGACCTGTAATTTTACAAAGCGTCTCTTTGGGACTGGGTTTAAGTACTCACAGCTGAGAATACCTGTCCCTCCTGGTAACGTGAGACATAGCGTGCCCATGCTTCTAAAACACCATGAGGGCCTTCCATTATGTGTTTTAAAGGAAACATATTAACAATTTGTATGTGAATAGATGCCTTCTAGATCAGAGATGTACCACAGCTCAAGTATCAGCAAGTAAAGGAAGGCAAGAAATTTAACTAAAATTTACTGTGTTAAAAGGGACCCTTTTTTCACTCAGTCAGGATACTTACATCCAGTTAAAGCAATAGTCAAAAAATCCCTAAATATAGCATGTACTTTCCTTTTTAAGTTTGTAGAGTATGAAAATCAACAAACTGCAGTCACCTGCTTTAGACATTCTCATGACTCATATTCCACAAAATCAAAAGGTTTTACCCAAGCCTAGCCCTCCAACATGGAACCTCTAATACCATCTTCAGAGATACTCAGGAAAACAACCTGGTGGTTTTAACAGTAAGAGTCTCTAATGTACCTTTGCTTATGTGTACGTATAAGAAAACAGACACAAGGATACTCAAAAGACACAACCTAAAAGGAAATGTCTCCTCACTGAACTTGACTCTAACAATACAAATCAAATGGCTCGATAAAGAGATGGCCAACGGGGTAGACAAGATTTTCTGGCCTCTGTGCTCTCTATGCACTCTACATCTCTCTCTTATCACACTGGAAATGCTGTTAGAATGATCCATTCATATATTGGTTTAGTCCATCAAACTGTCAGCTAGAGGGGAGAAATTGCATCCTTTAATAATACATCCCTAGTATCTATACAGTGCTAATACCACATGAATAAACAAGTTATCAGGATATAAAAGTATAAATGCCATAGTGAAAAATGGCAGGAATTAGAAACGACAGCTGATGGGAAGAACAAGGGAAAAAAAACAGTACAAACCATTTAGTTATGTTCAATTCTCATGGTAAAACAAATGGGATTTTCATGCTAAAGAGCTTCTACTTCCACAAGGATGCTGACTGGAGCATAAGGAACAAAAGTCCACTAGAATGAACCCCGTGGGGACAGGGATCCTGTTGTTTCACTCATATAATACCTTTCATGGTCCCAGGCATAGGGCAACTACTCAAAACACATTAGATGGTGGCTGGGCTTTGGGTGGATAGATGGATGGATAAATGAATGAAAATGCAAACTGCACGCAAAATGGGGAAATCTGAGGCTGTGAATTAAAACTCCACTTAAACTACACATCATTTGCCACTAATGGTTCCTCATGCAATCCTTGCAATAGTGCCTGTTATTCATCTCCTACATGGCAAGTCAGATTTACTTGCTCTGTTCAATACCTTTTCCAAGTGGGAAAAAAGCCCCACAAAACTAGGTGCAACAGTTAGTTTTCTATGAGGCTAGATACAGTTATTTCCATCTTTATTCTCACTGATTTCACTGTTCTTGAGTGACTCTGGCCTTGGATGCAGCATGAAGTCAGCTTCCAAGTACCTCACGGAGTGTTCAATGTGCCTTTACCTTCCTTTGATGGCTTCTTATCATCATACTGTACATTAAGTCTCTCCCGAGGACCACACAATGGTTGTTGGATACTTGGAAGCAACTGCATTGTCTATTCAACTGTTCATATTATGTTTACGGAGTGTTTGCTTCTTTGTATCACTGAGTGGAACAGTCCGTGAATCATAGGCTATTAAATGAAATTTCTGTGTAGGTGTACAATCATTGCAGGGAATGGAGAACAAAAACATAATTCTATACTGGCTTTGCTGTGTGTAATGATTTCCTTAAGTGGTTTTTTGAAAAAGTCACAAAAGAGACATGCAATAATGCTGGGCATACAGGTACAGAAAATTGTGTCCTACCTGTCATTTCAGACAGAATGGAAAAATTATTACCTAATACACTGCTTGACAGTAAACATTGTAGTCAGATACATCATCTCATTGATTGTCAAAATGATTCTGAGAGGTAAAGCAGGGCATATTTTTGAATCTCCATTTTAAAGAGAGAGTATGAAGGTGCGAGTGGTTCTCTGACTTAAATTCATACAGGTCAGTCTGAGTGTGTGTTTTGGTGGCAGGACTTGAAGCAAGCTCTCCTATATTCTAACAAGCTTTAAGGCTCTGGAGATAAGCTTCCCTTCTCCAGGGCAAAGGCAACACACAGTACCTGGTCTATTTCCTGAGTGGTTGCTATTTTGTCCTGAAACAGCAGAGGAGGGCCGGTTGGAGGCAGCAGTTTTCTTATCTTGCACTTTGTGGCTGTCAGGCGCTGCACAAATGAGACAAAAGAGAAAAGACACATTTAGTTTCTTAAAATTTATTCAGACACGTTCACCACTCTCGTATTAAGTACTAGGCTAGATTCAGGAAATAAAAAAGTTAAGTAGTTACAAGCCCTGCACCCAAGGAGCAGACCGTGCAGGAGGGACACATCCCAAACCCGTCAGCCTCAGCTCAAGTGACCAGTCCTACAGCAGTGATGTGCTCAGGGTCCCTGAGATCGTTCACCCAGGCTGTCCCAGTTTACACATAAAGCCACCATGGGGAAGAATGACTAGAATCTAGAGTCTGTGATCTTTGTTCTTACATAGTTCATGTGTTAGGAACCCAAACATTCCAAGAACATAACCAAGTAGATCACTAAAGGGAACAGGAGATATCACTCACTGGGATGTTGAGAAAGCCTCTAACAAATGTACTGGAACAGATTATTCAAGAGGCTAAGAAAAATGAATTCTAGGAGAGGAACAAAGGGCAGAAGTATCAGGCAATTCTCTGGTTATATAAAGTACAGGGTCCTCCAGAGGACCAGGTAAATTGTTCTTTACATACATCATTTAACATATTTTCAAAAGATATTTAAAGCCTATTTGCTACTTCTCAGAAATCACGTCAAAGAACAAGCCTTTGATCTCCTGTCTCCTACTCTCTGCCTTAAAACCTGTTCTACCCACAGTCTTCCCCGACCAGTCAAGCAATTGCATTCTTCCAGCTGATTACGCCCAGAGCCTTGGAGACATCCTTGACCCCTCTCCTCCTATCACTCCCCAAATTCAATCCATTAGTAAGTTCTTTCAGCTCTACCTTAAAAAACATCACCACTACCTTTCTGACCATCTCTTCCTGTGTGACTGCGATATCCTCTTAGCCAGTCTACCCGATCCTACCCCTTTTCCTCTTCAGTCTAGTCTCATCTCAGCAGCCAGAGGGATCCCATTAAACCTTAAGTCATGTCATTCCTCTGTTCCAAGCTCTCTAACAGTCGCCATCCCACTCAGAGTAAAATTCAAGGTCTGTCCATGGTCTACAAAGTACTATATGGTTTGGCCTTCACCGTGTACCACTTTCCTTCTTAATTACTCTGCTCAGATCATAATGACTTCTCCATCTCAAAGCCTTTGCATCTACCAAATATCAGCATGGGTCTCCCCTTCACTTCCACTGGTTCTCTGCTCAAAGTTGACATTACAGAGTCCCCTTAACCTGTTTAAAACAGCACCCCCATCACTCATCACTCCCCACTCCTCCTTACTCTGCTTTGTTTGTAGCCCTTATCCCCTGACACGTGATATATTTACTATCTCCTCCATTAGGCTGAGGGAAATGGATAATAACTCAAAAACAGGAATCACTTGTTTAAGGTTTTTGAACCTAAAAGGATGTAATAGTAATTATGCTTCAGGAAGACTAAATTTAAAAATGGTACCCAAGATGCACTTAAAAAAAAAAAAAGCTACTAAATTTACCTTTGAACTCTGAATGAAGAACATACCAGATTTTTATGGCTCTCTCTCTCAGTTACGTATAGTAATAGCTAGCATAGAAAACCAGACTAAATAGTAGAAAGTCTCTTAGACACTATTTTTAATTAACACCGTTTAATTGCCCAGTTTCAAATAATTTGTTGGCTTTAAATAACAGGTTCAAACATAAACCTCGATGGCTGTAACACATGTTGTCATCTCACTTGCCAAAAAAAAGTTGCCAGTTATCACCACGTGGCAGGTGAAGCTTACACTAGTTTATTTTCTTTATTTTCTTTGTATTACATAGCCACCTCCAGCACACAGCAAGAAAGCCTTAATTAGTAAGCTGTTTAAGGGATCTTACTTTTTTTTTTAGCTAACTAAAGATAATTAGGACCACTTGTTTAGAATATATTTCAAACATACTCATTTTGTTCTTGCCTTGGTATATTTGACATAATTTAATCTGCCTCTGGAGATTATCTGCAGTGCCCCCAGGTCCTGACAACAGACAACCATCCTAACTGAATATTATGTGACAGTCAACCATAAAGGAGATTAAAAAGAACACATGTCCAGTGCAAGTGACTTCTCCAAATAATCCCTTATAAAAGTTTTTTTTTTTTTTGGTTGTAATTTGCTTTGTCTTGAAACTGAAATGTAAAAAATAAATTTCAATTAAACTGGAGGTCTGGTTACTTGAATTCCAATTTATCTACATCTGACTTTTATTAGATCTACGCTAGCTGAACATCGGTCTGCCCATGTTATCATCATCTGGATCTCAAGAATTCATTTCTATCACAAAAGACCTTTTGAGTCCTATTCATAACGAGACAAACTTAAAATCTATCTTTTTAAAAAATTTGTTCAGTTCATATAAAACGAATAGGTTAAATTTAGTAAAATAAAGATAATTTAAAAAGTTGTCAGCAGCAGGAGGGTATAGCTCAGTGGGAGAGCACATGCTTAGCATGCATGAAGTCCTGGGTTCAATCCCCGGCACTTTCATTAAAAAAAAAGTTATCAGGCTGTTTAGTCCAGGATTATATACTGTTGATTTTTTTTTGTTTTTTTTTTTGTTTTGTTTTCTTTTTTTTTTGTTGTTGTTGTTTATATACTGTTGATTTTTAACCATTAGGTTGAACATTTGTCTAAAGTTTTCTGGCCATGTTTCTGCTTTACTATCAGTCTTTCCCTTCCACACTGCAAGGCTCCTTATTTCTCAAAAAGCTTCTGTGGTTAACACTCTATCATGGTATAAGACTGAAGATAAACTCAAACAGACCTGTGAGTTCTGCTACTTACGAGCTGAGTGTCTTTCAGAAAGTCTCCTGACTTCTCTGAGTAGGTATATGGGGGTGAAACTGCCTAACTCACAGGGTTGTTGGGAGGATTAACTGAAAAGATGGACATTAAGAGTCTATTACAGGGCTTGGCACACAGAGGTGTTTAACAAACATTCAGCCCCCTTTCTCTCAACGTTGATGCTCCTCTCGGAAGTCCTGGGCCTCCCACGCTCACAGCACTTGGCGCTGTGTGCAGAGCTGTGTTTCAGGTCATGGGGGAGGCGGTGTGTGCTTTAGAGTCAGCTGACCTGGCACTGCCACTTATGAGCTGTGAGCCCTCAGCACATCGTTTAATCTCTCAGTCTTTGTTTCCACACTTCTAACGCAGGAAAACACTTCCAGAGTTGTGAAAATTAAATGAGACTGCCGGGCCCACTGCGAGGCTCAATAAATGGTAGAAGTATTTTTGGCTCTCTCCCTATTCCTACCAAAATGTGGGGAACTGGGTTTCTAGCTTCTCTGGGCTTTGCTCACTCAGTGCTAACAGGGAAGGCAAACCTATGTCAACCTGGTGACAGTCCGGGGAGCAGAGTCTGGCTCTGCTGCTGGCTTCAGAAGTTTTCAGCTCAGCTACAATCACACCTCCTGGGGGCCTCAGATAGGTGGGACCTATTGCTATGGTTTCCAGGGTACAACCTGGCTTGGGAAGAGGTAATTATCAGTCTTTCTGGGACTTAAAGAGATGACAGTTTTCCTGAGATTTAATGCCTTTCAAGTTACCACCATATTAAGTAAGTATGAGCCTTAAAAAGAAACCCTCAATCATAACAGGAAAATAAAATCTTCTGATTTTTTTTTATAACAAAGCGTAGGGAATTTTACTGTTTGAGAACACAATGAAAACAGAAATTTATTTTAAGATTTTCAACATTTAAAAATCTGGCAATCCTAGGTAACTAGCATGTAAGATCGCATATACTATTTTTAAATTTACCATTAAAATAATACCACTTTAAAAATGACTCAGGTGGCTTAACAGTATTATTTGAATCTCTTTTCTTTCATTTTTCAAAAAAGAAAACTGAACCATATACTAGGATGCTCAATAAGTCTTTGCAAGCCTTATAAAATTTTTATTGATCTTCCTGCTAGCTTGAAAGCTTTATTCCATTAGTGTCACATGTGAGAGTGTTGGAGACAAGAGGAAGGATGGAGAGAAGCGCCCTTGTGGTCTGGGGCCCTGTCTGTAAATCACTGCAACAAAACAGGCAGCAGACACTTGGAGCTTTCATCTAGTAAAAATCTTGCAGCTCCAAGCCTGTGCCACAAACGTGCCTCTATAATCCACATCCTCTTAGATTCGCTGCATTCCTTGCAATGTCTTCCCATAAATGTCATGGGCTCTCACTGCTTTGTTTCTATTTTCAGCTGTATGGTCTGCTGGAAGAGTCTTCTCTCAATTGATCAAGACAACTGGCCCAACCAATGCTTAATTTAGTAAAAATGCTTACTCTTATAAGGCATTTATGATCACAAACTTACAGACCATGCTGAGTTTAAACTCACTGAATGATACCTGGTCCTAACATCCAAAAAAGAATGTATTTCTGTCACTATTTAAAACAATATATGGCTTATGGGCTGGGCAACAGCAACACTTTAGCCTTCAACCCCCAGCTCTGTATGGGTGCCGTATGAGTTGGACTTTGTGGAATACGGCACCCAGGATACACATGTAACTCTGGGAGAGTAAACCAGAAGACAAAGCAGAGGATGAGCCACAAGCAACTGGCATTTCTTTTGTAGTAAAAGATGGCTGATGATGTTGCAACTTCATGTGCCTCCATCTCACAGTTTCAATCTACCTGTGCAGAAAAGAGTTAACATCACACATGACGTGTTGCCTTAGGAAGACCTGATTTTGCTTTATGTCTTTTTGCTACAATAAATCTTAGCCATAAGTATGACTATATGCTGAGTCTTTCTAGTGAATCACAGAACTTTGAATCACAAATAGATTATCTGAAAATTTGGCTGCAAAATACTGTTACGGCAATTGAAGAATGTTATTCGTTTAAAATAATGACATACAAAGACTACAGAGTAACTTTCAGGTAGTTCAGAGTGTTTTACCTAAAATTTTCTACTTTGTGATCTTTTTGCTCATATACTTGGCAAGTTAAAATTTTATTCTAATGTAGCTGCCAGGAGTATGGTAACATTTAAATCACAGATATTAAATACTTTATCCAATATTACTTATGAAAGCTGCATTAGAATAAGAAGGGGATAATGCAATCTCAAAACTCCTAATGACTTTTCTGATTATTTCACATGATGGAGTGCTTCTCAGTTTAAATTCCTCATAATTGTGAGGTGAAGGAGATTAAGAAATAGAAACCTCCAGTTATAAAAAAAGAACGAGTCATGGGAATACAATAAATGATACTGATATAATTTTATATGGTGACAGATGGCTGTTGGACTTGTCATGGTGATCATTTTGTAATGTATTTGACTGTTGGATTGTTATACTGTTCACCTGAAACTAACATAATATTGTACGTCAACTATACTTCAATAAAAGTAAATATTAAAAATTCCTCATAATTCTATGTGAAGTTGTGTGGGAATGATCAATGGTCCTGGGAGTCAGCGCTGGACGAACCTAGGTGTCACTTCCCACTTGACTTCAGTTCTTCCTACTCACATTTATTGTCAACACCCTATACTGTGGGACACCTTGCGCTCAATACTGGTAAAATAGTAAGTGAATGAGGCATCTTTTCTACCATCTCTTCCTTTTCTGGACTCCTAATTCTAGGGAGCTTTTGATTCCTCCAGTAATTTCTCTTCAGAAAAGTTCTCCCCTATTATGGCCTGAAGCACAATCTTGATGTCAGTCACATAACACTTTCAAGTCTGCATGTATAAACATGCTCTCTCAGTACAGTTCAGTCTTCCACTTCTAGAGAATATGTGCTCATGTATCTCTGCTGTCACTTGAAACTATGTCAAAAGCCATACTGGCCTCACAAAATCAAGACAATCCCTGATGTCAGTCTCTTGTTACTACCAATAGAACCACCATATTCCCAGGCTCAGAAATGTTACAGAACGTTTTCAATAAACATTTACAGGCACTCCCATAGGCCAGCCACTGTGCTATGTATCAAGGATACAAAGATCGCAGGACAGAGCATCTACTTGCAAGATGCTTATCATCATTTGGAGGAGACAATGGGCAAATACATGCAATGACAACAATAGACTGATTCAGTTTTCAAAAATCAATACGCCACAGATGATTAATAACCCCAGTAAGTGATACAGATAGTGTTACAGGGATTCAGAGGTGGAAGAAGGTGTTACGGAGGTGGTGGTGATGGAAAACTTCACTGGGTAAAGATTTCGAAGAATCTGTATAAGCAGCAGGTATTCCTGGCTGAGGCACAGCATATGCAAAACCCCCAAGGCTAAAGCGTGAGGGATAATCAGGGGACTGTCTAGTCAGAACAGTGGGTTTAGGGAGGCAGGCAGTTGAAAATAAGACAAACAGGCCAAGGTCAAAGCCTCCTTGGGTTCCAAGAGTATGCACTTTATCATGAAGGCGATGGAAAGGCACTGAGCAAGCCACACGGAACTTCTAGCTGTGAACTACTTTAGCTTCAGTGGCTTCTGGGGCTTCCGGATAGATGAAAAGTGAGGCCCAATAAGCCTGCTGAAAATGTATTTAAAAAGGTTATCATCTTAAAGACAACAATAAAAGGAAATCGGACTAGAACTCCACATTCTGCATAATTTACTAATTATTCAGATTTTCTCACTTACCTGAAACATGTACCAAGAGATGATTTTTTAACCACTGGGGGTAAAAAGAAGCATGAGTGACTATGGTGAAATATATTCCTGTAGTTGGAGCATCAAGGAGCAGGGAAGGGGCAGAGTGCGTGGCCATCCTAGAGGGAAACCGGGCAGAGAGGGGACCCTGCATAAGCTCCCTGGGTCTCTTCTGCTTCAGATCCTGCAGGAAATGGAACCCCAGCCACAAACTCTAGGGAGCAGGAGTGGTGGGCAGGAAGAGGAAATATGGAACAGAGGAAGTGTGCCTGGTTGGGAAATAGGTGGGGTGTTTTTGAAGGCAATTTTGCAGGCATGTCAAGAAAATAAAATATGGGTAGACGCTGATGAGTATTATTAAAGGCACTCTCAAGGCAGCCCAGGGTGCGGAAGAAGCCACCACACTATGCAAACTTACAGGGACTGCACCGTTGCAACGTTTGTAACTACAGATGTTGAAAAAGAGTGCAGAGTCTGATTTGCCCTTCTGCATCAGAATAAATCCACTTTGTGGTATGGTATAACATCTGGCCACACTTAATCTGACACAGCGATAAGAACCATTTATTCAGCACTACTGTTCATTTTTGGTTGCAAAAACAAATGCAATTAAATGAGAACATTTGATAATAATGTATATCTGAGTCATACATTGCATCTTCCTTATTCATTCTGGTGACAGAAACAATTCAATTAAGACTTTTTTCTTTGCATTTCACACACTCTAAAAGACCAAAAAGTAATGACTTTGGCCTATAGTATATTAGAGGCTTATAAGACCCTGTGGAGGTTTTAAAATTTGGAGGGAGCTCATCCAACAATAAAGAACAGTGACAGAAAGTCACTTTCTGATAACTTCATTTCTTTATAATGAAAAAAAAATTATGATGGTGATGGAAAACAATATTCAATCATAAGACAAAAAATTAGTACAATACTGAAATAACACAAACCCAAAGCAAAGACAATGATTTTACAAATACAATCCAACGTCGTGTATAGTTATATGACGTATGAGGAGAGAATTCACCAGAAATGTCACTTCTCATCTTCAAAACTGACAACAAGGCATGAAGAATGAAACAGACACATGTACGTATTTATTAAGTTTGTAATCTATTAACTTCCATAAAGAAGCTGAAGCAGTTGTACTGAACTGTCATCTATACATTAATGATAAAAATACTGACATTATCATAACCTCTTCTATAAAAATCCACTTGTTTGCTGAATTACACAGTAGGAAAAATATAATTATTACTTAAATGGCTGCAAAAGATAGTTCTATCAAACAAGTTACCAGGATATTTTTAAGGGATAAGGAGCGGGCTACTTGTTTACTCCAAAGAGCTGACGTCTGATCACAGCCATCATGTTCTGAGCTTAAAAAACCATAGATGGTCTCCAAGTAAATGGAGCTACAGGCTAAGTTAGTCTCTGATACTTGGCTAGGTGTAGAGCTATGATAGTTTCTACTAGACTAGAGAAACTTGAGGGCAGGGAGGACACCTTCATCTTTACACTCTGTACCTTTAGTGTTTAGCCCACTATCTGGCATATATGACACTGACACTGAATAAATGCCTGAAGAAAGAAACAAGAGGGGAAGAGAGGGTGGATGGTGTACCCCAAACAAATTGTGGCAAAAGCCCAGAAAGAAAAAGTATTAATGACAAGATAGGTGAAAAGAAAAAGTACACATTTGTTCATTTTTTGGCTGCCAAGATTGTAGTGACCGAAAGAATCATCAGATCACAGTCACATTCTTCCCATGTCAGAAAAGGAAAAACTAATGTAATTCTAGGCTGGTTTTGACATTATGTCAGGCAAGATTCAAAATCAAATGACTGTTTTTGCAGTCACATAATAGAAAAGTTTGCCCAGTATTGTTTACAGTGAGTATCTCAGGAATTAGAGGGTCAGTCTCCAAATACAGCAGAACACTGCCTGTCCAGCAGAGGAGACAGCATGCGAACGTCACAGCCTTGGCTGGAATCAGAAAGGTGACCAGACAAGCATTCATCTTTCAGAGACCTGCATACCCCAATCTTCTCCCAAAGTAACTTCAGAGATTTGATAATCTGTTGATAAGATAAGAAACATCCACTTTAGCTGAAATGAAGAAAAGCATTTCAGAAAAGCACGTGTTCTATATATTTTGTGGGAACGATTAGGGATTGCTTCTTAAGCTGTTTTGTTTACCACTGAAAGTAGCTCCTTAATTCATGTTACAAAGTCCTTCTAATACATTTAACTGACAGGAGTAAACATCACACACTTTAAAATTCAATGAAATAGGCTTTTATCTAAAAACAAACAAAAAATAAATAAAACAAACAAAAGCCTTCCTCCAGCCAGATGGCAATACCATAAACAGAATAGAAAATGCTGTATTTTCCACCTGTATTAATATAAACCAGGTTAAAAAACAAGCCTTTTCATCCCCACGGGTGACGTACTTCCCTGGAGACTTGTCACCAGCCACAATGCAAACTGCTACACAAATCATCTCTGCCCCCTAATATGAATCATGCTTATGACTCAGCGAAGTACAGAGCAAAGTACAGAAAAAGGGCAAAAACCCAAACCATTTTAAGTTTTCCAGTCACACTGAGAAATGGTAAATTACAGATTGTAGTTAATTGTCTAAATTTCCACAGCTGGATAGGGAGTTTATCAAATTAGACCCAACTCAATTAAACTCAATGTGTAATTAAAAGCAACTATTTAAATAACTTGGGAGAGAAAAATAATTAGAACTCAATTTTATTATACTCTGTGCTTAATTAAAGTAACCAACTGAAAGAAATTGTTTTTACTTTTAACAGAATTATGGTTTACTTTAAAGAAAAGTAAAATGGCTGATGGTAGTGTTTTACAAAATGATTATTTTGGCCACAAAATAGAAAAGATTTTTATACTTAAGTGCAAAATAAAATTATCAAGGTAGTAAATGTACAGTTCTTAAAATGAATCCCAAATAAAAATGGGATTCTGTTTTAAATATCAGTTTTGCAAAGAGATGTGAAAGTAATTTTAATCCTTTGAGTATTAGTCGACTGAATGAGTTTAATCTGTGAGGTAAACACATGGTTGCAGAATATTAATCATTAATTGTTCCTCCCCTGCACAAAATAGTAAAATACTTAACTTTAAACCTTCTTGAAAAACTTAATAGGAGTGAGTAGTGCATAATGAAAGGTTAAGTTTATTCCAATTCACTTCAGGTAACTATTGAACATGTAACTTAACGGCTGCTTAAGATGAGGGGCCATCCCAGTCTCATCCTGCTGTTGTATGCTGAAGACGTTTCTACCTCTGTGACTGGTTAGTTTTTCCTTTTCTCATTGGAACATTGGCCTCACTATCTCTCCAACTACTTAAATCCAATCCATCTTTTTTCTTTTTTCAAAAATAGCCCCCCCCTTTTTTTGAGAGAGTTTTAGGTTTACAGCAAAATTGAGCAGAAAGCACAGCGTTCCCAAGTATCCGCTACTTGCACACATGCACCACCTCTCTCACTGTCACCATCCTGCACTGAGTGGTACATTTGTTTCAATCAATGAACCTACACTGACACATCATTATCCCCCAAAGTCCACAGTTCACATTAGAGTTCACTCCTGCTGTTTTGGGTTTTGACAAACATATAATGTCATGTATCCACCATTACAGCATCATACAGAATCCAGACCAGTCTTCATAGTCCAGCTCAAGTCTCTTTCTCATGAAGTCTTTTCTAGCTACTCCTACCTCCAACGCAGTCCTTTCTCTGACTTACTACACGCCAAGGGTGCCCCACACTGATTAGCATTTGGTTTTGTTTTGTTGTACATGATTTTTAGAATGTGCATTTCCAAAAGTTCTAAATACTGGTAATCTCATGAGAGGTAAGGCAAAAAACTGTGCTGTATAGTGACAAAACAAAACAAAAGCCCCCAAATACAAACAAAAACCCCCAACCCAATTGAGGAAATGCTTGATACAACATTTCTTGCTTAGAAATTCATACTGCCAACTTACATACTGAAAGCTGTGTCCATACATGCTGGTTACCCAATAAATATCTATTCCCTGATGCTTCTTTTCTAACAGAAGTTTGGCCACAAGGCACAGTTCTGGCCAAAAAGTTGAAAACTGAAGTTGTTGCTGGGGTTTGTGGGAATGCTCCTTAAAGGAGAAGCAGACACAGATGGGTTTGCTTCTCTCCCCTCCTTTTCCTCCTCTCTTGAACATGGATGTGATGTTGCACATAGGGCATCCACCTGGCAACCAGAAGGCTATCATGAGAGAGAGATCATGGGAGTAACAGAGCCCTGGCCCTGACATTTGTGAGCTGCTGAACAAATGCTAGCAACTGTTCACGTCCATGTTTCCTGTAGGTAAGCAAAAAGAAAACTCCTAATTTGTTTAATCCTTGGGTCTTTTGTTTTTTTTGATTCTGTATTCACGATTAGAAGCAATCCTTAAACTGACAGAGTTCTCATTAATTATGGAATGAAGTCCAAGCGCCTGAGCCTTCCAAATATCTTCCAAAATCTGGCCCCAGCTCACCCTGCTGGCCCCCACCTCCTCTATTCCCCAACAATCACCTCTTTGAGCCCAGACATCACTGAGGGCTGGAGGTGACACTCCAAATGGGCTCTGAAGGTGGGTGAGATTCAGAAAAGGCAAAGGATTTAATTTAGGTGGGGGAGTGGGAGATAATAAAAGGCTACAAAGGACAGTGATGACCCAGAAAGGAAAAAACAAGGCACACAAAACCAGGTGGTGGTTAGATGATAAAAATATCTCATAACGTTGTGTCTTAGATACTGGCTTTTCGTTTAAGGCATTCACAAGCAGGCTCCACACACTGGGGATTCTGTACAAACTGCGTATTTTAGCACCTCCTTCATTTGGTACATTATGACTTATTCCAATTTCTTCCAGAAGTCAGAAAGCAAAACAGGCGCTGATTCACCATATTAAAGCAGATCTGCATTTAGTTTTGAAAACAGCTGGAGGAGCAAGATCAGAAGGAAAAAAAAAAAAAAAGAGCAAGAGATGCCAGATCAGGGTTTTAATAACATTTGTGATAGAAATCGGTTCCATAGGAATTCAAACAATTTAGAAACCAGTAGATTTCTGAAAAGAATGTGCACGGTGCCCCCAGCACAAACCTGGATAGCTCTTGATAATTCCTGAGCCACAATTCTCCTTTTTTCCAACTAGCCAGTTGGCCTTAAGGTCCTTACACAACTGCTTATTAACTGCGCAGAGGCACTCGCAAGTTGGCCGCAAGACTGAATTACTTTCTCGACCAGCAATTCCATAAATGTATCAGTAGGTATTAATCAAACCCTTGCATATAAAAATAAATAAAGACAAAAATTTCAGTTGATTTAGTGTATTTTTAAAAACAACATTTATTTGCTTTTCTATAGAAAGACTATGAAGATAAAAATTTGAAAGGTCCATAATCCCATCACCTGAATAATCCATTTATTCATTTTATCTTTAAAAAATGTCTATCATATGGTTTAGGGAATTCAAATAGTACATAAAGCTGTAAAATAAAAAGCTCTTCCTTCCCTCCTTTCTCTCTGGAAAAAAAACTTCTATGTGCATATATACTTGCAGTCTATCTACTCAAAACATGCTACTTACTCTTCTGTCCCTTCTTTTTCTCATTTCATAATCTTACTTAGCCCACTTTTCAAGTTCCTTCTTAACTGCACTGTATTTTATTATTTCCAATACATGCCTACAAGAATCAGGTGTCATAGTCTCCTCTCTCACCTTCTCTCGAAGTCTTCTTTGCTGTGTGAGACCACAGCCCTGACTGAGTGTCATCTACACCAACACCAGCACCTGGTCCCTTGCCCTGGGTTGGTATATTCATCTCTCGCCATTTAGGCCTCTTTGCTTCTGCCAGTCTGGACTCTACCAAGAAGGCAACCACTTCCAAGGAAGAGGACTACTAAGAAAACTCCAAGAAGACGACTTTCTGGGAGACAAAGGCAGGAATGGGATCTGCCAGGAGCCACAGCTTTAGGACTGAATCAGAAGCTGAACAACTTGCTTTGTTCCACGCGGACACTTCCCCTCTCAGTTTTGTGAGCCAAATGTGTATCAGTTCAAGCTGTGGCTTCTGCCAGCTCTGCTGGAGACACTGGGCTGGGCTGGAATTGAATTGCTTCTCTGGCACCTTGTCTGCCTAGGAAATGGAGCAGTGCAGCAAAAGGTAGAAGAATATTTCCTGGCCACCTTCGTGTCCATTGCAAAGCCGGGATCATATGCTGTTAAGCCAGGAAGTGCCAAGAAGGGCAGAACGCTGAAGCTGCTCCTTCCTCCTCCGACTATCAGCTGGTGGTGACAAAGTGGGGAAGAAGGCCAATGGCGCCTGCGATGACAGCGCTGACTCCCACCCTGGGATCTCTGCACAGGCGCTGTCTGAGAACTCACACTGCTAGTGACTTTCAAGGGTATACGGCTTGTGGTCTGAAAACACAGTTAAATCTATTAAATAATTAAGACTATCATCCTGGACTGCAAAGAAATGTGACTAAGCCAAGACTTTGGTAGGCCCAAAGACTGTGTCAGGCCAGAAAAAGGAATTTAAATTACAAAGCATCCCTCCAACCTTCCGCAAGGAAGAAGTGAGATTTAAAACATGGTGTTCTGCTGGCTTTATTATCTTTCTACTAAACATGGCCTTTGATTTGTTCAATGTCTTTAATTTGCCACAATCAAAACATCCCCAAATAGAGGATCTCGAATTTTGGGACCTAACTGAATATCTCGATGTAGAACAAATGAGGAACTAAAGGAAAGGATCCCAGTCTGAAAAACAAGCAAGCAGTTTTACAGAGGTCTGCCAGCTCTCAAAAGCACAAAGACGACTGTGTGGCAGGTGTTGCAACCTGGCGAACGGTATCAGGCCAGACAGAAAGGCTCTTTATAGGATGGAACACGGATGGCTATTTGGTTTACAGGCGCCAACGTATATGCTTATTTTCCAGTATGTATATTCATTTGAAGTAGGCTACATCCACTTCAAATGAGAGAATGCAATTACAAATTCTAAATCTGCCTAATCTTGAAGCTCTTTTAGGGTCACGAATAGCTAAGCCAAAATTAAGCTGATAAACTGCCTCCTTTCCTCTAAGTGCTTTGGGAATGTGGTTTATGAGGCCATTTCTTACTTGACAACCTCTGTTTGGGAGTTGGTAGCTACAGCATTTGGAGAAACCAGGAGGAGGGTGAGGGAGATTGGGAAGGTTAACCTGTACAGATAGCTCCTCCTAGAAGAAAGGGAAAAAACTCAACAGTTACTAAGTGGAGGTGGGGAGGAATGGAGCTGCTGTTAGCCAAGCAGCTCTCCTTCCATTCCAGGGAACACTGGTCTCGTCACTGGTCCCTAAGCCACTGGCCCTGACAGTCTTCCCACCCTTTTTATCCAAGAACCTGCTTCTGGACAATCAGCTGTGTTTTCAAAATCCCAGCAGAATTACTGTCAGAAAGGAAATTTCTTTAAAGAACTATCTGAGCTTTCTAGTGAGACATGAGTGAATCTCAGTGCAGTCTCTGAGTGTCCCTCCAACTTGCCACCTTCCCGAGATGTACCAGCAATGATCTGGGAACGACAGAGCAATGTGGGTTCCGTGTAGTTTACAAATGAAGCACAAGCCCAAGGCTTCTTCAAACATTTCTGTTCTTCTACCTCCTGTGTCAGAGCAGTGAAAGACCTCAGAAAATTTTCAAAAGGCCGTGTGCTTTCCGTGAACAGTGAGGTAGGGAGAGGCTGCGATACTGAGTTTGGTCTTTCATGTACTCGAAGGAAGGAGAACATTACAGCTGGGTGAGGACAGGGACGGGAGAAGGGGCGGGGAGACAGAGAATCAGCTTTCAGAGTACGAGCAATTGAAGGGTAAATCACCGTGCTGTTAGGATAGATGTTTACAAAGCGTTGAATGTCTAATTCTGAGTATTTTTTTCATAAAGATTCTATGGTAACATTACTACATAATGGGTTAATTAAGCTTTTGTGGGTTATCAGTTGCACATGCAATATTTTTATAATGAGAGTGTGTTCCAGCTTTCAAACAGCCAATTCATAAATGAACTTCTGGAACAAAACCATCAGGAATGGCTAATTTTTTTTAAACTCTACAAAAGTTTACCAAATATGTATAAGGTAAGGGTCATAGATGATCATATTTTAGAACTAGTTGAGAAAGGAAGTTTGCTCATAATTAGCCATTTTGAATTTTTAAATGTCTTAGAAACAGTCATTCATCTGTTCCTCAATTTAGTGCTTCTGGATATGCTAATCAGGTTTCTGTAGGCAAGATTTTCTGGCAGGCAGCCTAAGCTTGACCTGGTAAACAAATATTCAGTAGCAAAATTACAGTGACTACTGATGCCCGACAAAAACTTCATTTTTCTTACGTCTAAAAGATGAAAAGCCTTTTTCATTATCTGAAAACATCCTGGACAAGCATTTGCTTCACCTCAGAGAAGGAATGGGGACGATGAGAGGCCGGCTGATACCCATCTCAGGGAAAGCTGAACTTCACACAAGGAGACATTTACCTTCTCTAACTCGCCAGACTGATTTTAGAGCCTCTTAATTTGAAAAAAAAAAAAAAAAAATCACATTAAAGTCATATGTGGACCTTGGCCTTCAGAATGATCAAATTAATGTGTGATCACATCAAAATGATTAAGTTTTTGTGCTGAATAACCAGTTATACACAATTTTTGCTGTATTAATATCATCTTTAATAATAAATCAGCCTCAGCAATATGAGCATTGATGACATGATGGTATAATAAACCCACCATACACGGAGACAAGAATGAATACAAATGACATCATTATGTCTCATCTTCATCATCAAGGCTGATTTTTAAAACCCTCCAAGTGTACTTGCACTGTGCTGGGCTAGACTAGGTGGGTTAAACAGGTTAAAAGGATGAACTTCTGAGACCTCTTGGCTACCTGAAATTTTACTTGTATATCTGGTAGAGCAACATCTCTATAACAAAGAAAAATGTCTTACAATGACATGCATCGTTGTCAGAAACACTGCCTACAGCAGAAATACCACACAAGGTACATTCTATCATCTTCAGTTTCAGCAAAGAACTGCCTCCTTGCCCCTTCCTTCCTCCCTCCACTGACCGACTCCCAGGCTGTCTGGTCTGTGTTGGAGGTGTTGCTGCTTCTAGTCAGTGTGAGATGTCCCATGATGAGAGCCCAACTAGCCCCCTCAGACTCCTTGGTAATGGAACTGGACAAGGCCTGGGTCCCACTCACAAGAGACCTGTACCAGAGAGAGCATCTCTGCACTCACGCAGTGCTGACAGAGGAGGGACTTCCCTACCTCCCTCCCCAGAGCCCTTGGCTCACTCCACAGAGATGCAAAGAAGCCAAATAGCTTTGTTCCTAAGACTATAGTTAGCAGACGTATCACTGTACCCTGGAGTAGAGCCAGCACCATCTCTGTGAGCGGTTCCCTGAAACTCGCTGCTACCTATAGCAGTCAATACAGGTAGTGCCTCTGCTGGGGTTATACAAACACCAAAACTGGTCTGACTTACATCAACCTGAGGTCACTGAGCTAAACTTGCGTATAAGAATGACCGTTTCTGAAAGCGTGGCCAAGAAAGCAGAGTAGAAAGACCCTAAGCTCACCTCCTCTCACCAGCACACCCAAATCACAACCAAATGCAGAACAACAATGAAAAAGGCTGCAACCTACCACAAGAGATCTTCCACAGCTAAAGACATAGAGAAGGAACCACACGAGATGAGTAGGAGGGGCTGACTCGTGATATAATCAAATCCCGTCCTCTCCCCTCTCATGAGGGACCCACAAACTGGAGAGTAACTATATTGCAGAGGGTCTCCCACAGGAGTGAGCATTCTGAGCTTCACGTCAAGCTCCCCAGCCCGGGGAGGTCCAGACCTGGGAAGAAGAGCCCCCAGAGCATTTGGCTTTGAAGGCCAGCAGGGCTGGACTGCAGGAGCTCCACAGGGTTGGGGAAAATAGAGACCTCACCCTTAAAAGTCATACACAAAATTTCAAGCACACCAGGACCAATGGCAAAAGCAGTAATCTGATTAGAGCCTGGGCTAGACCTATCTGTTGGTCTTAGAGGGTCTCCTAGGGAGGCAGGGGGCAGCTGTGGTCACCCTGGAGACATAGAGATTGGTAGTGGACATATCAGGGAGTATTTATCTGCATGAGCTCTCCTGGCAGCTGACATCTTGGGTCATAAGCACCAAGACCTGGCCCCACCTAACAGCTTGTAGTCTCCAGTGCTGGGACACCTCAGACCAACAACTAACTGGGTGAGGACACAGCCCCATCCATCAGTAGGCAGGCTGCCCAAAGACTTCCTGAGCCCATAGCCACTTTTAGACATGCCCCTAGACATGACCCTGTTTACTAGAGGGCCAAGACCCAGCACCACCCTCCAGTGGGCAGCACTGGCCCCTCCCATCAGGAAGCTTGTACCAGCCTCACCACCAGGGGGCAGACACCTGAAACAAGAAACCTATGATCCTGCATTGTGTAGAATGAGCCTGCAGACGCAGGCTAGACCCTACCCTGGGACCAGCTGGCCGCTGGCCCTTGGGTGGCAAGACGGGAGGGCACTGCTGGGATGCATAGGATGTCTCCTACAGAAGGCCACTTCTCCAAGGTCAAAAAACGTAACTAACCAACCACAGACATAAAAATACAAATAGCAACTTAGATAAAATGAGGCCTCAGAGGAATATGTTCCAGATGAAGGAACAACATAAAACCCCAGAAGAGCTAAGTGACGTGGAGATAGGAAATCTACCCAGGAAAAAGTTCAGAGTAATGATTGTAAAGATGATCAAAGAACTCAGGAGGAGAATGGATGCAAAGAACAAGAAGTTAGAAGTTTTTAACAAAGAATTAGAAAATATAAAGAACAGAGTTGAAGAATACAATAACTAAAATGAAAAATATACTAAAAGGAGTCAATAGCAGAATAAATGAGGCAAAAGAACAGATCAGTGAGCTGGAGGGCAGAGTAGTAGAAATCACTGCCACTGAACAGAAAAAAATAAAAAAGAATGAAAAGAAATGAGGACAGTTTAAGAGATCTCTGGGACAACATCAAACACACTAATATTCACATTACAGAGGTCCCAGAAGGAAAATAACGAGAGAAAGGGCCTGAGAAAATATTTGAAGAGATAATAACTGAAAACTTCCCTAACCCGAGAAAGGAAACAGTCATCCAAGCCTAGGAAGCACCCCGGAGAGCCCAGGAAAGTCCCATACAGGATTAACCCAAAGAGGAACACAGCAAGACACACTGTAATCAAAGAATGATGGTTTCATCTAATTTTTTAGGGAAAGAGAATTTGCAGTCATTTCATAAGAAACTACAATGAAACATCTGCTGGCAACACATTTTCATTTCCATTGATCTGGAAATTATTCTGAACCAGTTTTAAAAGTTTATTGATTCTTATTTCACTAGGGAAAAAAAAAACTTAGACCTCTTATAAAACTCAGCTAAAACAAAAAGTTTAGGCTGAATATCAAACCCAGAGAAACAATCTTAATACTATGCAATGTTCAAAATGTTGACTATATTCATATTTTGGTTTTAAATAATTATAAACCTTTTTAGATTACTTGAAACCATGCTCTAAATTTTAATGAGAAACGTCCAATTCAGGGGGGAGGATATAGCCTAAGTGGTAGAGCATATGCCTCGCATACACAAGGTCCTGGGTTCAATCCCCAGCACCTCCTCTAAAAATAAAACAAATAAGTCAACCTAATTACCCCCACCCCCACCCCAAAAAAGAGAAATATCCAATTCACTATATGCTACTTCTACTCACTGAACTCTTGCCCAGCAGACTTTGAGTCTGCTCTCTCTTATCTGCTATCAGATTAACTACAAAAGGAAAGAAAAGTTGCCTGAGGCAAAGCTGAGAAAAGAAAAAAGATGGAAAACACCACTGAAAACATTCAACTAACACTGTAAAACAGGAGAAACACAGACTGCTCATTAGAAAATTCAAGCTTTAAAAAGTTATTTAAGACGACAGAACCACTATAGAGAAAGAAAATATATTAGTAACAATAATAAAAGCAACAACTGTGAGAGTCATCTATCAAGTCCTATCTAATATAGTGAGCACTGTGCTAGCTCCTACCTCCATCACATCTAATTCCTGTAGGCACATTACATTGAAAACACAGAGGCAGAGAATACACGGTCAGAATGGGGTATGGATCTGCCTTGTTTTGCCTCCAGAATCTGTGTGGTTTTCATTTACCATGCTGATTTTTGAAAGAACGGGTTAGACACACTCACCTACTAGATAACCAGGAGAATAATTTGGACCTGTTCCTGGGGCGTGAGAGGAGACCAGTGGCTTTTTCTTTTTCTTTTTCTTTTTTAAACATTTTTAAAATTGACTTATAGTCATTTTACAATGTTGTTCAGTGGCTTTTTCTTTTATTTTTTTCTGATGAGAAAAAGCAACGAGAGGCCTCGTGCCTCTGCTGACCTGTCCTGACCCTATGGAGAACTGGCATATTTGCTTTGTGAAAGTTCAGCCATGCATGGGCAAGTACACATGAAGTCACAGTAGTTTTACTATTTCCCAGTGTTTTCATAATACTAATGAATTCATAATAAAGCCACCATTAGTTTTAAAGAAAAACAGTGGTCTCCAAGACTAGAGAAATGGAAGCAAGATCTTCAGCGAAATTACAGAAAATCCACATGGGATGAAATCCTATTCCTCCCTCTCTCTCGAAGCTCTCGCTTTCCCTCTCCCTAGCTTAAGTAAACTGTATAAAATGGAGAGAACAATAAATAACTCTCATCGCAAACTGACAGCAGATATAAGATAAATGTTTCAATCACTTTTTCTGCCAAAATTCAGGCTACTGAGTACAGTTGACACATGCAGCTCACTCTTAAATTGTACTAATTTGTATTTAGTCAAAGTGAGACATTACTTCTATGTTCAACTGTGCTGTTGATGAGTTAACACCTAAAACCCTGTGCACGATGCATACAAGCCTCAGGATGCACCCAGGAGCCTCAGACCCACGCAGTTCCGATTTTCCAGGAATAAAAGTAACAAGTTTATTGCGCTCTCTCTCTCTCTTTTTTTCACTTTTCAAAATGAAATGCAACTGCTTTCAGGCCCTCTATCTAGCTGCCCCTTGAACAACATGGGCTTGAAATGGGTGAGCCCACTTATACGTAGATTTTTTTCAGTGGCACATACTACAGTACTACATGGTCCGTGGTTGGTTGAATTCATAGATGTGGTTCCCACTACTGGGCTGTCATAAGAAATCACAAGTTTCTAGTTCAGAAACAAGCTAGGATTATATTAATAATTAAGTAGACATAAGTCACTTTTTTTTTTAAGATAGTATAGGCCTGAAAGAAAGGAAATTTTGGTAAGACGATAACAGAACGAGAAGTTTGAAAGTCTGAAGCTGACAGACAGACGTAAATAGGGAGTGGCTGGCTTAGTCGTCACCTTCATGCCTGGTCTCGCTCCTGCTGTGAAGGGTAATCTTGGGCTGATGGCCAGTCTGATATTGTTAGATTCAGTTTAAACTCAGTTTATTACAATGGGCTGCTGGCTGGGCTGGGCAGGTTAGCGTGGTTGGCTAGAGCAGGAGCTTGAAGGTCAAAGCACGATCCGCATACAGAATCACAGAGAAGTACAATGAATAAGGGGTGAGAGGCCTGTGTTGGATGGTTTTATATATGTAATTACTCAGCAAAATATTTAACAAGCAGGCACTGTTCCAGGCATAACACAAAGATAATGGTAGCAAGGTTAAAGTCTCTCAAGAGAGACTGAAATAGAAAAAACATAATGCAGTAAGTACCACGGTACAAGATTCTGCTAAGGGAGGCTTCCTGGAGCAGAGGACACTAAAGCCCGAGTAGGTATGTAGGTGGGGGGGGGCATTTCTGGTCAGGGAGAGAGCAAGATAATCAACAGTAGGAAATAGCTGACCCATCTCAGGGAAAAAGGCAGAAGATATGCATCAACCTTCAATCATGCCTACTTGAAAATGTGTCAACTTCTTTTATAAATGAAAGATTGCATCTTTTCTTTATTCCTTTAAAAATATTTTTCTTAAAATATAGAAAATTTTTTCACTTGTTGCAAGGAGGAAACTATACATTTCACGTCACATTTTTACTGCTTCGTAATTTTAGAATGTAAGTCCAAGGACACAAACTGTCAAAGCCTACTAGGAGGAAAGCCCAGATTAAAATAGAATTATTTTATCTTAAAAAAGTTAAGTCTTATTTTAAAGATCATTTTGCTTTTGGATTTTTAAGCACAGTAAGTACTTGATAAATTTTAATATTTTATCTTTTTTTCCTCACATATAAGATCAAAACCACTTATTTGCCACCCTATGTTGCTGCGCTTGTGTTGCAAAAAACAAGAAGTATTTTGATTCCAGGAATTGATGCAAAAATACTGATAAAATTAAATAATTAGAGTTCAGTGCTTTTCAAATAGAATTAATGGTATTTCATAACTTTCCTTAGTAGGTCTAATTATTTTTGTCTTTTTGTCATTTCATGATTAAATTTCACTACTTCAGTACATAGGAAGCTATTTCTTGACTCCTCCACCCCCTTATTTAGATCATGAATATTCTTGTAAATCTCAGGAAAGCCACTGGCCCCTTACCCTGAAAAACTGTACATGCAACTTCAGAAAGTTTCATGGCCCCTGGGGACTGATGGTCAAGCACTCACCTACTTCCTGCCACAGCAAAAGGTGTTTTAAGCAGTTATGAGTTCCAAACTACAGAGTAAATCTTCCTCATTTCTTGACATGAATTTTTTAATCAAACTAATCTTTAAAAATGTGATACATAAAATAGTTCTTACAGAACAAACTGACAAAGTCCTTCCCATTTGAGGGTTTGTATGAAAGCCACCTATGGGCCTTTAACACAAAGATGTTCAGATCTCACCCAGACCAGCTGAACTGCAGTCCTGAGGCACAAGGCTTAATTAGCTGTGCAATTTTAAATAGCTCTCTAGAGGAGTTGGTTGTACATCTCTGATTTAGAACAAATGGATTATGGAATTTAAACTAGGATTCCTCTCCCATAGACTCAAGTGATTTTTCATTCCTTGGCAAAAAAGGCAAATCTGAGTTTCCTGGAGGAACAGTTTAAGAAGAGTCCATGGGCTCCAGGCTTCCCCTGGCTTCAATCTGGAGTATGCATGCCTCTAAGGGTACCTGAAGGCTTTCCACAAAAAGATTTTAACCTTTATTTTTCAACCTTTTTTTCTGCTCTGGACTCCTTTGGCAAAGGTCAGGCTAGACATGCACAAACCAAAATACATAGCATTATTAAAAATGCATATTTAAATTGTATTTAAAAGCTTATCAAGATATTAAAATGTTTGTACTACAGAAATATATATACTACTTTATTAACCCATTAAATAACAACCTTGAGGCATGTCTCATAAATGTTGATTTCAAAGCAGTTATTTGTTTAAACTGCCTTTTGAGGACACAGTTTTGTTCTGAAACAACTGTAATGTGATACGAAAATATCTGACTCCTGTTAATGTTAATGCTACAGTAGGTTTTTGCTCAGATTCACAACTAAAGGGAATGTTCAATTTCCAGAAGAGGTTACTGGAAATAAAAGACGCAATTATTTTCCTCATCCAAATTCATAACCTCCAGGTTAAAAAGCCCTTGCTTAAGGGAGCACATGTACACGGAGGGTTTTGAGGGACTCAGTTTTCAGTTTCTTTCCTGAAGTCTTTTTCACCTGGCTTTTCACATTCTCCTTCTCCCACTATCATAAGAAAGGCAAACCATTTATGCATCCTGAATATCGTGTGCTTTGTGGTTCATGGTGTAAAAACTCCAAGTGCCACCAAGGAACAAGGAACAAATGCACTGCTCCTGAAGAGGAGCCACTGCAAACAAGGCAAGAAATACTATGGGAGCAGAGCCTGCTCTATGCAAGTCAAGGGGATCAGGACATGCCACCCCCAAATATGCCACTTTGGCCTACTGATGATTTTGAGTTGAACAAATGAGAAACACCCAATACAGGGAGCTCTCTGTCCTTCCCTAAATTTATGCCTAAAAGCAGGGCATAAATTTTCCTTTGTGAAAGTGACAAATTTTCATTTGTAAAGGTGCTCTCCTTTCCCATCCCAGGAACAGGAGAATGACTTACCACCAGAGACAACCTGAGTCTGCACCACAAACCTTCCTAAATAACCCTTATCTACCAATAGTTTCTCCCATATATGTACCCCTATCCTGCCATAATTTACAGCCCCAAAAGCCTGAAACCTCTTTCCTTTGTCTAGTCACTTCTTTACAAATTACCACCCCTTGTTAAAATGGGATATAAGTCCCTGCGTTTAAACATTTCTTTGGATTTTTACAGAATTTTTGTGAAGCCCTCATGTATGTAAAAATACAAAGAAACATATGCCTTTTATCCTGTTAAACTGTCTTTTGATAGTTTAATTTGCAGGTCTTAGTTAAAGTACCTAAAAGGGTAGAGGAAAAAATTTTCTACCACTACACAAGTAAAAAGGTTTGCTTTGCCTGTCCATCTATATTAGTGTGTTATTTGTCATAAGGCACAAAATATACTTATTTGCACTGAAAAATGAAGTCAGACTTTTTATAACAAGTAGGATATGGCTAATTGTGCAATCAAGATTTTTTTGACAAAATAAATGAGCTAAATCTGTAGCTTCCAACTTTTGATAAAGATGTATTTAAAGCATGCATAAACTATGCAACTTTCTAAAATTAGATCCTTTGAAACGATTTAAACTATTTTAAAATAAATAATTTTGGATTTCAATTTCTAAATCTATAAAGTGGCATGTGATTTTTCAAATTTCTTCTATGCTTCATGCCAGCAAAAGTGTCTGAAGGCCAATCAATGTTTCTTAGAGTATGGCCCATGAACCTCCATCAGAAACATCTGGTTATTTGTTAAAAATGCAGATTTTTATGCCCCACCTTAGACCTATAGAACTTGAAACTGTAGGGGTAGGGCTTGGGAATCTTCACTTTTAACAAGCATCATGGTTGAAATGGATGTAAACCAAAGCTGAGAACCACTGTACTTTATGTTACTTTAAGTTCTTTATTGCTTTGTGGTGAGATCTTCCAGAAGCAATAAAGTTTGAATCATTTTTTGGACCCATATTTATCCTTTGAATCCATGGACAGGCATTTGTTATAAGCTAAATTATACACACTCAACACAAGCTACTGATACTTATTCAGGGTTTGTATGGCAGAGTCAATGTCAATAGGAAGCATCTCTTTATGCATTACTTAATTTTCAGTGGTACAGAACTGCAATGTTTTCTTTAATACATATTCCTTAAAAATTTGATACCATTTTTGGATAAGCTATTAACAAGCCCGTCACAGAACAGAAAGGCAAATATTCCTTTTTATACAAACACGACCCCTACCACGTGATATAATAATAGATTGAAACAATGGACTTCAACTATCTAATTATTTTCAGAAAAAACAATAAAGCTCAAGGGTTAAAGCTCAGGGCATTTGGCATTCCATGGACACTTCATTAAGATTTCTAAAAAAAATTTTCTAGCCTAAAATTGTATTAATCCTGCTACTTGGAGCTTCAATTTTGAGACTTCGATGAATAGAAATTCAGCAAATGACCCGGTATAAAATTAGTCTTGAAGAAGTTTGGCCCTACCCATGGGTACATTCTACAGGTAAGATGTGCTGACTAATTGTTCAAGTCTACATCCTTGTTAGGTCTCTCAGTTTTCATGTGATCAGATGAACCCTCCTCCAAGGTCAACTGCTAGTTAACTCATGTGATTCCACTATTAACTGACAACATAGACTGAAATCCAGAAACCTGCCAAGGAGTAGATCTCGTACTCACAGTTACTCAGCAGCTCAGTTACAAGACACTATATTTATGGGCAATATACAGTAGACTAATTCTTGTATGTAGTCTAAAATCTATTCTTGTATTAAGTCAGACTAATAGAGAGCTGTGCAATGAACCACACTGTCTTCTGTAGAACCTGCTTTTACAGTTAATCCTCAACTTTAGAAGTATTAGACACCTCCACTCTAGAAAGTTAATTTGCTTGGATATATTCGATCTGTTTTGAATATTTTAACGCTCATTTCTACACTGAATAACAGCTAAGGCTAAACATACACACACACACACACAGCCCTGATATATTTACATCATAAACTAGAGTATTTTAAACTAACATACATACCTCTCTACACATATACCACAAACATAAATTTAAAAAACTGAAACAGAGGATTTCTTTATTCAGAGCTTCTCTTTCCTTTTGTCAAGCAGTAGAGATGTGTTTTAATATTAACTCAACTAAGATATATACTTACACTTTATAATACATCTTTAACTAAAATAATTAAGGCTAAATTTAAAGCCTCAAAGACTGGCTGAATAAGCATCATTTTGAAATACTTCAGTAAGCGGTGCTTTACAAAAATTGAAAAAATACTGTTCTTTTATGTCAATTTTTCCTGGAACTCATCACCTAAAGCTATTAAGCAATACCTTCATATCATGCTGCGCTAAAACACAGTATTTTTTTTAGAGAACAAGATGTCCAAGGAATTAGAAATATGTTGTTTTAAGACTTATGAAGGAATAAACAGGTTCCGGAAATAACAGGTTCTGTGCTGGAAAAATCTTTATAAACTTTACTTTCAATAAGGTCCTTTCGGCAAGACTATTACTTAAACCTTTGTGTGATGAGAGTCAAGCCTTTTAAAAGGCCATAACTGTAAAAGGACAATGAATTTCTTTCATAATATTCCTATTCTACAAAATGGTGCTATAGCAATGCCTGACAGAGATGCAGGATGAAGAAGTAATGAAGCAATCCTTTCGATCAGATGCTGAGAGAGGAAACACACTTTAAAGACTACCTTTTAAAGAAGCTTCATGGAATGTTAGAATGACTAAAACAATCCTTCCCCATACCTTTACTCCATCCATCCACTGCTTACAGACTGCCTACATCCAACATGCTAAGCACTGGGGATATAACGGTGGGCAGAAGCAGGCACGGTTCTACCCACATGGAACTTATAGGCTACAGGGAGGCAGGCCGTAGAAGAATGATCGCACTCATGAATGTCACGCTTTCAACTGAGATAACAGCTCTGCAAGACAAGGACACATTCTATGGAGGAATATAACGCAGGAAGCTGAATAAATGCTACTATTCAAAATCCCATGTGGCTTCTTTTAAAGCTTTTGTCTTTCTAACTAACACAATTCTGGATACAACTCTAGATAGAAAAATACTATAACTGAAACAATTTAGAATCCAAAATTTATTTCTGAGGAAATTTCTTCATTTAATTAGTTTTTAAATAACACTTCACCTCTACCATATAAATGCAGATTTTTTTTAATGGAATCTAATTCCCACCATGGAATACTTTTTTACCTATCTAACTAAAAATTAAGAACTTAACACTTCAATATAAAATCAGTATCTTAAGTATTGAATTATTTTTTAAGAGGGGCTTTTAGAGACATGACTTTTCTTCAAAGTAGCTAAATCTTGGAAGAGGCAAAGCTAAACAGCATAAATCAATGTCTTGTGTTTTGAAGATTACTGCTAACCTAACAAGCAACTGCAAATGCATGGAGGTAAAAACCTTTCTGCTTTTCTCATGGGTGTAATTTTGAAATGTTCTGATGAACAGCTACTGGCTGTAAACCCTGTGTACAATACCCAGCATATTTCAACAAAGCTTAATAATTAATAAACATCCTAGGACATTAATTTATAATAAATTTAAGATGCTTCAGAGTTTTCAAATGCACTTCTTAAGAGTCTACCCAACTGGTAATTAGCTGAAGGTGACAGCTCTAAAATTCCTTGATTTGCATGTATCATTCTATGCCTTCTGAAAAATCCAGTGAACCTGGGTCTACTCGCCCAAAGTGCAGCAAAGCCAATCTGCTGACACTGTGGTGAAGGACGGCACTGGCCTTTGTTGTAGGATGCCAAGCAAGGAGAATGGGTGCTCATGCTCAAAAGACCCAAACTCCCTAAAGGCTTTCAAGGAAGGATTTTTTAAAGATAGTTTGAGGGAGCGGGTCCTGTGGTGCGTGATCAGCTGGTGCACAGTGCTCAAACTGGTTGCTAGTGAGGTAACAGAATCCTATTTTGGGAATCTCAATTACCAGTTTTCTGGCTGTAACCAGTCTAGGGTCTACGTGTTGGTGGTCAACATACAGTTAACTTCTTCCACCTGGTAGGGGTTTTAGTATCTGTAAAATTCAAGGCTATGGCTCAGGATATTATCTATAGCCCTTGAGAAGGAACTAAAGGTCTTTGATTTTGTTTCATGGCTAAACTATTATTTTGTCTTGCTTGACTACTTTCCTTTGTTTCTGCATTTTTTCACTTCTCAGATTAAATTTGCTCTTTAGAACTCAGAGAAGGCCTAGGACGCTAAAGCTTTTGTACAAGTAAGAGATGGAGGAGTGGGGAGATCTGTCCCAGGAAGGCCACACAAGATCCTGCTTGGTTTCAGTCCCACTGGCAATCAAGTGCTAATTTGGATTAGGGCTGAATAGCTCATGAAGATTTAATCCCAACCATTTAATCTATTTGCATTAAAGATATCTTCCATTACCCCTCATCCAAAGAGGTCTACTTGTGATTATTTGAGATGTTAAATTCAGTTGGTAGACGGGATACCTGGAGACAAGCATTTGCTTCAGTTTATGCAACCCCTTACAACCACAGTGCAGAGTCATGAATATTGGAACTAGCTTCACCTATGGTTAGGACTACTCCTTTCTGGATCTTTGGTGGGATATTCCTCATTTTTCATCTAGTGTGGACCCTGAAGAGGAATATTAGACATGTGCGTCCAAATGTAGCACTGAAAACCCGAAAATATGTGGAGCAGAAAGCGACAGTATTCGAGTTACACTATATTGGCATAATTCTAAGAAAGGAATTTAGTAGTATGAATCTACTACTGTTAAACGGTTTAAAACTATCAACTCCATAATTCTACTTCTAAGACTCTATCTAAAGGAAATAATCTAAAATACACCTTACACCTAAAGATGTCCATTAGAGTACCATGAAGGGCAACACCACATATCATTTCAAAAGGCGCCACTTTGGTATTAAGTATTATTTTCAATTGAAGGCAACTGAGAATCAACAGTATAGAAAGAATTCTCTGCACACACACCTGCCACCCCTCCCCCATCTACCTAAAATCAAGGCACTAATTTCCCTTGTGACAGTGTCCCCTTCTCCTGTATCAGAAAGAGGAGAGCAACTCATCCCCAGAGACAAGAGATGAGTTTGCATAAACAAACCTTACTACATTAACCCTTATCTTTCACTAGCTCTATTTCCTAGTCACTTCCCCACAGTTTATCATCTCTTGAAGCCCAAACCCCCTTTCCTTTGTTAAAATGGTATCTACTGAAACCAACTAAAATCCCTAAATGACATTCTTGTTTTGTTTAACTTGATTGTGGCTGTTGGCTAGTATTGAGAACACTGAATCATAAAAACTTCACACCTAAATGCTTATATATTTAAATTATGTATTTTGAGTATCAGAAGTAAAATATAAAATTCAAAGCAAGAATTCTTAATATTTTTAATGAAATGTTATATAAAATGTTAATCTTTGACTCAGGACTTTATAATCATTGAGTTACAGAAAAACATGAAAACTATGCATTGTTAATATTAAATCAAGTAAGTGAAAAGCTTAAATATTAACTTTTACCTTCTTTGTCCTTCATACGTTATTAGCTATTCAGGTTATTTAATTTTGTCTGCGATTAGACATTAAGAATACATTTATATAACCAGATTACTATCCAGAAATGGATATTGGCATTATCTTTTAAAATAGAATAGGTCTTATAGAAAAGTACCTTCTAGTGGAGAATGATTCTCATGTACTAAAATTTTAAACAAAGTTTTGAAACTTGCCTATAGTTCAATTGAAATGTATTTATTCATGTCACCTGGAGGTTCTGATAAGAAAAAGTAAATTATATTGTCAAGACCATACACTGATGCTTGCATTTCAGTACTAAAATGTTAGTTCAGAGAATAGTCAATTCAACGACTCAATGAAATGCTGAGAAAGAATTGGTGATTTTTAATATATAGTTTACATCTTAGACTATGAAAAATAAATCTTGGAACTTTAGTATCTCTAGGTTGTGTGATAATATGTGTTGTTGCCTTGATACGCTTCCTGTAGATTCACTAGCAACACACATTTCCTAGAAAAAGGATTTTAAACTAGCCTTTAATATGCCCCTGCTCTTTATGAATACCTGTGTGTTTTGTTATGGAGGGGCAAGTTCAACTCCATTTAACCTAACATACTTTGAAATCTCAGGAGGTTTAGGTGAGTGAATGATCATATTAGAAAACTTAAATTGTATTGAGTTAATTGTATTTAAATTGTATTAAAAATTTCAAAGACCACCTAATCTAAGTAATCATCAGGCTCAGAAAAGTAAAAGCTCTGAAAAAAATCAGAGAATCATTTCCTTTAGGAAAATTTCTAATAGATTTCTATACAGAGTAACAGAGGCTGATTAATATATTTTAAGATAAGTTTGTTATCATTCATTTAAAAGGAAAAGAATACACCCAATGATATTTATAAAGAATTAAAATAACCACAAACACAATTCCCATTTATTGAACACTATGTTCTAGACAACACTAGATGCTTTAAGCACTTCCCCTCAATTTATTCCTTACAGTAAGTCTGCAATTTAGGTAGTACTCTCCCCAGAGATGGAAACTGAGCTCAAAAAAGTTAAGAAATCTGTCCAACGTAAATGGCTAAATCATGAATAAAATCCACATCAATTTGACATTAGAACCTAGTATCTTAACCTATATGCTATAGTGTTTGCTAGATTTCTCTTTTCAAATACCACATTAAAAATTGTATCTTTGTCTTTTTTTTTTTTTTTTTCACTGTTTCGGTGGGATTCCTCTCCCCTAATTAATGATATTCTGACAAATACAGAATATATATAAAGTCAAGAAGTATTTAAAATTCTTATTTAAGGAAAGAACTTGCACTGCATTTTAGTATGTATTCAAGTAACATTGTAATTTGCTTAATGGATTATAAATCGCTTTCTTGTGTATAAACTCTTAACTTGATTATAGCAGGTATGACTGCTGCCACTTTACAGTGGAAGGAGGGTGGGCCGAGGCTCAGAGAGGTCAAATGGGACTGGCCTGTGTTCATACAAGACAGTGTTAGAGCTGAGTTTTAAAACTTGGTCTTTTGACTCTAAAGTACAATAATTTTTTTTTTAAATTGACGTATAGCTGATTTACAATGTTGTATTAGTTTCTGGTATACACAGTGATTCAGTTATACATATATATTCCTTTTTATTATAGGTTATTATAAGATACTGAATATAGTTCCCTGTGCTATACAGTAGGACCTTGTTTAATTTGTAAAGCAATTTGTCTTTTTGATAGAGGTATAGATGCAATGTAACTTTGAGAATGGCTAGTGTTTTGTGAAAGCCTTATTTAACAAGATCTTTAGCTTCTAAAAAATACACTTACATAGAATTCCTGGAAAAGGAGCTTGAGTGTGCCAGGCTGTGTGACTTTCCAGAGTGTGTGGAGGGGTGGTTCCTCCTGAGCAGAGCACTGACCTCGCCCAGGGCTCAGAGGAAGGGAGCTTCTTTGGCCTGTGACTTGGCATTTTATCACAGAATTATTTTTCTAGAGCCCTTAATTTAACTATTTTTTCATGAAGGAAGTAAACTTTTTGGTTTTCTGTTCTTGGCACATGGTTGGTTAATCATCTGTAACAGAAGACAGTAGTATTTCTTGCTGACTTTTTCTTCCAAAAGTTGGAACAAGACACTAAGTGTTCTATCAACTGCAGAATTAGCATGCTCTAGCGCAGTGAGACTTGATTTTACATAAAACAGTATCTTTGTTGTATTCTGTGTACTTTATAATGAGAGTAGGTGTGGCCTTCCCTACTTTGTTGCCCTACTGACGACTAAGGATTGATCCATTAATTTGATAAATTGGTTAGGGTGCCTACTGGTTGCCCGGCACTGTTGCAGGTGCTTGGGTACAGCAGTGAACAAAATCGCCAAAATTCTCTTCCCATATCGGGCACCCACTTCAGTGTGAGAAACACAATAAACATGAACGCATAAGCCAGTGACAAGTGCTAAGGATGAGAACAGGCCAAAAAACAATAGAAGGCAGTTTTGCCTGGGTGGGGGTGGGGCGTCTCTCTTACACTTTATTATTGTATTTCAGAGCAGCTTGATGGTGGAGACGGGTTCTGCTCCCACAGTGGGATGCACTTCCATGGATGAGCAGGGGGAGCCGTGGGAAGTGTCAGAACACAGTTCCCCTTTCCTCTCTACCCCAAATAGTTATGGTTTTTACACTGAAATTTTAGTTTACAGAAACATGAAGCTACTATGTTTTCTACTTTTCTGAAGTCTACTCAATATCATATTAAAAGATGGAAATTGGAAAAGATCAAGATCCAGCATCCAAGGAAAAGTTAGTATTTTTAAACCACATAAAGATTTTTAGACCCATTTTCTGGGTTTAGAAAAAAAAAATCCCCTTCAATTTAAATTTTATCTGTTGGATAGTTATCCAGTTTTCTTACGAGCAACGTGTATTTCATTTGATTCAGTCTTATTTTACTGCATTTGAGGAACTCATTAGGAAACCCAATGCTCATTATGCAACTATGTCTTATCCTAATATTTGAATACTGTATGTAAATATGCTTTCTGCACAGAAAGATATGTCTCCACTAAACAGACTCATCAAGTACAACCTGAATTTAAAGGTGAGTTAACTGAACAAATACATACAATAATACAGATTTTTTCCTGGGAAACCAGGCATAGGTAAGGCATTTTGCCTCTTTTTTAATGTATAAACAGCACAGAAAATGAGATTATTCCCACTGTACAATGACAATACTGACACTCTCAGAGTATAAATAACTTGTTAAAAAAAACACAGAACTAAAGTCAGAGCTAAAAGGCAGACTTGGATCCAACTCCAAAATCATTTCTAATATGCCACTCTGACTCTGTATTTTATAATCATCAAACACCAAAAGCAAATCACTTATTTACGCCATAATCCATCACTGGATACTGACACTATATGTAACATCTTTCTTCCCCAGAGGTGTTATTATAAAAATTTGCAATTATCTATGAAAATGAAGATAGAAAATATTTTAAAGGGCAAGTAATTTAGTGAATAAAGCATCTTTATTACTCTTAAAAACTTAACTTGATAAAACATCTAGTACATAAAGAAACTTCTAGAGAAGAAAATACAGTGGTAAAAACACATCTCCAAAATGCAGTGCATAAGATTACAATGAATATAGTTTTTTCTGTAAAGCCTGTATGTGAGTCACTTATTTACCTGCCATGAAAATGAAAGCATTCTGGTGAGGAGAGATTTAAGAGGAAAATGCAGGCAATGTTTCTGATGGGAAAAAAAAAAACAAAACTAAACTAAACTAAATAAAAACTGAAGAGGTAGGCAAGAGAAGTATGACCTTTTTTAATCAGCAAAAAAACCCCCAGAACTCCTCAAATATACCCCTCTAAAACAGAAAAGCAGTCATTTCTCAAAATCTTCATGATCTGATCCAGATACAAATATTAAGAGCAGTAAGGAAGCATCAATAAATTACGTACTAAAATGTTCTTCGGAGAGCAGCACAATTGTGTGTGTAGCCTGCTGCTGCCTACATCCAGCATTCTTTAAGGGGTCCCTAGGAGTTATTAAAGGGCTTTCACTTCATTTTTTGCCAAAAGAAAAAAAGTGGGATCATGGAAAACAGAGAATAATGATAGTTTGCCTTGAATTTTCATAGAAGCCATCACATGGCTGCAGGACAAGACAGAAGTTTAAATCCATCATCTACAGAGCACAACAAAGATCATTTCATTCAATTAAAATCCCTACTCCTTTTTCTTAGAACATTAAAGCCAAAAAGTTCCCCCACCCCCAACAAAAGGCTTTATTAAAAGATTTCCTACTCTGTATTTTCACTTGTTAAAAGTGTTAATTTGTCAAAACTGGTTTAAAGATTGCCTGATTCTCGCATTTCCTTATTAAGAGTTTTGAATTACATTTTGAGCCCAAGCACTTACAGTCCAGCTTAGGGCCGTCCATCCTAAAATCCTTCTTTCTTGAATAAGCTGCAACATAGCTGCATGTCTCCTCCTTCCTGATCTGGGTTCCTCGGTGGGGCAAAGACCAAGTAATCAGTGAGGGGGCCCTTGAATCACCCCGAGTATCATCTCTCTCCTGGCTCGAGGTGCACTCAGAAGACGGGCAGAAGGGTGAGGAGACTTACGACTCTGCAGCCACTGTTTTTAAACAGGAACCTTGTTCACTGAACCAAGTAAAAATTGAGAAAGGCTTCTGTTCAAAAGAGCCAGTGAGGCTCAAATGGGTGTGGGCTGGGAGTAGGGGAGGCCTTCCCTGGTTAAGAAATGGTTGTTAAACATCAGTTCAGTCTCAGGGATTCAAACTCAGCTGGGGCCCCAGACAGGATATGCATTCAACACATTTTAACAACTGTTTACCAAAGTCATCCAAATGTCATTTGTTATTTTTCCAGATTCTTCTACCTTTTGGTTTCCTGATGTATTAAAAATGACATTTAAAACCCTGAAGATTATGGCTGATTTTGTTCCCATAGAAAATGCCTCTAAAGAAGGCGATCATTTAGAATCAGTCAAGCAGAGAGACCTCTGTTCTTTCACTCCCTGCGCTGAGAACATTCATGAAATGAAGTTTCGCTGCCCTTCAGAAGGTCTGCAAGATTGACCTGCTTTAGCAAGTTGTGAAAAATTCTGAAGATCTTCAAAGAGGAAGAATGAATAAATATAAACACTGAAAGTCTGAGGAATTATTTCTGGATAAATTAAATATAGGTCCTCAGTTTTTTTTTTTTAAGCCAGTGATGAATTGCACTATAAACTTCAAATTCAGCATTTCCTTAGGTTTGTCTTTAGAAGGATTTTTGTCTAGGGGCATAGAGGGGAAACTGAGGGAAAAAACAGTCATATCAAGTCCTCATTGTGCTTTTATAGAATTTAAAAATGTGACATGGGGGCCAGAATACTTTGATTAAAATCAATTAATTTAATGTGTTTGGATGACCAGTAGGCCCAATCTGGAAAACCAAATACAATGTTTAGAAGAAAATAAATTATTTCAAGCCTCTCTGAGCTAGGACTTGACCCAGTAAAGAGACTAGACACACAGGATCTCTAAGATGTATAAGTTCAAGCCCCCACTGGACTTGGCAATGAACCTTTTTGATGCCCTTGGAACTGAAGACTACTTAGCAGAAGCCAGTGGAATGCCAGTTGCAGCAGCATCATCCCAGCACCTCCAGAGACCTAGCATCACAGCTAAGCACCGTCATTCCTGCCAACCAGTTGTTTACATTTGCAAAGGCAGCCTGGACAGACAGTATCTCTAGTGCAGGGTTTCTCAGCCTTGATGTTACTGACATCTTAGACTGGGTAATTCTTTGCTGTGGATGGTGGGGGGAGGGGCAGGGGGATGAGGCTTTTCTGTACATCATGGGATGCTCAGCAGCATCCCTGGCCTCCACCTGCTCTGCCTACTAACACTACTGACACACACACACATCATTCCCCACAGTCAAGTCCATTAAGAAATGTCTTCAGGCAATGCCAAATGTTCCCTGGGGGTGGAGGGCAACATTACGTCTGGTTAAAACAAAAATTAGAGCTCTAGTGGCTCCAAATCTGTGGAATCCTCTTGCTTCCCCTCCAAGGAGGGCTAGTACGGTAGGGACACTGGATACAGGACATCTTCTCAACAAGAGGAAAACAGACTCAGTGCTTCCAATTGTTGTACTGTTCTACTGTTTTTTTTTTTTTTCCATACATCTTATTGGTGCAAAAAGGGACATGACTTACTCTACAGGAAAGGTAGGTCAAGGTTCACAACACTGGGACTGAAGGTTATAAACATGCCTTCCATATTTCTCTGTGCTCATGTTTGGTACAATGGCTGGGATGTGATTACTACTCAAGTATTGCCCAAATGTCTGAAGAAGTCGAAGAATTCTCCAGTTCTGCCTCATTAAAATGAATTAATTTATGTACAGTATAAGCACTAGCCAAAAAATACGTTGGCTATTAATTTCAGGAGTTTTTGAGGCATGTTATTAAAATATCAATGTATTCCCGTAATTCCACACTTGTATATTCAGAAGGGCTCCATAAATGCTAGAACTGATACCCTAAATGATCTAACAGCTTATTTAAACAGGACAAAGATAGGAACTATATATATGTTAAGCAAACAAAAAAATCTCCTGTTAGCAGATTTAAAAATTCCTTTCACTCCCCTCCTCAGAATCTTTTTGTTCGTACTCAGACTCAAATGTAACTAGCTCGGTTATCTATCTCCCAGCTCACTGAAGATTAGAAGCACCCAGTTGAGGGGACGGTGTTAGGACAGTCTCCTAACTGTTCTACAGCTATCGAATCTTGACCTCCAAAACCCAGCATCAACACAGCTATGAGACTGATGTTTCTAGAATACAAATCTGATCACGTAACTTCTTTGAATGCCTCAGTTTTCTGAGATGACCTCGCAGTTGCTTTTCTCATCACACTTCAGTAGCACTCACTCCCTGCTGCCTGTCTGCTTCGAATTCCCCCTCTAGCCTCGCAGAGATCACATTCAGCTGCATTTCCCTGAACTCAGTCCTCCTCTCCCAGTCAGTTGTGTACATGCTGTCACTACTCCTTGAAGATCCCGCCTCTCCCTTCATCTGGCTCACTCCCACGAGCCCTTCTAACTCTACTTGCTGTCACCCCCTCAGGAGGTCCCCACAGAGCCCACCCTGCCCTGCACCCATCCTTCTGCACCGTGATCAGCTGTGCGCACAGCTGACACTTATAGAGGGGAAAGAAAAGAGCTAATAGAAGCAAGATCTGCCTTCTCAATACAGAGTCCTTCTCCCATGCCATAGGAAGTAATAAGGATAACAGCTTAAACTTGCTGATTGACTGTAATGTCGGACATGTAAGAGCCTATACACAGAGGAATTGGTCAGACCTCACAACCACCCTATTGGGCTAATTTTATGGGTGAGGAAATCAGCTATACACAGTAGAGTAACTTGGGGAAGCTAGTAAGTGGCAGACAACCCCCACACCGTGTGCTCCTGCAGCGTCTGCCCTCCAGCTAGGTAACTCCTCACTTCCGAGCACCCAGGAAGCATCAGGCCAGTGTCACCAGCTGATGGGAAATGACTGGTACCACAAGGAGAGAAGACAGGCAGGGAAAGACAGGAGATGACACTGTGGGAGACAGTGCCCCACTCTCCCCTGAGGAACAACAGCATGTAACTAAATGGTGGTGCATTCATCCAGAAACACAGCTGAATGCTAACAAGAGAGGAAAGAGAATAGAGGGTTTTCTATGTGACAAGTGGCTCAAGGAGATTTCTATGTCCCAGTGCATGGAGCGGTGGGTACCATGAATGATGTGTCATCTGAAACTGTAGCTGCACAGTAAGGATCTTAGAGGAGGCACATTTCTAACTTCACGTGTCATCACTGCTATTTTCTCACTGCTTATCAATCCATTTTTGGTTTCATTTTCAATATCCAGCAAAACTTTATCAATGCAGGATATTGGCAGATGGGTGAGGCTGCACTGATAAGTATCATTCAGATTTTGGAGAATGGAAATCACTTTTAAAACCCAGTAAGTTTTAAAAATAAATATATAAATCCTGAGAAATTAAGGGGGAAAGAGAATTTGTTTATTAAATCTACATTATATAACCATCCCTGACAAATACAAAGTAAGTATTTTGTAATGGGAGTTGGTGAATTATAAACTTGAGGACAGAGCAGCTGCAGGAGAACTCTCCCCTTTTGTGTGCTCTTTCGTTGCCCGCTCCCTGACTACCTGCTTTCCTCGCAGGCCTCCTAACGCTGCTTCCGTGGCCCAGATGATGGCCCCACTGTGAGCCTCAGGACTGCAGAGGCCTTGGTCTTGACAGGCTGAAACGTGGAGGCAGCTCTCACCTGTTAGCATTTTCTCTTGTCAAATCTGCTCATTTGCCACCTGGCTTCTTCTCTGTTTTTCTGTTTTTCCCTCTTAACTTTTAGCTGCTACTAATAAAGAAGCCAGTTCTTATAAAACAGGACCTTTGAAACTGCAGTAAGAGTTCTCTGACATTATGAGATACCTGATAGTGTTTCCATTGTAAAAAAATTTTTTTTTTAAAAACAAAGCTTTATTTCTCAGAGAACTGTGTGATCCAACTTTGTTTTGCACTCCTTGGAAAACATCACCAGGGGAGGGGTGTGTGTGTGTTTGTAATAATGAATATATAAATATACAGATGAAGATCTAGCTCTACCAAATGACTGAAAGAACGTGGGTAGGCTAAGCTCTTGGACTAAAAAAAATGCTGCTCTCATAGTGTATTCTCATTTATAGGAACTTAAAATGTTTTCCTGCAGACGTTAAATATTTTTACACTAAAAGAATCACATATACTGGATTTGATTGCCACAATGATCAAAATGGTGCGTTTAAACTCTTGGTGTTTGGCAGAATTTAGTCTTTAACTAATAAAATGCTGGAACCGTAGCTGTTGCTATTTTAAGGGGCAAATGCTGAGAAATAGATTTATGTTTCATATTTAGTTACTGAAAAGCAAAAGCAGAGATTCATTTTATAAAGGAACTTAGGCTTTTTTGCTGAAATTGTTAAGAGCTAAACCCCACACAGTGTATAGTATGGCATATATAGTTCATTAAAAGATCCAGTTCATCAGCTTATCATCTTCTGCAAATTGGTTTTGATCACAGTGGGTCTCGCTTGAAGACATCTGAACTGCTTCTAACCCCAATGTCAAGCTAGGAATACTGCAGCCTACCACTTTCTCCAGGCCCCCTTCTTAATCTTAATTCTTAGTTTTTCTTTTTCCTCTGTGTTCAAAAAGTAGTTGGTATAGCTTTGAGAGAATATCTGTTCATTTTTCAGCCTTTATAATGCCCCAACATCCTGTTTTCCTTTCCTTCCTAATAGGTATCTTGTTCCACTCTCTTTTTCCTTTAGATTGTCCCCAGAGGCCACAAACTTTAAGATGCCGGAAAACAAAAGATGCCACTTTTCAGCCTCCTATTTTACAGTACCTTGGACAGTGACAAAAGGGGTGATTATTTATGAAACCTCACTCAATTCAGTTAAAAATGCACTCCGCATGTGAATGTTTACTTTAGGAAAGTAAGTGTAACCTGCTTGTCTGTTTCTCAAAATCCACATTTGTATCACCCTGGAATCTTCCATGACCTCAAATTGCAGAAAAAATTTTCCATGTCAACACTTCAAAGGAATGGCCAAAGCTATACTTTATACCAAATGAATAAGATCTTTTAATTTTACATTGAAATCCTTTCACTTCCCCTGTAATTGGACCTGCTTAGTCCTCTTCCTACCCCATTCTGGGCATGTCACCAGGTATAACCAGTTTTCCTGTGGCACTTCGGAGGCACACTGGTTTACGGATAATTATAGTGAAATTATTAAAAATTACTATTTTTGAAGCAACAGTTTTTCCTAAACATTTCAGCAAAATCAAGTTGTCAAGTCTAGATTATTGGGGCTGAAACTGCTAGAAAGGGTCAACTGCTTCTTTCAACAGAAAAAAAATGTCTGCTAAAATACTCTTTTCTAACCATTTTTATGCCTTCTCAAAGATTTAAATGTCCACTTCCACGTAGGAAATTTGTAAGCAAATACCATCTGAACTCTCCATCTTATGTTGTCAATTCCTGCAAGTTAATTACAATGTATTTCAGAGGGGATTTCACTGACAGGGAGGATTAATGGGATAGCCTGACAGCTGGAGTCCTGAGTTAGATCAGAAACTAAAATAAAGAACTTGACCTAGTTTCAAAAGGGACATTTGTTAATTTCCTCAGACGAAACCAATGCAATCTCTCAGGTATTTGCCTTCAGAATTTGGAGCCAAAATGCCTACGGTTTTATCGCAGGGAACTAAAATGCATGATCCACATATGTAAGAAACTCTTGTAAAACATTTACAACTCTGACTTAAGACAACACGATTTGATGTTTCCTTTTTTTGTACATTCAGCCTTCCCTATCCACAGGTACCACTGTCCACAGATTCAATCAATCCAGACAGAAAATAACCCTCCCTCCCTGCAACAAAAATTCCAGAGAGTTTCAGAAAGCAAAACTTAACTTTGCCACACATTGTACATTGTATTTACAACTATTTACACAGCAAAGGCGTTTTAAAGTATACCACAGAGTGTGCTAGGTTATGCAAATACTATGCCATTTTATCTAAGGGACTTGAGCATCTGCGGATTTGGTATCCTTGGAAGGGGGGTCCTGGAATCAATCCCCTGTGGATACTGAATATTCCAGACTATGAGCATTCACTCTTCTCTCCTACCTGCTAGCCCCAGACATTTCCCTGTCCTCAGGAGTAATGCCATAATGAAGTTGGGGAATGGAGGGAAACAAAAATGTCAAGTATGATATATCCAAAGTACAAATTCTTATCTTATAACTTAATTCACATGCATGACCAGACTGTTAGAGATGGCACTGTGGCAAATCACTAGGAAACAAAAGCATTCAAGTCTTGTAGGGTTTTTCTCCTATTAAATAGAATAGGGTTTAGCAGCCTACTTGACATATGGGGCAAACAGCCCAGGCTCAAACCAGCATCACCACTTGGTCTCTATCTTTAGGCTCTGAAATGGTCTCACCACTGCCAGTCTCTCCCCTTTAATTCCTATGATTTGTCAGATTAATCACCTTAAAAACCAGCTCCAGTAGCTCATTATTCCCCTGCTCAAACACTACCATGTCTCCCAGTTACCTGCCAAATTAAGGCCACTATAATGTGTTTCCACCTAATTTGAGAATTTTTTCCCATGGCTCCCTCAGCTATCCTATGTTTTTACAGAATGGATACATTCGGTATTCTTTTAACATGCCTCATGATTTCTTTCTCTTTCCCCTTCCTACTTTTTTCCTTTCTTTCCTTTACTTCTCATATTACTTCCATTCTTCTTTCCATGTGGAATGTCTCTTCAATCATCTCTGTCAAATCCTCCGAATACTTCACGAAGTAAGGCAAATGCCCTCATCCTCCATGAAGTTTATCTTGATTCACCCAAAAGTGCTGGCCCCCTTCCCAAGCCACAAACACACTGACGACACTTCTCTAACAGCATTAGCATTGGAGGGGAGCGTCATCGGACTCAGTCATCTATCCCCTGAAAGGCTCTCTGGGTAGAGTTAACATCAAGAAACACACTAAATTGCAATGACCTAGTAGTCTTTAGTATATAGGTCAATTTTCAGCAGTATAGGGGTGTATATTTCAAATGATTATATAAATTAGATGATAAATATTAAGTATAGAAAACAGAAAACATAAATAAGCACAAAAAATTTAAGATACGCTGTGATCTCAAAATTCAGACATTCACCACTATTAATATTTTAGTTATCTGTTCTTTTAGATTTTTTTCAATACATATTTTACATATATATAAAACCAAAAAATAAGCTCTTCACTTAACACTATTTTGGAATCTATTTTTTACTCTGAACATCTTTCCAGGTCAACAACTACACTCCTAAAACACCTTTGTTAATGACTGCACAATACTGAATTTCAGGGAAACACCATAATTTATGTAGCTGTTCCCCAAATTTTATGTTGTTCCCAGTTTCTCAATATTATAAACAAGACTGCCTACAGAGTTTCACAAATCTTATCAATAGCTGAAGAATAGGGGGAGAGTATAGCTCAGTGGTAGAGTGCTTGCTTAGCATGCAGAAGGTCCTGGGTTCAATCCTCAGTACCTCCTCCAAAAATAAATAAATAAATAAATAAACCTAATTATCCCCCTCCCCCTAAAAAAAAGTAAAGATGTCTGAAGAATAAATTCTAGAGTAGAACTGCTAAATCTTTAGTTAGGAATATTTTTAAATGTTTTTGAATTTTTTTTAAACTTTTTTTTTATTGAGTTATAGTCATTTTACAAGATTATACTGTATAGCACAGGGAAATATATACAAGATCTTGTGGTAGCTCACAGTGAAAATGTTTTTGAATTTTTAAGTGATATATTTCACCAAAGAGAGCATTTGCCACTGCATCTCACAGATAATAGCAACACATGCACCAGTTCATTTGTTATTTGACAAGTACCTGCTGTGTGCCCGGCACTATTCAAGACTCTTTCATCCAATGGATGTAGATGAACAATATATGAGACAACAGACTGATAAATAAGATCAACATTATGAAGAAAACAATACTGGGGTGGGATAGAAGATGTTAGGTAGAAGGGCTAGGCAAGGCCTCTCTGAGGAAGCAGGAGTTTAGGTTAAGGAGGATCAAGTCAGCCCAAAAGCCAAGGAAAAGGTGTTTCAGCTGGAGACAGAGATTAGTTAGTGTAAAGGCCCTGAGGCCAGAATGAGCAATGAGGATTAAGAGAATGAAAAGAAAATCAACTAGGATAAAATGTGGTGAGAAAGAAAAAAAGCAAGGAATTGCAGTCCATAGTAAGGATTTTATACTAAAATCGATAGGAAGCCACTGGCAAGTGAAACATTTTAAGTGAAGTGCTAGGATCTGATCTATAACTTTAAAAGGTCACTGGCTGCTGTGTAGAAGGTCACTGGCTTGGGGGGTGAGGTGTACACAGAAGAGCCGAGTGTATAAGCAGAGACCAGTTCAGTTACTAATGTCATAACCTGGGGAGAGCAGATGTGGTTTATACCAGGAATGGTAGTTGCAATGGACATAAGAAGACAGGTCTGATACATTTCAGAGGTAGGGCCAATGGGGCTTGTTGATGGATTAGGTGTGGGGGGAAAGAAAGGCTCAGATTAAACATGATACCTAGGGATTTGGTTGAAAATTTATTAAGACAGAACTGATTGAGGACCAAATAGGTTTGAGAAGAAACAAAACTACCACATGACCCAGGAATCCCACTACTGAGTATATAGCTGAAAAATACAAAAACACTAATTCAAAAAGATACATGCACTCCATGTTCATAGGAGCATTATTGACAATTGCCCAGGTATGGAAGCAACCTAAGTGTCCATCAACAGATGAATGTCTAAAGAAGATGAAATATTACTCAGCCATAAGGAACGAAATTGTGCCATTTGCAGCAACATGGATTGACTTGGAGAGGATTATGTTAAGTGAAATAAATCAGAGAAAGAAATATTATGATATCACATGTGAAATCTAAAAAATACAACAAACTAGTGAATAAAATGAAAAAGAAACAGACTCACGGATATAGAAAACAAATGAGTGGTCACTGGTGGGGAGACAGAAATGGGGAGGAGCAATACAGGGGTCAGGAAAAAAAAGGGTTACTATGGGATTATATGAAATTATGTGTGTAAAACTTCTGAAAACTGTAAAGCACTACAGAATTTAAAGAATCTTTCATTCCATTAAAAAGTGTGCTCCACACTGGAATTTGACACAACATTGTAAAATGATTATAAATTAACAAAAAATGTTAAAAAAAAATTATGAACATAGGTTAGAGATTTAAGTTGCTTTGTATATTTCCTGGAATAGGACTATAATATAATAATATTAATAATAAATATACATAATAAAATAGTTAATTATCAAAAAAAATTTTTTTTAAAAAGATGTATCAAAAGGTACAATCTGTGGCAATGTGATGAGCAGAGATGCTATCACATTGTTTTCCTGTATTTTATATCTCCTTGCACATTCAAGTTATTCCAATTTTTTTTCTTGCTATGTCTTTATATATAAAGCTTTAATTGTATGTTAGATTATAAAGGGAATTGCTTGGTCAAAATTATGGACAGTTTTGAGGCTTTGATACCTAGTACCAAAAATAATTTCCTGGATGGTTATACCAATTTTCTCTCTCATCAACACTGTGTGAGAATTACTATTTAATTGCACTGCATATTCTCAATAAAAACAAAAATAAATCTTGGTATAGTAATTATAAAAGGTTGTAAATGTAAGTGATATAATTGAGCCTACAAAGGGATTAGCATTTTTGGAGAAAGTACTATTATCATTTTAATATAAATTTTGCCAGTACCATTTAGATTCTAACAAAAGCATTTTGTGTGTGTGTGTGTGTGTGTGTGTTTTGTTTCATTTTGTGTTTTACATTTAACAAAAGCATTTCTATTGAAAGTAGTAAGCACTCAAATTATAGCTATGACTGTAAGTTACAATTAGCTCCTGAAAACAGATAAACTTTGATTTGTTGCTGGTCTTTAAATTTTCTTTTAACTATAATAATAAATATACTGCTATAGACCATCACGTTGACGCTCCTGGGATTTAAATAATTTACCACAAAATTAATGCACCAGAAGTTTTGGTATTAAAAAATTATAATTAGCTACTATAAAAGGCATAAGATAAAGTTGGCTTAATTTAATCTGGTATATACTATAAAAAGATCCTGCTTTGTTTCTGCCACTAGCACCTATGTGACATAAAGCAACCCATTACTCTCCAGAGCTGTACTAGCCAATATAATAGCCACCAGCCACATGCAATTATTTAAACTAAAATTAAATAAATTCAGCTTCTCAGTCACATTAGCCACAGGTTAAATGCTCAACAGCCTCACATGACCAGCAGCTGGCATATGAGATAGTGTAGATCTATAACAGCTCTATCATTGTAGATGCTCCTGGTTATCTCACTATAAAATTAGGACACTGAAATACATCATGTCTAAAGTAACTTTTAGATCTAAATTCTAATGATTTTGTGGCTTAAGGTACTTTTCCAATTCCCTGAAAACTTCATCAAAATATTCCATCTATAAAATCTTAAATTCATAGAATCACAGAATTTCAAAAATGGAAGTTTCTTTAAAAATCACCTTTGCACTTATTTCCTAATTTTTAACATGGAAGAAGCTGAAGTAGAGGGCATAAGAGATTTGCTCAAGTTCTTAAGACTAGTGAAGGGATGAGCAGAACCAGAATCTACACTTCCTGATCTACAACTCTTAATCCAGTGTCATTTCTGTGGTACAGCAGAGAAAAGGAATCAGTTACATTAAAAACAAAGGTCACTGAGCGTGTATATACATGTTTCAGGTGTGTGTACCTATTTCACATAGCTCAGCCTGCTGAGAGAGCTTAGAGGCAATGACACTCCTGTAGTGTGAGCAAGGCTAGTGCCCAGATCCTGGATTATAAAGTATCACTGCCCACTCTAAGGAACAAAGTCTACTTGAAGAAATGGCTGATTCCAAGTCTGGGTCAAGGAAAGTTCAAAATGAGTCTATAACACCTCACGCCAGAAAGTAAGGATGTGCTCCAAGAATGATGGAGACGTGTCAAAAGGATACAGAAGCCAGCCATCAAAGGGATCCCACTGGCCAAATCTGGGACAATCGAGCAACAAAATAAATAGAGAAAAGCATTAAAATCCATAGACTAAAATAAACAGCCATGAATCCACACTGATATAACAAATATAAGAGAAAGAAAAGTTCTTCCTTATAGTAGAAAGCTAATAAATAAGTAAATGTAGAGGGAACAGTCAATTAGAAAAGCATATTTGGAAACCAACATAGGACTAGTTGATTCAGGCAAGAATCACTGAAGCTAAAACTAGGTGAATGTATCAGCAGGAAAAGAACATTTACATAGTCTCAAAGTAGCTCCCCACAAGATTCTTCTTAGTTACAAGGCAAAATTAGTAACCCGGTAGTGGAGAAAGCCGGCAGACTCTACCTAAACAGAGTGATGGAGGATAATATCTCCGTAGTGGAGAAAGCCGGCAGACTCTACCTAAACGGAGTGATGGAGGATAGTATCTCCAGGATTGGGACAAATCAACATGTGACTTCTGATATGATATGCCGAAGACGAAATATCACTTTTGTGGGCATTCCTGCCAAAAGTATATAACCTGAATCTAATGAGGAAACATTAGGCAAACCCAATTTGAGTTACTGGCCTGAATGCTTCAAAAGTGTCAATATCATGAACTACAAAGAAAGGCTCAGAGTAAGTATTAAAGAGTAAAGAGACATGATAACTAAATACAATGCACGATCTTGGATTTTTCTTTCTTTCTTTTTTTTTTTTGCTATAAACGATACCATCAGAATGAATGGTGTAATCTGAATGAAGTTTATAGCTTAGACAACATTTTATCGGTAATAATACCTTAATTTCTTAATAATATTTTAATTTATCTTAATTAAACTTAATACAGTTATATAAAAGACAGTGCTTTTTTAAAAAGGAGAAAGAGAATTACAAATAAATGTTAACATTTGGGAAATCTAAGTGAAGGGCACATGGGAATTCTTAGTAGAACTATTACTGCAACTTTTCAGCTTTTCTGTAAGTCTGACACCATGAGGGAAAAAAAAAAATTTTTTTTAAACCAAGGCCACCGAATCCCTAGTTGTTACTGGTATTTTCTAAAAATTAATGTAACTTTTTACCCACAGGAACATTAATTAAAACTGAAAAAAAAAAACTGAATGTAAAACACAAAAATAAAGCTTTCTAAAAATATACTATAACTTTTCTCCAAATTAAAGTGTAAGATGTAAAGGGAAAGCAAGCATCTTACCTATTTTCTTCTCCATTCCAATTACAACTATATTGCTTGTATAAAATGCAGAGGAAATACAAAAATCTATTCCTTTACATAGTGGCCCACATTCAGGTATTTTAAACCCGTTCTTTCTCAGAAGGAAAAAATCAATTTGACTTGACCAGATGGAAAAAAGCTTCACATGCTTAATGTGAAGCTGGCCAAAAATAAATATGAAAATTGAACAGAGAGCAATTTGAGGGTGAAACTAGCTGGCTCTGTGCGGCAGAAGGAAATGGAATCTGGTATCCGGAGCAGGAGATGAGCTGGGGAACTTCAGGGACAATTTGCCCACACCATGCATTGATTGACTTGAGATTCTTATTCTTAGCTCAAGCTAAGCCCTGAAAGACCCAGATCTACCAAATCAGCCTGGACCAAGACAGACCTCAAATTCGACAGTTCAAACCAAATTAAAAACTGCTGTTAAACATAAAATCGAAAAGAAATATTTTTCGTAATTTGCCCCTATAGTAAAATAAAAGCTAACTAAATATTCTGTTAAAGAGTAAAATATGATTTTAAATTAGGGAGTAAAAGCTACCTAATTGGTTGGATTACTTGGATCCTAGCATAATTTGTCACATTACTGATTATCAGAGCCATTTGTAATTGTGGAAAAGAATCTCATTTCTCTCTCCCCAATTCCTTCTCTTCCCCAAATTGGGTCACTCGATAAATATGGATTTAATGCTTTTTTTGTCACCTAAATTACCAAATCTTAGACTGAATTCCTTTGCTTTCATTACCAATAACTTGTACAAAGAAACATTTTGATTGAAGAGGCATTTTCTTAATCTATTAGGTTGTGTTTCACATACATATGTGCTTGAACAGAGATATTTATATGCCTATAAATACTGGGAAATAAATTTACCCATGTTAAATGCTTCTTTAGCTGTGAATCATAATGATGATATTCTTAATCTCTTATCCAAAAGCTCATACTATGGCTAAGGAGTGTGCCCTGAGTGAAAAACGGAATGAGTTGTGTCTCTTATTTTGAAGAATTACAACACATCATCACATTAAATGTTCTGAGAAATCCCTTAGTAAGTAAGCAGTTTAAGGGTCTAACAAATTTATGTGACCTAAGGCTTTTTTTGGCAATATTTATTAATCTGGAGTAGGTCTGGGTTATACTTTATAAATGTCGCTACAGTATGTCTGAAAGTTAGATTATTAAAGGATTCTCTTTAAAAGACACAAATAATATCGTTTCAACATGATATTTCTCTTAAAATGAAAACCACGTAGCAATAAATTCTCTTTGTAGGCCAAATGTACTTGGATAAGCACATTGATTGAAAATTTAGGGGAAATCAAATTTAGAGGTCACCTGATTGCCTAAATAGAACATAACTAAATTTGATTACTTAATGATCAATCCCACTGAAGTTTTTATTATTAGTCTTTAAAATATGAATCCATAATGCACTTTTACAGAGGGCAAAAATAGATAGTAAGCTCCATTAGTAGGCTCCACAAGTCTGTTGCGGATGAACGTTTCTTACCCTCTTCCTAGAACCTTGTGAAACATCAACTACATCTAATGGACCAATTAATCTGATAAGCCTTCAAAGCCCACGCACTGCTGTATCTCAACAAGCCATTCTAAAAGCAAGTACAACTGACTGCAAACGAAAATTCTCTCTAAATTCTGCATGTAGGAAAAATTGGGGCAGCTCTATCTGCTCAGTTCACTAAAAGTCAATGAGAAATCACTAAAAGTAGGCAGAAGTCCAGGAGATAATCTGGGGGGAAAAAATTCTGTAGGGAATGGGGAAAAAAGGGGAAAAAATTAGATTCAAATCTTTCATAAAGTACTTTATTATGAAACAGGCAAAATCATGAACACCAGAATGGAAGCTCCCTCCCTTGGAAGAACAAGAACAGGACAGAGGCCACCACACGAAGATGAAGCAGCCTCTGCGGACACAGAGGCACGGCCAACGTGGTAGCTAAAGTCTCCTTCACAGGCCTTTAAGTCTCAGTAATGGGGGTGTACCTACTTTGTTTTCAAATTAAATCCTCTGTACATAATTTCACTAATAGCAACCACATGGGAAGCATCTGTAGCTCTTCTCAATTCTAATTTTCATAGGCAGAAAAAATACCGACAAAAATAGCCTCACAGTCTGTCACAGAGCCACTGCAGGCTGACCTAGTTAGGTGCAGCAGGCTGAGTGCGTCTGAGCAGCTTAAACCTGCCCCAGCTTTCAGGCTGCGCTGTGTCTCAGAGCGCAGGCCTCGGGGTTCACCAGGTCTTCAGAGTTCATGAGTTTATAGTTGATAGGTCACACACGGGTCTCCGAAAGCATTTTACTATGGATCTGACTGAACCACCAATAACCATGCCCAAATCAACTCTTTTGAAATCGGGGGATTTCTGAAGTCACCTTTCTCAAAGACAGTAACAAAGATTTAAACAAAAATCCCTAACAATATTAAATTGCAAACGCTAAAATGGGAAAATATCTATGACACGTGTGACCAGAAAAAGGTAGGTATCCTTTATTTATTAAAAAGAAAAAGATAAACCCTTCACTAGAAAAATGCCACAAGAAATAAACATGTAATCGACAAAAGGGAAATGTTAATAAGCATATAAGAATTGTTTATCAGTTTTTATTAAATAAATGCAAATTAAAATAACCCATCATTTCTTTGCCTAAAAAAATTAACAGAAATTTCAAATAAGATTATCTATTAAAACTGTTTTAGAAGAATGTTTCAAAAATGCTTCTGACATTAAGTGGAAAGAAAATAGTTTGCAATGATCTGACAAGTTTGTAAACACAAACACTAGATTATAAAGAATTTATATACATACACACACACACACACACCCCCCCCAAAATCTTAACATAGCTATATGTAGAAGGTAGGATTACAGATTATTTAAAAATAAATTTAATTCTTTTCTGCATTTTCTAAGTGTCTCACAACCTTTGTTACTTTTACTATCAGAAAAATGTATGTTCCACTTAAAATATTTAGGCAGTAACTAGTAGTAGATGCCTGGAGACTATTTCTGTTCATGATATTCTGTGCTTCAGTGATGAGTGATGGCAGAAAAGATGTCTGAAGTTGGACCACTAACGTGGGCACTCACTTCGCATGCTCACATGGAAAGCTGAAAGTCTTGTCAAGAGGCATATTTATTCTGGAAAAATGCCTTTCCAGAAAACCAATCAAAAGAGACAAGCCTTATGGGAAAAGGGCAGCTTACACTTATTTACTTTCACATTATATTCATATTTAGATAATTATAACATTTCAAAAAGGCAAATTTCTAGAACTGATTTCATTTTCAATATCCCTTTTTAAAGTTTTAAGTAGCTTCTAGATAAATCTCCTGTACAAGATTTTCTACTCTGGAGAAAAATCACACGCCAAGTATAACTTCTCCCACATTTTTATTCACTATTTAAAATTCAAAGATGGTGGTGACACTATTTTGGCAGTCTTCCTAGATTTTTTTTGGTATCATCAAATGTAGCAAAAGCAAATAATATGATTCTACATTTATTTTGCCTACATGATATGTTCCCCCCAAATGATTATCACTAACACAAAATTCTACTTTGTTCTTAATATAGAATATAGTAATGTCCAGTCAAACAACAAGTATTGATTCTTGCTATGTGCACGCTAAGCACTTAAGTTCTTAAATGCTTTGAGAAATATACACTAGAGGGAACACATGCACTACATAAGTTAGGGGTTTTTAGATTTTTAGCCATTGACCTATGTCTATCCCCACACAGTCATGCTTAGGTTCACTTACCCATCCCTCTGTTTTTACGATTTTTTTCAGATTTCTGATTTTAATAGGAACAGAGAATCCAGTAGGTGCTAATTTCCCTAAACAACATTGCAAGTGACTCCAAATTACAGTCATTTCTCTACCTTCCAAGGGCAAACTATATTTTTTAAATGAAATTCCAAAATTCATCCCCCAGCCTATGGCAGGGTGGATGTGGAGATCAATGCATATTGTACTGACTGGTAAAAAATTGCATAAATTCATTTAAATTCTGAAAAGCAACTCACAAATCTTTAAACAGAAGAAGGTATGTTTCTTTAAGCTGCTATTAACCAGAGAATACATGATTAACATCTGCCCTTCTATCCCTAACGTTAATGATTCCATCCTTCTCCATCTTTGCCTACCTCATTTTTACCTCTTCATGCCATTCATTTTGTTTGGCAACAGTATACTCTGGGTCACTCCAATGCTCTGTAATGTCAGAGTTCTTATACTAGGGACATTGATCCTGCAGACAGATCCCCATGGCATACTCCAGTCTTCCATCACGAATGGATGTAAATGCTTTTACATGGTCAACTTAAAAACTGCCAGCACACTGGGAATGCCAAGGCAGACTAGGAGTGGTGAAGGCATCCCAGTAGAAGTTTTTGAGCACCCTGTGGTCTCAAGATTATAAAGGAAAGAATAAGCAATGGGTAGTGGTAGGCATAGGGAAGGAAGAGTCATCTAAAGAGGCAAGAGAAATTAAAAACACTGAAACTGAAAACCAAATAGAATTTAAAGGATTGTTAAGAAAGTTATAGATGTCAAGAGAAAAGAATCTGATATGTGATTAAAGCAAATGGTAATATTTAGTCAAACCTGAAAGGAGTTTCTCATTTATTTCAGAATAACATGTGACTTAAAATGAAATCAATGCATCCTCAACCAAAATGGTGTGCTCTTAACCAAAAGCCAGGTAAAGTGTAGTTCCCCCTGCCAATGTAGTTTTCTCATCTGAAGATTTTAAATCTATTTTCCATGTTACAGTTGCGAAAACCTAGTCAGAGTTGCCAAGGCAACAAGATTGCCCTTTCTAAGAATAAGAACAGCAAGCTCGTAACACAGAACTTGTAGAAGCATCAGTTATGCCAGATTCACAACATACTTCTCAACTGCAGACAGCCAAAGACATGATTCTACTTCCATATATAATTGTTCTCCTAAGCTAGCACAAGGAAGACTTTGGCTAGCGAAGGGTAAAAGGAATCCTTCTATAACTAAATGCAAAGTTAGAAACAGCAAAGTACACTAGCCATTAAGACTTCAACCATCACACACTGTAGTTATTAATCCTATAGTTATTATTAAGATCTGCTTCCCAAATAGAAGTGGGAGAAGCAATCTGAGGCACAAGCAAAAGTAGAACATAACTATGAAGACTTGAGAACATCCCACACAAATGCCCTCAGGAAGATTTTCTTCAGTAGCTGAATGAAATTCTAATGACGTAATTTAGCTATGTAAAATAAGAGGTCCAAGGAAAAGCTACTTGTTTATTCTTATAACTTTTGCTTTAATGATAGAAATATGCTAAATTATGCCATTAAGATACGGCAGGACCTCCATTAATTAAACTTTACCTTTGTATACTGCAAAAGACAAACACAGCCAGTTTTAAGAAAAATGGAAAAGTCTGTTATAGTGTTCATGCTCACACCTCATCATCCTGTTTTCAGGTATTCAGTACCTTCCTTTCTTAATAACTCCTCACATCCAAACCACCAAAGTACTATTGAAGGTTTTTTCCCATCCACCTTTAATTACTGAGTTGATTACAATTCAGTGTTATCAAGTGTGGCATGAACTGTTTCTTTCAGATATTTGTACTTTACTTTAATAGCTAAGCAAAAACTGCATCCCTCAGATACATGATTTCAGGCATCAGCAAACAGCATGATTCAGGGCAAGAGTCTGGATGTATCCTTTGGGGATAAGTGGGAAGCAGAAACTATGTGCCTCACTCTCTCCCCAGATACCTGTTCGCACCTGCTGCTTGGAAGGGGAGCTGACCTTGGTGCTAGGGTGTGTTCCTAACATCACTGCCTTTAAAGATCTCAAGTCACATCCTCTACCACTCTAGGTCTGCCTGTCAGGCCTCTGCCTGTGGACCTGCATTCTCTCTCTACCTGCTGGGGAAGGTCATTAAGAAGATATGATTGTTAGAGTGACCTGTGAGCTGGACCCAGGCATCTGGAGGCTGCCCACACCCTCCCTTATCTCCAGAATGTACGTTCTGTTCTGCTTGTCTGCCTCCTGTGAGAAGCTACCCAAGGATACAGCTTTGAGAGAGTCGTGTGGTGCAGAGCCCACCTGGACCGTGGACATGACTGAACCCAGTTAAAGCCTCTATATAAACTTTCAGGATGCTGGCAGGAGGGTGTGGAGACCTATTTGTCTTGTGGCTGCCCAAGACAAGCCTTGTAAGTTAAGTTCCCTTGTTTATTAAACCTGTCTGCTACCAATGCGGAGTGGTTTGCCCTTTCCTGAGGTCTTTCCCTGCCCTCCGTGTAAGGGGGCCAGTTTCAGATTACACCTGGGAAGCTCCAAGGGATGCTCTGGAACCTTCCCCTTAACCCTGCCCCTAATATCCCTCCTCCCTTCTCTCCAATCCATTCCTCTTTCTGAGGCATACTTGATGCTTTAGAGATCTCTGACATTACTGTAGTTAGGACTTTGTGATGTTTTTGTATCTTACTTTTCTTTAGTCCCAGAATCCAACTCTACCCTCCTATGAAATTTCTGCCCTTGATAATACTGTCTGAAAGTGAAAGATATTAACTGTATAAATTCTCCTAGACTATACAACGTGTTTTTAACAGGTTGTATTTTTTTTAAACAAAAAAAGGCTCAAAATTATAGTGTGAGAGTTTACATCGATTTCCTTCACTGTACTGTGTGTTAAACTGTTAGCATGCAATTGTCACTTTAGGTAAAGAATGGCAATTTCATACAGTTCAGCTTCATACCTGACCCAATTTATGCCAGTGATTACAAGTGCCAACATGAACTATTTGTGCAAAACAGATGACAACCAGCAAGCCTCTTGTTCCTAGGACAAGGCTGCTTATGACGAGTGACCTAGATTTCACACCCTGTGGTGCCTGAACCCAGTCTATTAAGTGGCGTCACTCAGTTTATCACAACAACTTCAGACTGTGGGCAGCCATTACTCACACAAAGCCGCACAGATGAAGAAAAACAACCTGGTGAGTAAACTGTAGTCCCTGCACAAAGTTAGCATCACTAACAAGCAAGGGACAAAGCTGAAGAATAAAACAATAAAAGTGAGCTCTAGTTATCTCTCTCCTCTCTTTCCTTATTTTCTTTTAAAAATCATTTTTACAACATGAGCCTAACATCCATTTTGTGGGTTATAGTGAATGGGCATCGTAGATTTCAATACTAATCCAAATACACCAAAATGTCTCTCCAGTCTTCCCCCATATGACTGGCTGGCTATGTTTGGCTTCACATTCTCATCTCAAAGAATGGATTTAGTGGGAAAATAGCAGAATAATCATGCTATAAATACATTCCTTCTACGCAAGAAATAATCACTTGAGAGTTTTCTACATTATCATTGACGTTCTCAATACAAATAGATTCCCAGGAAAATTGGAGGGGGGGTGGTGGGAAAAAGACTTCTCTGTCCTGTTCCCCTACCCATGAGCTTATTTTCCAAAAGGAGATGGTTAGGACCTATCAAAAAATAGCTAGAATGCAAGACACTGTGGAATTAATACACTATAGGAAGTAAATATAACAAACATGAGGTCACTTCCTTTAGTTTTTGTATCCAGTAATAAGAGACACAGTATCTCCAGGTCAGGAATTGCACCTAGTATCTTTCCATAAACTACTAAGCAACCTTAAAAGCTTATATTCATCTTATTTTAAACTCATGGAATCATCCAATCTTCTGATGGATGAAGGAAAAAGAGAAATTATCTCTCAAATAAGCATGGTTTGTTGCAAATTAGTATGTACGATTTAAAAATATATGTATCCCTCACTCTACTATTTCTCTTTGAGTATTTGGGAAGAGGTATTTACATTTCTTTGTTATCTGAGTTTTTTTCACCTGAAAAATGGAGAATTCATTCCAATTACTCGGTTATATCAGTAGGGTTGAAAAGATATCATGAGATAAATAATAGATTTAATTCATTTCAAAATGACAGTATAGAGAGCATTATCTCCATACAAGAATTATATAACAGAACAAAAGTAATGAAAATAAAATTATTCATCTTAATCTTGCTGGATGAACCCAAGAAATTTCCCTGAAAACCAAAAGAGATAAAGTAGAAATATCAAATGATATTTTCATTCAAAGTATCCTGAGATAGGCGCAAAGGCAGTGCCTTACACCAAAGCCAGTTAGAGCACCACCGAGTAGAGTATTTAGTATCTGTCTACTTGGAAGAATTGCCACTGGGAAGTAGCGTACATACATTTACACAATTTTGTTACAAACATTCACAGATGTTCTAGTACCAAAAATTCTGTTAAAGACTGAAAAAGGTCTTTTGACTAAAAATCACACAGAGCCTAATACTACTGTATGTATAGTGTTGAGAAGCACCCTGAATTCAACCTTTATCTTCAACTTTTAAAAACAAACATTTGAATAAGCTAGACTAAGGGACTTTCTGTTGGTAAAACCCTTCACCCTTTAAAGTCACAGTTCTTCAATTATCATCTTAGTAATGTTTTGCAAAGTTATTTCTACAAAACATATTCAAACCCCATACTCAGAGTATCATATCTTTCACATTGGATTCAATTTTCAAAACTCTGAGACGTGAGATAAGTGCTCTGGCAGAGAAGCCTGCTAATCCCATCTTTCCCAGTGGCGGTTTTGTCTCCCTGTGAGTCTAAGAAAGACACCAGACTGGGTCTAGCACCCTGCAGCCTTCGACAGTGAGCTCACCCTGCAGCCTTCGACAGTGAGCTCTACCACCCGGGTGCTGTTATCTAGTTTTTGCGCTTCAGACTCCACATCTAATAAGGTGGGGAAGGTACAACCTACCTACCTCTCAGGATATAACTAATAAAAATCTTTAGAGTTCTTAATACCTGAACATTTTTTATTCGTTAGGTATAAAACCACTTCTCTTTTTAAAGAGGCGTTCCATAACACTGAAGAGAACTGGAGATAGCGTATCTCAGCCTAACAGGTAATCAACATCTGTTGGTCTGAACGGGGAGAACCAGGCATGCTGAGGTGGGTGCCTTCGGTCTCGTAGCCAACCTCGAAATAGACTGTTACTTAGGAAACAGAAAAAGGGAAACATGAGGATCAGCCACAAGAAAGGCTGCGTTCACAGGGTGTGATATGCAGCAGCGAAATTAGAATCCTGACAGATTTAGTAACAGATTTGCTGGCAGTTGTAATATTGAGTCTTTTTTTTTCTTTTATTACTGTGAAAGCTGAGTTGATATACTCAGCTATTTTAGCAGGCAAGTTTTACTTACATTGTCCTTGGGGTAAGGCAAACGGTTTCCTAGAGGAGAAAATCTGACTAAATAGAAGTATCTGCACAGGAAAACCCACTGTTGAGAAATCCTATGGCTGCAAAACAATGCGACTGTACTAGAAAAACTTAAAAATGGTTAGGGTGGTAAATTTTATGTGTATTTTACCACAACTTAAACAAAAAATTCCTTAAATAGTCACTATCCTCTCCCTAGTAGGTTTCATGAACACTGAGGCTACAACTAATTCAGAGCCCCTTCATTCTTGAGTGTTGCTTACATGAGATAAAAGTTACATTGACAGGAGACAAACTAGAAAAAAAAGTGGTCAACCAACAGATAAGATGTGTCCATCTTTAAAGAGTAGGCCTACAAAATAAAACTTGAGACCACTGACAACTTCATATTGTCAAATCAGGGGACAAAATATTCCCTGAGTCTCTGGATTCAGTAATATAGAACACAAGCCTTTCCAGATCAGGATCACCCTGTGTCCATGGAGACCGTGATGCAAGGTCACCTCACACACACATACAGAAGAGAAAAAGCATAACAGCTCATTTTATAAAGCTAAGATTCTCGCTGAAGCTTCATGTACAGTCGCATCAACCTGATAAAGGCACTCAAGCCCCTGGCCTAGCAAAAGCTCTATTTGGCCCTTGAAATTGCACTGGTTCTCTTTATATTTACCATTGTTGCCCATCCTTTGCACATAGTCAGCTCCTCCCACCCTCCCTAAATCTCTAAGACCCTAAGAAGCTTGAGCATATAGAAAACTAAATTCAAGATTCTTCCAAGGACGGGAGAAAAACATTATTTAGGTCTACTACCTGACTTATTCCATAAAAGTGGGCTCTAAACTGTTTGTGTCACAGCTTTCTCTAAGAGAAGTCCATAAACTCCAAGTCCTCTTAGGAAAATGCATACCCAAACAATTGTGCGTAGACTGTTCCAGTTTGGTCATAGCCCACCTAAGCTCATTTTTGAGCTCCTGTCCTCCAGATTCTGGGTTTAAATTAATATATAAGCTTATTTTCATGACCAGTGAGAAGTGTATGTGAGATTCTACTTATACATAAATTATATTTATATATATGTATATCTCCATATTCACACAAAAGATGTATTCCTGATAGGTACATCAACCTTTCTAAGATTCTTTCAACTGGGATTTACATAGGTCCACACGTCCAAAGTGTGAGAGAGGACAGGCATTTGGATATAACTATTGGTATCTATATATACTTAAAATCTATTTGCTAGGAAAATGACAGTTTCAAGTTTACAACAAGATTGGCTTTAAGAATCACAAGTCTTGAATTTTTTCCCTTGAATTTCACCTATACAGATCCAAAACAAAGAAATAACTGGAAAATGAAAATACTAATAAGAAAGCTAAAATAATTTATTAAAAGTCCCCTTAAAGTAAAAGCAGCAGAGAAAGTGTTGGCTCATGGAGGACTAAATTCATAAGAAATGTTTCAGTCAGAGGAATAATTAAAATATTCAAAAACAAGCTATAACAGTTTAAATGTTTCTTATGCTACAAATATAAAGGGCATAACTTACATCCCTAAACCATGTATTATCAACAGATATACTTCTTTTGTTCATGAACACACTGGATCCATCTCTCCCTATCCCAGAGGTGTGGCAAAAAAAGAAATGAGTGGCTCATGAAAAGCTAGCTTCTTTTCCTTCAAAGGAAGAACTGTGTCCATGATGGGTTTCATGGCCAGGCCTGGGTGGGGCACTCCTGGAGCTCACTCATAGCAGCAGCTCCCAACTACTTATGGTTGGAAGGGAACAGAAGTTGAGTTTTCACAAAGGGAGAGACAATAAGCGTTCTCCTATGTGTCCCTCATTCTGCTGTCATGCAACTAATAAACGAGGAGAACAAGTTTCAAGTCAAAACTACACTGAGTTAACTTAATGAACAATAAGGAAAAGTACAAATATTTGTCAATGTCATGTTTCTCTGAGTCTCTTAATTTTTGCCTGAGAATACAATTCCTCAAGACCTTACCAATTTTCACGTATACCAGTAATCCCCAACATATGAATAGGGCATTTAACTGGAATACAGAAAATAGTCCCCCACAGAAACAACTGTTACGTATGTTAGCTCCTAGGCTGACCCACTAAAGCCCCTGTGACCCACAACCCAACCTACGATCTACAGCCGAGAGGTACCTTCAGTGCAGCCCCACAGCAGTATTTCCATAGGCCAGTTTCAACCTGAGTTGCCAGGAACACAGCTTCCCTACTGTATGAAGGCAGAACTTTCCCTGATTCGAAACAACAGCTAAGGCTATCAGAACCTAGGAATAAGAGGGAGGGTTCCTAGAAGGAGGAGACTGTAGAAACACAAAGTGCTAAACTTCGTGGCTAATTAGCCCCTGGAAACCTATCGCAGGGCCAGCCCCTTTCTGGTCTTGTAACCAACCCCCAAATATCAACCTTATCTTTAAAATATGATCATATCAGCTACCATCTACTGAGTCCCTAAAACTTCTACAGACAATACCCAATCTTCATGCAAATTCAGTAAGTACTCTTAACCTCATGTTACAATTAAGAATACTGGGTTTCAGAGGTTAGAGGGCTTTGCCAGATGCTACGGTGAAGCAATGAGCCAAAATTCAAATCTAGATCTAGGCATTTCTCACTAGTTCCAAAACCCAAAGGCTTCCCATCAAACCAGTAAGTTTTGGAGAGGATTAAATGAAGAATTAGAGCATGTAGCCCAAATTCTGGCACACGAAAGTGCTCACTAAATGTTTCCCTTTTTTCTCCTTTTCTTGGGGACTGGTTGGCATGATTCACTCTCCATTGGTACCATGGTTTCTTCTTTTCCTACCCTCTTCCCTAACCTCATGCTCTGTACCCCCTCTGGCAGGGGGACCCAGTAATACAGCAAAATAATTATACCTTTTTTTCTCTCCTGTATCCCTTCACGCTTTCCTTTGTTTTACTGAGATCCCATAGGCAAAGGGATTTTATTCTTAGGTTATGCATACTTTTGAGAACCTTATGAAAGCTATACACTTTTTCCTCATGAAAAAAGTGTGCATAAGGACATATACACACTCTTTGTACATAATTTCACAGATCCACGGATCTTGATGACCCCAGCAGTTTTAGGGAGTCCTCTTTAAGACACTCTATCACTAAGAAAGAATTCTAGATTTTGATTCTTATAGTCGAAAAGAGAAACATCCAAGACCTCAGCAACAGCAGCAGCATGGCAATGGGATGGGGAGAATAAATAGGGCCTGTATGTGAGGGAACAGATGTAGCTGACGACACTGGGGATGCTGGGACCTGCCTGTCATAGGGACAGGGAGACGGGAAGGAGAAACAGTTACAGGACTTAAGCACTTTTCCTTCCCAATGACTTTAGTCAGATAGTACATACAGTGGATCCAGAATGAGATGAAACCTGGAGGGCTCTGTGTCTCAGGGTGCTCATGAGTATCTGTATCTATGTGAACGTGCTTTTATCTGCCCAGGGGAAATGGACAGAGAGTGTTTGGAGGTTGGAGGGAGAAGGTAGAGTCCCAGACATCAGTCAAGAGGGAGTGGACTGGTGATGGAGGAGATGCAAATTAGGGTTAGCAGAGAGGTCTTACAAACCACCTGGCCACTTGGCTTGAATAGCTATATCTCTAAGGCAATGAATATATGAAGATTATATATCTATATAAAGGATTTAAAATAGATGAATATATAAAAATTATATAAACACCTTTTGAAATCCAGAGCTTTTTATATGCAACTATGCATGGGCATACACAGCATCTGAATATATGAATGTGCTGGAATTTGATCTCTACTTTGATCAAAGAACCTCATTTATTATATATGTTAATGAAAATGCATCCAAAGAAAGATAAGAAACATTTGAAATCATATAGAATATCAAAGTTAACATTTTAATCAGTTTAGGAAAGACTTATTTTGCAACTTCTGGCCAATGTACATATTAATCTTTTCAGTCATTTATTTGCCCAGCCCAGTTGAAGAACTTCACTAAGTTGGCCACAAATACGTAGGATGAAGTTTCTGAATTATATGCTCCCAGGTGCAAAATACAAACCTGCCATTTAGTACATGTTTTAAAACAATGTATATACATAAGCACACTCAAAAATATATTCTGGGAAAGAATAATATATATTTGTATGCCAGTCTGGCATACTTTCCCACCAGTATTCCATATAAATTAAAATCATAGTGATGCATCTGGGGTCAGTGAACATTAGCAGCTGTGTCAAAGTATTAAATAACAGCCTCTGGTGGGCTGTAAACACGTGTCCAGGTCCTTTGCAATCTGACTTTGCCTCTCCTCACACCACTGGGTGGGGGGTCTCTTCCACTACTCCTTGAATCTGAGCTAGCCTTGTGACATGTTTTGACCTTGTATGGGGCAGAAGTGACCTTGACTTCCAAGACAAGTCCAGAAAAGGACTTGGAGCTTTCACTCCCCTAGAATGCTTCCCCAAAACATGTCTAGTCTACTAGAGGATGAGAGGCCACATGGAGGAGAACCCCAGTGCCCCAGTGGACCACCACCGTGAACTGCAAGGCAAGACAGTGAGGTCATCATGGACCTTCCTGCCTGACCAACCCTTGAGCTCAATATAGCCCATGAGTGAGCCAGGCTTTCTAACCACATGAGTATGTCACATATGCTTTATGTTTTGTTTCTTCAATTCTTTAAGAGGTTAAAAAAAAATGAATGTACTGAATGCCACTGAATTTACAATTAATGATGGTTAAAATGGTAAATTTTATATTATGTGTATTTTACTATGATTTTTAAAAAAAATGTAAAAAGCCATTCTTAGCTCTTAACACAAAAACAGGCCAAAGTCAGATCTGTCTGCAGGCTGTAGTTTGCCAACCTCGGATGCATCATTGAGGTTTACTTCTTTGAAGAACTCAGAGAAGCCACAGGTTTCCTTGATTCAGCAAATAAACTCTGCATCCTCTGTGGGAAAGTTCTGAAACAGAATCAACGGGCTGCCACTCAAGTTTACAAACAAAAAAGTATCAAGGAGAGCAAGGTCATGGCAGTGGAGACCTCCCAACCCTTGTGGGCTCCTCCAGTCTTGGGGAAGAAAGAGCTTACTCTCCTATTCACAAAAAAAAAAAAAAAAAAAAAAAAAGTGAGACTTTACCTACTAGGTCTGCTATCAGTAGGAAAAGGGAAGATAACCTTGAGGTCCTTCTGTCACCGAAGAAAAGCCTCCCCTCCTGGTTACTGATTTTGTTTTGTTTTGTTTTGTACAGTGAGATAGGAGTGGTGGAAGGGGACGGATCCCCCCTGCAGAACGGTTTTCAGGATCTACCAGTCTAGCAAGCACTTAGAAATCCCTTGGTTCAAATGACATGACAAGACATTGAAAGACTGAAGAGTTCTCCAAAGACAGGCTCAGGAGTTTCTGTCGTAACCTGAAGCCAAAGTGCAATTCTGGAAGCACATACAGTTGGCCCACCATGTCCGTGGGTTCCACATCCACAGATTCCACAAGGTGCAGATAGGATTTTGGGTGCGGGGCGGGTGGATGCGAAGAACAGCCTGTACTGAGCCACTTTTCATAAGGGACCAGAGCATCCACATGGATTTTGGTGTCTGTGAGGGTTCTTGGAAGCACTTCTTGGATACTAAGGGGTGATTGTACTGACTGAAGCCGAGGTTTTACCTATAAGAACTGTGAGCAGGATCTTGCCTCAAACTTAGAAAAAAGTGTTGGAGATGCATGATCCAAGAAGGACAAAAACACCTAGACACCTACAAAATAGAACCAGTGTTCAAAATATCAAGAGCAATGTTTAGGAGTGTGGACTCTGGGCAGCCCTGGGTTCTAACTCAGACTCTGGCACTGCCCACTACAGTCATCCTGAGCAAGTCAGTTAAACTCTGAGTCTCAACGCAGCGCAGTGCAAAGAGGAGTTTAATGATTCTCCCTATCCATCACAGGAATACTAAGATTAAAAAGAAATTACCTATATAAAGCACCTGGCACATATCAAGTGCTCAGTAAATACTGGCAACTATTATTAAACCATTATTCTGATAAATTCTGATAAAAGTTCCAAGTTCCACAGTTTCACTGGCATCCCAGGCCAGGAAAACTTGCTCACCATCTCCGCATTATTTCTTTGAATGAATTTTCCTTCTCAGTTCCTTCTGTGTGGAACATACTGTTAATGTCTGATTTGTTTCTCAGTTAATCCTAATACTGAAGTGCATTTGCAAGGAGGCTCTGCCTAGCCATTGCCTAGTGCTGCCTCAAGTTTTGTAAAAGTCTTTTTACTGATCTTGAATCACTTTGGACCTCACTCTAAATAAATTCTTTCCAGGTTTGATAGTACTGTTGGCGCTACCACCTTTCTTTAGGACTATGAACGCTAACGCAGCAAAGTGCTGTGCTGGGGGTTATACTGCTAAGTGCTTCCAGCCGGCTCCCAGAGGGTTCTGAGCAGCAAGGAGGCAACGTCTGACTAACAGCTTCCTGAAAAGCAGGTGCTCCAAAACCTGCTGTGGTTTATCAGCAATCACATACTCCAATCTTAAACTTTATTTTTCTGAATTTTTGTTTTAAGAGTATAAACTCATCGTTTACACACCAGAATAGAAACATTTTCTGGCACCAACCCGTAACATAAGCTTAAGAATATTTAGGGGGGTGGATCTTAAGTAGAGTAACCACAGTAGATTTTAAAGTGAAACATTTACTTTCCAAATCACTGGGAAGATGGACAGAAAATAGACTGGAAGAGAATACATCCAAAAGTCAGTGATTTCTTTCAGAATGATATAATTGTCATTTTTAGTCTCTTTTTAGTACCTATTTTATATTTTACAAACTTGCTAAAAGTAATCACATGCTACTTTTATATGGAGTAAAGTAAAATAAGAGAATACCATTTCCAAAGTGGAACTGATAAACCCCAAATTTCCCTTGTTCTTTTTACATGCTGAAATACTTTACCATGTCTGACATTTCATTTATTTGAAGTCACACTAATTTAGTGCTGGAGGAGAGTAACAGTGACCCATCACTGCGAGGCTTTGGACAACAGATCCCTCTAAGTCTCAGTTTCCTCACCACCAACTCTGAAGGATGCTAAACATGTTAACTAGAGAGCTCGCTTCCCAGACAGTGCTTACATTCTATCACAGAGAGCAGAGCAAGCAGGTGACAGAGGGGTCTGAATGCTGGTCCACCACCTCCTGGCTGTGTTATTTTGGGCTAGTTAGTTCACTGTTAAGCTTCAATATTTTATTGTGTAAAATGGAGTTAAATATCTCCCTAAAGAGGACGTTGTGAGAATTAAATGAGGACACATGGAAAAGGGCCCCTCAGGTCCTCTCACATGGTCACTGCTCCATTCATCAGGGTGGTTCTCATTTCTACTAACTGAATACCATGAGGCTGGGAATGGAAAAATTTTCAGATCTCCCTTTCGATTCCTTTCTCTTTAATTTGATATATCATCTGTTTTACTCCAGTTATTCATCCAAATTCTGTCCAAATGTCTTTAATTATATACAAACAAGTAAGGTATAGAATGATCAAACCATAGTATGACTTAACTTTCACTGTACTTATCCTTCCAGAACATAGAAAATAAAAAGATCCATCATGACCTGCTCACATGCAGCTCTCAGATAAGGCTCTGGTGAAAACAGTTATGTTCCCATGACAAGTTTTCCCTTCTTTACTCACCAGAACATCTCCATGAAGTGAGGGTCACAGTCGGTGTTTGAGGCTGCAGAATAAAGGAAGATCCCTCCTGTGAGTTCAGAGGGCTAGGGGCAGCCATGGCTTCATGGACCAGAGTTTCTGGCATTCTCTGAGGTAGTGTCTGCCTCCAGCTTCCACAGCAAGAACAAAAAAGACCAAGATGCCTTTTTGTGCATTCCTTACCAGCAACCAAGTTAGCTGTATAGACCTCTGTTAGGCAGCAGGAGCCCAAACTGAACTTTGAGAGATTTGGACACATCAGGACTTACCAGAGAATCTACCAGAAGCCAATAAAAAAAAAAAAAAATCTAACATCTATTTGCAACAGACCAGCTCACAGCTTTGGTACCATGTGGTGGCAAATCAAGACTCTCCTAAATGATGCTTTGTATGCATGCAAACACACTCAAACACAACAGAATTTCCTGTGTGCAGCAGACACACATACACCCCACATAAAATTATTCCTTGGTCAAATAGGTCTACTAAGTTCCTTTCTTAGTGATTCATAACAACATATTAAATGCCCTTACAAGTCCTACGTTAAGACATCTTTCTAAGGAGATCTCAATTAGAATCACCCTTTTGCTGGCACACCCGTTAACATCTTTTAGAAGGAGTGACGTGTAGAGCACCAGTTTGGGAAGTATGATTTACAGTGTAAGTGGTAGAGCAGTGCACAGCAGAGCACGAGTGGGGAAGGTGCTTTACAGATGGAGGTGTCACCTGTGCAGGTGGCCTTGTTTGTGAGCACATGAGACATCCCCTGGGAAATACCCAAGATTTTGAAAAGGATACTTTGCGGGGGCCAAAGGTCCTGATTCCGTAAGTTAGAGCAATGACCAAGGTAATTTTAAGTTATAATAATAACTATACTTAGGTAAGTATGATTATGCTAAGTACAGCCCTCCTCCCAGGAATTCAGATTGTACTCTAATAATTGGTATAGATAGAAAGCACAGAATATTGCTTCACCCCTCCAGCAAAGTAACTTTCTTTTTCCAGGAAAACAAGGCTACCATGCAATATATCATGACATGTGGTTGAGCTGACAGCATTATTGAAGTCTCCAGACTAGCAGTCTACAAGTCTAAGCTTCCTCTTGTTACTAAAATAGCCTCCATAGTAACAAAAGAAAACCCACAGTCACGTATGGCTAACTCCCTACCTTTTAATTATTCATGTTAATACCTTGCATTTGTAGAGTTTATACTCTACAAATGCTAATCAGACCCAAGGATTACATGAATAATGAAAAGCTGCAAATAATTACCAAATCTGATTTTAAGCCATGTTTTCAACATATGCTCTCCCCAGAATCTTCCCCGAACACTGCCTCTACCCTATCCTCCATTTATAGTCTTCATCCTAAAAGAAATCTTAGTATAATCAGTTTTATCAAGAAAACCAAATTAACTTTTATATACTTTGCTTTTTCTCTGGCAACCTAATAGTAGTGATGCTGAAGAAAACCAGAAGGCTCAGGCCTGCAAACTAGAGGCACCGTTTGAAAAGGGGGAATCTGAAACCCAGCTGTAACACCCAGCCACTCTGTCAGTGGAGATGGTAACTGCCCTGCCTCCGGTTCTGCAGGGTTGGTGGTACCATCTGTTTCCTCCCCCAGTGACTTGGCATACCTGCCAAGGACAATGAGCTTTAAGCCAGATTACTGATGCAGTGGTTTCCCTGCCCTCCCTCACAGGGGAAGGAAAAAAAAACAAAAAACCCCCCAAACAATGCCAGTGTTCCCATTATTAAAAAAAAAAAAAAATTTTGTCCAATTTTGCTAATTAAAACCAAATTCCATTTCATACCTATCCAACTGGAAAAATAAAAGTGTCTTACTAAATCCAGTCTAAGTGAGGATATGGGGAAATGTGGACTCATATACTGTAGGTGGAACTATGCTGATAAAACTATTTTGGAAAGCAATTTGGCATGTGAAAATGCACATACCATTTCCAGGAACATACAGAAAGACTTGCATATGTGCCCAGGGAGAAGTTTATAAATGGTTACTGCAGCACGATTTGTAATAGCGGCAAGGCAAAAAACAAAACAAAACTAATCAACTCACCATCCACCAACTGAGGATCAGTACACTGCAGTTAAGTCACATTAAAGAATTAAACTGTGGTAAAATCACATTACAGAATTCTAGGCAGTAGTTAAAACAAACTATATTTTGATCACTTTGGACAACTCTTTCAAAACTTGAGGGGGACAGTACAAAGTAGCAAACAGTATAATTTATATAAATTCAAACACGCACAATATTATTTATAGATACATGTAGTACAAGTACAGAAACAGCGTGGAAGAGTGCATGTTACCTCCCTGAAGGGGAAAAGGGAGGGAGGGAACAGAAGACAAGACCATGGAAGGACACGCAGGAAACTGTAACACTGGCTATAACATTTTATTTATATTTCCCCAAATTATGTATTTTAATCTAAAATACTTAAATATTTTTAATGGTCTGGGACCTAGGTATATGGGTATTTATCATGTTAGTACTCTGCTTTTCATATTTTCTTAAAATAATGATTTAATGTGATAAATTATCACCCCCTTTTAAAGTCCAAAACAAATGACAAAATGTGGACTGAAAAAATTATGTAACCTTACAACAATGTGTAAGGTGAAATGCACTGGGTTACCAAGCCAGGAAGTAGTATCTTCCTGAGTGCTGTCTTAAGAACAATTCATTACAGTTTCAAACACACTTCAGTGTCCTCATTTTTGTGTGGCTCGTAATGCTGTGATCAAGGTAACTGTCAACGATAATGAGTTTCAATAAAAATATCTGCTCTAGCTGTACAGTCCCTAGGCACCTGAGATTATTTTCAAATTATAAAAAAAAGAAGAAAAATAATCTTAAATTATTTAATTAATTCTCAGAGAGCAGGTGCAACTTTGTTTTAATTGGTTTCAAGTCTCCCCAAATTTAGGAGTCTTAGCAGAAATGCTAGTTTCTCAGAAGTACTAAGATAAAGTCACCAATCTAAGAGAATTTTCCAAATAACATCCACTACCACACACAGGCTAGCTGTTAGTGCCAGGCACAGTTACAAGCATGTTTTACGTATTATCCCACTTAATCCTTAATGACCCTATGAGATGGGTGCCACTATTGTCCTGGGTTTTTTTTAGATGAAGCAAGTAGGCACAAATAGTAAGTCCCTTGCCTGAAGCAAACAGTTAGGAGGTGACAAAACCGGCTCCAGATTCCGAGTTATTAATCTTCTAACTTACTGCCTCCAAGAGACCATGACGACACTGCTCAGATGGGACTGGCTTCAATTTGATATTTACTTTGACATACAATCCCCAATTTTAAATTTTAGAGATACTTCCAGGACATTGAAACCTGACTTGCTCATTTTACCAGTCAGCTTATTTGGTTTTCACCAGGGACTACACTACCAAAGACCTGCCAGATCGCTGGAAATCTGAAGCATCACTGTGATCCTAAGACAGATTATCTTCATCAGCATCAGGGAAAGGAAGTTAATTTTTCTCCATCTTAACTGACTGCAGATCAAGCATTCTGAATTTTGGCACCAACATATTCTGCCAGCCTAATTGTCCTAAGCTCTGTACTACTCACCCAGTATCCTTGCTCTGGCTTTACATCACACAGGGATGCCTGCTCTGCTCCAGTCAATGTCCTGGAAGATGGTCAGTGTCACGTGGGTGGAAACAGATAATGCTAAATGCTAAGGCTTGTCCAGAAGGAACTATGGATCATATATAGCCCAGGACGGTTTTGTTATTTTTTCTATTTTAACTTTCACACTAAACATCACAATAGAAGTTTAAGGATCAAATATGCTGTATACATAGAATAAACAACTTCATGCTGCATAGCACAGGGAACTCTATTCGATATCTTGTGGTAGCTTATGGTGAAAAAGAATATGAAAAATGGATATATGTATTTTCCCATATGATTGAAGCATTATGTTGGAAGCCAGAAATTGATACAACATTGTAAACTGATTATACTTCAATAGAAGTTTGTATATATCTCAAATATGCTGGAGGAAAACTGAAACAGCCACCTATTCAGCCAAGAAATTTCCTATTACCTAGAGTCATTAAAGAGTCATAATCTTGGGGGAAAAAAATCAAATCTAGGGCCCTGGGAATGACTAAGTAGACCTCCACTGCAATGATGATGACAGTACTGTCGGAAGAAAGGAATTCAAGAAATATTAGAAGTCCTGAATTAAACTCTGCTTTTTAACACGTTACCTGCAATAGTATGACCTCATTCTTTAACCTTGTTCTTTCAAAGTAATAAGACACAGATCAGTAATTGTAGTAACTCGCTCATGAGACATCTGTAGTTGTAATGATCCACAAGAAATGACCAAGAAATCCTCAGATGGGGCCTGGAACATTCAGTTTGCTTTTCTCTTATGTATAATGTCTCACCAGAAAATTATGCAGCTGGCCACACAGCTTTGACACTCGGGATTTAGTTAAATCCAATGTGGGTGGCCAGTAGTCCTTTTAAATTATACCTTCTTTCTTCAAAATCATATCAAATGAAGAGAAGTTCCTCATTCTCCCCTTTTCTGTTGTTGAGTTTTAATCAGAATAGCACAGGATACATACATTTCTATTTATTCAAGAGAGCAAATTATGGCTTAGAGATTAATCCAGTACATTCTCAGCATTCACAGCAACGTGGCAGGAAATGCAGGGTGTTAAGAGTGAGAGACAGAGCAGACGAGACATGGGGTGAATACCAGAGCTGGATGTGATCTGACTAAAACAGCTGTCCAGCAGCAGTGAGGGCTCACCTGACAGCGAGAGAACAGAAAGTGGAGCAGACCCAGGCACTTTCACACAGCACTCGGCAGCTCTAAAGAAGATGAGGCCATGCAGGGAGACTCAGCGCCTGCCAGGAAGGCCCAGGCGTCGCTGCAAGTGCATCACTGAGATGGTTACCCATGGGTTCCAGGCTTGAAAAGAGGACAAGTGAGTCAGAAGGGTACTAACAACTAAGAACACAGAGGGTTCGGGAGCCTAGGGGTCCTACAGAAGAGGAAGAGTTTGGAAGGAAGGTGTGAGGCTGTGTGTCAGGCAGACGGATGAGCTCACACATCTGGAAAAACCCAGCATGTCTTGTAGCATGGGGCAGGCACAAAACCAGTGTTGGCCAAGCCTGAAGTTTGTGGGTGCCAAGGGGAATTTCTGAGTTTATGATGTTGTAGGTGGAGCAGTAACAGGTCCCAGCGTAGACTTACACTGCTGGCTGGCCGGCCGGCCACATGGAGCTGAGTGAAGGCCATGGAGCATCAGCGGAGATGTCCAGGTCCCTGCAACTTGGTGCAGTAGGGTAAAGATGATTTTGAAGTCACTTGGATTGTGAGAAAATGCTGTAAAGTTGACTGATGATTGGAAGCGTCGACCCAAGTGGCCAGTTTGGCATTCCACTCATAATTCATGCTCATGTTAATGTAATAGTAATCTAAACTACTGTATGGGTGAGGGCAAGCTATAGGATAATGAACACCACCATGTAACCATTAGGAAAAGGATTTACTGTAGTGTCAGAAGAATCTGTGGTAACAACCTCATAAAAAGCAAACAAACATGATCCTGAAGCAAGTCCAAGGTAAAAACCCAGATTGCTGAGGTTTTGAATCCAAACATCTCTGTTGCTACTTTTGCATCTTTACATGTTGCTGATGGAAAGGTCTGCACCAGGAACTGGTCTCTGGGATGTCTCCTGATCCACAAAGGAGCAGGAAGGAGTGGTAGACACTACTTGTCAAAGAGCTTGGGGAGGGTTCAAGTCAATGAGGATTTGTTTCTTATGTCATTTCCTCTTGGCTTGCAACTTATGCTTTTAGCCATGAGAGTGAATTTCAGTTGTTTCAAAGAAAGGTAAATGCTTTTAATACTTCAAACATGGCAATAATGAGGATACACCACAAGCTAAAATAAGTATTTCATAATGAGTTTTGGCAGTTCAAGGAAAGATGATGGTGGGCAGCACTTCTGGAATGGCTGAGTACTGGAATTTAGTCCAAGCAAGTCGTGGGAATATCGGCAGGCTCTCTGTCACAACTGTCACTCGTCCTAGCAGGAAGCTAACCACAGGCCATCCCTGTGTGAAGGCTAGTGGACAAATGTCTTTAATACAAAGTCACTGTCCTATCGCCAGGCAGGATGATGACTGACCTGTTGCATCTAGGCCTTTGCCACATTCAGAACAAAGTCCTGGACCGTGGAATGTTCTGAGGCCTGGACAGACAGCCGGTCCTCCCAGTTGTGCTCCTTTATTTTCTCTGGCTGGCAGGGCCAGTGTGTCAGTCTCTCATCCATCACGTACAGACCCGTTGGAACCCTCGACGACATACTAGGTCTTGTATTAGGGACACAGTGTGAATGAAACAGTCACACTCACCGCCCCTCTCAGTGCTGAGTCTAGCTGGGGAGACCGACGTTAAACAACTACTCAGTAAACGAACAATCTGCAATTTGGTTAGAGCGAGAAAGGCCACGTACCAGATGCTGTGAGAGCCTAGAATATGGGACCTCGCCTGATCTGGGATCAGTCTTAAGGAAATGACATTTAAACTGAAGGACAAGCAGGAGCTGACCAGGTATGGCGAAGTGGAAGACGGAGGAGAAGCGGCACCGGGTAGAGGGAAGGGCTCTGCCTCTGGGGACACAGACCCGCCCACATTCAGGTTTAATAACAGCAGTCGTCACATCCAACCCCAGGCTCTCACGGACGTTAACCACACTCCCCGCCAGCCGACCAGCGAGAGAGATGAGACCACCCCAGAGAAATAAGAGGAATGAAATAAAAGAAAATGACCATACTTAGAACAAGTCCTGGTGCTGAAAATAAGCACGTGGGGAAAGAAAAACAGCGCACATAGAGCTGGCTGCCCCAAATGTGAGTGCTCATAACCTAGATCTCTCGCAGACACCTGCCCACAAATCTAGGGCAGTTCCATCAAGCAATTCACACACACCCCCTCCACACATCAGAAGGAAAAATAAATAAAACTGCACATTTTAAGGAAAACAATTTCCTTTTGATTGGTTTCCAAGGCGGCAGAGGATCACTGCTGTTGAATGAGGGAACCAGAAGCTTTTCACGAATTCCTGAATGAGGAAATAAAAGGTACACTCCTCCCTTATTAATCACATTTGAAGTAAGAAGTAAGTGAGGTGATCTGACATAATGGTAATTTATTTCCTTCACTTCACATGATGAAATTACAGGGCATCTCGATGAGTAACCTCCCTGACATGCAGCACATCTGATCCACGTGAGTGGTCACAGGACAAGGGTCCAGTCACACGTGCCTGCTGTGGGGAAGGGACTATTAAGGCTTCAGGGAAGAGGCAGGCTTCCTGGAAATTTTTCACAAGTGAAATAAAAGGTGAGAGATTAGACTAGAGAAAATCTCTTCCTGATAAAGAAACTGGTGAGGGTGCCAGAAGAGACAAGCCTGATGGTCCTTCTGTTAGGCCTTTCCCCCCAGAGAACATGCTGGTAGAAGCGACCAGAAAGTGTAAGGGGGGGACGTATGATTACAAATGACCATTTTTGAAACTATCATTTAATGAGCCTCAATTATTCTGCAGAGACTGTCCTAAGTACTTATATGTTATCTCACCACTACCAGTAAATATAATTTTATTACTTTCACTTTACAGCTGAGAACCTGAGGCTTGGAAATAATGAGGTTAAGTAACAGTAACTTGCCTACTTTCACACTCAATTAAAACTGTGAAAATAATTTTCCTTGGTCTGTCCTCCTAAACTCCATTTTCATTTCACATCCCACATTGGGTCTAGGAATGGTAAATTCTTTGGAATCCAGACAGAACCTATTAGAATTCTCTCACTAACAAATCAATGCTGGGCATATAGCCTGAAAAAGAGGACTTGCATTTTACAGTCAGCAAAAATATTCAATAGTGCTCTGGGAACTATTTCAAACACCAAGTCTTATGTCCATCTGTGATACACTTTGAGCCTTTACATCTGAATGTGATGCATAACGGGGTACGACTTGCCTTCTGAAGTTGGCAAATCTAGAACATAAACCTAACACACAGAGGGTCCAGTCTGACATGAATGGGGCTCTTTCTAAATGCCTACAAAATCTGAGAAATAAGATGGACTCTCTCAAAATTACCTTTGCACTGTGAAGGTCAGTTTCTGCTAAAAATATGGTCAAGGTGCCTGCAAATCACCTGGAAAATTTTTGGTAGCAACAAATTAAAGTTGTTCCCTGAGACATGCTGATTGTAGTGGAAGTGGATACTCAAGTCAAACTTCTAGCAAATACAACATCTAAGATTTATTAGCTGGGAGATCCTCACCAAATACTTCTTTTCAGTTCCTATGGTTGGAGCAGTCAGTTAAATTTTAGCACCATTAATTAAAGCTCTTGAAACAGGCACCAAATTTTGAAGCCTTTTAGTCCTTGGATGCAGTGATATGTATGGTAATTGCTGTAACACAGAATGCCTGAAAGTCAGTTATTTACTCACAGATATTTACAGAGACCCCAATGAGTGCAAGCCATACATTAGATGTGATCCTTGTTCTGAATATCCTGTTTTCTTTTTTAATTTTTACATATTTAGAGTTTCTTTAACAAATACAAGTTATGCCAATCAGCTTGACTTTAAGATTTTCTCCTAATAGGGATCTTTGATATTCTTCTAAACTATACTTTAGCCCCACTAGTTGTAAAATTCTACAGCTAAATTCTTTTGCCTAGCTTTGAAATGGCACAAATAAGGACACCGAGAACAGACAGCGGTCCAAGTTTTACAGAACAAAAGAGGAAAAGAAACAGGGAAATGTCTGAGAATGCTTCTAGAGTGACATTCACACTCCTCCTTGAAAAGAAAAAGACTCATGACTTACAAAGAAGACATTACAGTTGCCAAATCACCACCTATCCAATAGGAATATAAGCAATAAATGGTAGATTGTATTTCATTCGGAAAACTTAACTGTCAGAAATTCTACCTTGACAGTGCACAAGCCAAAAGAGGAGTACTGCAAACTCCATAAATACACATTTTAACAAAATGGGGGGAGCGGGGGCGGAGAGGAGGAGAGAACAGTTTCTCAGAACTATTGTGTCCTGATTTCAAGGAGAAATTTCTTTACAATCTAACCTGCCATTAGCTAACAAAAGGGGCAGAAGGCATTAACCTAGATATTAACAAAGTAGTCAATTGATGCCACCTTGTAAACAAATATCTTCATTTATTTTTTCACCAAAGAAAATGATGAATAGTATGATGGAAAACAAAAGAGCAGAATCCCTGATACACTATTATATAAATGCAGTGTGGTGGAGAATAACACGATTAACTCATCAGATACATCCAAACACAGTACCCTTTCTTTCAAAGCAGTTACCTTGGAAGGACAATTCTAATACTACTAACATTTCTTAGAATTCCTATGTTAGTAAGATCTTTAGAGCCTGTGGAAATTAGTTTTGAATATTAAGTTTACCTTCATTCAATAGCTTTCCCTGCACTCTGCAAAGTGTTTACAAAGAGGACTAGTCCTGGCCCTTTAGAAGCTTAGTCTATAGAAGAGCATGGATTATATGCATCATTTCACAACACTAATCAGCCCTTCCCCTGATTCCAGTTTATATACCTGCATTATTTGTATATGCTTGTCTCCCTCCACTAGACAGGTAAACACTTCTGACAGCAGACACCACGTCAATTATCTTTGTATCACTTCCACAATGCCCAGCAGATTAATCTGCACAGAGTGAGCATTTAACAAACACTGGTTTAGGGAGAAAATGTCTTATTACTTAATAATCACACTCAGCTTAGCAAAATTTACCATAAGACAGGCTGGCCTTGAAACCCATCCAAGGGCATTTAGTCATTGCAGTACCTAAACAATCTCTCCTAAGCAAGTCATATGGTCAGCATTACACTGAGGCTCAGGTCCTGAGGCATAAGAGCAACAGCACAAGCCCAGCTCACTCCTAATTACTATCTAAATGTTAAACATCAATAATAGCAAGGCATGTAAAACCTTCACATTCCTGTTGATTACACGGGGCAGAAATCTCTCTTTTAAGGAGTGATCCAATCTACCAGCTAACAAATCTACTGTCTCACCCCAGCAGGTAATTTTGAAGCCACCATCGAGAATCCAGATGGTAATCGATACGTTTATCCCCACTGAGTTCATTATGATGGTTACTCAACAATAGAGTATCTGGAAAGATGCTACTTGTCATAAACCCAGGGTAATCCTGGACAGAAGCATTTAGCTTATTGAATTTAGAGAGCAAGCTTCTCTATTCCTGGTAGTGAAAGAACAAAAATACTAACCATGAAAATAACGTTGGGACATGACTGGCTGATCAGACCAGGGAGTAAGCAGAGAAAAACAAAGTTTTTGATTGTTTAATAGTTAGACATAAAAGATAACTTGTATGTCATCCTGCTATGATGCTTTGGAAATAACTTAGAAAATAGGAGTCCACTAAAAGTTGCAAAAAATGGTATAAGCAACTAGTGACTGATAAGAAAAATACACAGAGCAGGCTATAGCATTTAAGTGGAAAAGGAAAAGTGAAACTGTCTCTAAACCCAGGTTAATGTGCTCTTTTGCAGAACATGGAGCACGCTGTCTGCTCCATGATGCCCTTAATAACCGCATTCATTTCAAGACCCGACCACGTCTGGCACCAGGAAGCAATTAAGGATGGACAAAGCAGAGAGGACACAAATTCACAAAGTCACAGTTCTATAGACTAGAACTGTGCTGTCCAATAAAGTAGCCACTAGCCACATGTGGCTATATTGAAATTTAAATTAACTAAAATTAATTTTAAAAATCAGTTTGCCAGTGGTAATAGCCATTATTTCTGGTGCTCCTAGTCACATGTGGCTAGTTGTTACATTGGACAGAGCAGACAGAATATTTACATCATTGTTCGATTGATGGACAGAGCTAGACTTGAAAGTGAAAATTCCTATTGCTCAGATAGACCTGATGAGAAATTCAGAAAATCAATAGTCTTATCCATCCAGAATCACTAGAGATACCCAAGGTGGTTTATCTGCTTGTGTTATTGAATGTGTTCATAAATTAGAGACATGTGGGGATAAGTCTGGCTATCCTTATTAGCACAGGATTTTTGTCTCCTATTCTTTCTCTCTGCACACTCCCACCCCTAAACACACCTTGGTGTGGGGAAAGGTAGAAAAAGAAAAATGGTAGGGGATCAGAAACTCCTTGATTTAAGTCTCTCTAATCCATGGAGTTGCATAAAGTGCCTTTTGGCAATTCTTAGAAGCACCTAATTCCCCCAGCCCTCTTCCCTTTAAATAAAATGCTAGAGGCAAAACTGAAAACAAAACAAACCAAAACAAACAGGAGAAAGACAGAAAGAGGAATTCAATAAAATACTAAAGACAAAATGGATGGCTATTTTAAATTACTGTTCAGGACACCCAAGGAAAAAGTGCCACAAATCAAAAACATTTCCAAAAACACACTGGCTACAATTCAACAAATCCAAATTAATTTTCAAAAGTTACCAGCTCCTAGGAAGCCAAATGATTCACTACTAGCAATTTAAAGTACTGCGTTTTCATCAAGAGGACACTGATTCAAGATCTAATTCATGGGCAAATAAAAGTCGCCTGCCAGTCACAGTGTCATCAGATTCCTGAGGTCAGTTGGTTCTCAGATAGAAGCCATGTCTGACAGTAAAATAAAATCAACTATAGTAATAAGACTTCTTCTTAGAACTTCCCAGTATACAGCCTTTTAAAAATGAAGTAAAAATATACTTTTGAATATAAACTAGACAGTTTCAATTATATTTAATAAAAGCAAACAGATTCATTCCAGAACCAAGAGAAAGACAGCCAGTAGTCTTCAGACATCGGATTCTATTTAAACACCCATTCTATCATTGCTCAAATATTTGCTTGCTCCTTTGCCATGCTATTGCTCTCTGTCACACAGAGGAAAATTTGCTCTCTCAGTGATAGAACAATTGAATGCAAGCTAAAATGCAATCTGCACATCAGAAACAACAAAACTGATAACCTATCAGCTTAAGAACAGCTCATATTGGGAAGGTGGCTACAAGAATTAGGATACTGGAAAACTTAAAATGCAAGCCTTAAAGTCCCTCAAAAATGCATGATGTTGCTGTCTGATAATTGCAGCCCCGGGAGGGTGGCCATGAGACAACGCTAAAGATGATGCAGTGTACAGGGACTTGAGAAGCCGGGCGAGCTGCTGCTCCACTTCATCCTTATGAAAGGACAGCACCAGAATCAGTTCTCTCCTTTCTGTATCCAGCACAGTTCAACCTCTCACAGGTGTAGCAGAGTTATCATCAGTAGTTAGACAAGCTCACGGACCCCTCCCTGTTCCCAGCTTTGCCCCCTACAGTCAAGCTTAGTGTTTGTTTTCCTCCTCTCTCAGCATTTCAGAATAGAGAAGGAAGTAACGTCCTGACCCTCTGCCCATGGAAAGGCTGCACTCTCAGGTCACTTTCTCCATCTCATCCATTTTGAGGAGGAACTTGCCTCCTTAAACAGAAATCGCCTGATGTACCTATGGAAGGTGGGGAGATGTTCATTTAAACCTGATAACTCATTCCCTCCTCCTGATGAAGACAGTCACTGGTAACTGTCTAAGTGAGCGTGTGCGAAAATTAAAGCGCTCTAGGCCAAGAAAACAGCTTGGCTCAAAAAGGCAGCTGATCTCAAACCTACCAAATCTGCAAAATCTGTTCCCCATTTCATGCATACACAGCCCTACAGTGTGTAAATACCACTAGCAAACTGTGCCAGGAGGTCACAAGCCCGCCACACAGTGTGCACCCCGAGCACCGTTGGTAAAATGTGCTAGAGGCAGTGTGGGAAACGGGGGCTGGCTCCGGCTCGGACCAAAGGGTAGGGCTTATGCATACCTTTCGGTCTTCTGGAATTTCCATTCTTTTGCTGTTCATCTTCCTCATTAATGGTGAATAAACCAAGGGGGACTGGCCTTGCATTGGTCTTCTTCAGTCTCTCTTGTCGGAGAGCTGTAGCTGATCCAGGCATACTGCTGCTGCTTGCTTTTTAATTATTATTATATTAAAAATATATGCTTATATAATTGCAGCTCCCAGGAAGCTGCTAGTTTCTAAGCTGCCGGTTCATTTGAGCACTTGTAATAGATCCCCTATGGGTAAACAGTGTGCAAACAGCTGACAGATACTACCAGCCTCTTGGCAACTGAGGCCCTGCAGTTCCCCCTCACCTAGCAGCACCCCCTCCCCTGCAAGCCCCCTCCCACTTACTCCTCACAGGCACGTGTGCTGGCTCAAGCTCTTGGGCTCCCATGCGCACACACGCGCGCACACACACACGCTCTCTCCTTCCAGAAATGCCCTATGAATGGCACGCAGGGTCAGATGCTTCCCTCCACTGCCTAACCTGCTCAATTAGATCCCAGCTTCTCCTTCCTGATGCGGCACCTTTCCCCAGTCTTCTTCCTGCTGCCGCACAGTAAAATATTCAGCCCACAGCTCGGAGGGGAAAATAGGATATGCTGCCGGTCCGTTGACAGTTGCCCTGACAACCCTGACATATCCTAATCAAGGAGGGCTGGGAGCAGCTCCATCTCCCCGGTGGAGAAGCAGCAGCCAGTCTGCCGGGATGCTGGTCCTGGGAACTTGCCAGCAGAGTGTTACAGTGGGAGGCGAGGCAGCCCATCCCCTGGGCAGCTCCCTCTTGCTTTCAGTGGCAGGAGCAGCAGGATGGGAGGAGAAACGTAGTTTTGCTTGCACAGGCAGCAGCGGATTCCCCAGTAGGAAGAAAGGGGCTCAAGGCTGGAAGGCTTTTTCTTCTTCTGGGGGCCAGGTTTTCCATTGTAACAATGTTTGGGAGTCCCTGGAGGAAGGCACGGCCGGTACCCTACAGCTCACTTCACACTCAGTAACACATCCAGTTTTCCTGACATCCTTACAACCCCAGAATCTGTAGAAATGCAGGCTTAGCAGCACCTGTCACAAGGACCAGCATGGCCACGCACCTGAGACCCTCAAGTGAAGACAGGCAGAGGGAGGACTGTGCCTGTTCTCACAGAAAACCACAATTTGGACAAAAAGGCACAAGTGAGACACTACGATTCTCCAATGGGAAAAAAGCTGCCTTGATTATATCCAGCAAACTCCAATTCCCACCACTCTGGACAATTCACTACCAGCAGTGCTGAGCAATTCTCAACACTTGACCCAATTTTAGTTCTTCTTTGGACTGTTTTCTCCAAAGCACACAATCATGTGATTATTGTTTTCTCCTGAAATAAGCTTTCTCACTTTAAGACTTTGTTTCTAGGCTGCCTGAAATTTATGCTGTGTGCCAAAAAAAATATTAAAGATACAATAAATGACATTTTAAAATGTCAACCTCCAAATTAAGAAAATAATCTTTGTACTTTTTGTTTTTGCCTTTTAATCAAATTCAAGTCTGCTTAAAAGTCCAAAGCAATCCTCCCACCCCAGACCACTCTGTTTCTTCAGTCCTTACACTTACTTATCCAAGAGGGGACCCAGGGACTCCAAGGCAAGGAGAATATCCTCTCTAAATCCTTTGCATGGCAGAGTAACTTAAGACAACTCACTAACCTCTTGGTGCCTCAGTTTTCTCTGTAAAATTGGGTCTATGACATCATTTATCGGGATTAGGGGTGAGGATTAAATGAGTGTGGCAGTAGCGGTAAGCAGTGCTTAGTAAATACCAGCTGCTTTGATTATAATACATTGTTGTAACTAGTCCATTTTTGTTTTGTAATTTTCAAGATGTTTCCAGTTCAACTGTCAACTCCATCAAGGAACACTTCTGTTTTTTATCTACTCATTACCCAGCTCAATGCTGGAAGTGTCCTAAATGTTTAGCAAATCATGCTGGAAAAAAAAAGGTAAATCTTAGAAATCTTTTCCTCCATAGCCTAGGGAATTTAGTAAGTTACTGCGTTTAGATTTGTGGCTTTGAGACATGTAGGACATTTCAGATATGGAGTTTATTTACTAAAATCATGTTAGCATGTGACATAGGCATTTGGAACAAAGGAATGGAAACATGTGAATTAGTATTATTTTACATGCAAGGAAGCTGAGTCAAATGTGAGTTGGCAGCAAGTTTACAATGAAAGCTCGGATTCCCTTCTTCCTACTACTGTGCTTCTCCTACGGCAGATACTTGGCATACAGGGTTTAGAATACCAGAGTCCACTTCTCCAACTTCTATGGAGCTGGCAAGACATGGAGAGAAAAGGAGAGGAAGGATCTGTGTCTTGAAATAACAGCGGATACAAATTGGTCAATGTACTTCCATTATTTTCTGTAATTGGTAAATTTTTTCTGAACTAAAGAATTATTTCCTATCTATTGATCATCTGATTAAAGAAAAATAAATATCACAAACATCTGTGAAAATATTTTCCAATCTAGTTTCTTCTACTTTCAGAGAATCAAGCTAGTATTTACAAAAGCAACACACACACACACACACACACACACACAGAGTATAGCTGAAACTACCTTTTAGCAGAGAAAATGAAAATCAATGTCTTGGGCAAATGACAGATTTCATTCAGAAATATTCCTCATCCAGATAAAACTAACAACTTCGATCATCTCCACTGAGTTTAATAAAAGTATTACTAAAATAAACAAAGCTAAAGAAAAAGAGAACTTTTCCTCCACTTTTCAAATAAAAAAGTGAAGTGACAATATTTATGAGGTGTCCTAGGAGGACAACGAAAAACCTTTCCAAGAGTGGCTTTTGAAAAGCAAAGTACACCCTCAAATTCAAATGACCTCTGCAGTAGCTGTCCAGTCCACTGCTTTCAAGGATGGCCTCAATTATTTTATGAAACAGCAAAACAAACGCTAGCTAGCATTTAACTTGTCCAGACAAGATTACGAATTTCAGGAAGGAGTCCTGCTTGAGGTCTGTGGCTTGCGCTCAAGGCACCCAGCAGAATGAAGGTTCTGGGAAGCGAGGTCACAGGACAGCCTCTGTGGGACACAGAGGACCGGCACTGAGCCCACCCACAGTAGGTGATCAATGATTTTCCTCTTCTGTTAACTTCAGTCGGCTATCCCTCATGGACAAAGATGGGATTTTTCATGCTCCAGTCTGAGGGGTCTCCTGGAGAACTCTGATTCGTATCAAAATGTGAAAACCACCAAAATGGTTGCTCTGTTTTAAAAAGAATGCACATGATACTTAAAACCATTTATTGGGGTTAGTGAGAGCTTACCAAAGGAGGTCAGAAGTCACTACCATCATGCAACCCATGAGGCAGAGTGGGGTCGAGGAGAGGAACACACTCAGCTTCATGTCCTACACTGTGCCATGGGCATTAGATATGTTGTCTTTGTTGGTTACAACAGCCCTGAGAGAGAGGCGTTATCACCTGACAGATCAGGAAACTGAGGCTCAGAGAGGTTCAAGTCTCATAGCTAGTTAAATCACTGAGTCAGGATCGCACCCAGGCCATTCTCTCTAAAGCCAAGATGCTTTCATCCTGCTGACCCATAAATCCTGACTCCAACACCAACTAGCTGCATCTCAGTCACAGCCGCGACCAGTCACAGGGAAGCAAACAGCTCAAGATCAAATAATCATAATAAAGGATTTTTTCCCACAAAGTACACACTTTTTATGTCATTAAGACATATAAATACATTTGAGATTAGTTTCCTAAAGGCTCAAACCCAACCTTTAATGGGAACAATCGTTAAGTCATATAATTCCGGAACACTGTGGCTTGACCCCTGTAGGCACAGAGCTTGGGGCTATTGTCTTCTCCTTGTTACACTCTGACCCAAAATAAAAGCAAATGTGGAAAGGGACACAGTGAGACCTTAAATCTAAATATCCCCAGAAGTAAAAGGAATACAATTCTGAACTCCTTTACTATTCCCCAGCACTAATAAGTGTTTTCAATCCAGTGTGGCACAACCGTCCTCACGTGTCGCCTGCAGATACCCAAGCCTAATTCAGTTCCCATGGGAACTGGGCCATGTAGACTTCCACAAGTCAATTAGGTTTTGCAATTGTTTTGCTCGAATTGTTAAAATAGTAAATGATGCAGAAATGGAGACTTTGAACAAACTTGAGAGAAATGAGACACTGCCTAGTGCAAAAGGGTAGATTTTAGACTAGACTGGCTTTTGTACAGAGAAAAGTTTCCAGAATGACCATAAAATGTACTTGCAATCATAGGTGGAAAATGGTACCACTCATCCAAACAGGCCAACAGGCCCCTGAGCAACTGCTGTTCCCACCCCACCCCCATCCCTTTAGTACATAATGGATTTATGTCCATTTGTCATTCTACCCTGGCTGCCCAGCACCTCTGGCCTTGCTCCAACCCATGAACATGAAACAGACTTGCTGATCTGCAGGAAAGTCAGCTCGTGACTCGGGCCTAGCTGCCACGATGTTATGTAAAAGACTAAACACATGCAGACACAGGCATACACATATACCTTCAGGCTTCTGTTCACATTTATGCTCCCTAAGCTTTTATTCTGTGACGTAAAATTGGAAAATAGCATAGCCCCTGAGTGAGTCTAAGAATATCCTCTTGCAAAGAGAAATCTCCTTAACCAGTGAGAAAGTATACCTGGATTTTCCTTTTTAAAAGCCCAGTGAGCTTTACAAAAACGTTACTGAAATGGGAAAGAGCCCGATTTGTACTCACCAAGGACTGTAGCTGAAAACAAAAATTATTACTGCTGGGTTGAATGGCTGGTCACTGGTAAGTTAAAGGTCTATATAACGTAAGTCAGTTATTTTCAGCGGGGCCCACGAGGGCCAAAGTGCTTTTCCACATTTCTATATTAGAGGAGATGATTAATCCATCAAAACTGCTGGACTTCAGTAATCTTTTAAATACTCAATCCACCTCCCCAAAGAAAGCTACAATGTACTACTAGCAGGAGTTTTAGAAATGCACATTTTAATGTAATTAAAAAAAAAAAACTCACATGGTTTGAAAAGGACAAAGTCAGCACAAGTTGACGTAAAATCAAACAGCCCCTGGGGAACAAAGGGTCCCCGCTGGTCCTCTGCCATCCCCATTCTTGAAGTCAAAGGGCTCCCTTATAGTTTCCTAGAATGATGCCACTTCCAGGAGGCTTCTGTGGCAATAAAGGCACAACACTCTGCCACCCTGCAGCCTTACGCAGAGCTTCTAACAGCTGTTGGACAAAGAAACACTGCGCAAAGGCAGACTGACCCTGTGAAAGGAAAATAAAGGAGCAGGTTTGCTTTGATCTTCTTTACCACCTTTTGTTAATAGGCATGTGAGAAAAATAGTAAATACTACCCTGGTAGCCCTGGGCCACCAACCAAGAAGTACTAAGTCCCTGCCGTGCCTTTTATAACATTTCTATAAATCTCTGCTGCGTGGTGAACACTTCATGGTGTGAGCAGAGTCCACCTTCCCACATCTGCTCTGCCACAGACAAATTTAAAACCCTGATGGTTCATTTACCTGAATATTAGATGGGGATACTAAGTTTTCTTTGAAACCCTTTCCTAAGCATTAGGTATCACTAGCTAAGCTGCAAATATGATAAAACGCCACATGAAACTCTAACCCAGCAGCACGTGCTAGAATGCCTTTAGGCCCTCTTGTTCATAATTCTCAGTGATAATACTTTATTAAGGTACATTACATGGACTTCTGAATTCCTCGACAAAAGTTAAAATGTGCATAAAAAGTCTTCCCACCATTACTAGGTTAAACATCCAATCTTACAGATTCAAAATGAGGTGAAGAAATCAGTCACTGGATTCAACAGAAGAATCAGACAGATGCCGAAGGGAGTGTTTCTAAAAGTTAGCTAATCCATCACTGCTGTGAGCAGTTAGAAGTCTAATTTTTGAGCCACATCATTAGAAAGATAAGAAAACTAAGAAACTGGTTCCTTGCCTTGCTTCAGGAGTGGTAAACTGTCAAGGATGCAAGACGAGGTGGTGGTGGGTAATGTCAGAGGGCAGGCAGCAGCCAGATCACACAATGTTCTCCCGCCAACACAAAAGCAAGGGAGCCACTGAGAGGGGCTGATGACTAAACGTGTGATCCAGACAGGCCAGTCTGACCGCTGCTCTTGGATGGGTTGGAAGAGAGAAGGAGTGAGATTTAAAAACTAGTTACATAACAGCTTTGTCCAGGTGGAGAAAACGGATCTCAAGGGGCGGCTGGAGGGGTAGAAAACAAAGACAGGAATATGAGAATCACTTATTTACTCATGTTTGTTTTTTAAACCGCCATCCCTGGCATGTGGAAGACTTATTTTAGGGGAGTGAGCATGGATACTAAGCCCCTGCAGTAGTCCAGGTGAAAGCTGAAGTGGGCAGTGGGAAGGAAAGGTGGTTAATGTTTTTACGAAGGATTCAGATGAGAACAAGGGCTTTATATGTGAAGATAAAACAAAGCTGACAGACGGATAGAATCAGGACCAAAATTATCTTGACAGATCAAAATAACGGACTGTAGCTAAAAAGATTCAGTAGTGATAAATATGAACACCTGTTCTTTTCTTTAAAAAAGCACAACTGCCTGGGTACAAAACGAAGACCAACCCCAGCTTCAGCAGATGCAAGGAAGTGGGGTGCTCAGACAGTAAGCTCACTACACTTCAGTGTGATGAGGCAGTAAAAATCCTGAAAGCATCATGGGCGGTATCGATAGATGGCCAGCATGCTGACTCAGAGGAAGAAGTCCTTTATTTTCTGGTCCTCAGATCACATGATCTGAGCTAGATGTTTCAAACAGGATGATAAATTAGAACACATTCAGAAGACAGCAACCTAGGACTTATCATAAAGATTCTTGGCCATAACACAAGAGGATCATTTGAAAGAAAGTACATGTTCTCTGAAGAAAGTAAGACTCTGGAGGAATAAAATAACTGAATTAAGGTTAATTTTTAGTATAGTTCGAGAAGATAGACTGAGGTCAGGTGATTGGAAGTTACTGGAATGTAATGAGAGTCATGCTCTCCATCACTGAGGATGGCTGTGCACAAACACTGATCTGGGATGATGTGTTGGATTCACACATTGTGCACAGGCTGGATTTTTAGATTCCAGAGTCTCTTCTGATCCTGTGATTCCATGACCTGACAAAAATGGAAACGCATGTTATATCCCAGGGGAAGACAGTCAGGTCGAGGGAAAAAGCCTGAGACTCAGACAGCCCTCTTCCTCACTGTCACCGTATCTCCACGTTTACTTATACTTCACACGACTTCATTTTGTAGGCGGCTCTGCAGCTGTATTGTTTTACTCATTCAACTGATGCCCCCCAGAGGTTTTAGACTTAATGCTAAATGAAAACAGTGGAAGCCTCACTCAGTGGGTGTTCTGGCGGGAAGAGGACCATGCTTTGATTTCTGCACCTGCAGCTTACAGACTTCCCTCCTCTCTCACCTGCCCACAACTTGGTGAAAACCTACTATGGGAAAAACTCTGAGGAAGTGGGGATAAAGATGAATAAAACATAGATTTCCTCTTAGTGGCATAATTTATTATGGATGGGTCACCATGGCTAAGTGACTTGAGAGATGAGATCCAAAGGTTTGTGAGTGAAAAGCAATACTTAAAGAATAGTAAACCAATTCAGCTTACTAGTTTATGGGCATTTTAAGGAGAATGACAGTCCTAAGTCTTTAGGGCATCCAAGAATTGGACGGGTCACAAATGTGTTTAAGACTGCATTGAGACTTTCCCCTAATCCTGTCCTTTGCTACTTTGCTGTTGTTCCCAATTTTTTCTCCTAAAAATCTCTAAAGTTAAAACTGACATCAATTAAGTTTTTTTTTTCAATTTAGAAAGGTTTAATACCCTGTTTTTACCTTAATAGATTAAAATTTTATCTCTAAAGTAATCTAAATGTTTTGCATAATTCTGCAGGGAACTCCTGGTTTTCTTTCTGAGGGTCAGTGTACCAGTCAGGGTTCTCCAGAGACACAGGACTAACAGTATTTTTGGTTCTATGTTCCTGGAGAAAAATATAATACACACATTTTATATACATGAAGAGATTTATTTCAAGGAAAAATAGCTGCTGTGATTGTGGAGGCTGGCAAGCCCAACACTGTACAGAAGGCCAGCCGGCTGAAAACTCAGGCTTGATTTCTATGTTACAGCCCCGAGGCAAAACTCCCCTTTTCTGGGAAATCTCAGTTTTTGCCCTTAAGGCCTTCAGTGATTGGATGAGGCTCCCTAGGTTATCCAGGGTAATCTCCCTTACTTAAAGTCAACGGATTGTAACTGTTAACCATATCTGCAAATTCCTTCACAGCAACATACAGTCTAGTCTTTGATGGAACAACTGGGCACTGTAGCCTAGCCAGGCTGCCGTATAAAATTAAACCATCTTGGTCAGTGACCCCAGAGAGATTAAGACACTCTATTCCCACATAGAAATCAACACGTTGCAAAGGAAAGCATGATAGTCAAAGGTCTATGTGGCAAGGGTCATAACCTTCACTGCACAGGCTGGATACTATTGACTCAAATCATTTCCCAATATTGCAATGTTCTATTTAAAATAATATTCATGAACTGGGACCAGGACATCTCAGAGTAGACCTATCCAATTCCCCTTTATTTTCACTAATGATCACCCACTGAGAATCCAATACAGGTTAGCTTCGAAGCATCAAATAAATCCTTTTTATTATTATAAGAACTAAGCAGTCTATCTCCACATGAAATCATCTGGAAAGTACAGGTATGAAGGCTAAAAAAGAAATCCTTCCCACCGTTTTGATTAGAAGAAACTACAGTATCTAGATATGTGGATGGGGTTGTGTGGTATAAAACACGTTTTTCATGAGAAGATAAAGTGTGCATGGAGGCTTGAGGTACTGAACTTTACAAGAGTTATCGGCTTATTTGTTAAGTAGAGCCAACCCAGACAAAACAAAATTGTGTAATTCTTTGGCACAGTTCTGAAATCAACCTAGAGGAAGGAAGTGACTAACAGCAACACTGAAGTATATAATCATGGTGGGTGAGTTTGAGGTTTGGTCATTTTCATTCAGTGAAGGCCCACACTGAAAAGGATTTGCACATTCACTGTAATTGTTAGCAACCAACTGGAACACTAAGAGCGCTATTCTAAATTATACAGGTAAGAAGTAGGCCTGGCGGCTTTTAAAATTTGCAGCTGCTAATCAAAAAATTTCCCTAACGCATCAATTATTGCTTTTTAAAAAAGATATGAAGCATTAATTTCCAAGTAGATACTACCAGCAACCCAGTACGTTTTTTGATAAATACAGCTTTAGGCTTGCCGGACTTAGAGCCACTGAGATTTTAGGGGGCTCTTATACAGAAAGAAACATCTCAGAAGGATGAACACATTGACTTAAGGCACACTTAAGGCACCCCAAACCTCGTCTCCAAAACCTTTTACCTTTCATATATGTGTTCTAAGCCCTTGCTTTGAAACTCATGCAAATAGACAGGCTACTGAGGAAGGATTACAAAGCCGAAGGAGACTTGGCAAACTTCCTAAAATACCACACATGGACCATTCCTCCTTTTATCGTAAGGGCACTGAAATCTTTGATGTGTTTAAAAAACAAACAAAGGTTAGTCCAGACACATGTAATACAGAAGTGAAGGAATCAAAGTCATAATAAAAAATCTCTCCTCTCCTCAATTTTTTTTTTTGCTGGAGATGGTAGTATCTGGTTTCCGCATAGAGGAAGAGACCTGCCCTAAAACCCCTAAAACAAGAAGCACCCATGTCCCTTTAGAGCTCAGAGCCGGAGTTCAGGCAGCTCACTGAGAAAAGACCTTGTTCTTGCTATCTGTTTACAAACAGAAAGAGGGCAGTTTACGTAAGCAAAGCTGCTTAGTTTTAAAAATAATTGCAATACTGCAAATTGTTCCACGAACGTGTTTCCGGATAGGTACATCAATAACAGAAAACAACAATGTGCTCTGTAAAGCAACAAGTCACCGCACAATTCACAGCTAAGTTTGGAACACCCATTTCACAGGTGCACAAGTGTCGAAATGCCACATGCCAAGTCCTATTTCTGAACCGGTGGCCAGATTTAGAATAGCCTTTTTCTCCTTCCTTCTGACATTCCGTGCTCCTCCTCTCTCCCAGAACTTTCTTGAACAAGTCCTTGACCGCTTTCGCAACGGCACATGGTTCTAATCAAGTATCAGGTTTCGATTTGTGTTGCACAAGTTGGTGGGTGTTGGGGACCATTTTCTTTCTCTAGGCTCAGCTAGCAGCAGGAAAGTGTCAAACCTGATCGGTTTGTAAATAAATGTAATGGTGTTCTCAAAGCTGATTACTTTAGGAACTACTGGACCATCAAGGATTCAATTACAAATGCCAAACTGCTCTTCTTTCCTGTGAGGTTTCATTGGATTATAACATTATGGGGTTTTTCTATCCAAAGGCATTTGCCCTCTCACAGCTCTCCTGGACTAAAAATAGCTCCATCCCCTTTTCTCAGTTTATTGTAATGCTTTCTTTCACTGTTAGAGCCATTTGCTCTACTAGTATGTTACTTCCTGTCACTCTGCCTGGGACTTATGCAAAGTCACTGTACAAAGCAGAAGTATTTACCTTTTCATGTACACCACAAGGGCATCCTCAGAGATGGTAGGAGAGAAGAAGCCACTGTTGCAGAATAAATTTCTGGGTTTATTCCAGTGTTAAGTATATTAGTATATAATACTGTTATTTTCAATATTAATTTATTTTTCACTGAGGAATGATACAAATTTTAATATTTTAAGAGTGGCATAAAGCCTAATTCAATCAATTACCACTGTATCTACTATACAAAGACAATCGAAGACATCTGAAGCCCGGACCCACTTGAGGAAGTGACATTTTAAGATTTACTAAGTTACTAAATTTTAAAGATACAAACATCTAAATTACAAGGTGAACAAGGTATTTTCTTAGGGAGAAATGTCCATCCGCCTGTGTGTGTCTCTCTCTCATACACACACTCTAAATACAGGCTAGGCCTTGTACATGAGCCCTCTGCAATTTAAGAAAGTCTCTTATAAAATTTAACAAATAAGAAACTTTGACAAATAAGAAAGATAGCGTACTGATATTTTCTATTTGACACATACACTTTGAGGAACCCCAAACTTTCTCATGAAAGCTTGTGGAAGGCCAGTTGTATATGCTTCCTCTATTTTCCTCATAGAGAAACATATTGAAGAAACATAATGAAGTGATGGTGATTTGTTAAAGAAATAATAGACCTGGGAAGTCCACCTTTGTGGTTTAAAAAGACTAGAAGCCCATCTTTATGATTTAAAGTGCAGTAACTCTGTAGCAATAATATTTTAAGAAAATTTAAAATTTACACCTGTAATAGAGTATTAAAAAAACACTTTTGAATACCATAAAAATGAAACACAAATAGCCAAGAAGGGCTGGCATGGGTGTCCAACTCAGTCACAACACAATCCATGAATCTCACAGGTCAGCATGCAGCAGGTTTTGTGTTCCATTTGGACAGGTGAAAAGCACCAGGGCCCGTACCTGAGCCTGACACTCTGACACTCAGCCCACGCCTGCGCCAAGCCAAGGCCGTGTGACCCCACAGCTGAGGTTAGGCCAGAGTCAGCATTTCATTTTGGTTCTCTTATTATGGAGACTTTACAATTCAATAGAAGTTTGTTTAAGGGAGAACTTTAGCATGCCGGGGTAGGTCCACGGTGATGCAGTACCAATCCTTAATAATCATGGCCATGAGCATTGTAACACTTCATGCTGATGCTATGTTAGGCACTTGTTCTCATTTAATTAGCTCATTTAATCCTCACCCTGAGAAGCTGTTACCACTATTTCTGTTTTAAAAAGGAAGAAATTGAGGAAGAGAATGGTCAAATGACTGGCCTGACATCCCTCAAGTAGTGGGGGAGTGGAGCTGAGATCGCAGCCCAGGCAACCAGACCCCAGGGTCCCAGCACCAAAGTAATAGTTTTGTATTATCCCTAAATAATTAGGTAATCAATTTTGAGAGCAAGACCATATGGCTTCACACATGCTTGTTTCAGTATAATCTTGAGAAAAAAAAAAATCAAAGATTCTCTCTTCTTCAGGGATCAGTCCCACGCCATACTCCCTACTGCCCCTTTCTTGGTCCTGGATTTTACTGTGCAGATGCCAGCTGCACGAGAGGAAAAGAGGAAACCAGTTCTGCCAAAGGTAAGCCCTCCCGAGAAAGGCTTCAAATCCCAATGAATGGCGCCACAAAGCCTCACCCACACACACAAATGCAACTCAGAAGTGCCCCTAGGAGTTCTGACACAAAGAGCCAGAGATATTCTTGGGAGGTGATGTTCAAAGCGGTAAATGTGAATAATACCTTGGAGGAAAAATGCAAAGTGAAAAGAGCAGAGGTCACCAGATTGAGCCTTCGGTAGAGTAACATCTAATGAGAAGAAAGGAGAGGGGTGAAGAAAGGAGAGATGAGCCCAGAAGGCGTTAGCGTCAGGTCAGGGGAGGGCATTGAGGAGAAGGCATCCTTGTGCCAAGTATTTACAGACAGAAGAGACAGGCTGGTCCCCAGAGCCAGGCAGCTGGTGATTAGAGTTCATAGGTCACTGTGAAAATCTCTGGGAAAAGTATGTAATTTTCTACAAAAAACCCTTTAATTATCTACCCAAAATTGACCTTTCCCTGTTTAGAGGAGGAAGAGGAAGGCAGTGTGGCAGCTAAGCAAAGTAGACAAAAAGAAAGCTAATTACCTAACATTTTGTCTAACTGCACATATTCATACATAAAACTGCATAACTATGTCCCTGAATATATGTGTACATACAGTTGACTATTCAAATATACTCATAATCCACATTCACTTCTGTATTTCCTTAAAAAATTACTGGAGTAAAATAAGAGATAAACTCAGTAGATTAAAGGCAGCAGCTGTTACGATTTTCCAGGTGGTTTTCATAAGCAAGGTACACTTGGCACCTCCACGTTAAACCTAAGGTCAAATGGAAGAGCGCTAACTAGGAAATGGATCTAAAGTAGTTCTCAACCCTGACTGCATACTGGAACCACCTGGGGAATTTCAAAAAAACACTGCCACCTAGCTCCCACCCCTAGAGATTCTCAGATAATTGGCCTAGGGTGTAGCCTGGGCATCGAGAGATTTAAAAGGTCCTCAGGTGATTTTAACTCACTGCCAAGATTGAGAACCAAAGATCTGAACCAATGATGCTCCAGCCCATGACCTCAATAATCGGTTCAGCAACACAACCCTACGCCCAAGGAGTGAGCTATATTTAAACGAACCCACCAGGGCGTTGGGTTGAACTGATTTAGAGCATCTACCATGAATAGAAACCAACCCAGCAGGAATGCGGGAAGCAGGCAACCAGGCCCTGTTTGGTGTGTCTGCCACACTGAAGAGTCAGGTCAGGAGGTTCTGAGAAACAGAGGCCTGGGTTAAGATCTCGGAAAGCAGCCAGGCATTTCTATCACAGCCAATTATTACGCATGTTACTGCCACCCAAACAGGCCAGGCCGTGTGTCGGGCTGTGGGGCCACTAAAAAAAAGAAGGGGGACTCTTTCTAGAATTTCAGCTTGGAATTTAAACTTCTCCTGGAATATAGCTTCTTTTCTACTTCAACTGTGCCAGGCATACAAATTTTCTACGTAGGAGGTTATGCCACAGGAAAGGATACTTCTGTTTACCAGAAAGTCAACTCCAAAAATGAGGCTTTCATAGATTTTAAGATACCCTAAATCTCAATACTCTGAACTTAAACACACACAGTTTTACTAACAACTCCTGCAAAGCCCAGTTCACATCCACCCAAGGCATTTCACGTGGCTTCCTTCTGCTTAGTTTTGCATCCCCAGCTTCATCTGAGCTATCTGATCAGGTGTGTCAACTGTCAGCATTTTCTCACAAGTCTCTTTCTGTAGGAGCTTTCAAGGACAGGGAAGTGCTGAGTGCAGTGAATTCTTGCTGTCAAAAATATATTACTCTTCAAATTAAAATTCGAAGTGGCACCTAATAAAAGGAAATCTTACAGATTTTCTCAACTGGCTATTCCTCAAATAAAGAAGCAAAGGAGAAGAGTAGTTAATGAATAGAGAAAAATCATCTGATGCCATTTAAATTTGTGAACTGTAAGTCAGAGCATTTGCAAGAGTTAAGATAATAAAGAGGCAGAAAGCACTGACCCATTGAAGAGCTGGATAAACTTTAAAACTTGATTTTCTAGAAAAGAATAAGCCTAAACACTATTCACATTTAGCATACAGAACCTTACACCATGCTTAGTTATCAAGTGTCCAATGACATTATCAAGACTTTTTAGAAAGCCCTGCAAATACACTTCAGTAACTGAGAACAGACACTAAGTATTGAGTTTGACGTAAATTCTGCCAACAAGGAATTAATAATCAGGACAATAAAACAAGCTATACAACCAATATTTCCAGCTTTCTAACTGCAGGGAAAAAATCCATGTTATTTCCAAATTCTGAAAGCCGTATCTCAAGGGATTGGAAGACATTAAGGGGGAGAAGAGAACTGGGACTGGCATGGGACGTACTGTATAATATGGCACTTCTGCTCATAATGAACTTCAAAATGCAGACACCTCAGGAAGTAAGTCCTACGGGGAAAAAGCCAGTGATATTAGAGCCAAATAAAAATGCCACATTACACCTGGGCTCTGGGAGCAACAGGGCCTCCACAGGTTTTCCCAAGTCTAGTGCACACCATTTAGCATCCAGAAGGGCACTGTTTTACTTTGAGGTGATCACACGGCTTTATTCAAAGAACTTGGTGAAATGGCTAAAAAACAAAACAAAACCTAGTAACGTCAAGTGTTGGCAAGGATGCAGAGCAACCACAACTCACACACATCGCCTGTAGAAACACAAAGTCGTGCAGCCATTCCAGAAAACAGTTTGGCAGTTTCTTTTAAACATACACGTACATATGAGTCAGCAGTTCCACTCCTAGGTATGTCCCTTAGATAAGTAAGAAAAACTTGTACATAAATGTTTACAGCAGCATTACCTATATTGTCAAAGCCTGGAAATAACCCAGGATTCCTCAGTGGGTAGATGGATTAATCTGGAGTACTTCCTTACCATGGCAAACCACCCATTAATAAATAACTATAGATACAACAACACGTTTGAATCTCAAATGCATTATGCTAAGTGAAAAAAATGCAGACTCAAAGGTCTACGTGTATGATTCCACTTTCATGGCCCTCTGGAAGAGGCAAAACCAGAAGGCTGGAAAACAGGCCTGTGGTGGCCGGGGTTAAGGGTAGGAGGCGAGCCTGACCAGAGGAATTTTCTAGGGTGACAGACACTTCTGGATCATTATTATAGTGGTTACATGACTATACATTTGACAAGACTCAATGAATTGTAAAAAGCTGGTAAATTTGTGTGTGTGCAAATTAAAAAGTAAATTTTAATAAGAAAAATTTCAAGGATTTGAAACTTTTTCCTTTCACCAGTGAACTTCATGGAGGGTATTTTAAACTGGCTACCTTTGCAGCTGCTGGGTTATTAACCACTGATAATGTGGTACATCCCCTACTCTGAAATGTCCCTTCTGGGGGTGGACAGTGACTACCTGGTAACCACACCAATGGCTTTTTTTTTTCCTCTCTTCAGTCTCTGAATTCTTGACCTCTTTGTCCCTCTCCCTCGGCAGGTGAGGCTTTGCTTAATAAAGCTTTTCCCAACTTTCTGGCTGTTCCACCCGATTTCTTTGCTGGCTCTGCCTCCTCCTTTGCTTGAAGTGTTGTCTCACCCCCTTATCAGTTTTTCCTTCGAAACTCTCCTCACTTTCGTTGCTTCAATCACGCTCCTCTTACAGAGTGAATCCCGGAGTCCCAGCCTGTTTTCTCTCCTTATCCCCATCCTTCCGCTTGCCCATTAAACGTTTCTACTTACGCGTCTCCCTTGCACCTCAAATCTCCACGTTTAAAGCTGAAATTTTTCTAGTTCTCCAACCAAAACCAGGTCCTCCTCATGACTATGTTCATGCTACCCTTAAACCAATGAGCTAAACTCAAACCTAGAGTAGAATCTTATATTCACTTTTTACCTGCATCCTTTGACACATGCATCTGTAGAATCTTAAATTAACCGTTCTTTTCCCGTTCCCACTGCCAGGCCATAGTGCTGGCCCAATGCTGCCGAGATTTCTGCAGGAACCTCAAAGTTGGTCTGTACGTCACTGAATGCGTCCTTCTTAAATCCCTCCTCCAGTCTACGCTGCTGCTTCAAAATGAGGACCACCTGGGTAGAAGACTGGGCCTCTCACTGATCTCCAGAGATCTGGCTGATCTGCTTGACTCTGCAGATCATGCACTCACAGCCTCCCACCCCCATCCCCATCCCCATGTTAAAAATCAATGAAAAGAATAACTTTCCTAGATGAAGGGCCCATACCTTCCTAAAAGGCTCAGCTGAGCTCTTCTGCAAGCACAAATCAAGCTTTCAAGATCCACCTGTATAGAATTACCTAATTTATCATGCTTTATTGTAGATACGTTGCTCTCAGGAATCAACAGTTGCTCACTGCCCACAGAATCGTGAACTAACCTCTTAGTCTGACCACTCCACAATCTGGCCTCCCCATGCCTTCATTTCCTCGCCCATCCTCCAGGACTCTTCCATGCTGAGCCTCACACAACTCAGTGTGACCAAAATTTTGCGCTTTTCACATTTGCACCTTTATTTTCCTCTTTCCTCCATTCTACTTTATATATCATTTATCCACTTTGAAAGTTTAAACTAATGACTATACCCGGTATGTCCTCCCTGATCAAAGACCACAGCTAGAAGTAATTCTTTCTTCGCTGAACTCCTCAGAACCTGCAATGATTTGTTTGTGGGTTTTGTTTTCCTTTCGAAATCCAAGGATCACATCTTCATCAACCTTTCAGCCACCATAATGCTTTATAGAAGGTACATATTTCTTGGTCAAATATTATTCTAAGCCTCAATATTTTCAATCCTTACATCAATACAATGAGACTTGAGTGTTTAACATAACAACCCCCTTCAAATGATTATTTTTCAAGCCCCAGAGGGCAGAGATGTTAGAATTTTTTTTTTTTAGAGAACATGCCAGTGTAAATTAGTGTTTCACACACATGCCTAACTAATGATATCAAATTATATATCAATATAAAAGGAAAAAAGTTATCTATTCACCCAAATGAAGCATTACTAGCTTAAGATGTGAATTTCAAAACAGATGAATTTAATACCAAACTGTAGCCTGACCCTTATCTAACAATTTTTATTTGCAGATATTTGTAGATCCTGAAATCTAAGGCCTTAAAGACCACTTTTTAATTTGGAAAAATGCAGTGAAGGGTCGTGACCAAGATCACAAAAAGGTCCATGTCCTTCCAGCACACTGCCTACTAAGAAGAGAAAAAGCCCAATTTCAGGTTCTAAGTCATTTCCCCCAAAGGAGTATCAAAAGAATTCACAGATTACAAGAATTAATTTACTCACTGTGCATGAAAGTGTGGTCTTATGAATTAGTCAAAAGCAGCTTTAAATTTGGTTTTAATTCAGTTGACTCTTTAAAAGGAGTTATTACACTGAGAAATTAGCTCTGCACACTCACTGTCACAGCTCTTGAGCACGAACATAAAATTAAATATACAGAGTTTGGGCAGAGGCAATTTTGTGAATTTCAATCTCTGTTCCTCAAAATAATAACCTGACAAGGATTTGACATCCTCTAGTGGTGAAATTGAAAACTTGTTCCCAAGACAATTATCTTTCTTAGTTCTTTCCAACCTTTGGTTATTAAAAAATATATTGAAAGAACCGTTCATCCACAAGAAAAGAAAAAAAACTTCACCACAAGAATGTGATTTGACTACCTTTGAGTAGAAGATAAATACATGCTGACAGAAATAACATTTTTAAATGTTGAAAGAAATATGATTTTTATAGGGTACCTTTAAATATTCTTTAAAAAGTCTCATTTTATAGGTGGCTTATCACCAATTTTCAACACATCTTTGATACACACATACACATGTATATAATTACGAACACATTACAGCTGTTATTTTTATAATCACCTGAGATTCTAATCTAAATTGCCCTCAAATTAGACCACACTCTTTGCACAAGGACAGAAAAACTAAGAGAAAAAAATATTTAAGAATGGGCTCTATCTCCTAATAACCAGTTCTTAAAAGGGAATAAAATGAATCCATCAACAAGTATTGCCATTTGAGACGGCAATTTTCACCTCTTGATGGTAATAAAAGAAATAACCCCCAAAACCCCACCTCAGCACAAACCTGTGATTATTTAAAAAAAAAAAATGACTTGCAGCATTTGAATGTTATAATATGACATGTCCATAAGAATAAAGTACTGCACTGAAGTCTGATATTCAGGCATAGGCCATGGAAAACTTCATAAATTGTCAAAATTGAAGCAATCCTCATTTGTTCACTCAAAATATTGCTCCCTAGATTTAAAATACATGTATTTTTTCGTCTTTCTTCTTTCTTTGGCACCTGCTCACACAGTTGCTCTGAGCACTAAAAACATGAAAGGTAATCCAGGGCTAGAAAAGTAAGAAAAATAGGAAAAAGACATGAACCAGAAATAAGTTTTAGTCAAATGATAAAGTACAATTATTCAAAAGACCATATATAAAATTTGTCTCTTGGAAACTGAAGTTTCTAGGCAGAGGTGTGGAAGAATTGTTTTCTGTGAAGATGGTAGCCAGTTAAATTCCCCTCTTTATAAAAGAAAATAATTCACTGACAGCCACACAGTTGATCTGGATGTTAATCATTAGAGGCATCACCAGTTTGCTAGTTAACATGCAGAGGCACTGAATTAGCTAGTCTGTACTTCACTCACATCTGAGCAAGGTGTTCATGTGCAGATTCTAGGAAGTGTTTATTTACTTTTTTTTTTTGAGCATAAACTGCTGTGTATTAACTCGCTGGAAAAAATTTGTTTCGGAGGCGGCAGTTTTGTTTTTTTTTTTTTTTTTTCCTTTGTGGGGATTAGGCACCAAGCCATTTATATTCTCAGTGAGGATGCTGCCCTCCTGCTGCCCTCACTTGGGGGAGCATGACCTCCGGCTCCAGTTTATCAAACTCCCTAAAGTAATTACAAAAGCATGTACTCTAAGTCACCCCTTTCCCACCCCAAACCAAAATAATGACCTGCCAATCTTTCAAACACATTAAGATAAAATAAACCGCCCTACAGGAAGTAGCGTGACTTCAAAGTAAACAAGTTCAAGATTCCTTGTCTTAATCTCAGGTATTTTGGCTGGAGGGATTAAGTCATTAGACTTCAGTGGCCCAAACTCTACCCAGCTGAACAGATACACTTGCAAATACTATTATAGCCTTTCTGGATCTTTCAAATTAAAATAAGCATACCGTCTAAATCAATGCCCCTTTTGGGGGTGCGTAGGAGATCTGACATTTAGAAAACAATTGTTTCCGATTATATGTAAGCAGAAGACACAATCGGTGAGCCTGCCATTTGAATTTCCTTGTAAAGTAAGAAACTGCCCCACCGACCCCATCTCAAGTGTAGGAAGGTACCAGGGAACTAGGAGAGGGGAGTAGGAGAGAGGGGTAGACCTGCGAGGTAGCCTCTCAAAACTATCACGAGGAGGAAAATCGTCTACACTAATAAGATGGGGGAGGGGAGGACTTAATGCTCTTGGAGATGTAAGCTCCTTCCCCTGTGTGGCGAGGAGGGCGGGGGCAGCGGGGCCCCTCAACACAGTACCCTGACGAGCCGAGCCAACGTTCCTACCTTGGGTGGGTGCACGGACCAAAACCATAAATTCTGAGGACCCTTTCAAGTTAGCGAATCACTGAGCCCCCACGGGCCCCCACGGGCCCCGACCACCCTGCAAAACCAACCCCGCCTCCCGACCCCCGACGTCCGTCTTCTCGAGAGCGGCTCGGAACCGCCGACCCCAAGGCTCGGGGCGGGCGCCGCTCACGCGCCGCAGCTCTCGGCTGCGCCCGCGGCGTCCGGGGAGACCCGCACTCGGTGCATCGGTTAAGCCGGGAGGGTTTGCGCAGAAACAATCCTGCCAGTCGCACCTGGCTGAGGGTTTTCGGGCTGCCGGTTTGGTTTGGGGGATATGATTTCTCCATTCAACTGAAATAGACCCAGCCCGGCAGGTGGGAGGGGAGCGGCCGGCGTTCCTCCATTTCCTCCTCCTGCCCGCGTTCCCTGGCGCGTTTCCACCTGTTGTGGGGAAGTTGAGGTGGAGCGAGAGGCCGGCCGGAACTCGGGCCGAGCGCCAGCGGCCTTGGGCGCCGAGGCTGAGCCGCCGACGCGCGGCGGCCGAGGGCGGAGGGCAGGCGCGCTCCGAGCCCGGGTGCGCGGCGCGCCGGGCCGGCCGTTCCGGGCCGCGGCCGGGCGGGGGAAGGGAGTGCCGGCCGCCGGTGCGAGCCCCCCATCCCCTCTGGCCAGCCCCCGCCCACGCCCGCGGGACCCCCGCTTGCCCCCACAGCTCAGTCACCTGTTTCGCCCTGCGCGGCGCCGTCGCCGCCCGTGTGGCTGTCGCCGCCAGCTCCCAGGTCCGCCATGGTGCTCGGATGACGTGCCCGGAGAGCCGCTCCTCCCTCTTCCTCGGCTGGGCTCCCGCCGGCCCCCCGCCTCCAGGGCCCGCGGGCCAGACAGGTGAGCGCAGTCAAGGAGGGCGGAGGGAGGAGGGAGCGAGCGCCCGCGAGCCCGGAGCGGCCTGGGCCCGGCGTGCGGGCGCGCCCCCTCGTGGGCAGGTGCGGCGTAGCAGCCGCTCTGACCGAAGCTGCTGGGTTTCCGCCGCAAGAGCCCCGGGCGGAGCCAGGCACCTGGGCGGAGAGCTTCTGGCCGCGGCTGCCTGCCCCTGGAGGTCTGAAGGAGGTTCGGCGACGCTTGGTGGCGCTAGGGACAGGGAAGTTCTGAGGACCAGTCGAAGTGACGCGAGAGCGTCCGGACCCTCTATTCCATGAGCTATGAAGCAGCCAGGTCAGTGTTAGTTTCTCCTGGGCTGGGGTTCTTGGTGACAGCTGCAGAAGAGTATCATGCCACGTGGAAAGCGGAGGTACACCGGTTAGATTCCACGCTGGGATTCAGTCTTGATATGCGTATTAGGACGCGACTGCTGGTAACCTATCTTTTCACCAGGCTTCTAAATCTGATGAGTCCCAGGGCACACACAACTTGATGAAACTTGTGTCCAATGATGTAGCTTTTCTTATTCTTAATTTCCAACTAGCAACTACCTTGTGACTTGCTCCAGAAGACTGGGAAAAAAGCAGTAGATAACAACAATTTCTTTTTTTTTTTTAATAACAGATTATTAGCCGCGGAGAAACCAATTTCTGCTCTAACAAGCAAATAAACGTTAAGCAACAAAATGCTGAGAAAAAAGTAGCCTGTATAAATAGAAACATAAAGGAACAAAATCGAGCAGCGATCAGTTCTGCCTGGTTACACAGAAATGCACTCCCACAGCTTCGGTTGGCTGAACACAACCACACAACTGTTGGGAAACAGTTCAAAACCCTCTCAAGGACTTCAGCAGAATCTAGTGAACGCCCAAGCGTATCTGAGAACAGTGTTGGATTTCTTGCTGGGGTGGCAATTCTCACCACATTTGCATGCATATCCCGCCACTCTGAGCCCAGGCGTGGACTGGTTTTATTTGCTTTACTGGGTCACTGGCTGACTAGGTAGAGGCTTTGATTAAGGGACACTTCTGCTGTGGTTTGTAGCCATGGATTTTCCCTTAGTTCCATTTCTACAATGGATTAGGCAAACTGACCATTTAGCAATGTGGTCTTCCTAAATCACACTGAAGTCACTCTTAGCACACTTCTAATCAAAAAGCACCAGGTGGGTGGAGGTAACCTTAGACCCTAGCTTGGGCACAAAGATTTTTTTTTTTTAACTTTATTCAGTCATCAGGGTTTAAGACACTTTCCTGTGAACATCAGAAAGACTCTCTAACTGAATTTAGAAAGTTAAATTCTCTAGAAGAACCTTGGAAAAAGGAGATGATTAGTTTTCAACCTTCTGATATATTATTTAAGTAAACCAATGAATTCTCTTTGACCCCCCTCTCCCAAAGAGAAAGTGAAGACATTGGTTTTTCTGTGCATGTGTGTGTTTGGTTTTTCTTTTTGCCTGTTCTTACCTTTCTCCTGTTCTTTGATAACTTATGTTTCAGTTTGTCACAAGTTACCCAAAAATAAATGCAATAAGAAACACATAGAAATTATGCACTTAGGGCTTGCATTCCAAACCTCATGCCATGTCTGTAGCAGGGTGGACTGTTGCCTGAATTAAGGAGTAGATGACATCTGTTAAATGTCACACACCATCACGTTGTTGTTTTACTTTACATAGAACATGGGAGCCATCTGTCCTGAGCTCCCACCACCATCTTAAATCTCCCCAAAGCATCATTCCCCTTTCCAGGGGAGGAGCTGGACTTCCTGATGCCACCCACTCCCCTCCTGCCTCCTTCGAAACCCCATCCCTCCCCACTCCCCAAATGCCTCCATTCAGGGAGCTCTGCCCCAACGAATACACTGAGGACTCTTTGCTTCTGAAAATTTCTTCCTTTGACTTCCTACCCTCCCAAATCTATTTTCATACATTCTATTCACCAGAGGTAATGCATGTGTGGGCTCTGGTGCCACCATCATCTTATTATCTTTGTTTAACCAGCTGTAGTCATTCATACCTGTCTATAAAAATTTCCCAGGTCACAAAATCAAATTACTTATTATTATTTTTTAATCCATTATTCCCCTAGGCTTCCTGCAGCACTCAACCCTCTGATCATCTTCCTCTTGGCTTACACCACTGGCCTGGTTTTTCTCATTCCTCTAGAGCCAGTCCTTTTGTCTTTTTTTGCTGACTTAAATTCCTCCTCCTTCTCAACTTGTCCTGAAATTCTCTCCTCTGCAAATTTTAGGCCATAACCTTTCTATCTCTACTTGGTTTCCCACGGCCCTCATTTACTATTCTCTCCATCCAAGTGACTCCTAAATCCAGAATCTACACCCTTGACCTCAGTCCTGATTTCCACTGATTCATTCTCAATGGTCTCTGTATCTTTCTAGCACGATGCCCTGCTATTAACTCAATATGTCCCAAACGAGCTCCATCTCCAAACTTGCCTAGTTTTGAATTCTTCTCTTACTCACATAGACTCAACATCTATCCTTTCCTCTTCTTTGTCATCAATGCCCAAATCAATGTTCCTAAATCTTGTCAATACATTGTTTTACTTCCGCTCTCTGAATTTTTATTGCTTTAACTCCTTTCTAGACCCTCATTCATATCTAAACAGTCTCTGAACTGCTCATCCAATTTCTGTTCCCTCTAATTTACCCAACACAACTTGGCCAGGTAAGTCTTCTAATACACAACTACTTTACACACACCCCTCCCGTGCTCAAAAAACTTCACTAGATTCCCCGTTTCTACGTAATTAGAAACTAACTCTATTTCCCTCCCTGACCACCCCAGTCACAACCTGAGCTCTCTCCCATCCCATTTTCCACTTTTTATCTCTGTAACTCCTATGTCCAGCCAAAAAATAGTTAAAATGAGTTAAAATGTTTTATGCTCTCATGCAATATAAAAGTTGTTCACTTTCTCTCTAGAACACCTTAAACATTTCTTTCTGCCTTTGTTCTTGGAGCTCTCTGCCCAGAGTGACTTCTCCAGTCCTGACTAATTTAATAATTCCTTTCTTCCAAGGCCCCGGTTGAGGTCCGCCTCCTCAGTGAAGCCTGTTCCACCTGCCCTGGCTCCCAGCTTGCCTGGCCTCCAAACCTCACCAGGGGCTTTGGAGCTTGCCATGTGTCCTGCCTTTAACACAGACTAGATGTGATTTATTACTGTAAATGTGTCTCTTCAATCTGATATGAATTACTTGGTGGCAGGGACTTTGTCTTCTGTTTCTCTCTAGGTGTCTGTAAAGTCTGGAGCCATTGATTATTGTGTAATTATTATTACAGACTGCAGATGTCCTTGATGACACACATGCATTGCCTGCATGTTGAACTTGACCGGCCTCAGGTACACTGCACCTGCTGCTACAGTGCCTCACACCGGGTAGGCATTCCAGTGAGTTAGCAATAATGCCTCATTGCCAAACTCTTTCCTGTGATGGCTTAGGAATGAATGAAACCAACTATGCAATGACAGAATTCAGAGAAAGAGGTCAAAATGTGATTAAAAAGAAACATTGGATCTACTTTCCCCAGCAAATTCCAGTGTTGTTTCTCTAAGGAGACTGCCGCCACCACCCATGCATATGTTTTGTTACAAACCATCTTTCTATGCTTGGCTCTGAACACAGAGCAGTAAAGATTTCTCTGTGAAGCTTTTCTGGACCCCCTCTGGCAGTTAAATGTAACAACAGCACTTACTACATGTACTGTTGTTTCTACTTTGTCTTGATTCCGCCTCTGACTGACCTTCAGGGGCCAGAACTGGGTCTTGTTTATGCAAGTGTTTAATAATTACTTTCGAATGAACAATAAGAGAGAACAATAGCAGGCAGCATCTCAAGGTTTACTCTCTGCTAAGCATTGCACCAAGCACCTCATCTGCATTGTTTGATTTAAATCTTACAACACCATGTTACTTCCCCCAATTCAAATGAGGAAACTGAAACTTTGGAGAGGTTAATCAATTTGCCCAAGGTCACAAGGCAAGTGATAGTTTTGCTCTAGGCCTATGTGCTTAGATTCTTGCTACACTTAATGAATAATGAATATTGACCATCTTACTACCCCCTCAGTGGAAAGGGGCTCTCTGGGTGTCACTTGGAATTAGAAAGTGGGACTTGATAGTGTTAAATCATCTGTAGACCTTTGTAAAAGGACCTCTGGGCCCTACCTCAAGCCAATAAAAGCAGCTTCTCTTGAGGTGGCAGCATCAAAATTTTGTTAAAAGCATCCAGGTCATTTTAATGTGAAACTGGGTTGAGACTCGCTGGCCTGGATTGATGCTAAAGGCCTTTCAGTGCAAACCTTTCATGAACCTTGGGCCATAGTGGAATTGCCTTCTTTTGTGACTAAGACCCAGAATTCTGAGAAAAGCCTAATGACACTAGTCTGGGAATGTATTATGAACCATGTAGGGATAGAAGAACAGTTGCCCATAGAAATAGGGTAGGAGGAAGATCCCAAGGGAAAATTATCTGATTAAAAAGTTGGCTGAAGATGGGTACCTTGATCCTATATATGGTCTAAAAGAAGCACTTTACCATTACAAGTGGGGATATGAACTGTGGCTTAATAAGGAAGTTCCCTGTGTTTCATCACGAGTGAAATGACCTATTTTAATTCACACCTCACCTCCTTTGAGATTTCCCCACAGGATGCAGGAGGCAACTATCTATCTTCAGGATTGGGATGTAAAGAAAAGATGCAGCTATGTTGTTGCAAGAATCAAATGAGAACATATTGGCAAGAATCTTTTGCATACTCTGATGCAATATATAAAAATATATATTGTCAGTTGATCTTCATATATTGTACAAAATAAAGATGACTCCTGCTTTATCAAAGACTGTTCTATATGGATGAAGTCATGACACATGAATAGTTCTGTTATTTCTATCTTGCATAATCAACAGGTTCCTCTGTATTTAAGAAATTTGTCTCTTTCATCCATTTAGGAGCTTCAGACTTCATCCTATTCATATGGGCAGGCTTATAAAGTATAATACATCTCCAGGTTAAAATAAAAATATATCCCTTGAGAGAACTATGAGAATATGAGAACTAAAATTAAGGAGACAGAAAATGCAGTGTTCTCCATTGGGATGCTATTTGCAGACCCTTTGAGGTACACAGTAGTCATCCAAGATAAACCTGGGACCTTGAGAAAAATACACTGACTTTCTTTTTTTCTCTTTATCCTTCATCCTCTTTCTTACCACTCTGTCACCCTGAGGGATGACTTGGACATCAGTTCTCTGATTAGCTGAAGAGAAGACAGATTCTGTTTAACATCAGAGCTGAAGAAACAGTTCGAACTTTGACACAGATTGCCAAAACAAAATACAAATTCTTTAGAATTTATCAAAACAGTATGTTGAGAGTCTTTTTACTTTTTGGAGTAAATATGACACAATGGCTAGCTTTAGAACAAGCTAACATTACTATAATTCAGGCATGTGCAACTGGTACAGTTCAGTAGTACATAAACGACTCAAACGAATGTACTCTAGCCCAGAAACTTAAGTTACAAAAGATAGTCAATATTACAATTAATACAGGTAAGTAAAAACCATTGCTCTCAGATTCTGCACACTTAAAAAAACCCATAAACTTTATACAATAATCAAAATCACGCATTTCTACTCAGATTAATAGGGCATATTACAAACACACAAAAGCCTAAAAAGTTATGGTCACATTTTGGTTTTGTTCCAGTGATGCACAATCACATGAAATGTTATATCCGTCTCGTGTGAAATAAACATTTGGCTGAAGTGCTATGTAGCTGCTGGATTAAAAATATTTCCATAAAAATGTTTAGATGAAAATAATCCCAAACATCTCAGTGTTTAGGATTATTTGGAGAGTCCTTACAAAGAGTCCTTATCAATTGTAGAAAGAGAAGCAGTTAGGAAATTTCAGTGTATTTCATCTATTTTTTTTTTAACATGAGTAAACAAATACTGGATTTAAAGTGCAGCTTCTTTCTCCTCCTCCCTTCGATTCTCCCTCCCCAAGAAGATCAGGTCTGTATTCATTTTTAGAATCTCCACGGAAAGTTGGGAACAAATTGAATGACAGTCATGTCTGTTTGTCTCGAAAGTCAGTGATGGCTTTCCACAGTGTGCACAGCATCCCTCCCCTGTGTAAAGACACAAGAACATGGTGAAGAGAACACTTCATTTGAAACAGTGCCCTTTGTAGTAGGAAAATGACTCCTTAGCTTTCACCAGCTCTGATCAGAACATGAAAAACCCAAAGTCTTATCAGTCATGTATTCTTTTTGTATATATTTTCTCATCAGCCCTCCATGCAGTTCCTTTCCACTCCCACAAACTACCAGTGCCCAAAGCATCATTTTAGATTTTTTGGCACTTTTGAAGTGTGTCCTTCTAGAGGCAGGTGGGAATAATAGTTATGTATGTGCTTGGCCTGATAGAAAAAAGCCAAATTATTGTAAGAAACCATATCAGATTATACCAGGTATTTGGATGGCAAATCAATATCTCATCCTAATATTTCTAAAAAGTGTGGCACAATCACGAACCAAATTAGAGCATTTGTTTAAGGCAGCTTTAGCATATCTGTGTGGTCTCAATCTGAGATGTTAGCAAGAAAATTTTTCCAGCTGATTGGCATTTACTAATATAGAAGTATTTGTTATTAGAGCTCCCAATCACAGCCTGGTCCAACTAACTCAGGTTACTCAGAGCAACTGGGAACCAGAGAGCTCTGCCCAGGACTGCAGAGTTAGGTGAAGCTAGTTAGGGACCAGACTTCTTGATCTCAGCCCAGTGCTCTTTCCATCATGACAACTGAACAGAAAGAAAAGTGGTACCTTAGTCTCAGGCATTTTAAATCATCACGTGTAACGTAGTAGAGAACATCCACTAGTGAATAATCCTCAGCCAAAAACTGTGGGGAAAGTAAAATATGCACAAAAGTAAGATCTTTTATACACTTTTAATAAGTAGCAAACTATGTAATGTAAACATTGACAATTAAGAAAAATGAATCTGAAAGGAAATCCATTAAAGATAATCTTTTGGAATTATTAGGAAAAAGTCCCCCCCTTTCCCAAATAATTCCAAAGAAATACATGCGTATGACTTCCAAGTGCATAAAGATGACCAGCCACACAGAATTTCTGGTTGGTCTTCTAAGGAGTAGATAAGACTTGCTGGGAATTACATCTGCTGCTTCTAAGACAACATTTGTATTTAAGAGGTTTAGTGCTATGTAGCTTTATTCTTCTCAAGTGGATTAAAAAGCGTTCCTGGAAAGGTATTGCTTACACTTAATTTCTGAACTTATTTTTCATGGCTAATAAGAGATACTTACCAATAATTACTACAAAGTCAGAGTCCTGAATTTAAGTGAAGCTTTAAATTTTAAACCTTTAACAAAGGGCAATGATTTAGTGGATCAATTACTACTCCTTAGTTGTGATGTGAGTCTAAGTTAGAGGGATAAATAATTTGGAGAACCTGATTGGATGCATTATTTCCCATAGCCAAGGGAGTTGTTTAAATTTATGTAATCTGTTATGCAGATTTCTAAGGAGACCCTGAATTTTATTTACTGGTCCAAATAATTATCAAGTCAAGATAAAAATATCTTTATTCTTAGTTTAAAAATTAAAATATAAAACTGAAATCAATGTAATATTGCATTGGGGCCCTTTCTATAAAATAATAAAAATATAACCTCTTATAGTTCATACATGTGTATATATATATATGTAATTTTAAAACATAAAGAAATGCTCTTTGTGCTGACTACGAAAGTCCATAATGAGCAGTTATTATCGATATAACATGGTTTATATACAAAGTGTTTCTGACATAAGTTCACTAACTAGTCTATTTTGTTAAGTAGCAATAAACAGCTGTCGCCCAGCGGAGTCTAAGAATGTCATAAGAGAATTTAAGAGTTAACAAACGAGAAAGAATTAGAAAAAGAAGAACTTTTCTCTTTCAGTGCTGTCTTGATTTTTCCTATTCTTCTTTATTTTCAAGTTAAAAACGTAATAATCCTTAGGGGTTCTGGACCACAGAGCTTTGCCTGCCTCACTGTCTTTGCACATTCTGCACCCCCAGCCCCGAATGGTTTTCCCTTCTTGTCTGCTCCCCACTCCAGGACATCCATACAGATGGCCACGTTTTATCCCTACATATGCCTTTAGACATCACCTCATCCGACACCTTCTCAAGGAACTTTCCCCAACTTCTCCCTCCCTCTGTCTCATAACACCTGATAACCTTTCCTCCACAGAATTCACCAGGACATAATTACACCTGTGTCTGGGGAATGATTTGATCATCCTCTGCCTACCTAGTCTGTGAGCCTCAGGAGGGCAGGGCTGGGGCTGAGACTCCCAGCAGTGCATCCCCTGTGCCTAGCACATAGTAGGCGCTCCACAGTATGAAACAAAGTGAAAGAATGCTTGTCCCACAGATAGTTTTCCTTACCCGACTTATAGTGTCTTCATCAGCTCCGTTTTCTCTCAGCCAGTCAGTAAGTTCAGAATCTTCGGTATTTGTGCCAGGAGAATTCAGGTGGCACACAGGCAATCCAGGAATTTCTAGAACAGAATTGAGGGGAGGGAGAGACGTTCTTAGTCTCAGCTAACAGAGGGCATCGGAGACCCTCTGAGTCAACTGATATCAATACTCTAAAAGATTCTTTTCTATCAGAGAATAGTTTGTAGAAACCATTGAGACTGATCGCATACATGATAATATAAATATAACACTTTAAGACTACTTAATATACTAGTAAATGAAGAATCAGACACAATAATGTAATGATACTCCCACCTTACACGTTTATATCAATTTTATAGCTTCTTAGAATAAAATGGTGTACAAAAATTATACTGTTTCATGCAACAAAGATGAGCATAATTAGAACCATATAATTATATAATAATTTCTTTTTCTACTATTTGCAATAATATGGAAGAACCATATATCTGAGCAAAAAAAAAAAAAAAAAAAAAGAATTTTATTTTCCCCCAAATTGGCTAAATAAGATTATCTAAAGATTATCTTTCACCCCCAGTTTCTCACAGAATAGATTTCTTCAAAGTTCCAAACTATGGCTTTTTAAAAAAATTGAAATGTAATTGACATATAACACTATTAGTTTAAGGTATATCCAATCTATGACTTTATTAGTGTATCTCTTTTCTACTTAAGCCTTGTCAAATTATAAGCGGGGAGGGGGGTGGACCACTAGAATACACAGAATACAAATGCAAAATGACAAAAAACCCCAGTATTATTTTATTCTGATCATCTTACTGTGAAATCCTTAAAAAGAAATAAAGACAAAAAATGTGGAGAGCCCTATTTACCTAAGTAATATATAATCTCAGGAAAAGATGATTATGAGTCATCTTATTTTTACTGCACTTACAAGAAATGACAGTTCTCTACAGTTAAGAATTGGGTATTTTTTTTAAAGCAATTTCTGCTTGTAGCTGTGGTACAAGTGACAGATGCTGATAAGCCATGAAATAAAGCTGCCTGTTGGCTTTCTAGCTTTTCGTGGCAGCCTGGTTGAACAGTATTACTTTTAACATTTTCTGCTATTCACCTATCGGTTGGGACTTGAGCTTCAGGTGTTTAATTTCTTGGTCTTTTTCTTCAATAGCTTGATGAAGGAGTGCTTGTAATTCTTTCTCTTTCTGAACCAATTCTTCCAATAATCTGCAGAAGGAAATTATATTGGTTGACAGGATAATAAAGTTGGAGCAGACACAGAGTGACCGTCTACACAAGGGCTTCTCAAGCTATAAGGAACACAGACACCGCACACCCCTGGGATTTTACTGGAATGCAGATTCTGACCCAGCAGCAAGGGCTGGCCAGGGGCTCTGAGATTCCGCATTTCTAATGAGCAACCTGGTGATAATCATGTTGCTGGCCCGCAGACACCACCATCCCAAGTTAAGTAGCAAAGCTCTAGAAGATGCTGTACTGTACTTCCAGACAAGAATTCAAAACCTCCGTCCCCAGTTGTCTGCCAGAATCTTCAGAGCTGCTGTTCTGTTTCTTTTTATGATCATAAATGGTAAAAAAAAAAAAAGTTTTATATTTGGTATTAACAGACCTATATTTTACACGTATGGCCCCTCATCCAAAAAAGTTGGTCAATATGGGTAATACAATAAGTAATCCAAAAGCAGAAAGGTAGTCTTTTTTTAAAACCATGGAAAATATGAGAAAAAGGTGAGGAGGTGGGGTCACCTATAGTAGCTGGCACATAACGAGTCTTCAGTAACCTTAATGGCAGTTGTTGGGGTTATGGTGGTTGTTACTATTATTCCTCTGCCTTCTAAGGGGACCAGTGAAGTGGGTAGTTGTGTTCCTGGTACGTTCAGTTCCTGTTGGCATCTGATGTATTCTCCAAAGAAACAAGGAGAGACTTAAGATATTATTACATATAGTTCTTACCCAAGAAAGGTTCACAACACAGTTAAGAGCCAAGTGGTAACCCACCCACCATTTCCAACACTCTTCTCTGAGAAAACGTTCTAAGTTGTGAAGAGAGATGTCCTGATTTTTTAGAGAACTACTTTTGAGTAACCTGGATTCAGAGTTATAATAATTTAAGATACACAATTATTGACAAGATCATCAAGGTAAACTGTTACATCCCCTACAGATCTTAGCAACCTGTATTTGTTTCACTTTCTGAGTACTGGCAGGTTTAACTCAGGACCAGATTCCATTCCAAAAGTTTGTTTCTGCTTCAAGTAACATGTTCTGAAGCTAGCACAGCCCGACTGATGACAGCTCTGGGCTTGCAGCCTGCTTCGGCCACACGCTTCCTGTGCTAACCTTGACAAGTGACTTATCACCTCTGGGCTTCAAGTCTTCTTGTTTGTGAAAAGGAAAAGTAGAACTTCCTGAAAGGACTACTGTGAGCAGTAAATGAGACACCATAGGTAACGTGCCAAGCACAGTCCCTGGCCTTTAATAAGGGATGTTCTGTTCTCTGCTGCAGCTGCAGGCCCTGGAAAGGAGGCCTCCCGGGGCACAGTAGGGTTTGTTTCCCTGACCCCCAGGCTCCACCCTGTTCCCACTGGACAGAGACGTGTGAGGCCTTTAGGTAGGAGAAAGGATCACAGCAGAGTGGGTAGCAGAGGCGGGACAAAGGAAAACACCAGGAGAGGCAGACAGAGTGGTTCCAGGAAGACAGCTTATTTAAAGGCAATTGTGGAGTAAACAGTGCACAGTTAGGTGGACTGAGCAGGAGAACTGAAAGCAGGAGGGAAGCGGAGGATTAAGGGAGACTTTTATCTTCTTCAACATGCATGAATGAATGATTGTCAAATAAATGGAGACCAAGCTCAGTATGAATTTTTAAGTTGGCCATTTTTTGGTCTAGTATATATTTTTGTCTTTCTTGCTAATTTAAATGTATGGAACAGTGATGGCATATTCGTACTGTTTTTTCTCAAGGAACACAATGAAATTTCTAGAATTTAACCTATGTGTACCTAAACTATGTATTTCCTTTTTATCTTAAAAGCCAGAACTTAACATTGGAAGCAAAGCATTGATAGGCCACCTCGTTTGTCCCAAATCTAGCTCTCAGAATTATTTATTTTAAGGACATTATCCAGTCCATCAGTTTTGTTTTTACTTCCTCTTCAGTTAGTAGGGAAATCCTTTGAAACCAAGGCAACTGACTGCCTCTTTGTTCCAGGAAAGCATAGCTAGGATCAGCCATGGGGTCAGTTTTTTAACTCAGATAGCTGGGCGTGGGGAGGTGGGTTGGTGGGTAATTCTAGAATTGCAGGATAGGGAAATGAGATAACCAGACAGGTCTTCCTGAATTCACTGTCACTGTTCATTCTGCATCACTGTCGTGCATTATTGTCCCAACCTTTTGTGTGAAGTGAATTATTTTCAGAACACTTTATGTAAGCATATACTTCAATTTAAGTAAAACACAAGACATTTGTTTCAAAGGATTTCCCTACTAACTGCAGACAAAGTAAAAATATAATTGATGGACTGGCTATGTCCTTAAAATAGATAATTTTGAGAGCTGGTCTGGGGACAAATGAGGTGACCTGTCAAATGCTTTACTTTCTAGGTTAATAGTCAAGAGCCGGGTAAACCTGATTTGCCTTCATCAGTGTAATCCTAAATATAAGTTTAAGATTCATAATCTGAGTGTTACAAGCTTTCCTAAAAATACACTAACATTTCCTCTAAGTTTACTTTGCAATATCTGTACTTCTATATATCAAGTAATATTCAACTGAAAATTACAAGGACCAGTATAGACATGACCAGTCCCTTATTTCTGTTGCTTAGTACTTGTAGTGAAGCCGCTGCCCTTTCTTTAAATTATATGAAGTGGACATTGTGCCTTGTCTCACTTTTTTGGGGGTGATGGAAGAGCTGTAGGGGATACTACTAGAAAAAGAAAAAAGGAGGCCAATAACTGTATAGATGTCACAGATTTAAGTAGAAATACATAGAGAGAAAACCATAAATTTGTGGGCTGTTGTGAGAAATGCAACCACACAGTAATGGAATAAAGAAATCCTGTGGACAGATGTGGTAAGCAGGGTGTCAGTGGGCTGGTACTCTCAGAAAAGAGATGTGGAGACTGGAAGAAAGCAGCTGAAGAAGGGCAGCCTTTGGGGACTACAGATGGAGCCAGCATGGTGGACAGATGGCGGGGACAGGGTGGTAAAGACAGGGTAACATGATCGGGTGGGAGAGAAGGAAAAAGCTGCCTTTAGGAGAGGCAGGCTCTATTGACATAAGCCAGGGTATGTAGACAGAAGGTTTAGGGCCAGAGAAGCAAATATACCAGCTCGTTGGTAAACAAAGTAGCTTTATAGTCTATGTGATTCTATTTGGAAGCCATGGGCGGAGTGCGGTGGAGTGGCTGGACCAGAATTATGAGTGCACTTTCCTCCTCTGAGATCAGAGGGGTGTGGAAACAAAAAAACCCCAACTCCATTCAGGATTGGGTGACAGACAGTAAACCGAAGAGAAATGACTAGGGTCAATACTTACTATAATGGATGGAGTGTCATAATTGGACCATGACTGGCGAAGAGGAGGAAATGAAGGATACCACGATTTAGACAAAGTGTTAGAAAAGACTCAGATTCTTTCCCACTAAGTAGTAGAGCTAGGAAGTAAAGAGCTGGGGTTCAGAGGACAAGACTGGGATATGGGAATAAGAAAGTCACCTCCCCTTACTCAGAAAGGTTTCTGTATGCAAATCATAGAAAATATGTATATATTTACTTAATCCTCAACCAAAAGTCATGTTTCTGAATAGACGATGAGCTTTATACTACTCGTACTAAGCTTGGAATTCAAGCTTCACTTTAAAAAACTGAACTTATGACTAGAATTAAAATATTTTCATTTCCCTGGTGAACAAGTAGGATTTTCAACTAAGGTTTCTAAATATTTGAACAATGATTATTGATTCACTCCAAAAAAAAAAAATGTTTTCACTGTCAACCCAAAGTCATAAAATCAGTTGCCTACATGTCAGCTGTAGCCTGGCACAGGAAACTGTAAATCATAAAGACTCAGACCTTGAACTGAGCCAACATCTGTGAAGAGGAGGAAATATTTACTGTTTACTTAATAACCTGATTATGTGGGTTCTATGTTATCAAATTCACCAAGAAAAATTAAGCTCCAGCTATGACACAGCATATTAAAAATAAAATGGAATCATAAATGTGGTCAACTGATCATCCTTTCAAGGTTCTAAAGTGAAAAGCTTTCAAACCATTGATTTTATCTCCTCAAGAATAGAGAGCTTCCTCTGCTGAAAGAACTTGATATTCCAAACTACGGGCTTTCAGGAACACAGACTCTCTGTCTTTCAGCAGTCTGTTGGATGGTACATGCTGCTCTGAGTCTGCATCCAAGACGGCCTTTGAGGTTACAACTAAGTTACTTTGAAAATCTCAGCGCACTTGGAGATAAAGTGGTAATCAAAGAAAACGTGCTTAAGGACTGAATTGGCAGAAGCAGAAAATGTATTTGACTAAAGAGACTAAGATAAATCTCTCACCATAATGAATTAAGCATTAAATCAAGTTTATATGAAGGGGATAAAGGAATCACATTTTGCATATTCTGTGGATCTGACTTTAAAGTAGACCCCAAACACATGCGCTTATATAAAAGAAAGAAAACAGAAACCCACCCATGTCTGCATAGGACTTACCTATTCGTTTCTATTTTCATCCTTCCAAGCTGTACATTCAGTGATCGGTGAGCATTCTGGGAGTCATGGGATACAGTAGAACTGAGTGTGCTCACCCCTGAGGTGGCCACAGCATCTTCAAGGACCACGTGAGGTCTTTGGACAGTTTGATTCGAAGGCTGTTCCTCATGGTCATCTTCTGCATCCAAGTCTTCTTGATCAGCAGTATCACTCTCAGATGCAAGGCTAAAATGTGGCCTCAGTTCTGTTAAGTGTAAGATCAACAACGTTGATAAAATATGACTGATTGCCCTAATTTCTTAACACATGAACGTCATCTCCCCTGCTATCAGTAAGAGATGTATTCCAAGTGGCTTTTCCAAAAGGAAGGATGGATTTCTGCACATTACTTCAGATTTGTTCTTCCAATGAATTTGAAAGATTCACAAGATATATAAACTCAGAATGATCTAATTCAAACAGAAGAAAAATGTTCACACTGCACATAAGATATGTGGGAAATATGTTAGAGTCAGAAAGGCAGTTATGTAAAAACCTGTTAAGAATATAAAATTTGGTTTCAACAGTTGAAATTCATCTTTTAAATTTTATAATATCTGGCAACTATTAACTCATTTAGAAATGAGGAAATTGAGATATAGAGAGATTATGTAAACAAAAGTAAGTACACAGAATGCTTTTTGTTTGTAACATTCAACATGTAAGGAGACGGGAGGGGCAGGCACTGAAAATGCCACATACATGCTTATATTCACTCTAGTAAAACCATCTGGTTTTGACTGCGTTGATTTTGGGGTTGATTTTTAGTGGGTATCCTACCCTAACCTGTTGACTGACCATTGAAATTTAAAGTGCAAAAGTTAAAAGTCTCCAGCTTAAACCCACTGAATGACATGAGTTTATTTGCATGTCACTTCAGAACTAGGATGATATCTTCCAGGAGGAAAAAAACTATCATAAATTATGATTAGGTTCTCAAAATGGCCCACAAAAGGAATTCCATTCATGATGTAAGTGAAATTAGGGTGGCAGGAATACTGGATCTTGGCTCCAGATGCTGCATGGCACATGGAACTTTTATTGGATCACAGAACCCACTGAGAATCTGATTTCCTGAGGGCTCACAGACTCCCTGAAGCCTGTTCCGAGAGTCCATGAACCACAGGCTAGGAGCCCCCATGTGGGGAAGGGATCCAGTGGGAATGATGGAAGACGCCATCCTACCACTCCAATATGGCCACTGTGACAAAGGGCCTCCTCATTGCCAAATCTTTTAGGTAATTTTTCTTTCCTTGTCTTGCTGGACCTGTGTTTAGTATTCTCCTTTATATCTTTGGCTGCTGCTGTTTTCCATCAGAGCCTTTTTGTCTACTACCTGCCCCTTAAAAGCTGGAACCTGGGATTCTATCCTTCACTTTTTTATGTACTCTCCATAGATGAGCTCAATAAAATCTATAAAGATTAAGTACATGTGATGGGTGGATAACAATCTAGCCCTGATCCTGTTACATCCAGTACCTCCTAGATTTTCCTGTTCAGAAAGCACTTCAGATTCAACGATCTGAAAAAACTATCTTGTTCATAACAAAAGCCAGAGTGCCCTTCTTCTGAGGTAGGTTTATGTAGCTTTGACTTCCTTTGCCTTTCTTTGCTTATTTCTAAATTTTTTAGTATGATGAAAAAAATGCATGACATGAAATTTACCACTTTAACCATTTCTAAGGATGCAGTTTATTAGTGTTAAGTATATTCATGTTTATACTCATCTCCAGAACTTTTTCATCCTGCAAAACCAAAACTCTATACTCATTCAACAACTCTCCATTCTCCCCTCCCCTCTGTTCTTGGCAACCACATTTCTACTTTCTGTTTCAATGAATTTGGCTGCTACTGATACCTCATGTAAGTGGAATCATGCAGTTTTTGTCTTTTTGTGACTGGCTTATTTCACTTAGCATAATGTCCTTAAGGTTCATCCATGTTGTAGCATGGGTCACAATTTCCTTCCTTTGTAAGGCTGAATAATATTCCATTGAATGTATATGCCACATTTTGTTTATCCATTCATCTATCAATGGACACTTGTGTTGTTTCTACCTCTTGGCTATTGTGAATAATGCTGCTATGAACTTGGGTGTGCAAATATCTCTTTGAGACTCTGCTTTCAACTTTTTGAATATATATCCAGAAGAGCAGTTGGTGGAACATATGGTAGTTCTATATTTAATTTTTTGAGGAGCCCCTATACTGCCTTTCAGAGTGGTGGCACCATTTTACAATCTCACCAATAGTGCACAAGAGTTCCAATTTCTCCAAATATTCATCCTTTATCTCTTAAGGTTAACCAAACTCCATCTCTACACTGCTTTCTGCATTATGTCCTTTCTTTTTGCAAAAGTCTATTTTCTAGATTCATCTATAGTAGCTATGACTCAACACCAGGTGTTTAAGTTTTGCAAACCCAGCACCTGGTATAGGGGCTAAGACATATTAGTCTCTAAAAGAATGTTGGCAGATTTGGAAGTTACCTTACTAGGATTATTTGTATATATGGGAACAAAATATTGAAAGAAATACCTTATTTTAAAAATAGTTTAAGAAAGTGCAATTCTATATTAAATTAGAACAAGATTAGGCCTTTTAAAATTTTCTAAAATTATTCTTAAATTTCTTTTATGGTCACTAAACTGAAATCTTAACAACAACTTAAAAGTTTTATTGTCCTGTTGAATCAAACCTCACTTTGGGGGAGGAAAATATTCTGATATTTATTATTACATTTAAAGGTCCCCTTATATTCCCCTAACTCTGTACACTTTAAGTTATCATAAAGTATCATTTTACTTATATATGAATGACAAAAAATTTTCTCAAGAAGTTGAAGAAAGTAGAAAATTGTAAGTGGATGCAATACTTAGTTAGTTTGGTCTTTCATGGTGGCTCCCTGAGCACACATCATTGAATCAGGAATTGTAAAATATTCAAATGAGCCAGGGCATCTGGTCTTTGTCCTCAAAGAGATAACGATCTAAAGGAGAACTAGGGCAAGTACACAGAGGCATAGGAGGCATAGGAGCACGTACAAAGATAACATGAAATTATGAGTACAAGTTAACACAGCTTAAAATATCTCAGATGAGCTCAGTTATACACCTAGCTACATACAGAATTCACAGGAACACGCAGCAAGCATGCTAAGGGGTAATTAAGTATACCTGCAATGACTAAACCCAATGGTGGTTTACCCCTTGATGGATTCATGGAGGCAGAAGGGAAAGCCTTAGCTGGGTGGGGAGAGGTGTTTGAGAGAAGGAAGCTCAAATGAGTCCCCAGAGAAGAATGGAAAGCAGAGGGGACTATCAGGAGAGAGCCAAGTGTCAGGAGAAAGGCAGGGAGTAGACAGTATTTAAGCCTACGTGTGGGAACCTAGAGCCGGTGCATTTTTCCAAAACAGCAAGACGGGATCAAACAACACTACTCCTCCCACCTCCCTACCCTCCCACACCACCCCAACTGGTTACTTCCCCAGAGGAAAATAACTAGGACCAAGCTTCTTTAATACAAGGTATTTCTGATGCCAAACAGGATCGCGATACTTGTCAGTGCAGCGTTTGATATCTGCACCAAGCACTTCATACTGTTCGGGATGCTGTTACTTTACATTAACGTGGATGTGGGACACGTGACTGACTGAGGGTGACCATGGTAGTAACACCAGGTGCTCTAGCAGTTTAAACAATTACAGTTCATATAAGAAGTATGCCTACATTGTCAGTTCTCTCTACCTCAGCACTGCCAACGCGGTCAGCATTTCTCCATCTGGTCACCCACAGCCAGCCTGTTATTGAGGAGTTAACAACACATACTTAATGTTGCCAGTAAGCTACAGGCTGATCCTTGAAGACAAGTGGGAAAATAGCTTGAGAAAAAACTCTTACAGAGCTTCCTCTCTGTTCTGGGGCACTGTACTCTCTGTTCTGTGTGTTCCTTTTTAGAAGAAGACTGAACACTTTTTTTTTTTAATTTCTACTTTGAAATAATTTTAGAATAACAGAAAAGTTGCAAAAACAGCACAGAGTCCCTGTATACCCTTTTGCCCTAAACTTAACATCTTACACAACTTTGGCACCATGACCAAAACCAGGAAGTTAACACTGATACAATATTATTAACTGATCTACAGACCTTATTTGAATTTCACCAGTTTTCCCAGTAATGTCCTTTTTCTGATCTAGGATGTCACATTGTATATCGTCGTCATGTTCCCTTAGTCTCTTCCAATCTGTGACCGTACCCTAGTATTTCCTTATCTCCCATGACCTCCATTCTTTTGAGGAGTCCTGGTCAGTTATTTTGTACGGTGTCCTCATTTTTGGTTCACTTATGTCTCTCTATGATTAGGTTGAGGATATGCATTTTTGGCAAGAATACCACAAAGGTGATGCTGTGCCCTTCTAAGTGCACCCTATCAGGAGGCACACGATGCTGATGTGTCTTATGATGAGTGATGCTTACCTTGATCTTCTGGTAAAGGGGAAGTCACTGTTTTCTCTTTGTAATTAGTAGATACCTGTGGGGAGAGTCTCTGACACCATTCAAACATACCCTGTTTCTCAGCACTCTTTCACCTACTAATCTTAGCAGCCATTAATGGCTCTTGCTTGCGATAATTATTATTGTGTTGTTTGCCTAATGTTGTGATTTTCCATTTCCCTCATTCCTTCTCCATTTATTAATTGGAATTCTACTAAAACAAAGAGCTGGCCCTTCTACTCCATATATTTATTCAATTACTTATATTAGTATGGACTCAGAGAAGTTTAATTTATTCTATGGGCTATAATCCAATACTATTATTATTTTATTTTTTTTTTTGCTTAATTTGTCCTGGCTTAGACTTTGGGGAACTCCTTCAAGCTATCTCCAGTGTCTTTTCAATAAGCCTCCATCCTACTGGGGCACTTCCTTACTTTTTGCCATCACGGTAAGTTCCAGGTTCACCTTGTATTTCCTCTTCCCCAGGCCTGGAAATCAACCAATTCTCCAAGGAGCTCTGATTCCTTTTATTGGATGCTGGTGTTTAGAAACTAAGTTCTGAGTCCTCTCAGCAAACACATCTAGGAAATGTATGTACTGATGATGGTAAACTTTTGTATTTGTTGGTTTCTTTACCATGTCTTTCAAAATTTGGTGGGTTAATTGTAGTATTTTGTCATCTAAAAGGACTTTTTTTCAGGATAATACAAAGACAGGCATTTTTTGTATAGTTTCTTTAAATCTTAATTGTATAACAAAATAGTTTAGGGACATTCGGAAGTCTGATGGAATTGTCAAATGCTTGAAATCAGTTCCTCTTGTTCACATATTTCCTCATGTATATGTTGGTGCACAGTGCATACTGTCTCCCCCTGTCCTGAAAGGAGTATATCAAAATACTTTCTTCATGTAATTCTCTAAAATTTCCACTTTTTAAAATGTTTTTAAACGGTGATTTCCATTGTCATCAGGGACCCCCTAGTGTCCTCAAAGAAACTGTTTTCACAGTGGAAGGACAAATAACTGTGCTTAGCAAACTCCTTCTCATAAGGCATGTACCTGGCTCCACACATGGGCTGAGTTAAAGCAGTGCCCGTCCCTGGGACACCCATGCGGGGAGAAGCGCCTCCCTGCATTGTTTCTGTCACTCTCTCTAAACTTAACAGTCTTTTGCCTACACTGTGACAACCAATGTGCTTTATAAACTTTCAGCTTTGGAAGAATTTTAGATTTACAGAAACACTGCAAAAATAATACAGAGAGTTCCTGTCTACCTTCCACCCAGCTCCCCCAATGGTATCTTTGTCAAAACTGAGAAATTAACATTGCCACAATACTGTTAACTAAACTATAGATTTCATTCAGATTATGCCAGTTTTTCACTGATTTTTTTTTTCTATTCCAGGATACAATCCATTGCATTTAGGTAATCTTTTTTAAAAGGACTTTTTTATAAAAAAAATCAGATTAACAGACCATTTATATTCTATTTAAATTATTTCAAAGTATAATCCCTCTCTCCTCTCCTTGTTTGGGCATTCTTACTTTAGGTTATTACTGGGTTTAATTCATGGCCTATACTCATCCCTTTTAGTGATACACACCTATTCCATCTCACCACTTGTATCTTTTGGGTTTATAACCCTTTTTTGGAACATTCCCCACATCCAAGCCAATCCTAATGATAAACCATTTAACCATAAGTATTTGCTGACTTCCTTAGAGCATTATATCAGGTTTACATAAACTACAGACCCCTCAGGTTCATATCCAATTGCTAGTCATGTGCCTCAAAAATCTCACTAGGATTTTTTTGTAAGCTTACACAAACATTTTCACTGTAATTTGTTATAATCAGGTGAAATTCATTTACTTATTGTTTCAATCAGTGTTTATCAGGGGTCTATTGTTTTCCAGGCACCATGCTGGACCACATGCTTGGAACAGGATAAAATGAAACAGACACAGCTGCCCTCTGGAGAGGGAAATAGCCATTAGACAAGAAAAGTAGTTTGCGATTTGGGCAAGTGTCACCAATGGGGAAAAACCATTTCCAAGGGAAGAGAGTACCAGGAGGAGTCTACTTTAGACTTCAGGGTATGTCAGGACTCTGTAAAGAGGCATCTTTTAACATGATACCTGAAGAATGCAAAGGTACAAGAACACAAAGGTATGGTGGCAGGAGGGGCAAGGGGTGCAGGTGTGTGCCACGTAGGGGAAAAGCTCAGGGGTGTCAGAACTTCTATTTCCTTCTTACAGAAGAAAGGAGTAAGTTAATCTTCACTAACATAAGTTAATGTTCAACAGAAAGACTGAAACTGGTTCCCTCATTCTCAAATCAAACAAGGTATTCTGGGAGAAGAGAGGAAATTCTACAACTCAGAAGGGTTGATGATGACTTAAAAGTTTGTGGTATCATTTATAAATGATATAAAATTTAAAATATTTCATGTTTATCTTGTCTTTTAAAATTTCTGTTTTAGAATATAACACATGTACAAATTAGTATAATAGTATATGTTTCTAATTTATATGTCTAAATCTATTTATCTATTTACATATACACACAAACACACATCAGGTGGAAGAGCTCTGCTTAAAATTTTTCATTAATGGGCACTCTATCAAAACACTTTGGAAGTTTGCCTTAGAATATGAATACCTCTCTCACTTACTCCATAAAACCTGGTTTCATGAACACTACTCCTTTTGTATCTCACTGCTAACAGAGCTGGGATCTGTCTAGACCAGTGATTTCCAAACCTGGCTGTGTATCAAAATGACCTGGAAGCTGGATGGAAATCAAATTCCTGGGCTTTATCCCCGGCAGATTCTTACTCAGTCCGGGATGGAGCTCTGAAAGCTGTAATTTGAAAGAGCTCCTTACGTCACTCTATGAGCTGGCAGGTTTGAGAACCACTGGGAAAGGATAGCACAGGGGTGTATTTTGTGGGCACAAATATCTGGATATTAAAAGGCATATGTATTTGGGTTACATGTATAGTTTTATCTTTCTCTTCATATCCAAATGTGCTCTTTAAGACAAAAAAGCAAGTCTTCCTCACTCCTAGTAAATGTTTTGCTTGGTGTACATACTGTATACACTCAATAAATATTATTTGATGGCTTTGAAAGATTTTTTTTAAAAGGCTAACTTGGTCCTAAAAGCAGTAGGGAGACACCATAAATGACAAATGAACAGTAATTGAAAATATCGAACACTAAATATTTGCAAAGTTATAAAGTATTTCTGACCTGGAACCAGAATGGTAATGGCTGTCTGCACCGCCTTTCGGATGATACTGTCTAAGGCAAACATCCAGTGTGGCTTGATGTTATGGTTCCGAAGAACTTTATTGACCTGGAGAAAGAGAGTGACATCTGGTCTACTTTAATATTTAACTGCAAACAACCTAGCTGATGCACGCATTTGGATGACATTCCATCAACAAAATAACTAAAAGGTTTCTCCACCTTAAATTACAAATAATTTCTTTATTCACTGGAAAACTAATGAAAAACTGCCCCTTTAAAATGAAGTTTGGTGATCCCCATGTAGGCAAACAAGATACATCACACTAATGATTAAATGAAAGGCAGTCTAATTAAATGGGAACAGTTTCCTCTTTGGGACTCAGAACCTATAGCTTCCACCTTTCACAATGTCTACAGGTTGGATGGTGCAGGTGGTAAAGGAGGAAAAAAGAGTCCAACGGGCTCTAAATAAAAGTAAATGCTATTCTTAAATGTTATGACTGCCATTTAACACAACTAAGTCACTCGGGTGACTTGGAAACTCTGGTAAAGGGGGGAAATGAGCAAGTATGTACTGTCTACGGATCCGCCACAGTGCATGTCTTGTTTTTGTTCCCACACTTGCGTATATCTTTTAAAATAGGGGAATAATCTGCTAAAACATTCCAGATCATCTGTTCACATTAAAAATCTTTGTTTAAGAGTATCTTATTTTTTAGTGACTATTAATGTTTCACACATTAAAATAGACATTGAAATAGATATATGCATTACCTTTCTTTTCCCTTTAAAAAATTATGGTAAAATACACATAACAAAATTTACCATCTTATACATGCACTCCAATGTTCATAGCAGCACTATTTACAGTAGCCAAGATGTGAAAGCAACCTAAATGTCCATTGACAGATGAATGGATAAAGAAGATGTAGTATATATACACAATGGAATACTACTCAGCCATAAAAAGGATGAAATAATGCCATTTTTAGCAACATGGAGGGACCTAGAGATTATCATACTAAGTGAAGGAAGTTAGCCAAAGAAAGACAAATATTATATAATATCGCCTATAAGTGGATTCTGAAAAAAATGATACAAATGAACTTAATTCACAAAACAGAAACAAACTCACAGACATAGAAAACAAACTTATGGTTACCAAAGGGGAAAGGGGGGGAAGGGGTAAATTAGGAGTTTGGAATTAGCAGATACAAACTACTATATATCAAATAGATAAAAAACAGGTCCTATTGTATAGCACAGGGAACTATAGTCAATATCTTGTAATAAACTAAAATGGAAAAGAATCTGAAAAAGAATAGATTTATATATATGTATAACTGAATCACTTTGTTGTATACCAGAAACTAACATAACATTGTAAATCAACTGTACTTCAATTAAAAGTAACCATTTTTAAGTGTACAGTTCAGTGACATTAAGTACATTCATATTGCTGTGCTACCAGCACCACAACCCATCTCTAGAACTCTTCATCTTGCAAAACTAAAACTCTATACCCATTAAACAATAACCCCCACCCCTCCTTGCCGTGACCTCCCAGCCCCTGGCAACCACCATTATACTTCCTGTCTGTGAATTTGACTACTTTAGGTATTTTATGTAAGTGAAATCATACAGTATTTTTGTGTCTGCCTTATTTCAATAAGTGTAAGATTTCAGAATTTCCTTCTTTTTCACGGGTGAATAATATTCCATTGTATGTATAAGCCATAGTGCATTACCTTTTTAAAAATAACTTTTATTATAAGGCTAAGAGAAGCTTATTTAAAATTTAGATTAACTCCCTTAATTGCTAGTTGACATGGGCCTTGAGGAAAAGAAGCCATTTTTCCAACAGGGCTGTGGCTAGAGATCTTGGAGGAAGCTGGGGAGAAGGTGACCCAGCTGTCATCTCACAAAAGCTAGAGTTCTGACTGCTTATTCCTGCCCTTGATTGATCTTCATCAAAATCCCCCAGTCTAGAAGGGAGTTGGTCTCAGGAATTCCTCAGAGCAGTTGCTCCCAAGGAAGCAAACTACTGCGAGGTTCCCACATGTTCTAGAAAATTCAAAATGATTTTGTCCTAGTACTTTCATAAAGGATTTGCCTGCTTATCTGACTAATGTGGGGCATACCATTTACTAAACAAGAATACTTCTCTCAAAAGTCACACACAGAAGATGGAAAAGGGATCCTCTACAGCCACGAGGTGCTCCTCACAGTCCTTCACTAAACAGCATATTACGGAGGGCCCATTCTTTGGGTTCACTCCCCTCCTGGACACTGAATGAGCAAGAGCAGGGTGTGTGTGTATGTGTGTGTGTGTGTGAGCCCCGGCCTGTGGCCCAGGACTACAACTAACCCACTCTCAGTCTGAATTCTACTGGTCAATTTGCTTTCCAACCTCTAGGCTGGAAGCCAAATGTGTGGACAAGTACAAATTCACTAAATTAATTCATTCTATTTGCAGGTGGCTGGGGTTCCCTAGTTACAGTCAGTGCACCTTTAGCATTTAATACTAGCAATAGGCTTTGCTAGCTGTTTTCATTTCCCATGATCCCAGTCGAGTCAGGAGCGTTGCCCTGCCTACCATACAGCACTGGACCGAGTGGCTGACACTGAGTTCCAGAGAGCACAGGTGGCCACTGAGGGATTATACCTTGGTTTTAAATCAGGGATCATTTGATGCACCAAATGCAACTGCCAGAACATCCCCTATGTAGGAGCAATAAAGACATTAGGAGTGAATTAACTAGGGGAATTTAAATAAAATTATGCCAAGTGCTTGCTTATTTCCAAGAAGGTGCTGTCAAGAACTGTCTTATTTCAGTCTCCCACACTTCGTAAGGGACTTCTGGGAGTGACTTCAGGCTTTTTCTGGTACAAAGTTCCACAGACAAATCTCATTCAAGAAAAACACATGGTTTTGAATCAGGCTTCTGGAAAACTGGCCTCAAATTTGTGTTGCATAGCAACTCAATAAGAGAGAGAGGACTCCTCAGCGATCTCTCAGTGGATCCTGTGGATTAAATTTCATCCAGTGATGCCCTGTGATCTGAAGTATATTGATGGCTAGGAAATAGTGAATATTTATTAAACAAGCATGTTTTAAATGTCCTGTATTGAAACCAGAGCAGGGGAGGAAATAATTACTGGTTTTATTCCTCGGTGATCCTTCTGATTTGAATGGTTACATTTTTCTCAATGACCACTAGATGGCACTTCTCATACAGAATTTGAAAGTGCAGAGTGAAGAGTGCTTTGTTGCTAAAATCATCAAAATAAACAGTGGCCGACTACATGATTTCATAAAAACGAAGTGCAACCATGGGAGATGTTGTGAGTTTTGTTATTTTCCATGGTGCTATCTTATGTGTATCTAATCTTGAGGGGAGGCAAACTTACCAAACAACAAATCTGGTACTTTGAGGCACACGGTCAGGCAACCATCTCATGCTTACTTAACGATCCAAAGAGAATAGAGTAAATTGAATTATTAAAGAGAGAAAAGATAACAGAACTTATGTTTTTACCCTATTCTCTAATTTTAGCCAGAGTCTGTGGAAAAACATGGGCAAAATGTCACACTTACAGCATCTTGGAAACCGAAGAGCACCACCTGGACTTGACTAATGCCGTGGCTGTCGAAGTCCAGCTCCAGCTTCAGCTTCGACAGGGTGGTGGCTATGATCTTTCGGTCAGTGGACCTCACAAATTCTCTGAGGCTTGTGACAAGGGTTGTGATGTGCTCCCATTTCAGTTTGGGTTCTTCAGCCCCCTGCGAATAAAAACCAACCATCTGTCAGTAGATCTGTGCTGGATTATCAGCTGCAGACCCACCATTCTGCAGCCCCTGCTGCAAAGATCTGGGCTTCAAAATGCCCCCTGTTAAAGGGAAAGACCGTATTTGAACTATCTGGCTCCTTTCCCTCCAAAAAAGAAGTAGTCAGACCTTGAGAGGAAGGCAGCCACCGCATGCATGGTCCAATAGCCGTGATATAGTCAGGTATACAAAGCTTCGCCCCAGACAGGGACAAGCTGAGGCAATAAGATCCCACTCTCTGAAATTTTAATCAGGCAATAAGCCATAGGATTGCAGGTTCAAAGTCTGCCCAGAGAGAGAAGTCATAAAATAGGGGCAAGAGTGTGTCCAGCTATAAGGAAAGGAGGGAGCAGAAGCAACAGAGCTGAGAATGATGATCGGAAGGGAGAGAAGTTGACAGAAACAGAAATGACACATGAAGGGGGCTAACAGCAACCAAGCCAGAGAATAGATGTACAAACTTCTGGGACTTGAAGTCTCCAGGTATCACACTTTCGTTTCAGTTTCTGTGAGGCTCGGCTAAGCGCTATGGTTGGAATTAACCTTGAGTCCACTTCCCTTATTGCTACGTATGTCTACCAACAACATGTCCCCAGTACTTCAATTGCCCTTAAAGAGTGTCAATTCCTTGCAATCAAAAGGCGCTCACTTTAGCAGAGAGAGCATAGCTTAGTGGTAGAATGCGTGCTTAGCGTGCACAAGGTCCTGGGGTCAATCCTCAGTACCTCCACTAAAAAATAAATAAAATAAACCTAATTACCTCCCCTGCAAAACAACACCCCCAAACAAACAAACAAAAAAAAACACCAGGTGCTCACTTCAAACTCCATCCTGAAAACCATTCCTTATTCATCAATGAATTATAAGAATGGGCCAAATGGACTACTTCACATATTAAAAATTAAATACAATATTTCAGGGGGAGGGTATAGTTCAGTGGGTAGGGTGCATGCTTAGTCTGTGTGAGGTCCTGGGTTCAATCCCCAGTACTTCCATTAAAATAAATAAATAAATAGACCTAAGTAACTCCCCCTCAAAAAAAAATAGCAAAAAAAATTAAATACAATATTTAAACAAATTCCCTCTCTCAAGCTGAATTTTTTTTTTTACTTTGAGCAAGAAACATTTCATCCTTAAAGGAAACATAGTAGAATGTTATTTATCCTCATTTAACTTTAAGAAACAATGGGATTTTTATTATGCTTATTTCGTATTGCACATTTTGTTACTGCATCATTAAAATTAAATTCCTCAATTGGGCTATGAAAATTACAATATCTAGGAGTCTATTAAAGTAAAAGAGAAATGCACCATCAAGTTCTTTCTTTCAATACATTTTCATTTGGGAGCACCCTTTCATGTTTACGTTTTGATGGGAAAAGATTATATTAAAAAGCTTGAAAGCTGTCATGAAGGGAATATTTTAAAATCAGACAGGGAATAATGATAAACTGTTTCTTTTCTTACCACCAAGTAAACTGCACCCAAAGTAAAGATTCACAGGCAGTATCATAATAACATGAAAATATGTTCAAGAAGAAAAATGTGAGTTATTCAGAAATTGGAAGCTTAGTGAAAAATCAGTTATGTGCTTGCCAGCAGTTTAAACAGCAAACATTTTTTTGACATTAGCTTTGTTTTCACAACAGAAAAACATGCTGCTTCTGGTTTTTTGGTGCCACTGTCCCACAAAGGAACTCCGTCTACCCTGGGAAATGTTTTCTGTCTAGAGTATTTCATCCACTTACATAATCGTTATTTCTGTTCTCACTCCTGCCTCTCTGTATGCACTCACTGATGTATGCACTCATTAATATGCCTTTATGAGCAAGCATCTTAGGTATCATATCAAGAGAGCCTGATTCAGTATCAGAAGGTAGCATTTGACAGCGTACATTTCCTGAACACTCACAGTACATTCACAGATTCCCCTGCAAAGGTGCTCTCTATTCTTTATCCCTTAAAACTCTTTAAAAATGATGAGTCGATTTCTGAAAGACGTTACAGATTGAAAAGGCTTTTGTGGGTCCCTTTGAGGATCTGACCAACATCTACATTTTACTCTTGTTACTAAGGGTAGGCTTAAAAAGAAAGATGTACCTAGAAATAGTTAATACAATGAAAAGACATTTCCATCTAGTTGTTAAAAAAAATTAAAGATATTAGATAACTGTTTTTAGCCTGCTTGTAATGATAACAACAACAGTAGTTAACATTTATGGAACACTTTCTATGATTGTCTCAATGACTCACGATCTTACTTACTCCTTGCTGCAACCCTGTGAGGTAAATACCATTGTTTCCTCTATTTTATGGATTAGGAAATTCAGCCTCAGAGAGGTTTAATAACTTGCCCAAATCACACAGCTGTAAAGTGGTGGAACCAGGCCTCAGAGGCAAGTTGAGGCTGAGCTTAAGCTCCTAATCATTGCCTTCTACTGCCCTAGTTAGCTGGTGAACCAGCAGTAAACCTGGGTCAGGACCTGCCTGCTCTACCACAAGATCACCGTGTGATGTCCCGGGACACAATTCATGGCATCCCCAGCAGCACAGTCAAAAGGACCCTGTCTATCACTTGACGATTCTCGATTTACTAAGCGATGCTAACCAGCAGTTTCTGGTCCTCACTGGTTACTTCATGCTCGTACACCACGGCATGCTCTCCAATAGTTTCTTTGAAGTTTTTCTTTCCTTTCTCCTTTTACAGAAAACATTCAAGCATGCCTTAAAAAACTAGGAAGACACAAACACTTGAATAGGGTTAACCAACTCCAAAATTTAAGAATTTCAGCACAGTCATGGGAGTGAAGTCTTCTGCCAGGCTCTTTGCTGAGGGCTGGGAAATGACAACGACCAAGGCAGTCCCTGCCCTCATGGACCTATAGTCCAGCAGGGAGACAAAGAAGACCCCCAAACAAGCAGACATTTTCTGTGCTGGAAAAGCACACCCACTGGGGATGATTACAGGATTTAGGTGATCCCTGTGCTTTATGTTTCTAACCTAAAACAGGCATCTTAACACCGGTAGCCATAGGAAAAGCCTTCACTTCACAGTGGCTACTGGAGATTTCCTCCCATAACCCAAGCCCTGTCCCCTCCCCTACTCTGTTCTTCTCCAGCACTTGTCACCATCTGGTAGACCAGGGAGGAGAGCGATGTGGGGCTCGAGAGCACAGACCCTGCAGCCAGACTGCCTGGGTCCAAACCCCGACTCCATTGCATGGCCTCGGCAAGTTACTCCACTCCTTGGTGCCTCTGTGTCCTCCTCTGCAAAAGGAAGATACTAACAGAACCACTGCTGTGGTGCTGTTGTCACCAGGATTAAGTGAGTAGAGACATAAGAAATATAAGAATAATACCTGGCCCATAGAAAGTGTTTGCTATCATGACTATATATTTAGCATATATAGTAATATATATATGTAACATATATAGTATAGAGTAACATATAACTATATATTTAACTATATTTGTTACTATATATTCATCTAAGCCTTTACTAATTTTTTATTGTTTTTTCCCTTGACTAGAACATCGGTTTCAATGGGAGGCAGACTTTTTTTTTTTCCACTTTGTTCACTGTAGTGTCCCCAGCACATAGAACAGTGCCTGGTAGCTAGTAGATGTTTAGTAAGTGTTTGTTGAATGAATGAATGATTGGATGACCTCCAACTGCTGCCCAGTTAGTTGCTCCCTCCAATGAAACATGGTTCCTCTTCTTAACTTATGCCATCCAGTTTCAGTCCTCAATGACCCCAGAGAGCAGATGGAAAGGCAAGAGTGACAGCTAAAAGTTCAAGACCTCTCCTGTATCCTCCACATCTCCTTATTCCTGTGCCACATCCTAACCTCAATTCAGAGGCCTGGGTGCCCTCATCCCAAAGCACCTCCCTCCCGGGTCTCAGGGTCCCTGCTGGAGGCAGCTTCCCTCCAGGACCCAAGTCAGGGTTTTCCCAGAAAGCATACAAGATGATTATTTCAGTTCTCCCTGTACCCAGAGACCATGCAGGCACACACACGGCATTTCAACTCCTCCTATGGGATCTAAAGACATGGACATTAGAGAATTCCTAAGGTGATGGAATCAGCAGAGAAACTTAGTGGGGTTCTCAAGACAAAGACAAGCAGGTGAGAGAGAGCTCGGCTCTGCTTCCATTCCAGTAAAAACTGAGACCATGTAACCTGCTGCACTGAGGCTAAAACTTGACCCTCCCTACTTCCAGCTCCACACTTTTCTAGGAGAGGAGGGAGGAAAGAAGTTATGTGTCATCTACAGTGATGATGGATGACAGGTGGTGGCCACAGGTGCTGAAGCAGGCTCACAGGTCCCTGACACCCACAGAACTAAAAGAAGAGGCAAGGGTTACGTCTGGGCCAGGCGTGTCTGGGAGGCTTATACCCACAGGAGGCTTGCGCTTCTGCTCTCACACAGGAGGCATCACCCGCCGCTTGGAGCTGGGAGAAACCCTGTTTGCACCAGGGCAGAGTTGGGAATGGAGTCGTCCTCATTTCTGTAAGCAGAATCCCAGGGAATACATTTTCCCAGGTTTTATGACTAAACTGTGTCATTGCCCCACCCCACCCCCAATTCGTATGTTGAAGCCCCGACTCTCATGAGACTGTGTTTGGAAAGAGGGTCTTTAGGAGGTAATTAAGGTTAAGTGAAGTCATAAAGGTGGGGCTCTAACCCAATAGGACTAGTGCTCTTGTAAGAGGAGGAGGAGACAGCGAGGGCACACGGAGAAGACCAGGTGAGGGCCCAGCCAGAAGGTGGCCAGCAGCGAGCCGAGGAGAGAGGCCTCAGGAGAAATCAAACCTGCCAGCACCCTGCTCTTAGACTTTCAGCTTCCAGATCTGTGAGAAAGAAATTTCTGTTGTTTGAGCTACGGAGTCTAAGGCATTTTGTTATGGCAGCTTAGCAGACAAGCACACCAGGGAACAAGAGTTTGACTGACTGGCTTTGGTTTTCCATCGCGTGGGTGGCCTCCCAGCACACTGTGTAATTTACTTATTAGTGCCCTTCACCCTCCCTCTGAACGTAGCACTCCAAGCACAGGGGTTGCCACTGGATTCGTAATGTTTCCCAGAAGCTCAGAGGAGCCAATGGCAGGTGGCCTCAGGCTAATGTCAAAATTAGCAATTCACATGGCTCAATGCATGTTTATTGATTGAATGAGTATAAATGAATGAAGGGTGAAAAGGCTTGTTAGGGACCAGCTGCAACTTTTTATCAACAGGAACATTTTGCTTCTGACTTCAGAATAGCTTATGTTCCTGGTGGGGGTAGGGGGAGTGGTACAGCTTAGTGGTAGAGCACGTGCTTAGCATGCACAAGGTCCTGGGTTCAATCCCCAGTACCTCCATTAAAATAATAATAATAATAATAGATAAATCTAATAACCACCCAACCAAATAGCTTATGTTCAACAACATAGTTTCTGTGTTAGGGATTTGCTTACTCCCAGGGTGCGTTTGTTATCATCAGGAGGACTGCAGCTCCCTCACGTCATCACGTCACCTTTGACAGTTCCAAGTGGTTACAGCACAGCTAAAATATGTAAACTCTGGAGAAACAGTCTCCATGAGAGGTTTTACCTGAGCCAAAGATTCCATTAAGTTTCTCACAACTTTGTCTTGGTCTTCTGTCAGGATCCTGTGAAGCGTGGCCCGTCTCTCACTGTCCTTCCTCAGCATAAAGAATCCGGAATCTTTTTCTTCGGGAGATGGTGGTGCACTGTGATCTTCAAAATTTTCATCGGGGATGCTGTAATAATTCACACAGCACAGATTACAATTTCCTTTATAAAACAACACACAGCATACTTCTCTGACCCAAAGTAAGTCAGGTCTTTACCCCAGAAAGAGCGTCCGTATGCCTTTGACATCTCTTTCTCCGCAGGACTTGGCTCTTGTTTTGAAAGAGAAGGGGTCCACCTTTAACTCCGTGTCCGGAGAAACTGAGCCGTACTCACTGCTGCTGCTGGTGTCCTCCACCAGGACAGGGACCGGCAAGGAGATACTCCTGAGATACTCTGCATGTCACAAGAGGTGGGGAGAGGATGATTAACGCTTCCAAAACACGCACGTACTGAAACGCCTATTGAGAGGCAGCAAGATTATGTGTCAAGTGTCTCGTTCCGGTGAGCAGCAAAGTCATGCTATGCAGGAGGCTGGTCGTGGTATCACGATTGTTCCTGGGCTCAGTACAACCCACGCAGGTGGTCCGGGAGGACAGGGCCTCCTGGGTCCTGAAAGGAGTATCTTGGGGGCGTGAAACTGGAGGAAGCACCAGGCTCAGTAGTTCTGGCGTCTCATCCCTTTAGTTTTATGGTCTACCTATCAGAGTTTAGGAAGGTCACTTACGGGTCTTAGTTTTCACATCTACAAAATAAAGGACCAGATTCATAATTTTTAAACCACATTCTTCAGAGGTTTAAGATCTTGGGGCTGTCTTGGATGGAGTGAGTGAGTAGGATCCTGTGATTCTAGAACAGAGGTTCCAACCCTGTTTCACCTAAATTAAATATGTTCTTCCCGTCATATAGCAAGGCTCTACTTAAGGATTCATTTAAAAAGGCTCTTTGCTAAATACAGATTTTGGAAACCAATGGACTAGATGATCTCTGAGGTCTTTCTCAGTTCTCAGACATTATAATTCTATAGAAGATGTATGCTTTTATTTATTTATATATTTTTAATTGGGGGGTAGGTAATTAGGTTTATTTATTTATTTAATGGTGGTACTGGGGATTGAACTCAGGACCTCATGCATGCCAAGCACACACTCTACCACTGAGCTATCCCCTCCATCCCCACAGATGTATGCTTTTATTTTATTCTGATGGAGACTGAATTGGCACAATTATAGGTGCCTACATTTCATCAAATACTGGTTTTAAAATAGGTAATTGTTGCCAGAAACATCTTTATCAAACAAATCAATGTCTTACGCCAAGGGGGCAAAACAGAGAGGGATGGGTCACTAGGAGGTAAAAAAACAAAACAAAACAAAACAAAGCCCTAGAGAATTCAGGAAGCCTGGGAGGTGTTCTGAGTGAGAAGGAACAGAAGGGTCTTTAGAGAAAGGAGAGGGGACTTGTGGGCTGTGGTCTACAATTCTGAGCCAGCCAGCGGCTGGGCACGGGCAGGCCAGGGAAGATGAGACCAGCAATGACGGTCATAGAGACCACCTGTAGCAGTTGCTGAGCATCTCACATTTATGTCTCCGTATTTAATCCTCACAGAACACCATGTGTAGGTTGTCTAACTGAACCCACTGGACAGATGAGGTGACTAAGGGTAAGCCATTTCCAAGGCCACCCGGTCAACGAATGAATCCAGCTCTGACCCCAATGCCCTTCCTCTTAATTCTGATTCCATAAAATCTTAAGATTTTAAAAATTGTAGGTAAAGTTGGACTCTAAAGCCAGAGCAGAGTCCCAGATGCTCTTGAATTACCCTGAGTGTGGAGGGTGGGAGGGCACATGGGGAAGGTGCCTCAGAGTTCAGCAGAGGGATCCCTTCCCATCTTGTGCTCGTCCTAAGGCCCATGCTCACCGGGAAGGCTTGTGGGCAGAACTGTCAGCTTAAATTCTCTCTCTAGAGCTCTCTCTTGCCAAGTGTGTGGAGCTGAGTCCACATAATTTAAGTGTGTGTGTGATGGGAACTTGCTTCCTGGCAACAAAAGCCTAGCCATGTGGAAGAGATAACACTATTGTGGACTGCGCTTCTGGGCATAGCTCTAGCCTCTTCGGGGATCTATATTACATTTTGGTTCTCAGAACCAAATCTGGGCCCTAGGTACTGCTACCAGCACAGAATGCCTGATGAAACAAGTAAACTGCTGCAAGTCACATAGTTAGAAAGTGGCTCAGGTGGGATCAGAACCGACTTCTGCGTAAGTCCAAAGTCAGTGCCCATTTTATGACATTCAAAACAGGCTAGTCAGAAGGCTGTGGAGCACCCCAGGGTCTGCCTGGTGAAAAGGCAATGACTGCCTTCCAGGGTCGAGGCAGCTTGTGAAGAAATGAGGGAAGGGAGAGGGTTCCTCTCTTCACAGAGTTCTCTGACTCTTGGAATTGACAGAAGAAAACTGGAGGGGCTGTGGCCAAGAAACCCCGATTACTGGGCCTCTACTCTGGGCTGACTGGCTTTGAGCCCCCGAAGAACCTGAAAAACCCTCTCCCTGGCCTGTGGGAGAGTGCACATTTGGCTCACAGCGAACATTAAGCCCCCTGCCTATTTGATCAACAGCTCATCCAACTTAGGAAAATCCCAAACCACGGTCATTTCTTTACTATTCCTTGAAATGTATCAGTTGATCTTCCCAGAGCAAATTTACCTTCCTAGTTATGATCTGCAAAGGCCAACACTGAAAAGCAAAAACACAACTTAGTCCTGACCAACTAAAAACCAAGAGACTATAGGACGCCGAAGATGACAGAGGAAGGTGTCTGGCATGGAAATTTTCTATAAGAAATCCAGTGAGGTGGCCAACTATCTTCTAGATAAGGGAGCATGGACTCCTCTCAAACTGAAGAGTTCAAAATACAGTCACCATCTTGCGTTTAGGAGGGAGCAGTGGAAGCCTCTCTCATGAAGGAGAAAGGGGAGGGGTTTCTGAAGGAATGAGCCCACCAGGTTTGCATCCCTAGCATCCTTAGTATCCAGGAGCCCCCACCCTCACTCCCACCTGTAAGCAAGGAGCAGAGGATGAGGCTCTGTGATAGGAAATCTAGAGCTCATCTCCTGATGCACCAAGCTCCAGCTCAAGGGACAATATAAAAATAAACTCACCATTCGATCCAGCTGAAAGAGCTGTGGAAAGAAGATCAAACATGGCAACATAAGCATATGCACTGGGTTTGTTGTTAAACTGAGAAATCAACCAAAAGTGAGGCGAATGCTTGAAATGGGATCAATGTTCTTTTCCAAACATTCAATCTGCCCATCTCATCCCACACAAACACTAAAAATGCCAACAACAAATGAATTGTTTACTTGCTTTTTCTTTCTGAAATGAGTTACGGAAATTATTGGGAAAAGACAATTTAGATTTTCACCCTGCTATTTTATTTATAACTGGCAATCTTCTCTTTCTTTCTTTCTTTTTCTTTTTTTTTTTTAGTGGAGGTTAATTATTCAGAAAGATATTCTCTAAAGGGTGATGGGTATTTTCTACTGCCTAAACTTAAAAGAGCATATTATTTAGATGGCTTAGAAGTTTAACAGCTCTATTATAGCCCTGTAGCCCACCAGTGGGAGTTTGGAGTTTCAGCTTGAAAAGACTGTATTTTCACCCCTTTATACTTCAATCTTTGCATCAGCAGTGCTAGAATATCGATGCTGCTATACAAATTCCCTACTAAACACGTGATGGAAGACCATTATGTGTGAGGCCCTAATATTTGTGAAATTGATGGCAACACAGCTTCCTGATGCCAATTTTCAATGATATCTTTAAACAAATTAGCTTACTTCTGGGAAAATCTTTCCTTTTAGTTTAGGATTTAGTGACCCTGACCTATACCCCCTTCAATGTAAGCACATACCTGAAAGCTTCGGTTGTGTCTTTTTCTTTTTGCTTGAAACTTTTAAGAACTCATCCAAAAGCAAGTCGTTAGCACAGTCTCTCTTGTCAGGGTCTGGTTCAAAACATTTCAGTATGAACGCCTTGGCCTCTGCCGACATGGACTCTGGGATCTCGGGGTGGACTTTAAACATTCCCACCTAAGACACAGCACAATGTGACTTCTGAGTGACATCTCATATCATGAGCTCTGGGTTCCATAACCTGGTCACCTAATGCAACAAGATTATTTATCGTATACTTCAAACTCATGGCTTTTCTCAAAGTGAGAAAGGACTTGTTTTCTGTAGATTACGGAAAGTTTCCCGAGTACCTTTGTAACTTGATCAATGACATAAGCACAGTAATTATTTTAGGACAGTAGACGGCACTATGAGATAATTATTCCACCCTCGAAGCTTTCTGCTTGGCTTTTTCCATTTATGAATCTCATTGAATCCTCCCAGCAACCCAGCGGATTAAATATTATCCTTGTTACAGCAACAAGGAAAATGAGGCTTACAGGAGGGGTAAGAGGTTACATGCTTATGAAAAGGCAGATGTGGGATTTGAACATTTTGGCTTAAAGCATGTGTTGTTTCTCCTCTGCCATGATTTGTGAACATTTTCCCTGTCTCAAAGTGCCTATGTTAACACAGATATTTGAAAATACTTAAAATTAAACAAACTCTATTTTTATACCAGTGAGAACTTTCTTCTTGCTGTCATTCTAATTTTTTTCAATAATGTTTTCATGTATTTAGTACAGAGAAAATTTCCTAGGGGAATCTTTTTCTGTTATCAAATAGCTTATACTAATTTATTATTATATAATAATATAATTATTTGTAATAATTATAAAGCACCACCTATGTGCCACACACTGTTCTAAGTGCTTTGCACATCTTATTGCATATACTCCTCAAAAACCTCTATTAGATAGGAACAATGTTTATACCCATTTTACAGATGAGGAAACTGAGGTACAAGAAGGTTTAGTAATTTGCTCAAAGTCATCAAATAGCTTGACTGTGTTGGAGCCTGGATTCAAACACTGCAAATCAGCCAGAGTATGCTATTTCATCTAAAGCATGCTGTATAATAATCTGGCACCGATGGGTAACATAGGAGCATTTCAGAGTGAAGTCCTAGAGATTGGTGAAAACTTGAAAGATTGCCCAAGAAGACAAAGACATACATTCATGTCAGGAAAGGCAGCTCTCATCATTCTCTCAGTTTTGGATACACTATTCATTTCTGTACCAGCAGTGTCTCATCAGACTGTCTCCAAGCTTAAAGTAAACCACACTTTATACAAAAACAGAAGGTATGTAACACATGGCCCCTCACAAGAGGCTATTCACAAACGGAGTAAGTGCTAGAAACATGGTCCATGACAGGGAAAGGAATAACACATTGTGATCAGAAGTCCTCTGCCTTAGAGACTAGCAGACATGTAAGCTTTCCTTCCTGGGAAACGGGTGTCGGTTTCAATGTTTCTCTGGCTTCGTGGAGTGGCAGGTGAGGGCTGCAGGGACTCAGAGCCAGGTCACTGCTTTGCCCAGTCCCTGGATGTTGAAGCTGTGGCCCCTAGGCTCTCTCAGGCCTATTTCCATCTCAGGGGCTCCCTATTTTGAGAGATGGGGCTACTTCCTTTCCCACTCCGTAAAGAGTTACCAATGGGCAAATTAACTAGCTAGAAGAGTAGATACATGAAAATAAGATTAATGTACTGAAAATAGCAATTGTACCCTTTTATCTATGGAGACTTCCAACTATTATGATAGAGTAAAGGAACATTTTTTTAATACCTAAATGGATAAAAAAAAGTTTTTATATCTCCCTTAGTGGAAGATTTTTCAGACTGAGTTTCCCAAAGAGCTTAAATCATCTTCCGTGGAGTGGTGTGTTATTTATCCTGTATTGTGAAAAGGTGGTCAAAGGCAGTTATGTTGAATCTCATTTGACAGTCGAGAAAACTAATGTGGAGAGAGACTCTCCACATGAAGCACAGGTGCTGACCGAAGGGAGTGAATCTGGAACTTTAGATCTTGGACCATGCTTACTTAGGTCCCTTTCCTTTTGCCTAAAAAAAAATATGACATACACACATGGATCATCCAGAAGCTATAAAGAGCTTTAACCATTGGTTTTTAAGACATTTAAAACATATGAAATGTGACCTTGAACATAGCTGCTTGTGGTTCTCCCAGTTCGTAAAAGGGTGGTTTTCCAGTGGCCATTTCAATGATCGTGCAGCCCAAAGACCAAATGTCTGCTGCTTTCCCGTAGCCTCTTGGTCCTTTATCTATTATTTCTGGTGCCATATACTGAAGGGTACCTGGACATAATTCAAACACAGTTACACTTTTAAGAAGAGAAAACTGATGAACATCTAATAGACTGAACATCTAATCACTTTCAATTTCTTTATGTAAATGAGACAACTTTAAAAGCATGATTCAGGTCTTAATATCTCATCTTCTTTGAGTTCCAGTTTTCTCTGCTAATAAAAGGAGAAATAGCAGTTTTTGTAATGGATCTTATTCGTGATAAAAGTAGTTTACTAATATTATCTGTTTATGAATAGATATTTTATCATTTCCTAGATACTAGAGAATAATCGAGGCATCATTTCATTGGGAAACTTAGAAACTTCTAACAGTTGTTTGAGAATAACAGAAAATACATTAACACACATTTTCTGTAATCAGTTTTTCAAATACATAAAGACTCCCTTTACGAATACTTCCAGTCTTTTCTAGGAAAAATCTAGGTCACTCATCCATTTCTTCAGTCTGTTATTTCTCAATTCCTGGTTAAATGCTTAGTTCTTCTGTTCATTCTTATTTCTTAATCCTTAAAGCATTAAGATCCTGAAAGCCACTGTTAAAAATAATGTAAATAATTTTTGGTGTACGTTATTCTGTTAATCAAAATGCACAGTTTCTGCTGCGTGCCTGTGGTCCACAGAATAACAGATTTAACGGGTCAAAGACAGGTCATGAGCCATCAGTACAGACAAATCACCAGAGTGAAGAAGAATAAAATGAATACGGAGATTTAAAAGGCTTCATGGAATCAGAGAGTCAAAGAGTGTGGTATGATGGAAAGAGCATTAAGTGGGGGCCAACAACCCCCGGTTCTAGCTCTGGCCTGGTATATCCCAGGTGAATACGCAACTGCAACTGTCTCATCTGGCTCAAACTAGAAGCTAAGTTTTTACTTTTAGTCTGGAGTGATCTCTCAATGTCCAGCAGTGAGTCAGGGGTGTGAACAGGAACAGATAATTGTCATATCAACCAGCTTCTGATATACTCACACAAATGATATAATCAGTGAACAGGAACCCATCCAAGGTGCCATAATGAATTACATCAAATCCTGTGGCATTTGCCAAAAGGCCTACTTCAGTGTTACTTGATTCATGACCAAAGTGACAGACAGTTTAATAAATTTCAGGCAACACCTTTTATGACTGCTCCATGCCTGATTTACAAGCGAAAACTGCTACACAAATCTCCTCTAAACAGGTCCTATGAAACCCACTATTGAAGGTTAGATATTGGCTGTGTTTATAAAAATAGGAAAAGTATATTATTTTTGTCCAGCATTGTCATCCTGCCAGGTTTATCCTCCAGACATCATCATAACATGACAGTAGCTCGTGTTCATGCTCGTATACAGCTCCACGTGTCTGCTCTCAACTGAAAGCAGTAACATTACTGGAGGGACGTATTTCACCTGGCGAAGGAAAAGATAACCATGCTCCTCAAATCACCTGCCTTGAGTAGAAAATTGTTATGATTTCTCTTTATAGCTTCCCCTAAAGTGTAATGTTTTATAATGTAAATAAAAATCAAGTAGTCATACAGGCTGAAGTCTACCACTCTTTTATTACCTCTCTGGATCTAAAACAGAATTGATGAAATAATTTAAGTTGTACTAATATCTGAGTAGGAATTAAAACTGACCAAAAATAGTGAAATTTTTAAATTGGAAAATTCAAGTGATATCTTAACAATAAATTATGCAAAATTTGTATTCATCAGATAATATTTCAAAGAGTAGTATCTGCCAATTATGTTTAATTATCCCCCATAGAGTAAAAAAAAAAAAAAGCAGATTTAATCACGCGTTCATATCTGCTCTCTTTACTCTACAAGGGCGACACAGTATTTTATATAAAGAGGATTTACAGAGCTGGATAATGAAAATGCAAGCCAATCTGAACATTAAGACTAAAGAAAACAAGTGAGAGTATTAATGCTAAAACCCATACTTCATATATCTTCATTAACATTTTAAAAAATTACTTTAAAATAATCTAGTTTAGAATTTTTTTGCCACTGCAACCAGCTGGGGAGCCACTACAAGTTAGTGACTGAAAGCTTAAACTTTGATGTCACTCTACATCCACTCATTCATTTAGTAGATCTATACTGAGGGCCTACAATGGGCCAGGCACTCATAATATAGCAGGGGCCTAAATAGACAGAAATCCCTGGGCTCCAGGGGCTTACATTTTTGAAGTGGGAGACAGACAATAAAGTATAACATTATAAATAAGTAAACTATATGATACATTAGAAAGTGATGTGTTACGATTAAAAAAAAAAGTAGGGGATGAAGATCAGAAGTGCTGAGGGGAGGGCTGCCATGGGAATCAGGGTGGTCACAGGCCTCACTGAGATGATATCTGAGTTTACACTTGAAGGAGTGCAAGGGGACTTAGCCATGCAGATAGCTGGGAGAAGAGTGTTACAGAACGAAAAGCATGTGCAAAAGCCCTGCGGCAGGACTCGCCTAGTGTAATGAAATGCAGGAAGGCCTGTGTTTCAGGTGCAAGAGTGAGCCAGGTGGGGAAGAGCAGAAACCGGGTCAGAAAGGTAACGGGCTCCGAGTAGGTCAGAGACTTGTCCACCATTGGAAGGGCTCTGGTGTTTGTTTACTCAGAAAACAGAAAGCCATCGAGATCTCTGAGTGACGGGACTTGATTTATGTTTTTAAAGGATCTGTCTGGCTGTGTGTTGAGGGTAGACAGTAGGGGCAAGAGTAGAAACAGGGGGAACAGGATACTGAGGCCATGAAGGTGAGAGGTGAGCCAGGTGGTAGCCGTGGAGGCCGTGAAGAACTGGTCCATATCTGGACACATTCTGAGGGCAGAACTAATAGGTTTCCTTGGTGGATTGAGTTGGAGTGAGAGAAGTGCCACATACAACTCTAAGTCTGGAGTGGCCAGCTGAGACAGAGAATAGTGTGGGTGGAACAGGTCTGGGGAGAAGACAATTAATTCTACTTGGCGTGTTAAGTCTAGTTTGAACTGTAGCTCAAGTTACTTACTAGCTTTGTGGCCTCAAGCAAGTTATTAACCTCTTTGAACCTTAATTTTCTCACTATACACTGGGATAATAATACCTAAGGACTAGGGTTGATATATGAACTTCAATGACATAACATGTAAAGCACTTAACACAGTCAGATATGCAGTCAGCACTCTGTAACAGGTAGTCGCTGCCATCTTCCCTCTCCCCAAGTCACCAAGAAGTCAAACAGGTCAGTGTCTTTCAACTCAGTTCATCAGAGGTCACCACACCTGTGACTTGGCCAGCACTGAGCTCGTGCTGTGAGGCCTGCACACCCAGGCTCTTGTGATTGGCGCTGCAGACAGACCCACCCATACGTGTCACTCAGGTCACATCATGTGAGGCCAGTGTGAGAAGTACAAGCAAAGGATTCTGGGAGGACTGCTTTACTACAATTTCTCTGGGGATTAAAAAAAATGTTTTCAAGATAAGCAGGAGATATTAACATCTTGCCAAATAAAGTGTCTGAACGTAAGGATTTTCCTCTCAGGAAGTTACTGAATCTTGGCAGCGTCTAAAGTGTCTATTGCCAAATGGAGGGAGTATGAGGAAAAGAAATGTAAGGATATTTAAAGTTACTAAAAGGATGGAATTTCTAAAAGGATAGAATTTATTTTGTTCAAAAAATATATTTCTAAATGTGTTTAACTCTGTGCCCTGAAATACCCACTGCTGTGAGAGTAGGAATTGGGTCAGTGACGTTGCTGACTGAATGTTCTGAGGAGAAAACTTAGAGAATTTCACTCTTTTTTCCTTTCCCCTTTCCAGGCTTCCAGAATAGATACTTCAGCAGGGTGGAGAGAAAGATGGACTGGAGCAAGAAGATCAAATCAAAGAGCGAAGGGAAGATTAACTCAGATTCTCTTGGGTTCTCTTGTTAACAAACTCTTGTAACTCATGGCTCTGATATCTTCTCTCGCTCAATCTCCTCATCTGCAAAATCCTCATACTGCCACCTACCTCACAGAATTCAGAAAAGGTGGCATCTGACCATTTTGCTTTATATTAGATCAGAGATTATTCATTATCCCTTTTTCTTTTTTTGACTAAATCTCACTCTCTCTGATGATGATAACAAGAATGTAACACTTCATGAGAATCAGCAGAATGGGGTGGAGAGCAGGGTTGACGTTCCAGATGCCTTCCCTGTAACTGTTGGGCTGTCGTTAATCTCTCCAAGTCTCAGTCTCCTCTTGGCTACTGCTACCTTTCTGGAAGTCATTTTGTCTCCACCCTCGCAGGATTCTGCTCCAGAGGCAGCTCAGTGGCTGCATTGCCTAATTTTTCAGGAAGGCTTTCTCCCCACCCCACTTTTGAGTGAGTGAGTCACTTCCTTTTTCTGAATTGAAATCTTACAGTTATTTATGTTGTGAGTAGGAGAAGAAACCACAGGGAGTAAACAGATTAGGAAGGAGGGAACTCAGAGTCCAAATGGGAAATGATTAAGGTATGAGTAAGGATCTGAGAGAGGCTGGGCCAAAGAAATGTTAAAAAAAATAAATCTCGTCAGGATTACAGTGGTTGTAGACCAACCAGGAGAGAAGTAATGACATGAAAAGAAAAATCAATAACAAATTGAGAGTTAAAAAAAAATCTTCAGTAGCATTAAGCAGGAAACCGAGCAAGTCATATAAACACAAGATAAGAAAGGGGCCAGATCACATTGTGTATAACATTTTTCAGTGAGCATCAAAAGATATCAACATTAATATCTGTGAGAACACAGACTAAATTTACCTCTCATGTTATGCTCAAACGCAGCAATTATTGCTTTAATTACATAAGATCTGTATCATCATTGCAAAAACATACCAGTAAAGGTTTCAGTACATGGATTTATGCCAGCAAGTCTCTTTGATGTCCCGAAGTCAGAGATCTTGAGGACACCACTGTAGGTATTAATCAACACATTGTCACCCTAGAGAAGAGAGAGTTTTAATCACAAGTGTTATCTTTCTTCTAACACTGCTTGCTGTTGCCTTGAAAGTCCAATAAGAAAAGGTGTCCTTACAGCAAACAGGGACACTAATTTTGTCCTCTTTATTAACAGTTACTCTCAATAGTGAATTCTTGACACCATTTTTGTTTATATGTTATCAGTTCACAAGTTGCTACTCAGGTCACAAGGTCAAACGTGGTTCCTACTTAGAGCTTGCTGTGGGTTACAGAATGTAGGAGCTGTCTGTGTTTGATACAGGTATGATGAGTTAAATTATGATACTTACAACTTCCAAGTCACTTTACTTTCTTTTCTATGTTATTTTATTTCTTTTCCAGGAATATTTAGGGACAGCACAAATAAATGGGTATTTGGGTTGGTTTTAGGGAAGTCATATGAACTTGCTTTCAATATAGTCCAGACTTTGTCATAAATTAATCAGTTCTGAATAGTCTCTTTTTAAAGAGAATTTGGTAAATTATCTAATTTTAGTTCAACTCATGAGTGTATGATACTTGTGAGATGTGGGGATTTTTTTTTTCCTTCTAACTATTCATCCATTAATTCAACAAATATTTACTGACTAGCTACTACCGGCAAGGATTCAAAGGTCAACCAGCCTGTGAGAGCCTCAGAAGCAGGGACCATCTCCTGTTTAATTTTGTTCTGCTGAGCCACCAGCCCCACAGAGCACGTAAAACTGTGCCAGACATGTGGTAGAAATTCAGTCTTTGTTGGTTGAACATGGTTAAGGAGTTTATTCCTTGAGTAGAAGAGACAAGACTTGAATAACCGATTCAAGGGCAGAGTGATATATTTCTGCTGTTTCTACAATTTATTTATTTATCATTTCAAATTAATACCTATAACACGATATGACTTTTGCAAATAAAACAATTACCCACCAAGAAACTTAGGAAACCAAATCCTATTGCATCCTACCTTTATATCCCGGTGAACTATCTGATTGTCATGGAGGTATTTTAATCCTTCCAGTATCTGCTTTGTATAAAAGCCAATGGTTTGCTCGTTGTCCTTCAGCGGGCCCCATTTGGACCGAAGAAGAGCAGAAAGACTTCCTGCAAGTAGGGAGGAACAGTGGATAAAATCTTATCCAAATGAGTTCTTCATGGCACATTAATAACGTAGCATTAATGTAAACTACTATTTGTTGGTTATTCACGGTGGCCTGGGTACTGTACTCTGCACTTGGGCTCAGATATAAATAGGAAAGTGTCCCGGTTCTGAAGATGGTCATTATCAAATACAGTCAAAATAAAGGGCCACTCAAATGCTAACCTGAATCCAAGTCATGATGCCTGACACTAAAATAGTTCTGATACTTATTTATTGTCCCCTAATAAACTGTAAGGTAACATCATATGTCTAATTTTTCTTTTAATTTAAAGAAATTAAGACCTGTAAACTTGTACATCCTATTCAATTTTACTCCTCCTCAAGGCTCTAGAAACACACATTTTTAAAGTATTTTTTTGAAGTTTTCCTATACTTTATATTTTTATTTATTTTTTTTATTGAGGTATAGTGGATGCACAATATTATATAAGTTTCAGGAATACAACATAGTGATTCATAATTTTTAAAGGTTATATTCCATTTATAGTTATTATAAAACATTGGCTACATTCCCTGTGTTGTACTATATATCCTTGCAGTTTATTATTTTATGCATAGTAGAAACTTGTATTTTTAAAAGGAAGAAAACCATCTCTTACCTCCTGGGACCTGCTCCATGAAGATTTTAATGAAACCATTCTCACTGAAGGAGCCCAGATACTGGACAATATTTTTGTGCTTGAGATGCTTGTGCAATGCTATTTCTTCATGCAGGGGCTGGGAGTATCTAAAGGACATGCAGATACCAGTGAGCTAATTACATAGCCAGACTTTCATGTACACATTTAGGCAATACGAATTGAAAACGCCAGCTAAACATATGCCTGTATGTATAAAATCAAACACGACCATCTAAGGTCTTTACTTCTCATCACAGAAATTCTGTGAAGTTGGAGCCATGGTAAGGTCTGAGGGGAACTGTGTCAGGTACTGTTCTGGGCCTTTTGTATATATTAACTCACTCCTCACAACAACCCCATGGGAAGGTACTACTAAGATGCTCATTTTACAGATAAGGAGATTGATTCACAGACAGGATGACTAATCCTCCCAGGATCTCAAAGCTAGTAAATGACAGAGCTAAGATTTGAATCCAGGAAAACTGAAATCATCCACACTGTCCACATTAACATGACTTTCTGTGCCACTGGCTTCATAACATTACTTTATTATTCCTGGAGATTCTTTACCAGGAAGATAAAAATTGCAAAAAATTTTAATTTTCATTTTGGAACTTACTGAAAGGCCTACCAACTCTTCAATAGAAAACATAAAATCATTTATATGCTGAGTTTCCTTAATTCTATTCTAACCAATTCTATCATCTCAAATCCTAACCAAGCCTCCATACTGAAAGACCAGCTTTAAGCCAGACTTCAAAATCATGTACTCAGTATATGTTGCTTTATCAAATTATAAGATGAAAGTATTTGATATATCTGGAAGAGACAGAACAACACTTTCGATGATTATCTGAAGTATTATAAAGCTTGTAGGCTCTTAACAATCCTAAATATTAGAGTAATATATTACTATATGTTATATTAATATAATTATTGTATAACTAACTATGGAAGGGTGTCAGCAATGATAAACATAAACAGATACTCAAAGCTATTCCCTAGTTTGTTTTTTTTTTTTCTGTTATACAATGGAGGCTACAGGTGTGAAAGGCACTAACCACTAAAACATAAAATACAAGCCTGATGCCTCATCATTTGCTTCAGTCCTACACGCAAGAAATGGTCAGGTCTTACGATGGCATATCTAAATAAGCAGAATGGATTTTTTTTTGAGTGCCAATAACAAATACTAGAATCAGTTAGTACTGGATAAAACTATTTTCATAAAGCTTATCAGCATAAACTATAAAGCTAAAGCAATTAGTAGGTTACAAAAATCCAAATTCATTTAATTTAAACAAACTGATAATCTGTGAAATATTACCAGAAAGCTGACAACAACAACAACAAAAATTGACTTGTATATTAGATCTTTAACTCATTTTATTTTTCTTTAGAATTGCTCTAGGAACTAAAGGCTGGTAATTAAACTAAACCCCTTAAAAAGATATAGGTTAAAGACAACAAAACCAATTTGATTATTGCTTGAATGAGATAACACAAGAAACACCAGTATCTAGTGCTACTAACAAGATACTTAGGTCATAATTCTCTGCTATGAAGATATCTGCGTGTTGCTTTTTCCACAGAGTTTAAAACTCTTTAACGCTAGTTAATAAGATTGCTCTTGATATGTATGAGATAAACTAGTGGCAATATCAGGCCAAATCTGTAGATTTCACAGATCAAGATGACTAAAAATCTAAAGAGGCTAATTCAGTTTATGATAATTAAAGGGCTCCCACCTCCTGACCCTCTATTAAACATCAATCATAAACGTTTAAATGTAAGATACTGGAGAAACAAGTATAACCCCCCCCCATTACATAATCAAAGGATAGCTCAAAAGTTACAATGATAGTCAGGATTCATCCTAGCTAAGAATAAGAACTCTTCTCCAATACGGAAACGATTAGTAACACCCAGCAATTCTAAGAGTAAGTGAAAGAAGTACCAAGCACTGAATAAGCATGAAATTATAATTTGTTCAGGACCATAAGCTAAGCGTGTCTATGGGAATTACAAGAAAATCCCATTTCTTCTCAATTAGTTTTGACAATGGAAAGAAGAAATGGTATAGATAATCAGAGATACTTATGTGCATTTAGCTTTGAAAAATTATTAAATCATACATGTTTCCAGAGCCTCTCTCCTGAGTCAGATACAACCAACCAAACCAGTGGTTCCCAACCTTGGCTGGAAATTTGCATCTCCCAGAAGGATTTTTAAAAATATCTATGCCCATGACTTACCCATCCATGACCCAGAATTTGGGGTAGAGGGTCTGAGTATTTTTTTAAGTTTCTCAGATGGCTCTCATATATAGCTGAGTGGAAATACCTGACTGAAGTGAAGACAGTTCAGGGGTGTGTAGAATGTTAGTGGAAGAAGCCAACCTGAGGTTAACAAGTAGTTGGGGTAGATTATGAGAGTGTCCTTAAAATCCACCAGCTCGCTCTTAGGTGCTAACAAAAGTGTTTTTAGAGTGTGAGGGAAACACAGAAGACGCTGTTTTTGTTGCTATGATCCTTCCCTACAGAAAGCAGTGTTTGGTGTATGTGGGATCATGCATTACTCACATCCACCCTCCCGCCTTAGCAATTATCCTTTGTAATCGCTACCTTTTTAAAGGCAACCTCGAAACCTCTCCAGGGCACACAGATGGAAATACCTTTGTGTGCTGTATCTCACAATAATATGATGGACTTCACTGTAACCTTCTTTAATAGGTCACAAAAAGATGCTCCACGCCAGCTGTTCAAGAGAAGGACTTGTCACGCAAGTCAGTTTCAAACAGCCTACATTATGCTAAACAGTACTTTGTTGGTGTTCATGTACTCTGTGTGTGCACAGTGGCAGCTGAATAAACTCGAGCTACAAAGATGGTTTTAAAAGTGGTTTTCTTCCAAGTACCTGCTTAAATTTATCTGGTGGTGGGAAGGGAGGGCATGTTGCTAAAGATTAATGAGTTTGCAGCAATTTGATAGTGAGAACTCTTTTAAAATTTTATATTGCTTAAAAATCTACTCTGTGTATATACTACTTAAAAACCTATAGGAATATTTAACAAAAATTGTAATATGACAAATTAATATATATTACGCTAGATATTTAATGAATAGTTTCTATCACCATTTGGTAAGAATTCATATATCACTCATGAATTAACAAAGGGGAAACTTGGCAAAAATATCACAGAACACATAAAATTGAATCCATACATGAGGCAGACAGTAAAAGCTGTTTGCCTACTTAATATCTGTTCTCCCCTCTTTCTGTGATGTTGTTTGTAGAAACAACTCGTCAGCTTAAAAGCTGCTGAGTTTCTAGCCGTCCCTGCAGTTAGGGGTGGTCACTTTTGGCCAATGAGGTAGAGGTGAAAGTATGCTGGACATTTCTGAGAACGTTTGTTTTCCTTCTTCCTCTTCCTGCCTGGAATGCAGATACGGAGGCTGGAGGCAAAGCAGCCACCTGTCAAAGTCACGCAGCAAGGATGGAGAGGCTGAGGTCTGGGACACTGATTGCTGACAGGGGGGTCTTTTTCAGGTTAGGGAATCCGAGAAAGCCTCTTGAGGGCTTGAGAACTGAATTGGGACCCAACTGATGAAAATGAGGCAATCCTGCTGAAATCTGGGGACAGAGCCTTGGTGGGCCTGGAGGAAAGAGAGGTGCGTGGGGCTTCAGTGGAGGAGGTGAGGCCGCAGAGGGAGGCAGATGTCTATACTAAGGGTTCTGGGTTTTATGCTGGTTACATAAGAATCAATTGAAGGGTTTTAAGTAGTAGTGACATGATGTAATGTCAACTGGAAAAAGATCTCTGTGCCTTCTCTGAGAAAGGAAGGAGCTGAGGTGGAGGAAAGAGTGAAAGCAGAGACTAGTTATGAAGGAGTTGCAATAAGGATTTTGGGTGGGAGACCCAAAGGCTTAGGCTGGTGATGGGACAGAGTGGAAAGATTCAGAATTAGAGGTTGAGACAACAGTAGGCCTTATGATGGAGTAACATAGAGTGAAACAGACAGGAATCCAAATGAATCCTGGTAGTCTGAACAGCTGGATGGATGGGGTGAGATGAACTGAGAGATAGGGAATACCGCAGGTCGAGTACATTTGAGAGTAAAAACCCACAGTTCAGTTTCGGCCATGTTAACCTTTATCCAATCATCTGTTGATGGACATTTGCATTGCTTCCATGTCTTGGCTATTGCAAACAGTGCTATGAACACTGGGGTGCATGAGTCTTTACGAATGGGAATTTTCTCCGGATATATGCCCAGGGGTGGGATTGCTGGATCATAGGGTAACTATTTTTAGTTTTTTAAGGAGTCTACTTACTGGTTTCCATATTGGCTGTACCAAATTACATTCCCACCAACAGCGTAGGAGGGTCTCCTTTTCACTAAACCCTCTCCAGCATTTATTATTTGTGGTCTTTTTAACAAGGCCATGTTAACCTTGAGGTGCCTTTTATATTTACAAGTGAAGAAGCTGGGTAAATCCAGGTAGCTCAGGGGAGTGTCCTTTCTAAAAAAGCTGATCATGTGACACTATCATCATGGCCAAAAAGTGTAGAGTGGAGGGGCAACTAAAATATGTCTGTGATGCAGCTCAACATTAAAGTTTGGCCAAATAAGAAACATTGTTTTAAAAAAAGAGAGAAATATTATAATAAGAAACTCAATCCAATCCTCTTTCTTTCAGAGATTGAATCTGCAACACATAGAAATTCTGTCTAATGGATTGTAGGAGCAACTATTTTATGAAGAGAACGCGTAAGAGGAGCTTTGAGGCAGCAGAAATCATGAGATTAAGAAAGAATTGTTGCTTGGAGAAGCAGAGGATAGGACAGAGCACTAGAGCAGACAGCCCTACTTTGTGTGGTTCAAACCATGTCCTCAAATACTTCTGTTCTTCTCCCTCCCTTTTCCTTCTAGTATTCCCACAAGGTATGTTGCAACTTCTGTAGTTGTCCTACAGTACTTGAATTTTCTTTTTCAGCTTTTTTTCTCTTTACTTGTCTTCTGGAAGTTTCTATCGACATATCTGCAAACTCAGAGGTTGAGGCGTGTCCAATCCATCAAAGGCATCCTTTGTTTCTGTTACAGTATTTTCCACATCAGCATTGCTTTTTGATTCTTTCTTAGAATTTCCATCTCCTCACTTACACTGACATCTGTTCTTGCAGGTTGTCTACTTTTTCCATTAGAGCTCTTAGCATATTCATCACAGTTGTTTGAAAATCCCAGTCTGATAGTTCCAACATCCCTGTCATATCTGTCTCTTCAAACTGTATTTTTTGCCTTTCAGTGTGCTTTGTCATTTTTGGTGGGAAGTTGGACCTGATATATTCGGTAAAAGGAACTCTGCTGAATAAACCTTCAGTGGTGTGGTGGCGAGGTGTAGGGGGAAGGAAGCCTTGTGCTATGGTTTTGTGAATTAGTCTCTGTCTTTCAGTGAGCCTGTGCCACTAGGCTGTGAACTTCACAAATGTTTCTCAGTCCTCACTTAGATGGGACAGGATGGCTAGAGTGGGCTGGAGTTGGGCATTTCTCTTCCCCCAGGTTGGTTAGGTTAACACGACACAGAGTTTAGGCTCTGGTAAAATAGTTTCCCTTGAGGGCAAGCTTTGTTAAAAACAGAACACTCAGTTATTTTCAAAATGGTTATTTTCCCCGACCCCTGCAGGAAGCCTGGGAGAGGGAGATTTTCACGGATTTTCTTTGTGAGGACCTGTTAGGGCTCCTGGAGGCAAAACTTGCAAAAGTAATAGGACTGTCTTATGACAGTCTCCAATTTGGGGGCCATTGGTTTGTCCTGTGACATCACTTTTCTGACAGCTCCAAGAAGCATAGCTGATTTTTCATTTTGTTCAGTTTTCTCCTTGTTGTTTAGGATGAGTGATGATTACTAATCCTCCTTACATGCTGGAACCTCTGGTTCAAACCATTTCTGATGGTGATTATTCCTCATCTATCTGTATAGTAAACCAGCCATTATCCAACATAACCTGAGCCCAACACACAAGGGCCATCCTCTTCTCTATTCTTTGAACGTCCTGTCCTGGTTGCCTCGGAGATGCCATCCTTCCTTACCAGTCTTGTACTGACTCACTGAATGATGCAGCAGCTAAACCTCAAAGGGAGCTAATTAAAGCAGCAGAGTTTTCAGAGTTTCAGACCACCAAAATATTTTTAAATGCTATTAGCAACACAGATATCTTAGAAAACAGCTTTCATGAACCATGATTACTGTACCTGCTATCTCTCTCTGGGATCTCCTTAATGGCGATTCTGACTTGGTTGCTCAGATCTCGACCAGCATAAACTATCCCGTAAGTGCCTTTTCCTAAAACGACTCTGTCACCATTTTCATCATATTCATAGTCATACTACAAAAGGAAAAATGGGAGAAGATGAAATATTAGTTGGAGTCCACATTTTAAAGGTCAACTTTTTCCAAAAGCATTTTTCCTTACTTAATCAAGTGACTTTATCAGGGAAACAATAAGACTAAATTCTAACCCTGTTTTCCATTGATTCTGGAGATGAGTATGATTAGCATCAATGTCTATCAATATATCACATCTAATTAACCTTTTGGTTTTCTGCTTTTGGTACTATGAGAGTATTTCACACTCTGTCAGGAGAATAAAACCACCGAAAGCCTTTGGGTAAGAAGAATATTTTGAGGTCTTACAAGTTGACAATAGTAAAGCAAGGATTATTTGCACTTCAGCCCCAATTCCCAATTCCCCAAGATTAAAAAACACTTTGAAAAATGGAAGAAAAATTTCATTTTTGATGTAAAAAGGAAATATCTACACCTTTAAACCCCCAAACTGTCAAAGCATGCCAGTCGAGTATGGAAAACTGGATCAAAATGAAAGGGGTACAGTGACATTTGGGAGGGACCTTCTCAGAGGCAACATACACAAAAGCATATCTTTTGCGTGGACTTGAACTACAGGATTCAGGGTCATCAAATGATCAAGACATGTCTCTATAGAAACCCAATGTAAAACTAAGACCAGCAGAAGGGAACATCAGAACAAGTTCATTCTTTTGTCTACATTTTGCTGGGGTATAAAGCTGGCAGCCCAAGGCTACATTTAACTCACAGAAGGGTTTGAGTTAGCCATTTAAAAAAACCTGATTTGTAACAATCATAAACCAGGAAATTTAACATTAAGGCCAGTAAATAACCCAAAAGAGGGTAACAATCAAATTTTTACACTCACTAACAACATAGCCTTCAAATATAGAAAGCTGATAAAATTACAAAGACAGATAGACAAATATAAACCACAATAGGTTTTAACAGAACTCTTTTAGAAACTGATCTATCTAGCAGACAAATTCAAAATAGAGACCCTAATGGCACAAATAACAAGTTTGGTATAACATACACAGAGAGAACCCTGTACCCAGACATAAATTCCTTTCCTGCATAAATGAAAAATATATAATAATTGGTCACATATTAAGCCACAAAGAAAATTTCAACAAATATCAAGGAATAGATATTATAAAGACCATGATCTTTGACCACAAGATACTAAAAATAAGATAGCCAAAAATATATTTGAAAACTGACTATTGCAGTTTAAAATGATCAATGGATTAAAAAGGAAATGATCCTGGGAATTACAAAATAGTTGAGAAGAATGACAAAGAGAGCATAACATATCAAATATGACAGACATAGAATTATGTAGATGAAAATTTCATGGCCTTAAAGAATTGCATTAGAAAACAAAGAAATTTTTAAATGATCAAGTTAAAGGGTCAAGAAAATTCAAAAAAAGAAGAATATATTACTATCCAAAGACAGTAGAAGGACTTCTGGTTTGGGCAATATGGTAGGCTAGGCATGTGAAAACTTTCCAGCCAAAAATTCCTAGATAAAATAGACATACCTTTAATGCCTAGCTGGAATCATTAAAAAAAAAAAAAAAAAAAAAAAAGGAGCTAGAAATAAAGAGGAAAGGAACACAAAAGGGATAATCACAAGAACTCATGTCCTGCAGCCCAAGGGGTGCGGATGAGGGCAGAGCTTTCAGTCTTACTAATCTAGGCCAGAGACTGGCAAACACCTTCTATAAGAATATTTTCAGATTTGTGGGCCATATGATTACTGTGGCAGTGACTCAACTCTGCCGTTGTCAATGGCCCAGTCAATTTATAAGCAAATGGGTGTGGCTGTGTTCCAATAAGATTTTATCTACCAAGAGAAGAGGTGAGCAGGATTTGGTCTTTGGGCTATAGTTCACCAATTCCTTATCTGGGACTTTGGTGTTAATGCCCATTGGGGATATGAGGCTGTGTGCCTATGCAATGTGAAATGGTGGAACACAAAACTAGGGTCTTTGAAGGACTGTAAATTGATGAGAGGGTGGATTAGAAAAAAGTCAGCCTAATACACTGGGAGATAAAAAGTTTGTTTATCTTACACCAAACTGGTCAAAACCAAGTCTCTTCTGAATATTTTCAACCATTGGCTGATCCTCATGCTGTCTGGAGTTCAAATTTACACTTATCCTAATACCCATAATTGGTCTTGAGCCTGGGAAATCCCTGGAGTGCCAAGAGAAACAAAGAAAAACATTTAAAAGGAAGACTCCCTTAATACAGGCTATGTAGGAGTCATTGGTGATGCACCAATGAAACTGAGCTCACAATCCAAAATTTTTAAATATATAAGGAAACAATTCACCACCAGGCAGTAAACATAGTCCAAAAATTCCACCTGAAGGAGCCCAAGTCGCCACACCCAATTTCTGTGGTCCAGACTTCCACCAGGCTATGATGTGTGTGCTGGAAATCTACCAGCCAGGACCCTGGCCAGCAGGAGGCAGGGCAGGGACCATCACCAAAGTAGCTAATCTTTGTCAGTGTGGCCTATCAGAGGAACAGAAACTTACACACTGGACTTGGTACTAGCACCACCTTACATTATTATAATGCACTATAATTCAAAAGAAAACAAATCAACTTTCAGCAACCTACCTCATTTAATGGTCATAATAAGCCTGTGTCACAGTAGGGAAGATCTACGATTAGCTCCAATTTACAAATGATCAGAAATATCTTCCAGTGAAAGTATGTCAGAGCAGTGATTTAAACCCAGCTCATCAGATTCCAGATTTTGTGTTCTTTCTACCACCAATGCTATAGGGAAATCCTTTTATGCATAAGAGCTTATAAGGCGCATCTTAGTTTATTTCCAAACACCAGTATCTAAAGGTGTCCCAACATACTGTCAGTACCACTGAACATCAATTTGCTTACTCAACCAGACATACAGTAGACATCTGTTGGCCATCTTAGACTCCATTCTTCCCTTTCCCTTACTTTCCATAATAAATTGATGCCAAATACCACCAAGATGATCCTCACTGCTCTTGCCTGAGATCAGGCCCTCCTTGCTTCTGTACTAATTCTACAGACTCTTAACTGGCCTCCTTGCCCTCTCTCTTGTTTCCCTGTTCCACAATTCATTCTCCATTTAGTTGACAGTAAACTTTCTAAAGCCCAAAGTTCCAAAGTTCAAAGTGAGCTTTCCCATGTTCATACCACCGCCTCTGCTTTATTGGTTCCTCATTACTTTCAGAATCAAATCCAAACTCCTGAGCCTGGCATCAATGCCCTTCACGATCTTATTGCTGCCTCTTCTATCTCATCAATCTCTTCCAAACACTCTCAGTGAGGTTCCCTAGATCTTTGTGCCTTTACACATGTGGGTTTTCTACCTAGGTAATTCTGCCTCATCCTTCAAAACAAGGAAGCTCTCTTGAACTATCCAGCTGACCCTCGAAAGCTGGGTTAGATTCTGGTCTGATGTGCTCCCAAGGCCTTCTACCCTCCCTCTCTCATGCATTTTTCACTCTCTTCTTATCCAATTTGCATTCCAATCTGCACTCTGAGCTCTCTGAGAACCCATATTTTATCTTTAATTGCTCTGTCCCTAGTCTTAGCCTTATCTAGCTTGTAGTAGATGCTCAGTGATTATTTGTTTAACTAATCAATCAGGCAATAGAAGATTTGATGGGAACCTTTTTTAAAACCAGGTGCTAAAACAAAACATTTAAAGTCAGTATCTGTTTATTTTTGACTGAGAGGAGTTTTGCCACAAGGATACTCTTAGTGCATAGTGAAGAATATGCAAGCCTCAATGACACTGCTCAAGCTTTAGTTTCCCTCAGAAATGTAAACCATCAAAAGATTATTCTTTTTTGTCATACTAAGTGAAGTAAGCCAGGAAGAAAGAAAAAAACACCATATGATATCACTTATATGTGGGATCTAAAAAATGACACAAATGAACTTATTTCCAAAACAGGAACAGACTCATAGACATAAAAAATAAACTTGTGGTTACCAGGGAGGAAAGGAGAGGGGGGAAGTGGAGGGATAAAATGGGAGTTTGAGATTTGCAGATACTAACTACTATAAATAGGTAAATAATAAAGTCCTACTGAATAGCACAGGGAACTATATTCAATACCTTGTAATGGCCTATAATGAAAAAGAATATGAAAAGGAATATATATAACTGAATCACTCTGCTGTACACCAGAAATTAACACAACATTGTAAACTGACTATACTCCAATTTAAAAAATAAAAAATAAAAAAAGCTATTCTGTTCTTGAAAAAATATTTATTAGGCATAGAGGTTGACTCCTGATAAACAAAGTAGTCATAGTGAAAATCATTCCAATGGGTAATTGCTGCTTGCTCTCTTTGTTTTTTTTTTTTTTTTAATCTCTTCTTTCTATTCTTACAATATAGAGATATAAATTGAAAAGGCATGTTTGAGAAAACTGCCCTGGCCTATAAGGACAGAGAATTATCTATGTGATGGCCAGAAAAAGTAGAACAGGGCAAAGGGCAATGGCTAAGTGAAGGCAGGGTCTGTCTAATGACAAATGTGGAGAAAAAGAAGGCAGGGGTGGAGGGATAGAGTGTTTAAAAGAATAAAAAGTAAAATTACACTGCTTATATAGTTTGCATTCTATTTCTATGGCAATGGGTTCGCAAATCAGGTTGTTGCTAAGGGAGACGACTGCATTTTGAAGCAATGATGGGAACACTTCTGGAATCAGCCCTCTCTTGTTGCCCGCCCAGAACAGTCTAAACGGGCACTGGGAAGAGAATGAGCGTAGGAAGACTGTACTGACAAGGCCAAGCAATGACGTGGTGATTCACTTCGTCCATGCACCGTCAGGGACCCAGAGTAAAACAATCACCTTCTAAGAAGCCACGCCATTCCCCGGGGATTTAATTACCTTAGATGAGTAGTCACCCCAAAGACCCAGATGGTAGCTTTGCTAATTTTCAGTCTGTATTGCCTTATTAATTTGTAAATGCTAAGCACATCAGTATCTATGAACAACATTAACAGAATACTAAAAACGCTTTAGGTACAAATATCTTATTTGATAGCTCTCTCCTTCCTTGGATCTCTACTCACATGTTCCATTCCCTGGTCTCCTTGTCTAAAATTACACACTCTGTTACACTGTAACCTCCTAAATCCTTCCCTGCTGAATTTTTCTCCTTGACACTGATCATTATCAAACATACTAAATATTTTATTTATTGACTATCAGTCTCCCACTAGAATGTAAGCTCATGAGGGCAGGGGTTTCCTCTGTTTTGTTCTCTGCTAGATTCCCAGCACCTAGAAGAGTGCCTTCCACATAGCAGGTGCCCAATAAGTATTTGTTGAGTGAATTCATGGGATCCACTTGGACCCACTAATGTGACAGGAAGATTATTTCCAGCTGAAAACATCTGAATAAATAGTAGCTGTAGAAAAAAACCTACTCTTCTGCTGACTTAAGCAAAGCCTCTTGAAAATACAGCTGCCATGATTCCCTCTTGGGGAGGTTTAGGACCACTTGTACCTGGATGAGAAATTATGTAAACAACAGCTTTTCAAAACTTTCTGTACCTTCTACTTGTTTCTCATTCGTTTCCCACCATGTTGTTGCTTTCCCGTAAAGTCCTATTAATGACTTTTCTTATTAAGATAAATAAACTTTTAACTCTAGCTGTTCAGAGGTACCTTCTTTGCATGCTCCCACGTACAGGAATAAACTTTGTCTTTTCTTCTGCTAAGCTGTCTTTTCTCAGTTAATTTGCAGGCACCCAAACACAGAACCTAAGCTGGTAGAGGAAAAAGTTTTTTTCCTCACAACAGAATAATGAATGAGCCACAAATTGACAGTCTTATCATACAACACTGTAAGTGAGAGCTTTTCTCAGACAGTGCAGTAACTGTGGGTGTTTAGCTTCAGATCTGCACAAAAATAGAAATAGGATGCTAAAGAAAAACAAACCCGTGTGCTACTTGATGACTCTGAATTGATTTAAATGAATTTTAAACCATAATTCACTGTTACTGTCTGTGAGGCAAACCATCAGAAAAAGCAATAGCAAGGTATTTCATCATCTGGCAGATGTTTGAGTCAAAGGAAAACATTCCTTTTATCTTGCTTGTCCCCTCTCCATTGACAAGGGGCCATCTTCCTCTTCATGCACATTGGAAACTACATATGAATAGGTTCACAGGGCCTGTTGGTACGATTACCTCAGGCTTGTGTTAATCAACTGCCCATTTTGATAAAACAGTCCAGTACAAATGCATAAAAGAAAAGGAAGGATTAGGAAGAAAGGGAGGGAAGGAGGGTGGGAACAAGAGAAGGAGGGAGGCAGGGAGAATATATGTATGTTTGAAAGAGGCATGAGGAGGAAGAAAACATATTCTGTACTGAACACCAGAGAACCTCAGCAATTTATGTTTTTTTCAAAGAAGTAAAAAAAAGTGAGAGATGAAGAGAATAAATCAATAGAGATTTGATTATGGTATTCAGCTTGATTATGGCATTCATTCTTTCATTGACTTAATGTTGATTAGACAACCTTTGAGCCAATTTCCCAGCATTTCCTCTGCTCCCTCCAATCCATATCTCCCTCCCCTAGTTTGAGATATTGTTTAAACAACTCTGGTTTTGTCACTCCCCAGCTTCAAACCCTTCTAAGCCTTTGGAATGAACTTCTGCTTGGATGCCTGGCTAAACGCAAGACTTTGTGGTTAGAAGGTAAACAGAGCCATAGTCCAGTCTTGAGATTGAACAGTCTGGGGCAGGTTATTGAATTGCAATGCAATGAGAAGAGTTAGGGCAGAAGAGAGGGCAAAAAGGCTGTAAGAGCAGGGAAAAGTGAGAAGAGGTATTGAAAATGACTCAAAGAAAAAAAAAAGACACTTGAGTTGGATATCAAAAAATTAGGATGCAGTCACCAAGGAGGACAAAGCAGAAAAAGCATGTGGAGCTGGGCCGCTACACGTCAAGCCCACAGGCAGGAAAGGCTTGGCTGTCTGCAAAATGGAAAGGACTTTGGCATTGCTGGACTGCAGGGTAGAAAGGAGAGGGTAAGTTACAGGTAAGAACATTATATGGTATGGAAACCTTCTACAAAGAGTAACATCAAAGGTTTTTATTAGAGCAGTCACAGTATTAAACTGCATGAGAGATCTCTTCAATGATAGCAGAGACAGTGCACTGATGGAAGGAGAGAGATCAGGCCACGTGAGAGATGATGAGGACCTGAGGTGCGGGGAGTGACAGAATGACATGGAGGGGCTGCAGGAAAACACCGGTGTGAGGAAGAAGAGCGGCTGGAGCAGAGGTCTCTCTGAGGTGCTGGCTTGGGTAACTGCGTAGATGCCCTCGCTCTTAGTGAAGATGTGAGAGGCTGGGAGAACAAAAATAGAGACCACAGCTGGTGAGTGTTAGAACTCGTATAGTTAACTGCAATCAATTGTTTAATGATTTCAATATAAATTTATGAATACATTAAATTATTTAAGACATGGGTTCATAACTCTTCCATTTCAAAATACAGCCTTGAGTCCAAAAACATGGCCTTGAATCAAAAGAAGCTGTTTCTCTTTCTGTTAAAAAACAGAAAAGTCCTCTAAAGTGGTATTGAGCTGTATTTTAAAAAACCATGCACTCTTTGTACTAATTTTGAAAATTATAAAAAATGCGAACTAGGAAAGGACATTAAAGATCTTCTTGTTCAACTCTCATTTAAGGAATGATATCATCTTAACCCAGCAGGAGTAAGAATTTTGTTCAATGTTATAAAACAGGCTGTTGGGAAAGCAGGAACCAGAAGCTAAGGGCTCCTGACCCCGGTACAGGGATCTGATTAAAGTCAAGTATTATCGGTTGGAGGAGGGGTCTGACCATGACCCAAAGGAGGCTGAATCCCTCCCACAACTGTGCTGCTTCAAAGAAACTTTATTATCCAAATCAGAAAGAAAAGCAAATCTTCACTTGGGCTTCGAATAAGAAGTCTAAGGATTAGCTTCAAATTTGTGGTTTATAGAACCACATTAATAGTTAATGTTTGCCCAATGTTGACACCACACCAAGAGAAGTTAAAAACCTTACAGGGCATCTGACCTTTCCAACTGTTTAATTTTGTTTTGGGCCAAGGTACCCAGAGGCTTCAAGAATGACTGACACATGTACTGAAACCATTTTAATTCTCTCTCAAAATGGAGGTAAAGATCAGAGAATACTTATTCTGCATACAAATCTTCATCACCAAAGTAATCCTTCTTGTTTATACCATGAAGAATGGGAAGAGGAGGAATTATTTGAGGTGTGCCATTCATGGGCTGACGTTAAAGTTCAGTTTGTGGTAATGAAATTTAGGAACTCATCTTAATCAAATATTTAGAATACTGAAAAAATAATTTTAGCCAAGAATGTTGAAAACAGCCAGAAATGTAATCAAGGGTATAATGGAGTTACCATAAATTATGCAAAAATATAAGTTAAGGCTATGTAATAACTCATATTGTAAAGCTCTGGCTATGGAGGGATAGTCCGTGAGAGGGAGAGCCAAGATGGACATCATCCTCGTCACAGCCCAGAACATCACTGTATCTGTTTATTAATGTTATGCTAACAGAACACCCATGAATACAGCATCGGCAGTATCACTAGTGGTGGCATAATGGCAAACTAAGCCGAAATACTTCAAACAAGGGTGCTTGGGTTCACCGTCCAGACTCTACTGTCCACTGGGGATGCTGCAGAAGCCATTCTATGTCATACATTTTAAATCATTCTGATAGAATGCGAAGGGCAGAAATATAAGAGAAGCATGAGTTAGGATCACGTTGATGAATCAGAGAGCACTATGGTATGAGCTGTTTTTTGTGAGGTCAGCAGACCAACTGAAACTCTCTGGATATTCCTGGGAAGAGGCCTGAGCATTTCCGTCTTTATTTGGCTGGTGAGTGTTCGCAGTGCTTTGCAGCAGAATTGTCTGATCGGGAAGTGTCTCACAAAGCCCACTCCATTTACTACCACTGCATATAGAGCAGAAAATCTTGACCCTGCATCTTCTTGGAAGCTCTCTGAAAAGAGATCTACCCACCCCTTTTACATTATAGGAGACTGAGTCTTAGAAAAATCAGCTGGCCGGATTCTCACAAATTCTAAGGTGATTAAAGCTATGTTATGCTATGCATATGGTTAAAGGAGTTTCTACAGCAGAATCTCTAAACTGTTGATTCAGTCAGTTACGAAGACTAAGCATGTCTAACATGGCCACCATAGCCTGGCTGTGCTAGGTGTATTTTTGCTAAGACAGATTTAGTTTTTCAAAGAAGGGTATGAAATAAAGGCTGGATATCACTGGTTAAAAAAAAAACACAAACAGCAATTTATGATATCGTAAAAGAATTTTCTGGATTTTCCAGTCTATCCACATTATAATTTACTACTAATGGAACTGTTTCATTTTCATTGTCTTTGTTAATTTTTACCCTGACACTGGCTATGTATCAAGTGATTCTAAATTTAACCCAAATACAAACAGAGATAATGAGATAGAGTCAAAAGAACACTGATGTGGAAGTCAAGAGATCCAGGTTGCAGCATAATCTCTTAAATAAGAAAACAGAAAATTATAAAATATAAAGCAGGGACAAAGAAGAGGTATGTCTATTACTCCTGTAGACAGCAAGTTAGTTCATAGGGAAGATTTTTTTCCAAATTAGGTCTATCATCTTCTTCGAACTTTAATGAAAGAGTCTTAGGCTTATCTAGGACTATCAAAACTATACAACTGCTAGATAATTACAGGACTTCACTGTAGACAGACTTAACAATTGGTTATTATATTTAAATTCTCAGCTGTTACCCGACTACTTCAAGGCTTATATAAAACTTCTAGTGTATGAGATGACAACAAAGTGATCTAATACCTAAGTATGCCAGTCAGGTTGGTGCTCTGCTTTCTTCAATCTCACTTTTACATTAGAAATGTCATTTTCCAGTATTTCTTGGATTCAGAATTCTGTCCCAAGTCATACATGGGAAGGGCTCAGAGAAAACAGAGGCCCACGGCCATGTCTGGAGACGGGGCGTCCTTCGGACACTGAAGATGCCCAGGTGCTAAAGTCAGCACTCTTGAAACTCTCCAGCCTTGGTCCTCACTGCGCTGGGAGGCTCGTCTACACACGGTAGACAGACATGACAGAGGAAACGGACACAGTGTGCACACAGGTGCCTGCAGTGTACTGTGTCCAGGAGGCGCAAGTGAAAGGGCTGCAGCTGAGAGGGAGAGCTCCGGGGGTGATTGTCACTGCCTCCTCTGTTCTGTTCATCTTCCATCGTTTCAGGTTCTTAATATAAGCATACAAATGAGGACCACAAAGGGCTCTACCATTCAGAATTTTCATTACATTTGCTTGTGTGAATTGCACATATCTCAGAGGAGAGTATAAAATGTGTGAGGGCACTGTGGTCCTTGCACTGAGGGTAATCAACACCCTCCGAGATAAAGCATAGCTACTCACTATCACATAAGTAAGATGCAAAAACTCATTATTCCTGAGAGTTATCCAATGTTTGCTTTCCAGCCCCTTTTTAACCAAAGGAATTCTAGAAGTTGCTTTTAATATTAAGGGAAAGATTACAGGCTCTGGCTGAGTCCTCTACCCTTCACCACTACTCACATAAAACACACACACACACACACACACACACACACACACACCCCTTTCGCTCAGTAAAACTTCAAATGGCTCATTTAAAAAAAATTGGGGCACAGGATGGTATAGCTCAGTGGCAGAGTACATGCCTAGCATGCAAAAGGTCCCAGGTTCAATCCCTAGTACCTCCATTAAAAAACAAAAAGCAAAAAAAACCTAACTACCTCCTCCCTCTCAAATTTTCTAAAATAAATAAATAGATAAAATTTAAAAAATGAAAAGTGGAAAATGTTATTTAAAAAACAAATCAGCCACAGAGAAACTTAGTAAAATGAACGCAGAGACCGAAGGCATTACCTCCAGGGAGTCGCTTTCACAATCTCCTTCCTCCGTAGCTCTCCCCTTCTCTTCGGTAATGGTGTTCACCATTTCGAAAAACCTAAAATGAAAATTGGTATGTGGTCACTGATAATATGTAGAATGTTAAATATAAGCAAGTAATATTTCAAAGTGACTTCAGAGCAAAAACTGGAAGCTAAAAGAGTCAGGCAATAGTCAGTCAATCAACAAAATATCAGTAGCTGTGCGGAAAAGTATGAATTTTCAAAAAGAAAGCACAGGTTGGTAGGATTTTACAGAAGTTTCTGACCTAATGCCTCCCTGCCTTACTTCAAGTAACAGTGACAGTTATAGAATTAGAACAATGAGGCTAGACAAGGTCATAGAGATGTTAAGAATGTGGACTTGGATATCAAAATGTGATTGCTAGTATTTGCATGATTTGGGGCAAATTCCTCCACCTCTCTGAGCCTCAGTCTTTAACTGTAAGTGGAGAATATGTGTATCCATCTCACAGGTTGTTGTGATGATGGCTTAAGGTAATACTTGTAAAGTGCTCAGCACAGTGCACTCATTAAACATTAGTTGTTATTGTTTTGCCGTTAATAGTATTATTTCAAATGGGACGTAACAAAAATACCCATATTCTGGAACAGTGTCTCTAAATTCTGAGGTGACTGACACAGTGTTGGCCACTACAATGTTTGCTCTCAGATACTGAATCTTCTGCCTGAGCACCTCAATATCATACACGTGGGGTCCCCTAAAAACAGTCTGCAAATACTGATTGAACCAGGAACAACTCGATTTTATGTTTATAACAAGAAGCCACCTTTCTTTTGGTGACAAACATTTTCTTCAGGAATGCTTCTCATAAAGCTTTTTGCTTCTTTTTTTTTTTTCCTAGAGACCATTTCAGAGTCAAAATATTAGAGCAAGAAACAGATTTGTCCCCTGCAACACTATCTGTGTCTATCCATTCAGAGAGGATGCTAATGGTTTCCAGATGTGAAGTAAGAGACACACTGTGAACGGCTGATGATCTCACAGGCAGGTCACTGCCAGCCCAAGGGAAGAGCAGGTTACTGTGTGACGAGAAAAGTTTACCCACCACAACTCAGAACCTTTTCACTGTCTCTGTACCTAAGAGATAACAGAAGATAAATATTGGTCCCTGCCCTCCAGGTCCTGGCAAAGAGCTCCTAAAACCCTTGTAATTTTCTAAGTGATAAGAACACTGGGAGCATCTCTTGTTCTAATATTTGTCTTTGACCCCATCTCTGAAACCCTATCTCATCAGGGCTCCTAAAACCTCTGTAAATTCTTAAGTGATAAGGGAACCAGGAGCATCTTTTGTTCTAATGAGGCAATTCAAGTGGGCTCCTGGATGGGGGTTGGTCACAAGAAAGACCAACCCATGATTAGAAGCTTGGAATTTTCAGCCTTACCCCTCACCCTCCAGAGACAGGAGAGGGGCTGGAAATGGAGTTAATAATTGTTCATGCCTTATACGAACAAATACGAACACAAATTTTATCCCTTCCCTTTACATGTTGCCCTGCACCTTGTTTTTTTAATTTTTAAATAATTGTAGGCTCACTCAGAAGTTGCAAAATAGTACGGAGGATTCCCATGTACCCTTTACCCAGCTTCCCTCCAGCGACAATATCTTAAATAACCATAGTACAACTATCAAACCAGGAAACTGACAGTGGCACAACACAGTTAAACTTATTTGGATTATACTAGGTTTAGATGTCATAATTTTTTAGGTCTTGGTAAATAGCTCTATGAAGTTTTATCACATGTGTAGATTTGTGTGACCACCACCTTAATCAGGGTTCAGAACTGTTCCATTACCACAAACAAAGTCCATAAAATACTGCTTTATAGTTACACACATCTCTGAACCCTAACTGCTGGCAACCACTGAGCAGTTCTCCATCACCGTGTTTTGCCACTTCAGTGATAATAAATAATATACAAGGAATAAAACCAACATTTTTAATAAAACATAAATGGAGTATAACCCTTAAAAATTGTGAATTACTATTTGTACACCTGAAACTTATATATTATAAATCAACTATACCTCAATAAAAATTTTTAAAAAGAATAATAAATAATACATGGAATTCACAGTAAAAAATAATAACAATTGTTCATGCCTACATGGGGAAGCCTTCATAAAATCCCAATAGTAGGGGGTTCAGAGAGCTTCCAGGTTGGAGGAAACATCCACACAGGGAAGGTGAGACATCCCAACTCCATGGGGACAGAAGCTCCTGCGCTCAGGACCCTCCCAGACCTCACCCTATGTATCCCTTTACCTGGCTGTTCATCTGTATCCTTTATCACATCCTTTAATAAACTGGTAAACATTAGTAAGTGTTTCCCCAAGTCCTGTCAGCCTCTCTAGCAAATTAATTGAATCCAAGAAGGGGGTCATTGGAGCCGCTGATCCATAGCCAGTTTGTCTAAAGCACAGGTGACAACCTGGGTTTGCAACTGGCATCTAAAGTTGGGGGAAGAAACATTCTGGGTTTGCAACTGGCATCTAAAGTTGGGGGAAGAGCCCTTAACCTGTGGGATCTGACTCTATCTCCAGGTAGACTGAGTTAAATTGTAGGTGTTACAGAGAACTGCTTGTTGTGGGGAAAAACCTCCAAACATTTGGTGACCAGAAATGTCAGAAATGAAGTGTTTTGTGAGAGAAATAAAGGAGATACACAGGAAGGAAACACAGTAGGGAGGAGCTGGGGTTTTCCCTACATAGGAAGGAAAATGCTGAGTTTTTCTTATACAGTATCTCTTTTCATCCATCCACCCATCCATCCAACAAACACTCATCAAGTGTCTACTAGAATCAAAAGCTGTTCTGGCCTTTGGGAATATGACAACGAACAAAATAGACAAAGTCCATTTTGGAGTTGGGAGTCTATCTATGGAGTTTGCATGTGGTGCCTAATGATGGTATACTTTGAAGAAGACCACATATCATGATGAGTTAGAGACAAAAGCAAGTTCAACCAAGAGAAGAAAGTGAAAGACCCAAACAAATTCCAGCTTTAAAGATAGACTTTAAGATCTGGGGTAAAGACTTAAATGAGCTACTTATGCAAAAATTTTCAACACGAATATTTCTAAGTAGAATATAACACTTCTAGTGGGACCGGAGCACAGTAATTTTTAGATGCTTGGATTCCGGAGTCACACGTGCCTGGTCCAAATCCCAGATTTCATACTTTTTGGCTTTACATGTTTATAGGCTAGTTAAACTCTCCAAGACTCTACTTCTTTTTTTTTTTTTTTTAACTCTTTTTGACATAAATATTAATATTACCTACCTAATAGAGTTTATCTGAAGATTAAAATAGATATTAGGTCTGGGGTCAGCACTCCATAAATCTTAGCTACAATTATCATAAAAACAAATGACTAGCCCTTAGACTTAAAGTGTAAGTAGAAAAGTAGACCCTATATATGCATAGGAAGTCGTTATTTACAAGTCTTTTTACTATACATTTTACAATAATAAAGATACAGCTTTAGCCAAAAATTGTAGATTAAACAAACATGTTTTGGTACCAAGATAAAAATGACTGACTGTATTTTGTAGCTAGGATATCAATCATTTATAATGGGGTCAAATAGTGATTATTTGAATACGAAAAATTTCCAGCAAAATCTTACACTCAAGGTGGCTTTAACCTGCACTTTGGTGTCTAAATTGTCACTCACTTCTCTAGGTCCCCACAATTAGTCACTATAGTCTAAGGGAACACAAGCTTACTTATTTATTAGCCCAAAGAAATACACTCAGGGAGGTTAACACAAATATACAATGCAGTCCATGGATTTTTGGATTATCTCTTACGAGTTTAGATCAGATCACTAGTTCTTAACCCAGTTTTTTCCTCTATCAGAAAATCTGGGGTAGGTCTCAGGCACTTTCTAAAGCTCACCAGTTGATTCTAATATGAACCAGAGCTAAGAGCCACTGTCGTAGATAATAGTGAGATGATTCAAATGAATTCAAGACTAAAAATTCTGGTAATCATATAATAAGTGAGCACTTTGAAAAGGAGACATAATACTTGGCAATTAACTGGTAAATTTGGTTAATGTTTTGTCTGTGGAAAAATAAGGACTTAGAAAAGGTTGATTTATTAAAGAGAGGCCCCCAAATTAAACATGCCACATAATTATAAAATACTAGCCCAAAATGAAATATTTACGTAAGCACATGGCCAGGAGTTCTTTACAGGAGCTACATGTTCACTCATTAGCTAAAAATAATGATCAGGTAAGAACAGTCTTTTTCCCACATAAACAATGACTAATACGTACTTTTTACAATGAAGTTCTGTACAGAAATAGATTTGGAAATCATCAGAATTGTGAAGCACATAAAGAAAACAGCATCGTTCTTCAAATTTAGAAATACTGAAACAAACAAACAAAAAGAATTATTCAGGGTAATCTCAATACCTCCATGTACCGTAATGAAAAAGAAATACTTTTTATATCCAGTCCCAATTATGATATCAATGTTGTTTATACCAAAACGCTATAAATAGCACTTTTAACAGTGACATTCCCTGTACCACAACACTAAAATTATTTAATAGTCTGAGAATTGTCCTCCTACTCATATCTGCAGATAAAGCAGATCTGGGGTATTATAGGCACATAAGCTGTGTGTCCCTCCAACTGAGCATGGAGAAGGGGTCTTCGTCTCCTGTAGCACTAAACCATGTGCTGGGCGGAAAAGCATAAATATTAACTGGCTGACTGACCTTGGTAATTCTGGCTCTATGAGATCTGTCCAACAATAAAATGTTTCCAAAGCTGGGAAGGCAATGTATGGAGGCAGTAAAAGCACCTCCTTAGTTACAGAGATTTTAGAGAAGTGAAGAAATGTGAAGCAGCACTTGGTTTGGACTCAGCAAGTTGTTTACTTTATAGCAATGGATACAATTTTGATTTTACCAGTCAAGCCATGCTATTTAATGCCAACAGTTGGCAAATATTTTCTGCAACGGGCCAGAGACTAATATTCAAGCTTTGCTGGCCAAACTACTCAGTTTTGCTGTTGGAGCAGCCTGAGATAATACAGAAATGAATGAATGTGGCTGAGTTCCAATAAAATTTTACTTACAAAAACAGGCAGTAGGCCACATTTAGCCTGCGGGCTGTAGTTCACCAGCCCCCTATTTTATATCTTTGCATCTCCTGTTCCTTCAATTTGGAATGCACATCATTTTTGACTTTTTGAAGCAATTCTATTCACCATGTAGGCCCAGCTGAGACCTTTCTCCCCCTCCCTTCCCTGCTTCGACCTTAAACAGAAAGACTTCCTCTTGCACCTCTGGTCTTTGAACACATTTCTGCTAATCTCACACTGTATAGCGGTGAAATGTCTGTTGCCCTGCTGGGCTGTGGGTGCTTCAAGAGCAGAGGTCACGTCTTAGTCATTTTCGTATCCTTAGCAGAATAGGACTCAGCATTTGACAAACAACTGGGGCTTAATAAATGCCTGTTGACTGAGCTGAGCAAGTTCTAAGCTGATGCAAGACCAAGTGCTGACAGCTAGGTTTTCTTCCGTGGTCTGTCATCCCTTTACAGAGGAGGGAGCCAAGGAAAGTGAACTCTCTTTGAAGTCACACACTGGAACTCAAGTTGCCCAACATATAAACCAGCAGTAGCCACGTGTAAACATTCTGTTTATTCCATCAATCACAACAAAGGTTATGGAGTGATGTACCTAACTGAAAAAAAAAAACAAACCAACTCATTCATTGGAAAATACAATAAAGTAAAATTTATATTTACCATGTTTTCCTAGATGGACTGCTTTAAAATGCAGCAACAAATAACGAGTGTCTTGCTAATGACTGGTTTTAAAAATTAAATGTTAAAGGAGTAATGCTTTATTTGAGAAGGCATGGATTGGAAAGATATATAATGAGTCAGTCTGGCATGTTTCTGTTCACATCATTCATGAGGTAACAGGTGGTTTCACCAAGCAAACTCCAATTATCAGTGACTCAGACCTCTACCAGTTCATGTTCCAACAAAATCAATTACTATTATGCCAAGAGCCATGGAGTATTGCATAACTGGCCTACAGAAATCTGGTTTTGCTCAGTTCTATTATGTGGAGACAAACAGTAGTAAACACAACCAACTTGGTTTGAAAATTGCAAGAGTTGGTTGGTTTATCATGAGCTTCTATAGAATAAGTATTTAAATACTTAACCAGTGGTTCTTGATTCTTAAAAAAAAAATCTCATTTCTAAATCCCAGGAATTGGTATTATGATGGCAATGTCAGAACTGAACTGAAGGGAGTCACTGTAACCTCAAGAACACTTCATTAATGGTGACCTCAGGAGAAGTTTTAAAAAATGCATTCTTACAATCTCACCACATTCATATTAGGGACAGAACCCAATTGGTAGATTAGATGTATGTTTTAGACCCATCCAGGGAGAGATGTGGGTATACCAAAAGATCAGAAAAAGCATCTTATCACATAAACCAACAGCTCCACCAGCTAGAGAGGACCCCACACAGCTCACTTTTATCTCCACCTTCACTCTGGTCCACAGTTCACATTTATCTCTCAGGCACCATATTTTAAGTAAATAACAACTATACAGTCAGTTCAACTACCAGTGAAGGTTTTGTTGCAAATCTTTCCATAATGGAGATACTGAGGCTGAAGAAGGCTGGACATTTTCATTAACAGAAGGATTCTCGAAGTTTTTTGCATTTTTAAATCATGACTGTAAGTCCTTCCTGAGACAGTCATAGTCTAGAAATATGTCTTCAAAGTAAACAAAATGTATCAAGGAAACTTACCTCACTCCTCTGACAGAAGAAGCACTAAAATTCCATTCATGTATACCTTTCTAGAACACAGGGGGAAGAACAACAACAACAGAGGTTGAGTCAACCAAATGAAAATAATGTCACCATAATTTTGTTTGATTACTTTTAAATAATATCCACAGAGTAATTCTTCCTAGCGCTTAATTCTTCATGGACACACTATCTGGATGGAAACTGCAATTCATTCTCAAGCCACCAGGGTGATGATTACTCTACTGAACAATTTTTGTACTTCAATAAAACAGCTTCCAAGAGAACCTAGGAGAATTAGTCTCATTAAATTCTTAAACTTGCTTTTTAGCAGACTAACCTAATAACTGCTGTGCCTTAATTCTTTGAAGTAAAAAACCCAGTGATCAAGGTAATTCAATTATTATAGTCGAGTGATCTTTCTTTTCTAAGAAAGAAAAACATTAATTTGAATAAAATCTCTGCATGGTGTTAAAGATAATTGCTTCTGAATTATCTTTAGTTATATTTTCTGACTAACATGGTGGCTCTATTTCTTCAGAAAATAGTACAGCAAATATGTATGTGTGCACGCATGTGTATACAGTGTCCATCACAGCTACAACGTGTTATTACCTAGTTTATGCAAAATTCAATATACTAATAAAGTCTGAACATAAGAAATTTGATTATCATATGATAAACATGATTTGCAGGGGCAGGACAAAAAAAGTGGGAACTTATTTCTTGAGCTTATTACTAAAGCTAAGTTAAAATTAGTATTAATTCCATATGTCTCTAAATTAAATAAATGACAAGATAGATGGCATTCCCTACAAAAAAATGTCTGACAACAATACAGGATTAACAACATAAATATTTTTATAGAAATAAAGTAGTGGATACATGTGTCTAAGTTTAGCAAGTACCTTAACTGTAGTCAATTCAGACTGCAATTCAATTCTGTAAAATGTAAAACACCCAGGAAAACAAGCTCTTACCCACCCACTTAAAATACTGGCAAAGGCTGATATCTTGGCCAGGCTAGTGAAATGGATAATGAAGCCAATGGACTCCAAGATAGCCCAGAACTCTCCTTTTGGCCGAAGGAACTCAAAACTCCACAATTTACAACCACAGCACCTAATTCTTTGCTAGGACCATGCAACTTAGAAATAGATACTTTCAAACCCGAAGTAGATTTACTAAAAAACTACTTTCAGTGCACACCAGCGAGGTCATGGGGATGTGACCTGAATTGACACAGAGCAAACGCTGCTGAACAGGAAACCCAGATAGGGAAGAGACCATAGGGAGGTACTCATGGAATGTGGCTTTCTTAACCAGAGAACAGAAGGACTTAAATTAAAATAGCAGCCTGCAGCTTCAGCTGGTAATTTGGAAAGTTGCTTCTAAATCCTGTTGGCCTCAGGTGACCTTCTAAATATATGTGACCCAAGAGCTGCAGCTGTTACATGCACACTCCTTGCACACATGCAGCCTTATCCTCAGAGCCTGCAACTGAGCTGCTTTCTAAGGCCATCCCCAGGATCAAGAGGTGGATGTTGAGTGCAGAGCGGGTAGGGCAGTGTGCAAGCCTGCAACTTAACACAGCAACTGACAAACACCAAGCACTGGTAAAATCCATCTTCCCCCTAGCCCTGTTTTGGGAGCATCCAAGGAGAGATTTCCCCAGATTGATTGGGCTGGTTTTGTTGGAAAGAAGTAGAGCATTTCCAGAATGTTAGGTTCCTGGAAGGTCATGAGTGTTGCCAGAGAATGCTCCATTTCAGTGGTGTAAATCCCAGAGCCTGACATGGAGTGATCTGGAATAAGACGCCCTCTCTCCCCACCTCCCTTGCTACTGGGACTCACCACTTAGAGGCGCTGGTGAGCTACAAAGCCAGCAGATAAGGTAAAAGTCTCCTGGGCAGGTCTGTGAATCACTGGAAAAGGGCAGGGCAGAGGCAGAGCTGGAGTGGATTAGTCCCAACCAACCCCAACCAACACCCAATCTAATCCAATCAGCACCATCTTCTAGGAACTGGTTAGCCTCAGATCCTGTACCCCAGGCTAGGGCAAGAATGAAGACAAGGAGTTAACACTGAGCTAAGGCGGCAGGAATTATACTGTGGCAGAAGCTGTTGGTTCCCCAGGCAACAGCCATTCCCTTCCTACTCTGCTAAGAAAAAATGACTTTTGTTCAGGTTCAGGTGGCAGTGTTTAGGGACAGTGAAATTGATTAGTCTAAATTGGCCATGGTAAGCCAGTCTCTCTCAATGGTGACCAGCTTAGGCATGGACACAGGATGCAACTTTCGGTCCAAGGGAAAGGCCCTGACCTCCTTTGGATGATGTCCATGTGAAGTGATGCTGGAAATTGCTATTGAGGCTGTGAAAGAAAGAACAAGAAAATAGAGGGAAGTCAACTCGGAATTCTGACACTTTTGAGCCACTGAAATCACCCCCACTTCAGAACGATCCACCTCAGAAGTTCTTGTAGTATGAGATAACATTTCCTTATTATTTAAGTCACATTTAATTGGGAGTTTTGTTGCGAAAAGCATCTCTGATGGATGAGAGCATCGTACCATCAAAGCTAGAAGCTGGGGTAAATAGATTCCCCTCATGAATTTCCTGGGTCTTCTCTGAGAGGCTGGAGCTAGAGTGCGGGAGGGGGCTCGGCACTGGGACCCTGCTGCCCGCTGCCTTTGCCTGAGAAGCCACCAGATAGGCCAGGAGTGCTCAGCTTCAAACCTCAGAGGAGGGGAACTCAAAACTAAACAACCATTTAAAATATCTTGCAAATAACTTCTCTCTTCCTCAATCTCCTCAATCTAGGTTTTTCTTTCATTGAATATGCACACTTTCTTCAAGCACCAATTTACTTTAAGCAGCAACCATCTGTTGAACAAAGGGAGAACCGTTAAAAGACTGGGATTTCAATGAATTTGCCCCTGACCATAGAGTAACTCTTGAAGAGTCCCTGAACTCTTGGGACTTATATTGGTCTTAAAGTTTTGAAAGTTGCAATATAAAGTATATCCTAGCTCATATAATTGTTTATCCCACATTTTAGAATGAAAATACTGAAAGAGAGAGTAAAGAAATAAGTATGATAAATGAAAAGCAATACTCTGTTGTTCTACTTTTAGAGGAAAAAAAATACAAACATTCTATGACTAAAAAAAATCCACTTCCTGTTTAACATTAAGACCTATTAAACTTGTTGCTTATCTGTTATTTAATTATAGTTATTACAATTGCTTTAAACAAATATAATAATAAAAATTATCTTTATTGCTTGTCCTCATTCCAACTGTATCACTTCTATTTTGAAAAATACAGAAAATGGCAGTGGTAACGAATATACTATGGAAAGAACCAGGGTTTGCACAGTAACTGACATACACTTAAAATGGAAACTGATTTAAGAAAGCTTCAATTTTTGAACAAGGAACATTTTTAGCACTAAAGGTAATAGGAATTGTGGGCAATGCAAATGCAATTTTTCTTTGATCAAAAGATAGTAAAAATTGGTGCTAGAAAATTCACAGCTTAAATCTGTAACCCTCCTTAATGCACTAATTTGTATCCTAATATATTTCTTAGCATAATATAAAAACTGTCTCTACAGATGTCACAAAGCATCAGAGAATCACACAAAGCTACCTTTATTGAACACAGAATCTCCAGAAAAAGAAAAATAATGACAACTAGCTGGAAATAGTACTGATTTTCCAAAAATTTCTGGCTTACTTTCTGTTCTTTTTCTGTCTTCCAAATAACTTCTGGCTCTCCACTCGTTCTCCAGGCCTTGCTAATCGCTAATTCCTTTAGCCCCTTTCTGTTTCCAAGTGTCCTTGGATAACCTTGCTCTTTCCAATCAAGCTTTGAAAATCTCCTCTCCCAGATAATAATGTTCAAGTCTCCAATGTCTCTTAGCTTTTGTAGTTTCAACTGGATGACTACTTCTGTTTGTGAGAACATGTGTGCGTATACTTTAAAATAATGTAAATAAAATACTGTGTACTTTTAAAACAACATTAACAAGATGTATATAGTTGTATTTTTTATTATCAATTTTGTCTCTGGACAATACCATTTGGAGTCATGCCATGATGCTGGCTATGGAATGGAAGTTCCAAGGACCCCTGCAAATTAATTAAATTGCTGGAGCAGCTCACAGAATTCAGAAACATTTTACTTACTAAATCACCGGCTTATTATATAAAGATATAACTCCGGAGCATCCAGATAGAAGAGACTGCATCGGGCAAGGTATGGGGAAAGGACTTGGAGCTTCCATACTCTCTCCAGGACCACCACTCTTCCAAATCTCCAAGTGTTCACCAACCAGAAGCTCATTGAACTCTGTCCTTTTGCATTTTTATGGAGGCTTCATTACATAGGCATGTTTGATTAAATCACCAGCCATTGGTCAATCATTCAACCTCTGAGCCCCCTCTCCCCTCCTCCAAGGTCAGGCATGTGGGAATGAAAGTCTCAATCTTCTAATCACTCATTTGGTTCCCCTGGCAACGAGGCCCTGTCCTTATGTGTTTTCCAAACCACCACTCATTAACATAACAAAAGATACCTTTATGGCTCTCAGCACTCATAAAATTCCAAGGGTTTTAGGAACTCTACCAGAAACAGGGACTAAGATCAAATATATATTTCTTACTATGATCACAATATCACAGTTCCCTAATACAACCTCCCAAATGACTGCTGCCATACCATCTAAAGAGATGAGCAGGGTTAAATTCGGGGTTTCAATGTTAGGGTTTAGTCTGCATATTGCTGTGATTTTACTATTGTTGTTGTTGACTGTTGTTAAACTATATGAAGCATTTATTATATGCCAGGCTCTGTGTAATACACTTGACCTACATTATTTTGTTTAATTTCCACAACAATCTTTTGAGGTGGATATTATTATTATCCATTATTATCCCATTCCACAGATGAGGACACCACAGTTTGAAGAAGCCACACTGCCCAAGGGCAGTGATAGGATTTAAGTCCAGGTCTGTTGATTCAAAGACATTTCAACAAATTGACATTGACATTTTAAAAAACTGCAACCCCATATCCTCAAATATAATTCCTAATTCCCTTTTCTGCTTTATTTCCTTCTATATGTTTTACTTATTTGTTTATTGTCTGTCTCCAGTAAGCAACACGAGGGCAGGAATTTGGCTTAGTTTGTACACATCTGTTTCCCTCCTGCCTAACGCAGTGCCTGGCAGTTAGTGCCTGTCACAGAGTAAGTGCTCTCTAAAGATCTGTTGAGTGCGGGGATGACGTTTAAGGAAAATTATAAGGGTATTTTGGAAAGTAATCACCAAAAAGCCCCCACAAAACTACTTCGACACAAGACTTCCCTCATTTTTGCGGTTTATCCCATGGACTGGAATCAAGTCTTGAAAAGTTTTCTATTTTTTAAAACTAGCAGGATGATTTGTACACACATTAAAACTGAAGAAATACAGAAGTGTAAAGAGTTATCCAAATGATGGCTGTGATGAAAATGAGAGCATTTAAGACGCTTCTGAAAACCAGCGGCAGCACAGCCCACCTCATCTTGTGCCCAGCACACGAGCCAGTGGTTAATCTGCGATGTAACAGCTCCTTACATAACCAACCAGTGAGATGCAATGATAACTATAATCACACCAGTGAGAGATGAAATAGCATTATTCTGACAGGCTTCCTAGAATTAAAATATGCATCTTTTAAGTCATACATTTTAAGTATCAGGTCTTTGGTACAAAATTTAATTTATAGCATGAATTTACAAAACAGAAATATCCTCATTTTGAGTGCCCTTTGGTTGGCTATGCCATCTATCATAAAAATCCAAACAGTTCAATTATATTTTATTAAATGAGTGAAATCCATAACCAAAATTTAGCGAATTTTTTATTACAGACTGTATTTATGCCAAGATAAATACACAGTAAGCCATTTCTTCTTAACTAATGCAGATATATCCTGCACTATATAAATGCCAGAAGGGTATAAAGTCCTTCAGTACTAATGCTCTGGTCTTAATAACTGCACAATTTACCTTGTCATCAGGAAGCACGTGCCAAATAGATATTGTCTTTTCCTCAACTTCATTGTTGATAGACAAATATGAAGGTTGATAGATTTTGGTTGGTTCTAAAATTAATACCTTGAAAACAAAAGGCAAAGAAACTAATATTAGTGACCTAAGGTTATAACAACACCGCACTGAGGCAGGTGATTATTGGATGAGGCTAAGTCCATTGCTGGAGTAAAACCATTTTAACTTCTGATTGTTGCTACCCTTTTGAGCATTTTATGGTATTAAACAATTATCATAAGTTCCAATAATTTATCACCTTTCATTGCTAAAGAAATTGGAAATAAAGTTTTGAAGTTCGTATGTTGGTTTGTCTATCCCCGGGGAATCTATTAAAGATATGTATTTTTAAAAGCTTTCATTTTATCTTATTACAATCAATACATTCCCTATTTCTATAAATATAAATGTGTCAAAGGAAGGCAGAAATTTGGTAAAACAACCAATTCTGTACACAGAAAAGATTCCATATACAGAATGTCACATACTTGTTTTAGATTTTCTGCAGCCGCAACTTCTCACAAAGCTGTAGTGGTATGTTTTCATACCCTCGTAAATGGATTGAGAAATGATTTTGGTTATCGTTGAAAGAGCTGTATATATAAACCAAAGAAATGAATGTAGCTGTATGGAGTAATAGAAATGTTTTTGCACTGCCTTCAAGATAAAACTGATACATTTAGCTTTGTGAGAGAGAAAGAGAGAAATAAAACTTAGTCCTATTTTGGAGATATATGAGGGATATATGACAAAATGAGACTCTCCATCAAAGAACTGGACAATGTAGCATATTATTACTAATATCTCATATTAAGAGCAAATAACATTAAAATGCCACACATGCCCGGACTTCAAAGATGCTACAAATATTATCTATTTGTTCAGATCCTTAAAGGCACCTACTTAGCTCAAATTTCCTGTGCAGTCTTAAGTAGGAGTATTTGAAAAGAAAAGAAAATACTGAACAATCAGAGAAATTGGAAATAGTTCTTTTTATTTAAGTTAAGGTAGAGAGAACTAGAGGAAGGGGATTAGAAAGGCAAAATTTTCTTAACTCGAGTAAAAAATCTTTAAGGGCATAAAGAATTCTTGGTCAGATTGTAGCAATGAAAATAAGAAGGCATATACCACAAATAAACACACAGTAAGAGCCCACTGGGGAGCATACTCTGATTCAGAAACACACTGGGTGAATCAAGGTCCAAATTCCAATCAACAGAGAACTAAGTGGCACAGGTTAATAATGAAAATCAATTTTCAATCTCAACTTTGGGGAAGCGGTGCTCTCAAATCTGAGTATCCCAGTGTTTGTGAAATTAAAGCAAATAACAGGGAATAAAAGGTGGGATTCCCCAAACAGCATCCAAGTCACTCCACTGACAGATGAGAACTTACCTTGTTCCCCTACTGACGTGGGCATGCTATCTAACAGGCGACAAGCACTGCACCAGATTATCTCCTCTCTTAAATTACGGCTTTATTGTTGTCTCAAATACTTCTAACAGATACAATCTGAACTATGTGTTTCCTATCTTCAGATAACGAAGAAAAACTGGTTGCAATTATTACTGTCTAACATTTACTGAGCCCTTTGAACCGCCCTTGAAGCGACAAAATGTGAGGAATTTGCAGCACACATTATGGATGTCACAGTAGGGCTGAGAAAAGACAAGGAAAAGGAGGCAATTTCACAAAACCAGTCAGCTACAACTCGCTTGAGAGTATACACGTTCCTGCTTTTAGTTTCTAGTCTTTTATATCAGTTAGCATTACAAGTAACCGCTAACTTCTGAAGCGTGAAGGAAGATGGCAAGGCCTGTAAACTCTAAAGAGTGATACATCCAGGCTCCTACGGAGTCTGAGAAAGCACCACCCTTCTCTCCCTCTCTCCCGACATGAAGTGATGGGTTGACAGTCTCCTAACTTTTCAAAGTAGGAAGGAAAAAAAATATACACAGAGGAGAGGTGAGGAAAAGGAATAAATCAAACTAAGCCCAAACTAATAAATGATGGAACCATTCAAATCATCTTCCAGAGAAACTTCTGTCTGTTTTCTTTTCCCCAGGGTCACAGTTATTTCTCAGCGGAATGAGAAAGCGTATGGTAGAGAGAGAAATGGAGACAATCAAATTCAATATGGTCTAATATAAGTTACCTGGTTTTCATTAAATCCACTTCCAAAGAAGGATAATGCAATCACCCAATCGAGACCTACCGCCACCTCCACAAATGTGATCCACACAAGATGCTACTCTAAGGACAGCAAGATTAACTGTGACTCACATAGAACCACTAGAACCAGGTACTAGAAGCTTGCCTTTCCCTATGCAGTAGAGCGTGGGCAGCACATTCCAATAGCCACACGGAGAGGACTGGGTGGGAAAAGTGAGTGAAGCAGGATGGATGGGACTGTAATTAACATCTCACAGTGTAGCAGCTACTGCTCTTGGAGAATCCAGTCACAAACTGCTCGTGCCTTTAAGTTTCCAAAGTTAAAAATCTGGATGTTTATGTGAACAATTCTTATGTTTCATTTGACTTTTTCATAAACTTTATTTTTCAGTTGAAAAACTCCACCTTTTCATCCATTTGGGCGAGCTTTTCCTGTATTTTCTTTAACACAGTAGTTATACTTTTTTGTCGTCCTTATCTGGTAACTCCCATATGAGAATCACCTCGGGGAATACCTCTATTGGCTGGTTTAGCTCTTGTTATCAGTCACTTTTTCCTGCTTCTTGGAATGTCTAGTGATCTTTAATTACATCTGAATGACACGGTGTAGAGGCTCAGGATAATATCTTTCCAAAGTTCTTTTTTGCTTGTTTTTGTTTTTGGCCCCTAGGTAACAAATTATCAGTGTATGATCTTGATACTACCAAGGATTAATTTTATTTTGGCTTTGTCAGGGTGGGTCTGTTTCAGTTTTGCTCTTACAGGGAAAGCATGGGCTCAACTAAATACCTGGCCCGTTCATCACGGTCACATCCCTTTACGTAGGCCCAAAATCTGACACTCCACCCCTGCGTTATTTAAGCTCTGCAGTATCTGTACAGCTGTCAGCCTTCCAAAAGATGCTCTCTGCCACGTCTGGTCCCGATCTCCTAACTAGTAAGGGAACATACCTCGAAAAGTTAATTTAAGCTTTGTAGGTTTCATGCAAAACCCAATTCCAATCAAATACTGGAACCGGTAGTTGGGTTTATTCACAACGTGTTTACTCCTTGTTCACACTGTCCAGGAGCGGCTGCCCAAGGACTCAAGGGAAATACTCAGAATCCTGGGATTCACTCTTGAGGGTTTCCCCTTCTCCAACACCATGTGCCTCATATTCCAGCTACCCTAGAGTCCTGAACATGGACTGGCTCTGCCCAGGGACAAGCCACTTCCTCTTAGGGCTCCACCTCCTTAGGCTGCAGCCAGAAAAATGACTGTATGTGAAAAAAAGAGCAGGTGAAGGTGGGACTAAACTCAAGTATCTCCCCTTTCAAGGATGGCAGTCCTGAGATGACTGCTGTTTAAAGCCTGCAAACAGTTTTATATATTTTGGTGGTTTCCTTTGATAAGTTGTAAAGTGTGTTTTCCCAAGAAAAGATTCTCTCAGATTTTATAGCTATTTTTAGCCATATAAATACCATTTACTCCCTCACAGCCAGCATTGAAGGTCTAACTCTATTTTTAAATGGTGGCAACATTCTTCTTCTTCTTTTCTTTTTTTTACTTTTGGTTTTTATTGAAGTGTAGTTGGATTTACAATGTTAGTTTCAGGTGTACAGCAAAGCGATTCAGTTATACTTATACCTACATATTTTTTTTTCAGATTCTTTTTCTTTATGTTATTACAAAATCAAAACAAAATTTTTTTTTTAAATCGCTGAATGGTCTTTCAAACATATAAACTGAATCATATGCACAACCTCAGGCATGATAAGAGAAATACTAATTAAAACTACCCCAATATGCCACTTTTCACCTAAAAGTTTAGCGGAAGTACAAATCTGATAAATACTTTTCTGGAAAGACTTTATGAAAGCAGTTGGTCTCCTACGTTGTTGGTGTGAATTGTCAATTGATATCATCCCTATGGAAGGCAACATGTAATATGGATCAATTCCACTTCTGGGAATTTATCCTACAGATACATTTGCATACACGCCAAATGGCACAGTTAGAATGGTGTCTTGCGTTAATTTGCACTTTTTTAGACTACTCACGAAGGTTAATTATCTTTTCATACGATTTGCCCAATTGTCTATTTCTTTTGCTTGCCAATTTGTAGGAGTTGGGTTTTTTGTGTGAGTTTGTTTGTTTTTTTTTTTTTTGTATATTAGGCAAATGGATCATTTTGCTGCATCAGTATTAAATATTCTCTCCCTATCTACTTGAATTTTTAATGAAATCAAGTTGGTCAATATTTGCCTTTAGGGCTTATAGGTCCCTTTCTCGCTTAAGAAAGCCTCTCTTTCCTGGAGTATATACCTCTATTCTCCTAACTTCTCTCTTACTATTTTTTTTTTTTACATCACATTATGACAGACTAATTCATATTAAAGTAATTTAAATTAGCTCAGAATGGCTAACATGAGAGGTTTCTTTTCATAGCCAACTTTCTTAGTCCATCGAATCAACAGCTGATTAAATACTTGAGTCCTGCTCTGCCTACTTTCACGACCGCATTTACTCTCATCAGAGCCCCAGCTAAAGGCGAGCTGCCAGCTCACTCAGAGATAACTATTTTCCTAGGCTACACATAATCTATGCTAGAAAATAGAGTGAAGTGTTTTAGTCTGAAAGGCTTTTCAACTAAAGCTCCTGCTGAGCTTAAGGCTTCATCTGGAAGCAAGAGTACAGGAACCATGTTAACGCCAGCAATGGGCTTAATTAAATGAAACATTTGATCCTATCAACTAGAACTAGAAAACAAGATTTTATAAAAAGAATTGAGAGTTGTCACCACCTCCGTATATAGAAGACTGAGACTAAGAGAGAGAGCTCACACAGAGAGATTTATGGCATCACGTTGACGTGGGAAGAGATCTGTGCACGCGGTGAGTTGCCAGTAATTCTTGAATTGGATGCTAAAGCTATACTGCTTTGGATGGAATTTCAAGAACTATCAGGATGGGGATGGCACCAGCTGAGATGGACCATGTATTTTTAAAAGTGTGTGTGTGTATTATACATTTAAATATTTAGAGACTAGCCAATGAGCTGCAGATTAGTACCTATGAGACATCAGTTCCCATGATCTAAAGCACTGTAAAAAGTGACAGGGGTTACCACATCTAACTCTGACCCACGTAGTAATAAGTAGCAGAGATAGAGTAACAATGCAGGTGAGCCTGACACTCTTCACCACAATTATGTTGATGATATTGATGACAAGGTCAATGAAACTGTGGTGTGAATTAAAAGCACCCATCCCTCTGGTCTGAAGAGATACCTTCCTGAGTTAAAGAGATAATCTTTTCTTGGGAAAGCATGCTTTAACAATTTATCAAAGGAAACTACCAAGTTTTGTGGCAAAAACATAAAAACACATCTGACTTCTCTGATTTTGAGAAGTTATTTTTAAAAGTAAGCTAAAGCAAACCAATTTGCAGAAAATAAATATACTAACCAGATGACCGTCTTCGTTTTAGGGCATGAAAATTAGCACATTAATACTGTTACAATCACACATGTAAGATGTTCTTTAAATAAAAGAAACAAAATAGAAACGTAGGTAGAGTTGAGTTAAATGAAAGTACTTACTGGAAACCTAACTACAGTGACATCTGTCTTTGTGGCCTCGACCAGGAAATCCATCCAGAAGTCCACAAGTTCCTGTTTGGCCACAGGCTGTTCTGAAGTCAGCTTCACAAAATGCTTATATATCAAAATTGTCTCTACAATAGACTTCAGGTACCTAAAAATCAAACGATATAAAACACATAATAGGCAAAGTTAGAACCACCTGCTCCCATGTATCCCAGTCGTATTCTGCAGATGTAATCAAAAGACAGCATTAATAATTATACATTCATAGTCACCAAACACTACCCATTATTTGCTACTTGTCATGTACTATCATATATTATCTCTTTTAAATCTCACAAAAATTCAATAAAGTAGGCTGTTCTATCACCATTGTAAAGATGAGGAAACTGAGGCTTAGAGAGCTTAAGTAACATGGACTGGACAATGCATCTACTTAAAACATGACTTTTAAAATAATGTCAATTCACAGTCACAGGAAACAAATTATGGTTACCAAAGGGGAAAGAGCAGGGGAAGGATATATTAGGAGTTTGAGATTAACAGATACATATCACTATATATAAAATAAATAAACAGCAAGGACCTACTGTATGACACAGGGAAATAAATTCAATTTTTTGTAATAATACATAATGGAAAAAGATCTTAAAAGGTATATGAATTTCTATATGTATAACTGAGTTGCTTTGCTGTACACCTGACACTAACATTGTAAATCAACTACACTCCAATAAAAAAAAATTAAAAATAAAATAAAATAATGCCCATATTCTATTCAAGGAAGTGGTTAGTGCATTGGTTTTAAAACATGCTTCCTTGAGAAAGCTTTTCTGGATAGACACTTCATAAAGGACATTATTTTGTGCTAAAGTAACTCAGCTCACACATATTATACGAATATCCTCAAACCTTATGACAGATGGTGCCTCAAAGGAAAAAGTTAGGAAAAAATAAGGAGCAAGATAATCACGTGAGATAATGAGTATGTAAGCACTTTGTAAACTATAGACATAGAAGTTAACATTAAACTACAGAAACTTAAGGCGTAGTTTTGTAGTTGTTATTACCATTGCATAAAATAACTTGTTTATTGTCCACAGAAGCCAGGACACCTCAGACCAAAGCTCTTTGTACCTGTGTTTCAGTCTCTTCCTCCACTATCAGAATGGTCATCATAAAGAAATAACCAATTTGGTTGCATGTGACAGACACATGCATTTATTGGTTCATTTATTTCATGTCATTGGCTGAATGCATGCTGTTGACAGGCTACTAACAGGACAGCCCTGTTCTCAAGCTGCACCTAGTGCCAAGAAGACAGAAATGTAAAAGATGTGATAAACACTGTGAAAATAAATATCCACGGAGCTGCAACTAACAGACATACAGCTAACAAAAGTCATACACTCAACATCAGTAGATATGACTAAACTAAAGAATGATGGAAACACGAAAGAAGAAAAGTGCCTGAGATGAAAGGATCACATGTGTGTATGTAACAACATCTGTCATCTTCTCTCTGGGTGCAGGGCGGGGTGTGAGGTCAGGGTGTGATTTACCAGCAGACGGGATTTGCGAGTGGTCCCCAGGTAGAGGAGAAGGCTGAAGGAAGGGGGTGCTCAGCGTGTGCTGAGACACAAAGGCACCAAGCCAAAATCTGGCATGTTCAGTGTGAACAGAGAGCAGCATAAACCTAGGGGTGTGACAAGAGCTGAGCTTTAATGACTAAGGGCAAGCCTTGTTTGCCACGCCGAGGAGATGGACTTTATCCCTTAGGCTGTGAGGAGCCATTAAACGATACTGATTTAAAGATTTCAGTGGAAGGGAAGGATCAGACATGCATTTTAGAAAGATCATTAAGGGAGTGATGCTGAGGAGAATTTGCTAATGAAAGACACCTAAAGGTGAAAAAGTGCTTTAAGAAGCCATGAAGGTCTACTGTGGTGGGCATCTCCTCAAACAGTCCCTCTGATGAAAAAAAAACTCCATGGTCTGAGCTCTGAGCTGCTCTAAGCCTTTCTTGATATCACAGTTAACCTTTTAAAGTCTTTATAGCTAATGGTCAGTCATTATATGTGATGCATAATAAAGTTAGCATTAAAAAAAAGCAGTCCTGAATGCAGATGGAATTTTGCTTTCCTCTCTCCAATGACCGCATACACAGTGATGAGACAGGTGCATCCCAAGAACAATCTGAAATTAGAAAAACACACAAATACAGGAAACACCTAAATGCGTCGGTGAACCCTCAGTCAAAAGAAGTGAAAATCGAGAAGGAGAATTCCAAAAGTGAGATCAGATCCTGAAGGAAACAAAGGACACGTGTTTGGAGCAGAGGCCTGGAGGCTGAGAGGGGAAGAAGCTTGTGAAACTGCTGATTCGAGTCGCAGGTGTAAAATTCGATGCCTTTGCATGATTCAAGTGGGTAACACTGGCCAACCTGGGCTAGTGGGTTGGTCATTGTGATGGAAAGGCTAAGCTTGGTGGCCGGCAGACATCACCTGTGTCCAGAGTCATTAGAACTCACAGACAACACATTTTATTTATGGGCATCGATCACTTTTTCCTCTAGATTCTGCATTTTATTCTCTAAGCAAATAAAATCACCTGTCGGTTCAACAAATTTCAGTTTAGAAACAAGTGACAGGAGCTTTCATTAAAAATAAATGCATAAACATCTAACAATCTCCTATTACCATGCTGGTGTCTTCAGTTTGAAAAGCTTTTCAGATGCTTGAATGACTCTCAAGTGGTCATTGGCCAGGACACTTGCCCCCAGAAAAAATCCAACTTCCCAGTAGCTCTGGAGTTTTTCCAAGTTTCCCTTTTTACCAAGAAGGCTACTTAGCTTCACGCCTAGAAGATGAACAGGAAGAATAAAGTTACAGACACACAGTAGACAGGCAGAGCTGAGTTTTTATTAAAAAGCAAAATTAAGCTTTCATTCCTCCTTTCAGATTAAAATAGCCTGACGTTTCTGATTCTAAAAAGGGCTTATGTTCATTGTAAAAAAAAAAGTCAAACTAATCAGAAAGTTACACAAAAGAAAGTGAAAATTTCCCTTTAATGAAAAAACTCCCAAATAACTGCCACTGTAATACATCACTCCAGGATTTTTATGTATGCCTCTATATGCATAAATTGAAAGGTGTAACACTAAACGGCTTGCTCTGTAAGCTCCTTCTTTCCCTTATTATAGCATGGAGTCTTTAGTTACTTGAAAGGGAAATATACTGAAATTCTATCAGTCAGTTGAAATGTATGCAGTACATATATCCCACAAGAATAAAATGCTACATAATAATTTATATGCAAAACAGTTATTATACACTTATAAAGTTAAAGAAATAAAGAAGCTGACAGATAACACTGTCTTGATTACTGAGGCTTTATAACAAGACTTGAAATCAGGTCACATAAATCCACCAACTTTGTTCTTTTTCAACACGGCTTTGGTACTTCTAGGTTCTTTGCATTTCATTCTAATTTTTTATGTCTACTCTCTCCTGTATTATTTTTGCAATTGTAAGTATGTGTTTGCTTAAAAATAATATGTCCCTGTAGAATTTTTAGTGTCACCAACATCCATAACATTAAAGTGTCATAAAATAGATAAACAAGTTTTTAGTGTATAGCACAGGGAACTATATTCAATATCTTATAGTAACCTATAATGAAAAAAGAATATGAAAAGGAATATATGTTTGTACATGTATGACTGAAACATTACGCTGTATACCAGAAATTGACACAACATTACAAACTGACTATACTTCAGTAAAACAAACAAAAATACATTAAAGTGTCAGAAAAGTTATCTGAGATTTGGGAGTAAGATAAAAAGGTGGAACATGTCATTTTAATATCATATGGGGGCATAAGGTACTCAAGGACTGTCTACTGAAAGTGTAGCTAGTTCATCTCACTATTTACTATTTAATTTAACAATCTCAGACTTAGAGAAGTTTGCTTGTTAACTTGTATGTTTTTGTTTAGTAAATATACAGATAATTTCTGTCTAGTGAAACAGTTAATTCCTAAGATTTATAACCTTAAACATATAAACTTTAAAAAAGTTAGTTGGACATAAATTAGTTTTAAAAAATCATACTCAGAAATCTTACTCTAATATTTCTTTAAGTTCTTTATGAATACCCTAGCTTCTTAAACACAGTTTGAATGAGACATAGCCTCTTACTGTTTTCCATGTTGAGTTAAATAAAATCTTCTACACAGGGTCCATTTTATATTTCCTGAGAGTTATGAAGTTACCTTTTTTGAAAAGTATACTTTAATGAAACAAAATAATCTTTTAAAAAACTTTCTGCTGCTTTTTATTATATAATTCCACTTACGTCCTGAGTAAAATAGGGAAAAGTCCATTTGAGAATTCTTCACATTTTGTGATGATAAATTAAAAAGAGAACAACTTTGCCACCTTAAAATTTCATGAGATGAAAAAAACTATACATGTGTATGCAAAACATCTATGATCTCCTATCTAAACATAAAAAATACGACAAACACAAATGGAAGGAGAAAGTGCAGAGGGAAAATTAGATACAAAGATGCGTGTCTCTACCAACCTCAGTTAGAAATGAACATCTCTTTTTTGTGTCATACTTTCAGGACAATGAATCCAGGACTCATGAAGCACTAAACCATTTAAACATTTAAATAGGGACTATGAAAGTGGTTGATAGTAAAATAAAAATATTCGTTTTGAAATAAAATTTCAGATTTATTCTTGCATACCCTAAGTTCATTCAATGATAGTGACCTTTAGTTTTGGCCCCGGCATAAACTTGTCACATGACTGTGATGCTGAGCCACTCAACCTTCGGACAAACTGTATTTTTGTTTTAATGGCAAATAGTACTTTAGTATACGGATGTGTCATGATTTATTTACCCAAATGCAGATGGTGGCTGCTTTTTATTACTGTAAACATTCTTGTACACATAGCTTTGTGCACTTGTTCAATTATTTCTTTGTAATAAAGTCTTAAACCTGGACTTGTTGGGGACAGAAGATACGTCCCTTTTAAGTGTTGATATTATAGATATTATCATGTCTTTTTGTCTTTGCCAGTCTGATGGAGGAAAAAAATGGAACTTTGTCTTTTTTTAACCGCTGAGATCAACTGTCTTTTCAGACTGTCTTTTCATATGTTTGTATTTCTTTTGTGAATTAACTTATACGTTCTTTCCACATGATGGATGAAATTGTCTACATGAAGACAGTCATCTTTTTTAAGTATGGAGTTAGAACATGGCTCTAATTTTTTATATTTGGGATCTCTCTCTCTCTCCATTCCCCTTCCACCCCCACCCCCCAGCCAAGGAATATAGGAATAAACATCTTAGTGCATAAACTTTGTTTCATATTTAGGATTATTTCCATAGGATAGCATCTCAGAGGTAGCGTTATACTTGGTTCCAGGCTATAACACCTTTAAGGGTCTTGATCTCTGGGGCCAAATTATTGCTGATGGATGACTATATCTTTTTACCAAGTCCTTACCATCTGGATACTTCTCATTATTTAAAAAAAATTTGGCTAAACTTTATAAGCAATGAATTGTATGTCATTGCTGTTTTAAATATCAGTTCGTCGATTCAATTGTCTGTTTAGGCAATTTAAATTTTGACAATGCTCTAATTAGAACTGGTTGACTTCTAAGAATTGAAGATTTTTTTAATAGCTTAGTTTCTATCACAGCTTTTACATCTTGCAGCTGCTATTAGATGCAAGGCTGTTTTAATAGAGAAAGGTAGGAAATGAAGCCTTCATTGAATGCTCATTATGTACTTAGCACTGTGCACAGCACATTGAAAATGTAATTCTTCAATCCCTAAACAACACAATGAGTTGGAGGTTATCTCCCTTTTGCAGTGAGGAAAAGAAAAAAAAGGCTGAGAGATGTTGAGCAACTTGTTGCAAGTCACACAGCCCTGATGGAGATTAGATTTTCATCTTAACTTTCCATTGTGAAGAATTCCCAGCATACATGAAAGTAGACAAACTTCTACAATGAATGACCACATATTCAGGAATGCCTAACATTTTGTTATTGCTTCATCTCCCTGAATATTTTTTCTAAACCATTTTAAGTTAAATTACAGATGTCATGACATTTCACCCTTAAGTACTGCAGCATATATCTTTAAAAATTCTCCTACATATCCTATTTGATTATTGAACCTAACAAAATTAATAATTTCCTAATATTATCTAACATCTAGTCCTGGTTCAAATTCCCTAATTGTTCTCCAAATATCTCTTAAAGCTTTTTATTTTCAAACTAGAATCCAAACAAGGATCATTAACTGCATTTATTTTTTTATATCTCTAAATTGCTCTTTTTTTTTTTTTTTGGTGGGGGTCTTTTTTGGGGGGCAAGTAATTACATATTTATGTGTTTATTTTTAATGGAGGTACTGGGGACTGAACCCAGGACCTCATGCATGCTAAGCACTCACTATACCCTCCCCCATCTAAATCTCTTTCAACCTAACCAATCCACCCAGACTTTTTTTTTTTTTTCTACTACATTGACCTTTTGACGAGTCCAGGAGGGAAGTCCAATAGAATGTCTTCACATTCTGGATCTGTCTTATGGCGCTTCATGGTGTTGTTTGATTTATTTCTCTAGCCACTGTGATTCCTATTAACTAACTGTTAGATCTTAAGATCCAGGTTAAACATTTTTGGAAAGACTATTTCACAGGAGATGCTGCCTACTTCACAGTCACCGTATCAGGTGGCATAAGCCCAGCCATCCCACTATTAAAGATGCTAGTTGGATCACTGACAGCTGGACCCTGCAAGGGATATATACAATGGATAGCACAGGTACATTTGTTTCTTTGTGATTAACAAGTAATCTCTGGGTGAGCTTTGGTATCATGCAAATATGGTAAACGAAAAAAAATTTTTAAGTAAAGATTTCCACTTAATAGTTTTAGTTCTATTTGATGATCATTTCAGAATGATTATTTCAACATCACTATCATCAGCTTTATTATTCCCTTTCGTTTATTGGCTAGAGTTCTTTTGAAGACTACATTCTCCTGAAGAATTACACAGTAGTATGTAGCATGCCTTAAGAAGACCTTTATCTCCTCAACTGGATGAACTATAGTATCCCTTTAAAAGGAAGGGAAAGTACTAAATCTTTTCCCTATGATTTTCGATTTGCTGAGAATTTGGTCACCTTCACAGATGACAATTGAGTTGTTTTGTGGTTGGTGATGAATTTTGTTTTTCTTTTCTTTTTCTTGATTATCTGTATAGATTCATGGATTTTTATATTCAGTAACAAATTTTATTTTTATTGCTCTTTGCAAATAAGATTCAAATAATGGTTTGTCTCAATTCCAATCACACTATTCTTTTATTACATTATCATCTCATACTGTGTCTCACGGTTGAAAATTCTAGAGGATGGGAGAATCATCTTCTGTTTAGCTAAAGTTTGAATATTAATTTTAAGGATTGTGAAGCTGAAAATAGGATAAAGATGTAAGATGTGGTTCTGTATTTTTAAATCCTAGTTCTAAATAGTCCAAACATCAATGATTACTCAAAAAACTGGGAAAATAAAACACAGATTATGAAGCAACTAGTCATAACCTCAAACAGACACACAACTAGAATTAAGACTCTTTGGGCAACAGCTGATGACTGTGAAAAACTGTTCTTACATTAGAGGTCCTAAACTTAATATAATATTTGGAAAGCTTCAGATTTAGTGATCATCTTATGACATCTTAATTTTTAATTGTTTACTCTTTATAAATAAATCAAACTTTAAAATCCATCTAAAGAAAAGATTTCACAAAGAAAAGTCTGATTACTATCAGAAATTCAGTAATTCAGACTAATTTGTATGCTTGCAGGCAACCAACAGAAAAAAAGAGAGAAGATATAAATTACTGAAAATTTTGATTAAATAAAGAATGCAACTGCATATCTTTAAAATATGTCAGATATGTTACTAGTCTTATTTCATTATACACTATTAGTTAATATTATTATTATATTAAAATATTCATTTATTTAGTCAACTTGTTTTTCCTTGAAAATCCCTTTAATCCTATTTCACCACATAAAAATTATCTTTTGGTCCACTTATGTTAATTAGCATAATATATGACTGAGTAGAATCTAAATTAGTGAGTTTTAACTGCCTTTTAGTTATTAAGGACATACAATTTAGAGTGTATAGTACAGTATTTTAGAACCTTAAAACAGCTCTTATAAGAGCTAAAAATTCATTGTCAAGTCATATTTTAAGTCTGTATAGGTTTTTCAATTTCCAAAATTAAAAATTCAGCTTTATATGTTTTCAAATGCTTGTTCAACATTATTATTATGAATGAGTTCTTCTTGGAAAAAATCGAAGTATGTTTCCTTTACAAAGTTACAGTAATCACAGTTCCTCAAACCTCAGAGTGCTGACCATCCTTTTTTCCCCTAGCTTTTTTAAGATATAATTGACATAACATTGCGTAAGTTTAAGGTATACAAAGTGTTGATTTGATACACTTATATCTGACAAAATGATTACCACTATAGCATTAGCTAACACTTCCATCATGTAATATAATTTCCATTTCTTTTGTGTGTTGAGAACATTTAAGATCTACTCCCTTAGAAGAGTGATGACCATCTTAATCTACATTTTACTTAAAAGTGAGAATTTAGAATAGGTACATTTCAAACCATTCTGTTATTGCTCTACTTACACATGCAAATCAGTGTAAATTTCTGCAGTGATCTGGAAGATTCAACCTCAAGTTCAAGAACAGAGCAATACAAATGATTTTTAGATCACCGATGTATGGGGAGATTTGGTTAGTATAGAGTTTTTTAAAATAACCTTAAATAATAATTTCCAAAAAGCACAGATTGCAGTGTATTTTTTCTGATTTCATTTGCCAACTAAAAAAATTATTTCAAATAAAACTTTGTGCATTGAATACCATTACAATTCACTAGCAACAAGCATTCATTCTTTTAGTCTGGGTCTTTTAAAAAGTACTTAATATTCAAACTTTACTTGCCTTCAAAGACTTTCCAGAACATTACATAAGGCAATTTTACAAGCTCTTCCTGAATAATGAAAAGAAAAGAAAAAAAAATTCCAGGGCTCATTTTCCTCTTTGTGAAAAATTGAACAAAACATTCTCCAGTTAAAAATCTTAAAAGTTTTTTCTACAATTCATAGCTTCACATCATTTTTTTTTCTCTACGAAAAATATGGCAAAATATTTCTCTGTCTGTAGTAAAAACTCCTACAACAGTTGGAAAGGTTCTCTGAGAGAGGGTGGTTAGGTACTCAAGAGAGTGCAAAATCTGATTACCTTAGACAATATTCAGTATCTAGAATCTTAAAAAATGCTATCAAAGCCAGAACCAAGGAAATCACACAAAACGTGTTCACTAAGGTGTCTTAATTTTTTAAAATTCCGAACAAGAGTCAGCATATGAGACAATGTCCACTGATAAAAGGGACAAAAGCACATTCTATCAATGGCTACAATTCAGAGATGGTCTCTGAGGAGAACAGTCACTGCCAAGACTGCCATCTGCTTGAGCTGTTGTTCTAGGAGCTTGGGAGGCTCGACCTCCAACTGCCCTGAAATCACAGGGGCAGGTGTGCACGTGAAACAGAAATAGGAAATATCACAGTTTTTTTTTTTCTTTTCTTTTTTTGTTTTTTGTTTTTTTTGAAGCACCAGGAAAGCAAAATCAATCTGAAACAGGAAGCTTTCCTGATATTCCACAAAACACTACCTTATTTGGGAGTTGGGGGGTTGAATGCAGAGCCCATATTTTTCATACTAGTTTGAGCTGGAACAAAAAAATATTAACTAGGGGATTTTTAGAAGCAGGTAAAGTAAACTATAAAATTGAATTACATCCCAATGTCAGAATTCTGCACAACGATGAAACACCAAACAAGGAGATGTAATTCGTTTTTTTCCAGGAAGTCAGATGAGATAGAAAGCAAAGGGACTATCTAACAAAGATTCTTTTTCTTTGCACCAAGTTGGGTCCAGTTTCTTGAGTTCCATGTAAAACATCAAGATGTAATTACCAACTTTTCGAAGCTCAAAGGAAGATTCAAACTGGTGCCCAGATGCCAGGAGGAGGACCGCATAATTAATTCCTGACTGTAGTGTTGGCTCAGATTCAAATGCCTTTTTGAACCTATATAAAAAAAAAGTACAAGTTTACTTTCTCAATCATGAAATTCTGAGTTTGCAATAGCTTCTGTTTGCATAACTCCAAGGCCTGAAGCAAGTAAAAATATTCCACTGGCCTTCACCCCAGAATCTAGTGTGCTATTAGGATTTAATGCTTAAGTAACTGCATATCCTCACCCTCTGCAACAAGGCATTCTCCCCTACTTAACTCAACCTCACCATAGCAGCTCCAAACTTTAAAAAAATCCTCTCTTCAACAGTCTTCCAGAAACGTGAGAGAGCGTGTATATGTGAGCACGTGTAAGCACTGAAAATTTAAAAATAAAAACCTTGCATGTATTTTAAAAAGTGATTTTTAAAAAGCTTTAAAAATACAAGAAGCGATGAGGAAGATCATCTAGGTAACACTGAAACAATCACTTCCATAAGAGTGATATAGACATGCAATAAAGAATGTCAATTGCAGAAAGAAATCAAGAAAAACAGAGACTGTGCCTGTGCATTCTAATTTTGGCTCAAAGAGAATGAGAACCGTTTCCTGAATATGCATGAAACTGAATATCAACCTTTAAAAATGCTTCAACATTGGAAAAGACTTCAGTGTTTGTACATCCACTGTATTTTCAAGGTAAAACTTCCTAGGGTCCGTTCAAGGGTCTCCTCATATACATCATTTAACAGGCATCAATATTCAGTATTATTTCATTTGAGGGCATGAAGAGCAAAATTTAAAAAAATGTCCTGGTGACTAATAGAATCTGAGACAAACATGAAAAATGACATCTCTATTTTTTAAAAAATCAGATTGAGGGAAATATAAAGACTAAATACCTAATGAATGACCATTTAATGATACCAAAAAAGGCCATTTAGGGAAAAGCACATTAAAATTCCAAGATAAAGGCATTTCTATTAAAATCATTAATTGTGAAAATAAAAGATGGTGGCTGGCACAATAGTGTACCTTTGAGTATATTCTTGCTTTTATATACACTTGAAATTTTCCATAATTTAAAATGGTAAGTTAAACTTCAAAACAAAAGGAAAAGTACAGCTTTGCTGAATATTGAGAATCATGTGCCCTTTTTAAGGGTCTTGCTTTTTAAGTAGCACAAATTTCTCTGAAACAAAACAAAAATCAATTAAACATTCATCTTACCTAGTTGACTCAAATAGTTATGTATGTGGAATAAGAAAAAAAAGTTTCCAACTGTATCACTGTTGCTGATTAAAAAGCATTTTTATCTCTCCAGAAGTACAGGTGTTTCCCAAATCTAAAATGGAAAAAGCATGTACCCAGACAGCTGCTATCCAAAGCAGGTCATATCAAGGAAGGACATAATTTATAAGTCTTAGACTCATATAAGACCAAAGGTCTTTGTGTTTGTTCAGAGGCAAGTAGAAGGTTCCAATAAAGATACAGGAGAAGAAGGGAATGAATACCTTTCTTTTTACCAATACTTTATACTTTCTACCAATTCATATCAAGATATGCAGTATTTTTCAACAAATAAATTCTTTTCCTTTCTTCTAAGAGAAAAGAACATGGGATGTTTCTCTTAAATGTATTCAAAGGAAGATGCAAAAAGCAAGACAATCCCAAATTAATGAATAAATATTGACTAAGTGCTTCCTATGTACCAAACTAACCAAGATGAAAACTGGGTTTATATCTGTTCTTCTGTTACCATAAATAATATATTTTAAAATATTTTTAACCAAAATATAAATACCAATATATTAATAATATATATTTTCTATGGCCCGTAGCACTCCATAACAATAAGTTGTACAAACTACGGAAGCTAAAAGATAATGCAAGGGCATCATTAGAGCAATAAAAGAAAAAAACAAAAGGTGTAAGAAAGTTTTTAAACAAGTAAAACTGGCAGAATTAGTTGCTAGCTGATCCTTACTACAAAAAATACTAAAAGTACTTCTTCAGGCTAAAAGATAGTGATTCCAGTTGGGAGCACTGAACTGAAGAGCGAGCATCAGAAAGAGTAAATATCTGACCGAATGGAAAAGGTATTAACTATTTTAAAACTATTGAATATTTAAACTGCTCTAAGTTTCTTTCCTTGCTCAGGAAATGGTGACATACAAATTTAAGGTAGAACATAGAAGTCAAGGATGTAGACTGTCATTTCTAGGGAACTACTAAAAGCGTAATATAAAAAGTATTACTAAATTGCTAATAGAGGATAAAATGTAATATTACATTAATAGAAAAAAAGGGGGGAATGGAGGGCTAAAGGAACAAAGAACATAACATATGAAATAAGTAGAAAATAAATAGCAAGATGATAGACATAACTGCAACCATCAGTTACCACATTAAATGCAAATGATCTAAACACTCCAAATAAAAGAGATCTGACAAATTTAAGAACTTTAAATTTGTTAAATTTAAGAACAGCAGCAAAAAAAAGAAAAAAAGAAAGAAAAAATAAAGAGACTTAACCATAATGCATTTAAAAGAGACACACTTTAAATATAAGAATTTAGTTAGGTTGAAAGTCTATCACTCAAACAGTAACCAAAAGAAATCTGCTGTGATTATATATTAATATCAGACAAAATTAACTTTAAGGCAAAAATTATCACAAGATATAAGGAGGAACATTTCATAATGATAAAAGGGTAAATTTGACAGGAAGATTTATAATCCTAAACATACTTATTAACATGGTTTCAAAATATATAAAGCAAAAATTGACAAAGCTAAAAAATATATAGACAAATCTACATTCACAGCTGGAGGTTTTAAAACACTTCTCTCAGTGATGATAAAATAGGCAGACAAAAATCAGTGAAGATATGGAAGATGTGAATAACATGATAAACCAAATTAATCTAACTGACTTATGTGGAACACTACACCCAACAACGGTGGACTGTATCCTGGGCTGTAAAGGCGCCTCTCATCACAACAGAATTAAACTAGAGAACAAGAAAGAAAGATATGTCTGTAAATTGGATAGCCTACTTCTGAATAACCCAGGGGTCAAAGAAGTCACACCAAAAATTAAAAGATATTTGAGCTGGGTGATTTTGAAAGTTCAATAGATCAAAATTTCTGGGATGCAGAACAATTTATATCTTTAAATGCGTATGTTGGGCAAGGAGCGAGATTGAAAAATCAGTGCCCCTAAGCTTCCATCTAGAAATATAACAGCATATTATCCCCAAAGTAGAAGGAAGGAAATAATTAAGGAAAGAGCAGAAATGAATGAAGTAGAAAGTGGATGTGCAATAAAGTAAATCAGCAGAGCCAAAAGTTGGTTCTATGAGAAGATTATTAAAATCGATAAACTCCTAGGTAGACTGTTCATCAGAGAAAGAGAGAGAGAGAATACAAATTAGTGTTATGCAAAACTATCAGGAGCAAAAAGGTGGGCATTATAAATCTTCCTGTCAAATTTAGCCTTTTATCATTATGAATTGTTCCTCCTTATCTCTTGCAGAAATTTTTGCCTTAAGGTCAGTTTTGTCTGATATTAATATATAATCACAGCAGATTTCTTTTGGTTAGTGTTTGAGTGATAGACTTGCAACCTAACTGTATTCTTATATTTAAATGCATTATAGTTGAGTTTCTTTCTTGAGCACTGTTTACAAAGCAATTGGGGGAACACTGTGTTTTACTCAAGTCTCCAATTATCCCAGAATTGTCGGTCCCTTAGGAGCCATCTATATCTGGACACCAATGACCCAGGTGTCATGCTGAGTTGCTAAAAACTCTTTAGGTTTGGTATTCTAAGGATAAAAGTCATCCAAAATTTGGAAATGCACTTAATAGACACAACAAGGACTAAAGAAAAATGATGTCAGTGGAATAATGGTGAGCTAAAACTCTGGTGGGTAAGAAGGGTAGGAGAAACAGAGATAACATGGAGAAAGGTATCTCAAAGCCAAGAAAAAAAAAGGGGGGGGTGCTAATTTAGCAAATGGAAAATAGACATTGGTCTTTATTTGTATGTCAGTTGGTTGGTTACATAACTCTTCATGAGTAAAGCCAATCCTATTAATAATATAAAAACTAAACAGTTACTAGGCACACATTACTGTTTGAATAGTACTGTCACTGACGTAAAAGAAAATTAGTTGATAAGGCAAAGCTGTCTGTTCTTTCCCGTTACTATGGAAAAGTGAACATATTAATGCTAAAAACAGACTTAATGCTTTTAATTTCCTGGCTATGGATCTTTTTGGCATTACAACAGGGGAGATATGATTATGCTAATACAGTACAAGCACCTAATTTCCTGTCAAAGACCTGAAAATGACTTCATATCTCCCCTCCAGAATGAGATATCGTCATCTCTAAAACCAAATATGATTTCAAGCAATCACTGCCTATCCCACGTGACCCCACGACAGCTGTGGTATATGAAATTCAAGCAATTTCCTGTGTCCAAACATACAGATTCTCTGACTTTTCCCTCACTAGCTAAACTCTTCAGCTAGGTCCAGAAAGAAGAGATTGGAAACTCAGGAATATTTTAGAAAAAGGGAATCGAATCACTATCCATTATCTAGTCAATATCCATTTTGAACATGGATAAATACAACACTATATGAAGACACAAAATATTTTCACATATTATATGCTAAGGATATAACTCTGAGAGGTCTACTAAATTCCAGGATGTTAACATATGTTGCTTCATTTAATCTTCACAACAGAACATTCATTCCTGCTAAAGTGAGAAGTCTAAACCATTTGTACTAATACCCTCTTCCTTGCTGGTGATTTGTGTGGTATTGGGCTGATGATGAAATCCTGGAAGCATAAAGAAATGTAAGGAAAGTGTGGGGTTGGTTTTTATGAGTGTTTTCTTAGTCCCAAGAAAAAGATACAGAAAAAGATGGCCTCCTTTTCTCTTGTCTCAGACTCAGGCATAGCTAAGTTCGACTGATGCCTGAAATGGCCCCAGCCACCTTGCAACCCTAAGAAGGCCAGACTGAGGGCAGAGCCACTCACAGCAATAACCAGGAAACAGACCCACCCAGCTGACAGTTTTAAGCTGCCAACTCAACCTACGCCCTGACTCAGCCCTATTTCTGGACTTCATGTTTTAGGAAGTGCGTTTTTTATTGCTTAAGTTCTTTGGAGTAAGGTATTCTGCTATGTGTCGGATGCTAAGAGCATTTTAACTCATCTAGGCGGGTATTATTCTTATTTTTCAAACAAGAAAACTGAATTTCCTGAAGGTTAAGTAATTTGCTCAAGATTACACTGTTTCCAAGTATTGGGTCAACATTTATTTCATGTCAGTCTCCTAAAAGTCCAGGCCTCTGGAACAAAACAGTACAGATATTCCTAGAAATGTCTGTTCCTGGAAATTCCAGGAAAGAGAGCTTAGGATATTGTAAAAAGAACACTGGATCTGAAAAAATTAGACTTGAAATTTTATTAATCACAAAACATCTAGAAATTCACTAATGTTCTTTGGGTTTCACTTGCCTAAGTTGAAAAATGGGAAGAAAAATGTCAGCCTTGCCTACTTCACCAGGGCCTTATAAGCCTCCAATGGTTAAGAACATATACCAAACCCTTGTGTGGACTCTGAAGTTTAAGGGATTGATTATTATTTCTATCTATTGAACAAGCACTCGTGCAACAAAATGTTCTCAGTAAATCACGTGGCATATGAATTCAGCATAACTATTTTGCGGTTATTTCTTTTTTAGGTTAGGTTAAAAAAGAAATTATGGAGATAATGTTGGCAATGAACTATTCATAGCCCTGCAAGTCACAGTCCATGGTATGGTCTTGGGTTATTCCAGTTAAGTCTGTCACTTCAGAAACTCTGTGGCCTTTTTTCAGGATGTAAGTCCAGGCTCTTGGGTCACAATATCTCCTACTTCGAAAGCTGGCCACCTCCCAACTTCCCCGCTTATCCTCACCTGGCTGTTTACCCTGCTGCAACCCCAAACATCCTCTCCCCCACACTGGTGACAGGTACCACTGCTGCTTTCTTTAACTGATATTTAACTTTATATAGAACAGCTATGATAAAAAGCTACAACCTTTTCACAACTAAAAGCTAAACTCAGTTCAATTCCTTAGAGATCAAAAAGGCATTTTTCATACCATAACTTGGATTATAGAAACTTAAATATAGAAAAAGTAGCATTATTTTAGCCATCCACAAGAGCTTCAATGACCCAAAATAACTAAGGAAGTGACAATTAAAAACAGCAAATGTTAGAGAACTACTCTTTTTTTATACTTACATCAGCAGGATGTGTTCTTTCAAACCACTCACCCTCTGTCCCGGATAAGATGCAACAATTAAAGTTTGTTCTACAATATATCACGATTTTGCAGACTTAAAAAACCTAAACTATACTTTTTTTTCTTATTTTCTATTTTCGTAATCTGAATCCTATGTAAACCTCTCAGAAAACAGGTCTGCAACAGAAGGTCTCCTTAGAAGTAAAAAGTGCCCTGGTATGGTTCTCCTACCAGCTACAATGCTCAGAGGAATGTCAAACTTTCCTCCTGTACTGTAAGGCAGAACAGTAAACTCATTAAAGACATTAAATGGGAGAGCCTCAAGAAAGAGTTCTATGTGCCACTGTAATCACAAGTGCTTGGGGCTCTTTTTCTGAGTTGAAGCTCTTATCCTTACACTTCCCATGATCAGTAGATGACTGTCCATTTAAGCCAACAGAAAATGATTCAGGCTATGGAAAGAGTCCTTGGAAGATGCTTTAGGGACTGACTGCCAGCCACTCACCCCTTATCCCATCCCAGCATTTGACAAGTGAAAAGTCAGAAGCTTATGGCTCAAAAAAGGTCAGTTGAAACATCCCTTCGGGACCCATGACTCAGGAAATGCATAACCCTGAGTAAGTCTGGCCAGATGCCTAAGAATCTCAGTAACACCCTCTTGTGTTAGCACCTCGACAATCATGCTTTACTTCTCAGCTCTAATAGAAAGGGGCTGGGGGGAAGGGTGCATTGGTTAGGGCCGATGCCAAAACATCAACCAAGACTGGGTATTTTTGCGGTACTGTGGGAGTTGTTGGATCAAAACACTGAGAAATACCAAAATGGCTCTACAAGTGTGAAGACATGATAAAGCACCCATTTTAAAATGCGGGGAAATCTTAACAACCTTTAGGACAAACGGATATAATGACAATTATGGTAGGTTATAGACAGGTAATCTACGGTAGAAATAATATTCTTATATTACTCAATAAATCAGTGAGTGACATACCAAGATTAACTCCTACGGATCCTCCCATTGAGCCTTCCCTGTTCTTACTAGAAAATCAATGAATAGCTTAAAATGAAATAATAAAAAACTGACATCTTTAATTTGACCTGAAGACTTTGAACACAAAGCTCTTTTGAGAGTTAATATTCTTCCGCTAAATGGGAACCATAGAAAAAAACCAGAATTGGGAAGTATAGAAAGTTAAAACGAAAACACCAGAAAAAAATTTTGTTCCTTACTGAACTTTACCTGGCCTTGAAAGCTCTCAGTAGTCTAAATTGTTTGGTTTTTCAAATGGAGAAACACTTATAATTTATTCCTGTGCACAATGCACACTCATTTCTTAGGAGATGTTTTTCGTTTGAATTCACTGACCATGAAAGTCAGGCTTTAAAAAATTACCTAAGCATTTCATCATCGCTACCAAATCAAAACATTTATACTGACACAATGCTTCCAAATATCGGATTTTAATTCTCCTACAATTAAGATTCTTCTGGAAATATTTTCCGGAAGAGGAAATCTTCCAGTAATAGGAAGTCTGCATAGTTTCATTTCTCTTTTGTAACAGCAGAAAAAAAATTGGTTAAGAGAAACTGTAAAACTCTCTGGATTGTAGTAAAAAAATATAATACAAATTTAAAATTCTGAACCAAAACTGTCCATGAAAATCTAGGAAATCACTTTCGCCAAGTTTTCCTCCCTGGTTATAACCCAGTATCCCAATTTCAGTCATCCGTTAAACTGCTAAGATGACACAAGATTTTGAAACATTAAGATTTCTGTTTCACAACTTTCAAAATGTTATAGCTATCATTGAGAAACACCTGAACTAGGTCAACCTCGTTTAGTATATTTCTTTAAATCAAGGAATATTTGGGAAATGTTTTAGAAATACTAAAAAGTACAGAAGAATAATGTAAGCGACACTTCCCATCGACATACCCACCACTCAGCTTAAGAAATAAAATGTTTTCTTTAATTTTTTTTTAGGTTTCTTTTTTTTTTTTTTGGTAGGGGGGTAGGTAATTAGGTTTATTTATTTATTTTTACTTTATTTTAATTAGGTTTATTTATTTTTTTATTTTTATTTTATTATATTTACTGGGGACCCAGTACCTCCTGCATGCTAACATGCACTTTACCACCTGAGGTATACCTTTCCCACAAGAAATAAAATGTTTTAAATATTCTCGCAGCTGCATGTGATGCCTTCCGTGATTCCTTTCTACTCCTTCGCCACTGGTACCTGTCATACTGATTGGGAATTTATGGTGTGCATTCATGCAGCTATACTTTTACTAGGTGTGTACGTTTTTAGTTTCTATAAACGATATCATGCTCTGTGTATCCTTCTGCCATTTTCTTATTTTGCTCAACTTTTTTTAGGATTTTTTTTTTTAAACACTGAAACCTTTATGTAGAGAAACTTCAAGAGTGTCTCTAGGGTATATTACTAGGAGGAGATCTGCTGGATCTAGGGTAAGCTGTCAGCTTTTCTTGACAATGCCAAAGGCTTTAAGTGGTCAAAACATTTTCCACCACCACCAGCAGGGACTGAGACTCCCATTTCTCAAATAGCCTTGCCAACAACTGAAATTGTCAGAGTTACACATTTTTGTTAACCTCCATAGTGTTATAAGCAGGAGGATCAGTGCAATAGAATCTACCCTGACATTTACAAAAGCTAGCACCTTGATGAGCAATGCAAATTTTAATGGACACTAGTTTCCCAATCTCTTCTTTTTAAATGGTTTATGATATTTTTTAAGCCTTGTTTAAAAATTCTTTCCTATCCTGAAGTCATAAATTCAGTTTGTATATCTTATTCTAAAAATATCTTTCTGAGGATTTTAAAAAAATATTTGATCTTTAATTCACTTGGATTTTTTTTTTTTTGTGCATGGGTTAAAGTAGGGATTCATTTTTATTTTATTTTTACAAGCAGATAAACAAATTTTCTCAGGACCATTCTTGAAGAGTCCATCTATTTCACTCTGGCTCATGAAACATATCATGCCATAAATCTAGTCTTATATATACATCTCTGCCTGTTCCAGGCTCTCTCTTCAGCTCCACTGTTTTATTTGTCTATGCCTACACTCCTACTGCAATATCTTCATTATTACGTCATTATAGTTGGTGTCATTATCTTGTAGAACAGGTCCCTCCACCTTGCTCTCCAAAATTGCTTTGCCCATTTTTGGCTCCCCTCTTTTCAAATATATTTTAGAATCAATTTGTCAAATTACATGAAAAGCCCTGCTGTGGAGAATTAACGTCTTCAAAATATCAAGTCTTCTCATCCACAGCCTTGGTATATTTTCCCATTCATTCAGGTCTTCTTTCTTGTCTTTCTATAAATTTTTATAACTGTTCCCCAATATTTTGTATTGTAGTATACATTATATTTATAATATCTTTTTAAAAAATTCTGTTTTTCTTAAATCATCGTCTATTCATCTAATTTACCCAAAATTACTCTGCCTTATTGAATGAATTTCATCAAAATTATTTACTCAAGCTATAAAGTCTAAGATTTTATTTAATAATATATAATCTAAAGGAAAATAAGAATAATTTAACACTCTTATTTGCAAACGACTTTTTATGTCATGGATTTATCAAGTATCTCACCCTGTACACTTACCAAGATGCTCCACGGTCTCTGCTTTCAGTGTCCATGAAGTTAGAGTCCAAAAACATATCTTTGTAGATTCGACCAACGAGGCAATACATATCCGAAGCCACTTGCCCTTCACTTTGCACCAGGGGAAGCATAATGTCAAGAGCTTTTGCTCGATCTCCAGGGAGATTTCTCCTAAGGTAGAGGAAGGAAACACCGTTGTTTCAAAATAGATTACAGACACAGTTTAGGCCAATTATCTTTTAAAAACTCTATTTAATATATTGATTCACATTAGTGAAGTTTGGCAGGATAGAAATAACAATTAGATTTTGGTAGTCCTCTGTAAACCTCTGTCCTAAGCCTTTTTTGTTTTTGTTTTTTTATGCTATTGCATGTCTACAGCTTCTAACAAGGATTTCTTTTGAGTTGCTTTTCTGCTAATGGTGATGGATTTGTGCTTACCCACCCACAGTCCTTCCAGTTTCCCTGCAGTCCCTATAAAGGTTCAAGTTGGTGGAGTGAGATTAGAAAAGCAGTCTCTGGCCCTGGGTGGGGCAGAGTCAACTAATCCAAATAGGGACAAAACCCTGACTACAGATTTCAACGGCTTTTGCTCCAAAACACTGAGCAAACTAATTCACAGACAATTCCAACAAACCAACTTTAACTCGAGACACCTGTTTTCTTCATGTGACCAATGGATTATCTAAGGAAGATGCTTTATGTAGGTCATTTTAAAATTAGCAAGTATGTACAGACAATTCACAAAGATAAACATTCTCTTAGGACTTATTTCTTAAACCTTGAAAACACTATGCTAAACGAAAGAAGCTAGTCACAAAAGACTATATATTGTATGATCCCATTACATGCAATGTCCAGAATAGGCAAATCTATGGAGACAGAAGGTAGATGAGTGGTTGCCTAGGTCTAGGGGATTTGAGATGAAATGGGAGGGAAACTGCTAATGGGAGGGGGGTTTCGGAGGGTGATAAAAATGTTTTAACATTTATGGTGTTGACGGTCACACAGCTCTGTTAATATACCAAAATTCATTGAATTGTACACTTTAAATAAAATTGTATGGTATGTGAAATATATTTCAAGAAAACAGTTCTATAAAAAGAGTTATTTCTATTCTCAGCTACTATTTTAAATCTTTCTGTCCATGAAATTCCTTTTTACACTTTGTACTAAATACGTTAAGTTTAGAATAATGCTTCACACAAATATATTTATCCTTTCATTCTATTCTATTTTAGAAAAGAGAGGCAAAAATATAGATAAAGGAAAATATGAAAGGCTCTCACGGACTTTCACTTTTCATTTCAAAATAGAATATATTTCATTCCACTTTTCATTTCATCTTTTAAAAAGGACTTATTTGAAGCTGGAAAAGGTAACCTCTAGAGGTTTCATCTCACTCTGTCAAATCTAAAGAGAAGGATATTTAATAAATGGGGAGATAAAACAGACTTCCATTATACATTATTGATAAAGTTAGCAAGTTCTAGAGTTTAGATAGATAAAAAAGGAAAGACGCGACCTTGGCTGAAGAGCATGCTGAGCTTCCTTTGTAACAGAGGTAGGAGGACCGAGTGGTGATGAACACAGACATCAGCATCAGACAGACCAGGGTCTGAGTCTTGGATTTACAACATGCTAACTATGAGCCTTGAGGAAAAGTCACTCAACCTCTCCCAGCTTCAGTTTCCTCACTGGTAAAATAATTAAGCCTTCATGGCAAATGCCCAATAGATGTGATGTCCCCCACGCCCATACGTCTTCTTTTTATCATTCTCTTCAGTTGTGGTAATCACATATATAGTCAACTCTCCACCATAGAGGAGAAGAGCACAATTAAGTTTCGGACAGTTCAGTGCTTTAGGCCTCCCTATGGCCAGAGCAAGGATGGTCCTCCACGGTGGCCCTGGGTAGAAAGTGGCACTGAGGTATGTGCCAGCCATGATGCCAACGGAAGGCCTAGAGGAAGGACTGGAAGCAGTGTTAGTCCTGGTCTGAGCAGATTCATGGACATGAATCTGGACATGGACATAAACCCCATAGCTTTTATTATAATGAGGTCTGTTCAGAGCAATCCCAGTGAACATATTCTCTGGTTAGGAATATGTTCACCTAGCTATAACTGTCCTTACTCTGGTTAATTTATTTTTGTGTAAATAACTATTTGGTGTTGAGTATATTTAAAGATAACATATCCATATAATTTTCAAAATCTTAGAAAAATATAAATAGCAAATATAAACTTTGACAGGTAAGAAAAAGAATTTTAAGAATTTAAGTATACAATAGCCAAGACATGCAAACAACCTAAATGTCCATTGATAGGTGAATGGATAAAGATGTAAGATCTATCTATCTATCTATCTATCTATCTATCTATCTATCTATCTATCTATCTCACATGTTCATATATATATGAATCACCTTGCTCTACACCTGAAAGTAACGCTGTAAATCAACTATGCTTCAATAAAAATAAGATTAAAGAAAGAATTTAAATATATAAACACTGAGGCACTTTTTTTTACTGGCAAAAAAGCCAGAAAAAGATCAGAATACATGCTTCCTAATTTTACATGGTTGAAGTAGAAATACTAACACTACATTCTAATAGGCAGTGGCTGCAACGCTACAGTGAAAACATACCACAGAGAGAATAGGCAGGTTAGAAAACAATGTTAGCCCATTGTGGCTGGGAAATTTTTCTTCTTACCTATTCAGTGCAAATGCACAATGAAACTTCACGTGGTGATGGGAGGCCAAATCAAAGGTCGGCAGCTTTTCTAAAGTCTCAACTAGCTTCACAATAGAATCATAGTCCTTCCAAACAAGAGGAGAATAACATAGAATTAAAGCATTAGGAGAAACTCCTGACATGAAATGCCTTTTGACAACCAGATACCTGAACCTGAGAAGAGCATTAAAAAGAGAACTAGAAATTGACAAAACATTGTAAACTGACCATATTTCAATAAAAATTAAAAAGAGAGAGAGAGAGAGAACTAGAACGCATGAACATTTTGAAGAATCTAGAACCAAAACGAAACTGTTTGTTTGCTTGTTTGAAGAGTTTGGATTACGCAGATAAAACATGAGTTACCACATCCGACCTTAAAAAACGTAAGCCATCTAGCATGGTAATGCCATGTTGTCTAAATGTGGGTGGTTTACTTCTCCATGGAGCCAGATTCCTGGTGTGCAGTGTCTTACCAATTCTTTTCAGGGAAATAATGTCTAAAATATCAAGGATATGGAACAACTGACCAAAGTTCTAAGTAACAAAATGATCTCATTCCAACATAAGTAAGCTCTCTAGTCATGGGCTCCTAAGTGCCACACTTCTCAACGTATGTGAAGCTCTGTTGTCCATGTGAAACCGTACTTGGGCCTGAAAGGTTGGGAATAGGAAACCAGAAGTCACTTAAATTTTACTGTAAAAATCCAATAGTAAATTCCCAACCCAGAGAGGATTTCCTTCTACTTACCATAATTTAAACATTTTAAGACATAAAAATTATAGGGCATGTTCATGTTTTACATTATATATTTTTAATGTTATTTTTATAATTGATCATTTGCACATTTCTTGCTTCTGGCTAGTTAGATCCAGCACTATTGATTTCCAGCAACACAATTTCAAGGATTAAGAGACATGTCCAAAAAGCTCTAAAAATTTCTGGTTTTTGCCAAAACAAAGCTTTCATTTATTGACTGACAGGTGTGCCTGAGGCTAACGAATAGAATAGGCTGGCTGTGGATTAGCTATGCATGCAAATTTTTCTTTTTGTTCTTTTGGAGGAAAAAGTCAAGCCTTTACTGTACAAGTCTTTCATAATCACTGACGGTTAACTCTTATGAGTCTGTTTTATTTATCATAAAATCTCTGGACAGAAAGCATTGGAGAGCCAATAAAAAGTCCATGTAGTGACATGAACGACTTATTAGCTAACTGAAACTGGATGTTAACATTCCCTTATTCTTCCAACAGGTTATATGACTAAGATTTTACCTCGAGCATCTTCTTACCTGAATATCTCTGTAGGAAAGTAACAGATTTATGACAATATCTGCTGTCAAGACTTCAATATTATCCACTCGCTGTCGAATCCTTGCCAATTCAGCTGCCAACTCTTTACCAGTGTATAAGTTACGAGCTTTCCTGATATCACTGAGTATAGATTCTCGGAAATACTGGCTGTTGGGAAAACACACATTTCAAGGAGTTAATACTAGAAAGGATTTCAATGGAAAGCAATGCTTTTATAAGGAAGTGAATGACATTTGCAGCATTCGTGCCTTTCAGTTCATTAAGTTGCATAGAAGGAATACCTCATCTATGTGGCATTAAGAAATTTGGGCATCCTATTCTTTTTACGCTCTATCTTGCTTCAGAAAGAATTAAAGATAAAGACACTCCATGTTAATGAATTTTCCAAGACCCTGCAGTGTACCACTTAAAATGCTAAAACTTTATTTTTTATTTTATGGTTTTGAATAGATATTGTTTTAAATAAACTAGGTGTGCCTGCGATTTGAACAGGATATATAACATTTACTTTCTGTTTCATCATTGTCATTTATTAGCATAAATGATTGCCCTTAACTAAAATAAAATAATGCTTTCAGCAATTTTTAGTGACAAGAACAAGAGAGTTCTTGTCCTTACACTAAAAGTCCCTGGACATTTATTCAGGTAATGTTTCTGTCCTTACTTTGAATATATTTTTAGCTCTACCCATTACTATAACATAGTTGGCAATCTTTTTTTTAATGATTTTAAGTTGTTCTCCTGTGAATAAAGTGAACAAAACGCAACAGGTGGACCATGGGGCATCTATTTTATCCATTTACAGGACCTTATATATTTTTCCCTGGTTCTGGTCTGTGTGCTCTATGTAAGGGAAATCTGATAATATGCACAAGGGAGGCAGACTAACACTTCATTATCCTCACAGATGGCATTATTCAACCTCACCTGGAACTTGCTTGTGCCACCTTCAAAAGCTGAATGAAACGATCCACAAGAGGTAAGCAGATGGGTCCAAGAAGCAGCTCGAAGTTCGGCTGCATGAGCTCTGTCAAACCCTTCATGAAGCTGCTATCACAGCAGTAGACCTTGTTATGTGGAGTTATCATGTAAGGAACAAACGTGTAGTTCCCAGTGCACATCTGTGGAGAGAGGAGGCACCAGGAGGCGGTGAGCTGGCCTGCAGACTCCACACGTAACCCCACGTCTTACCTCAGTGGGTCATTTTGAATAATAATCCTGAATGTGAAGGGAAATCAAAAAACCTCATTTCTTATGTATGACCTCTGAGAACATAAATCCTCTCCAATTTCTTTAATTGCTTACTTAAAGATGATATAAAAAACCAGCACGACTCAATTTCCATCAATCAATTAAATATTTATTCATCATTTCTCATGGCCAAGGCATTATAATCTATGCTGCAGGAAAAACAGGGTAATTTAAAACACAGTCTTCAGCCTTCAGGGAACTTCCATTTTAGTCAGAGAGACACAGCATAAATACATAGAAATAATATGAGCTCATGTTTAAGGGCTGCCCACGTGACAGCTCTGTGCGTGAGATGCCAGATCAAGCTGTTCCCTTCCAGGATGCTCTGTCTCAGTCACAGCTCCATTAGTGTCCCAGTTCCTAAATCTAGAGGCCCTGAAGTTATCCTGAATGCTTCCATTTCCTTCACCTACTATAACCTGTCAAAGTCCTGTCCAGTCCATCTCTAAAATAACTCCCATATTTGCCCATTTCCCTCCATTTTCTCTGCCGCACTTCGACATGCCTGGCCCGAGCCACTGTAAGTGGCTTTTAGCTGGTCTCCTTGCATCCACTCTTGCCCTCGAATCTATTATCTACGCAGCCATTAAAATGATCTTTTAACAACCTGTATCAGATGACTTTCCTTCAAGCCTCCTCTCCTGCTCCTGGGATAGAGATAAAATGTCCCTGTAGCCTACAAGGGCCTGACTATCCAAACCTTGCCTCTCTCTCTCTAACCTCAGCCCGTGTTGCTCTCAGCTCACTCATCACGACTCTGATGATGCCAAGTGAGGGTGCACTAGTGCAAACAAAAGTGGAGCTGGGAAGAATAAAAGAGAAATTGGATGGGACACCCCTGAGTAAGTGACTCTGACTGGCGCTGAGGGCTCACAGAATGGAAGTGAATACAATTTAAGGATTTGAAACTCTGAAAGTTGGGCAGTGGGAATCATGGAACGATAAAGAGCAGGAAAGAAAACGTAATTAAAGCTGTGCATTTTGACAATGTGGGCAGAAAACAGAGTGAATTGAAAGAGAAAGAAACAAGATTTCAGGAAATTAGGTGGGAAGCTATAAAGCCTGACCAGATTGGCAGCGGCAGCAGTGGACAGTTAACGCACGTGCTCGATGTCAAAAAGAATGAGTTACCGAGACTCAGCCAACTGGTTGCAGATATTGAGAGAGAGGAAGAAGGCGACTCCACAGTTGTAAATGGGGCTCCCTAAGAAAGACTGGGATCCTGAACGAAAAGCAAGAACTCAGAAAGCAGACCAGTCAATTATGTATGAACAGATTACGCTTGGAGGGCACTTATTGTATGTCAGGTCATACACAGAATCTGAGTTCCAATTAAAATATGAGAAGAACTCACGGGAGAGGCTGAGATCTGACCTGGGGTGCGTAGGGTAATGTGCACACTTTTGAAAGGCTGGGATTTATGGGAAGCAGGACATCTAGAGGGGCCATGTTCAAAATAGAGCTGGACATATATGATTGGAAATATAAAAGGGCTTCAAACCAACATACAGACCTGGGAATTCTCTTGTATGGTTGAATCTGAGGAAATGGGAGTGACCTCTAAGAGAAAAACCAGAGAGAAAGAAAAAAAGCAGAGGGCTGAAAACTAGAATGAGATGGCTGGAAAACTCGATCACTCTTCTAGGGAGCCCAGGAGCCCAGATAATTTGTTCCATGTCAGCATTACAGAGAACAAGGCATTACTTCTCTTACCCTTTGAACTAAACAAATGGGAGCAAACAATTATTCACCACTTGCGTGTGACAAAGAATGAACAGTCATTATCTTCATGGCAGCCCACTGAGGAAGGCGATCTTGTCTCCATCTGACAGGTGAGGATTCAGGTTGGGTGGCAGAGGTCACGCAGCTGGGCTGGGCTGTGCCTGGGACTCCAGCCCAAGAACTCCTTCTCTAGAGGGCAGGCCATTATCGCTAGGGGGCTGGGCACTGTCCTGAGTGGCCTCAGCATGCTGGCATACCAACCCTTTGCCTCAGGTCACCTTGCACAGAACCCTGCATGAACCAAGTTACTGATGAGAAGTGCCAAATGCCGTTACGGCCAGACTTAATTATTTATGAACATGTTATTCTTTGAGGCACTCATAGGTTAGGTAATGAGGCAGAAACTGGACCTGACTCCCATCTAAAGTATGAGAAGAACCTCTAAAGGTTGAGATTTGATTTTTAAATCAAGTACATGAAATTGTTCCTTTTCCAAGTTCTCCTTCATGGAACAATAATTGGAAGACTGGTCAGGAAGAGAGAAAATAAACATATCCTGCTTCTAAAATGTTACCAAGGTCCCACAGCAGGTCCCCCCAAGTTAATCCTTTCAGCCAAGCGGTTGCCTAAGCAGAAAAGAAAGGCAAGTATATCAAGAGGTTGCTTTTCAAAGCTTCCGGAGCTTAAACTATGAGTGGGTTATAAAAGAGCAACAGAATCAAATACTCTTGTTTGACATAAGCACTTGGACTCAAAATTACAAAAGAAAAGGCTCTGAATCTTCAAGTCATGAAAATAAGGACAAACAGATGAGAAGCCAATAAACCAGAGAAGCACTATTAGAGTTTTGCAATATTATTCTTCTGTTGCTAGATAACGTTCTGTATCCTCAGAAGCCTTAATAGCATGTGTATTTGTGTATAAGACAAGACATAGAATACATTATTTTTGAAATACTGGGCACTGGGGAATAATGTATCCGTGTAAAACTAATTCTGGGAGAAAATGACTATCAGATGTCTAGGGGTGTGTTGAGCACTGGAGGGGTAAAAAGAGAGAAATGAGAGTCATGCAAGTAGTAGAGAAAATCAGATGCCTGAAACTGTCTTTAAATCCCATGGAATAAGTCTTCAGAATCCTTGTTGAAGGTATTCAGCATGCTAAGGATTTCTCCAAGTTCCTGGCCTCACTACATTTTTTTGAGTCTCTTCCACATGTTTCTAAGGCAAAAAAATTTTTTTCCAATGTCCCACTGTCCAAAAAAAGGGGAGAGCAAAAAGCTGCAAGAGGTCTACAGATGCTCCTAGACCTGAGCTGTGAGACAGCCCAGCGAGCGCGCAGCGGGGAGAAAGTGTGAGAAGGTTATCAACTGCTGAGAAAAGCACTTTTTCAAAATAATGAACACAAATAATACGGGAACATTTATTCCCCAAGTTGGCTCATGTAACTTAGAAATATCATTACTGCAATTTCTATTCACAGATTGCTACTAATCCCCGAGCCTGAAATGAGTAATAATCCAAAGCAAGTGAAAGCAACGACTTTGTGACCAAGAACAGACACCTGAGATGCAGCAACGGTCTTTTACTCATAAGATACTAGTTCTAAAACATTTCAACCTGCTTCTTGAAGTAGAAACACGATATTTCCTTAAATTTCGAAACACTAAGTCATGGTCTTAACATAATAAGGCTAATCTTTCTGGTCTGTGCTTGTTTTCATGGCTATAAAAACTCACAGCTCAAAATCTAGATGTAGTCTCTCCAATTATCTTCACTGCTGTTGTTAAAAAAGATGCCAATTCTGTTTTCCAATTTTTAAAAATTACATAAAGATGTACACATAAGTGTGTGTGGAAAATGAATTAAGCTTCTGGGAAGAAATGCTTTCCACATTCAAACATATTGAAATATATGCTCAAAATACTCAGCTTTGGAGGAAACCCAGTACTGGAAACACTGTAGCTCACTCAAGTCAGTGGGTGACTTGATTGTAATGTGCAGTATTGGATCAACTTATAAACCTGTTTCCCCACTTTTCCAATCCATCACTGGGCATGATTAGCTCTTCCCTGACATTCAGGTAAATGCTACCCCTTCTGAAAGACCTTCCGTGACTAGTGGAGAGAAGAGTGGCCCCCTCTTTAGCACACTGCCTTATGTTAATTTTCTAATTTGTTTGTTTGCTTACTTGTTTATTGACCTTCTCCCCCAACTAGACTCTGGCACTCCTCAGTTGTTGCCTCCTGGGACAGTTATGAATAAGCTGTTCCACTTTCAGACCCTATGGTGAATCCCTTGCAGCACCAAGCCCCGAACTTGATGCACAGTTCATGTTCAATCAATGTTTTCTTAATAAATTCTGGTACACTGAATTGATGCCTGAAGCAATAGTTGCTCATTTCCTATTGAGATATGAAGGATGAGTTTTTAATGGCAAAATTATTTATGTTGCAATGAGCCTCTGACTTGAAATCTTTCATTTCTTAAATCTTAATTTCTTAAGTTTCTGATCTGAGGGAAAACTACCCATTGTACTTTTAACCATATCATCTTAGATGGAATCCTGTGCAGATCTTTATGTAGTATGTTATTTCCACACTGAGTTACAGTGATGCATTCTTCAAGATTTTAAATACTGGTTTACTTTCCAAAAGGAACAGTACAACCACTGGCATAACAAGGCTGATTCCAGAATATATTATAATTTTTCTTCAAGCATTTAAAAATGTTTAAACTTATTTTGATCACTTTTGAACTTTAGTTTAATTCTGGGTGGAGGGTATGAATTTTTAAGTGTAGTCTCAAAAGGTCTCAGAGTGTACTCTACAAGACTTAGGATCTTAAGTCAATCTCAACAGACAGATGCTTGATAGAGATAGAGGTATCTACGTACACATATCCCCATGTATATGTGTGGATATGTATATTTATAATCTGTATATAAACAGTGTATATATGGATACACAGTGTATTTAGAGACACAGATGTGTATATATAGATATACATACACACATATGCACACGTATGTGTGTGTGAATCTGTGTATCTATATATGTTGCTTTAGTGCCACTCATAATTATTCAAAATTGGATATACTATGGGAAATTTTTTTCTAAACCATAATTATACATGGAAGAAAACAGATATCAGTGTCACATCCCATTAATATAAAGTTTCAATATAAAGCAATATTTATGTAAAATAACCCATATTTATATTGACAAGTCAGAAATTTTAAAAAGGGAAAACAGATAGGAATTAACCATTTACAGAAATGGAAAAAAACACCAGAGATTAGGTGATGGAAAAGAAAAGATTAAAAAGTTTCTGGAAGGGTTAAGCAAAATACTCACAGTATTCTTCTGGCAAATGATTTCCTGAAAAGTGAGAAAAGAAAAAAAGTAAAGGAGAGGTTAATACAAAATTAATTAATTCAATTAATCGATTGAAATATTCTATGTGGAAAAATTTGTATTAACGATTTTATTATTTATTATTAGCAATTGGAAATTTAGAATGTGTAGAATAGAAGGTGTTGAATAAGTTCCTGCATCTAAATTACAGTCTGATGGAGGAGACAGGTGTGCACAAAAGTACCATCTGTGGTTTAAGGAACACGGCACAAACATACAGAATCCAAAAACCGAAGAACCTAAAAATCATTTCTACAGCATATGTATGTGTGGAATTACCTTATCAGCTGTGATCTTTTCAGGACGAGGTTAAAATAAGTATGCTTTCCCAAAGCACAGTCTCACTCAGGCCTAGGAAGGAACCTAGCAATATGCTTGGAAGAAAGCTGGAAATAAAGGGTATTGGCTACTCATCTGAGTGGGCAAATCCACACGTAGACAATAAGGACATCTGATAATAACTGTCATATTGTTACATCTTGTACCATAAGAAGCGAAATACAATAAATGCACTTCAGGCAGTTTCTGTATCTACTAGGTTGTGAGAAACAAGTGAGATCATGCAAATAATGTGGCTATACCGTGTCTGGAGCAAAGCTAGCTCTCATGTTACTATTCCTAGATTTTAAAATGACTAGGACATGGAAAAGATTATCTAGAAGGGACTGTCGCATAAAGGTTTCACTGAGGTTGGGGGATGATGATTTAGAAAAAAGAGATGGGACAGTGTTTTGGGAAAGATGGCATGTATGTTGCTATGAGAACAGGACACGTATGGCATTTGTGGAGCCTCAAGAGTGGTCCATCTGGCTAAGAAGAGGAACCTGCTCGGGCAAGGTAAGAGGGGAGCAGAGGAGCGATGCAAGGCCACTGTCCCTCATCCCAGCATCAATGTGGGGCAAAGGGGCACCTAGGAGGGCTTTGGCTCAGAGCAGTATGTAAGATTCTTGAACATTTAAGGGTAACAGATGAGTAAACAAAAATCTATAGAGGAAGGAATTGTGTAGGGTAATTCTGACAGTCATAAAGACGTATGTAAAATATTAAAAGAGACCCTTCAATACCTTACAATCTTGTTGATGAAAAAGGGACACATACACATTTAAAAAGGAACATCATAAGCTTGGATGCTCAGGTATGTATGCACACACACGCTACGTCAAAAGAGTGATACTATGCAAGGGCTGGGGATCCTAAGGGAAAGAAGATGTTCCTAGAGATCCAGGAATATTGAGAAGGTCGGCAGAGAAAGTGGAACTCAAAAGGTGCCATGTCACGACTTCCAAAGGCAAAGCAGGGAGGTGGGGATCCGGCCAGAGGACCAGGAACTGCAAAGGCCCGCTTAGAGAACAATAAACATTATTCCTGGGGGCTCCAAAAGACCGTTCATTGGGAGAAGTATAGAAGAGAGAAATAAGGGATATTTGAAAAAGACCTTGAATTTAATCATTGGGCTAAAACAGAAAGTTCACTTTGGCACATACTGACAATACCAGAAAGTTATCTGGGGCCTTAGTGAAGATGGCCTTGAATGCCAAAATAAAGTACTAGGTTCTGCGGGCATTTGGGCACATGACAGTGCAAGTGTTTTCGTAGGTGAGTGATAACACGTAAAGAAGTATCAACACACACAGGGACATGTTTGTAAAAGCAAAGGTTGGGAACAACGTAACGTTCTATCAACTAGAAACCGGCTGAATAAACTATGGTACCTCCATTCAATGGAACACACTGCATCTGAACAAAGAATGAGGAAGTTCTCTATAGAGTGATATGGAAAGATCTCCACGATATACTTACTGCTAAGTGAAAAAAAGCAAAGTACAGAAAGTTTTACCCTGTGCTGCTACTTATGTATATAAAACAGAGAAAAAGAAAATTCTAATTTGTATATAAAATCTCTCTAGAGGGATACACAAGAAATTAACAGTGGCTGCCAACAGAGAGGGGAGTTGGCTGCTGGGGGAACAAGGATGGGAGGATGACTTTCCACTAATATATCCTTTTGCACTTATAAATTTTTGTATCATGTGAATATATTACCCAAGAAAGATAAATAAAAGATAAACCTTGTTAAAGTTTTAAAAATATGAATTAGATAGTGGTATAATACAGGGAGAAGCATTTAGATAGCTACTGCCAAAGAACAGGGATGTCAAAATAAGGACTTGGACAATGGTGGTGCCCTGGGGAATGGAAATCAACAGAGAGATGAGTGACATTGTTGAGGAAGGTTGAAAGTGGCTTCTCCTACAGTGTTTCAGAGGTAGTTAATGCATCTCTCTCTCACACACACACACACACACACACAAATGGTTCATGAAAAACAAATAGAAAAATGTTGGATAATCACAAAGCCAAGAACATAGTATGTAGAATTTTACAAACTTGATTTATAGAGCAATTTCCCCTGAGTAGAAAACTATACCCTTTCCTGTTATAGGCATATCCTTCTCTCATCCTTCTAAGTAACTAAAAACGCCCTTCTCTGCATTCTTTATCACATAGCATCCTCTCCGCATAGCTTAAGAAACCTGTTCTCTGTGAAGCTAGCCTTGACTGCCTTCAATGACACCTAACCTCCTAACAGAAGCAGATGACATCCTTATTTTGGCCATCATTACCCCTCATACAGACCTCTATGACAGCACTGCACATACGACATTGCAAATATCATTTCATATGATTCTCTCATCCTACATCATGAGCTCCTTGGATGCGAGGGCCATGTTTTGTTCGTATTTGTATCCCAACTGATTGCCTGGCAGGGCATGTAGTCAGTAGTCAATAAAAGGACAAATACATTAATTAGTTAATGAATGTATAAAATACTGGGCCATGAATTTGGGTAGATACGTTTAAGTCTTGGCTCTGCTCCTGACTGGCCACGTGTCCTTTCACCTCTGTCTAATGTAACACACTAGGAGCTGGACTGAGTGATTGCTGGTCCCTTCCAACTCAATATTCTATCATTTACTTTTGGCTAAAGGCCTATCACAATCAGCTGTTGTCCTTGTGTCACTGGAAGGAGAGATTCCCTCATGCCCAGCACAGGAGCTACTCCATCATTATTTCTGTTGGGCGCACCAGGCACAGAAATGGAGGTGGTATTGAAGAGAGCTGTGGGGAGCGCTCAGTGAGCTGAAGGCTCTCCTCTGGCTGGCACCATACAAAATAACCACAGCTGCTGTTGGCCAACAGCCAGTCCATTAGGTCTTCCTGAAGAATTGCTCATTGAAGTAATAACCCTCTTGCAGGTCTTTTTTGCATTTATTTCAGGTAATATATGCATTATAACAAATTATAGAACTATATTAAATTCATCCCTGTAGAAATCTACTGAATTCTTATTAATGCCTGCTCATGTTTTATAGAAGTTAAATGGATACAAACAGTTCTCTTGAAAGAAATATTGTTTCCTCACAGTGTATGATACAACCCGAAAGAGGCATCAACTTTAAAGAAAGAAAGGTACTTTTTGTGCATTTTAACTCAATAAAAATAAATAGCAAACAAGACCTCAAAAGGTATCTAATTACCGAGGTGGAACAGTGAATGTTTATTTTGTACTAAATCCATTGAAGGAAAAAAAAATAGGGAGAAGGGGAATACATTTAAGAGGCAACTGCAATATTTCACATCACTTCATGGAAACTTCTCATCTAAAGTGCCTGGAAATAAAAAGAAAAAAAATCAACATAAACTCTAGTTCCTTACCAGTGAAATGTTCCTAAAGGTGCATTACCCCACTACAACTTCATTCTTACCTAAAGTCTTTAGGGGGCTTTTGATCAGTGCATCCCCTGGCTGTGCCAAAAACATCCCCAAAAGTTTTTCAATACTCAAGGACCCTTTGATAATTAAACAAGAGTCTAGCCTAGGTCTCATTCCAAGGGAAGACAAAGACAACTTTGGATAGCTATTTGGGACAATGTAACACTGAAGAGGTCATTGTAAGGACAAATAAATGGAGCACCTCCAAAATTGGAAACTTTCTGTGCCTAAAATTTAGGTAATTACAGCCAGGGGAAGGAAGTTGGGAACAGCTGGTGTGAGGCTGCCAAGTCAAATCCACTTAGGGTGGAAGAAACAGAGTTAGCAACCAGGATCTGTTTCCTGAAAGAAAATAAAGGAATGGGCTGGGAGTCCTCGGCTAGGAAAAGAAGACCATGGCTTCCTGCTGGTGACTTCCTGGTTCTTCTCTTCAGAGATCTCTTTCTGTCCCAGTGGAATATGGCAAGTTTTCCACTAAAGTTGGGGAAAAAGGAGTATTTCTTCTATTCCCCAGCTCCATCCTCTTGCCTAATTGTAATGCTTCAAAACTAAAGAAAGAAATATCAGATGGGCTGTTGTGAATACCACGGGCCTCACTAAGAAGGTGGGACTCATCATTACTCTCCACATCTGAGCAGGCTTGGGATGAACACTCCAACACAGATGGCACAGAATTGGCCCATCTTTAAAGTTGGGGGAAGGGGAGGGAAATAGCTCAGTGGTAGAATGCATGCCTAGCATGCACAAGGTCCTGGGTTCAATCCCCAATACCTCCATTAAATTTATTAAAAAGTTGAAAACTAAGTACATTTGTGCTTAAATGTTATGCTTACATGAAAGCTTAAGTTTAAAAAGAAACAACTCAATCTAATAAAAACCTGGAAAATCATATTTTTAATGGATATATGAAATCTGCTGACAGATTAGAGGGAAATGTACCTAATGACAAGTCCCAAAATGTGGGGCTTGTCCTGCTCTGACACTTATTATCTGTGTGTGCCTCTAAGTCATTGCATCTCTGTGGATTTATTTCTTGTCTGTAAGAAAAATATCTTCCATCTGTTCAATCTATATAGTAAGTACCTAACTTGTCTATCTCATTGGGTCATTTTTAAAGATCAAATGAAATAAGTTTGTGAGAGACCTTTACACATTTTAAAGCCATATGCAATATGAGGTATTAATACTATCAAAGCAAACAACCCAAATGCAATCCCTACATTATCAGATACAGAGGTATCTTGTACCTGTGTTGTTCATGATCACAGGGAGAACACATCATAATCACAGGTAAGACATATGAGCAACTGTCAATAAAAACAACCTGTAACCCAAATCAGGTTAAATTATACTACGGCTGGAAAGTAATCCTCAAAGAAATTCTAGACTCTCTTCCCCTCTGCTATCAATTTTGTTTCATGTTTAAATAAATATATCTTTGTGGGAGAACTCTACTGTAAGTAGATACATGTCTTTAAACGGGTCTGAGATGCTGAAGAGTGACATTTTATACACACAGCATTTGAAAGAGCTTCCTAACACAAACGTCTTATAGTCTATCATTATTATTATAATCAACTTCCCCTTCTTTGTCACCAGCTGTTTCTTTCAGCAATGCCTAAAGAAGCCATATCATTCAAGTGCAGGTATTCCTTAAAAAAAAAAAAAACTGTATTGTGGAAAAGTTACAGGTGTAATGAATTTTGGTACAGTACATTACATTTTACACATAGATATCAGTAAAAATTTCAAGGATGCATTTTGAAAGGGCTCAAATAGGATGATGTGTTGGAGTGCCACAAAGGTCAACTTCCACAGAAAGATATTTATAATGAACAAAAGGGAACAGAATTCAGCAAGCCTTGCCCCATTTGGGTGGGAATTGGGAGGCTTGTGTGCAGAGGTATTCCTTCTTGCTCCTTCAGGTATTCAAAGTCATGGGCCTGTGATGAAAGTCTCTATGAATGAAGAGACTATCTGGTGTCAACCCAGTGACATGATGACCTCTGCCATTCACTTAGCATAAGTTTCCCTCTTCCTTTGATGAAATGGCATTAAGATGCTATGGGACAGGGAAGCATAAAGAAGGAATTACGAAGGAAAGCAAGGACCAACTTTATCCAATATATAGATAATTCCTTTGAAGATGTGATATTGCTAATTGACATCAAAGAAAACTGGATTCTCCAGTCTCAAGCTTTTTCCCAAGCCTCAGGGATTCAACAACTGGAAATCAACTCCAGCTAAAGAAATCATTCATCTAGTTCATCAATTCAAGATTGTCATAGAAAATCTGGATAAAGCATTGCTTACGTGTATTACTTATCTGCTCTTCTCCCAAATTAACTTTTTTCCTCTAATTTGACATGGAATTATTATAGCTCAGGTAAAAGTTAGATCATTTCTGAAATGAGTAAAATAAAAGAACAAGACTTTTCTTTTCTCTGAACAGAAAAAAAAAATCTTTCCATGAAATATTAAGAAGTGTATGTGATGGCTTGAACAGGGGAGACACAGAATGCCATGGTTTACAAATCACTGGTCAGTTACCAAGTAAACAAGACACCTGAGGCAAAAGTCCAGGAGCAGTGCTGTTATGTGGCGCAGGGCCAGTGTTTCTAGTTCACAAATCGTTAGACTATTTTATAGGATTATATTCTCAAGTGACCTTTCTCCTAACACTTACTGTGTACTTTGTATCGCTAAGTTAAGTGCTATTTTAGAGTGCTGAAAAGAATGTAGTAAGAATTCGCTGTAAGACTAACATAATTATAAACCTTTGGGGTAACACAGATTTTAATTCCATACACAATTTAATCTAAAACTAAATTCATCTTATCTACCTTGGTAAGGGAGGTAAAACTTTAAGAAAAAGAAGTCGTGGGTGCAAGCGGGAAAAACAGTTTTTATGGGTTTAAGAATACTCTAGAATCTGAGCAACTTTGCCAAATACATGTAAAAATTCAACTTAAGTTCAAGGTATTTATAATAGAAAGTATCTTGATCTCACCAATTTACTAGAAACTGACACAATCATCAAAATTTACAACATGGACATTACTGCTTGCTCTTTTCAAAACTATAATTATTTGCTTCAAGGGGAAATAAGTGATCACCAGAAAAACAGACTTGATACCCAATTTCTCACACATAAACTCTAAAAGAGATTAGATCCCTCTGTATCTACAGATAAACATCAGGGGTCTAGGTACCACAAGACTGTTTGAATGAGCAACTGTGGTTGTTCTCAAGGTTCATCTATGTTGTAGCATGTGTCAGAATTTCCTTCCTTTTTAAAAAATATGAAAATGAATATATATATGAATATGCATGACTGGGACATTGTGTTGTACACTAGAGATTGACACATTGTAATTGACTGTACTTCAATTTTAAAATATTTCCTTCCTTTTTAAGACTGAATAATATTGCATTGTGTGTATATACCACATTTTGTTTTATCCACTCATCCTCTGATGGACATTTAGGTTGCCTCCACCTTTTGGCTATTGCGAATAATGCTGCTATGAACATGGGTGTACAAATATCTCTTTAAGATCCTGCTTTCAATTCTTTGGGGTATATACCCAGAAGTGGACTTGCAGGATCCTATGGTAATTCTGTTTTTAACTTTTTGAAAAACTGCCATACTGCTAAAAATTGCTGATTTTTAAAGGGCTACTTTAGTGATAGTATTACAACTTTTGGTTTGCATGCCTACAATTTCATGCTAGTCAGATACCAGTCTAGAAAATACTAGATTCATTGAGGCAGAGGAAGAGTTTCAGCCATCACATGGGTAGCTACTATATTCAGTGAGATCATGAAGGATTAAGCATGTAGATAGACTGCTGTAGAGGACAGCCTATAAAGGCAAATCCCATCTGGAAAGTAAATTTTCAAGCAATGGATACAGAGAAACATACTACCAAATTTCTTGAACAAGGAATAGTCTCACATAATCATTATGTTTCAACACAAGCTGTGTCACCACTAACTGATGTGCATCTCAATCTCTAGACAAATATTTATTTTCTAAAGCATAAAATGGGAATAAAGCCTATCTTAGTGCAGAAACGAAGATCCAAATACAAGTGAGACTTTCAAACCACAGCTAGAACATTAAGAAAAAGAAGCTTAAGAAATATTTCGAGATTCACATGCCCAAAATATATGTAAATTATCCCAATGAATAAAGAAAATAACAGACCATAGAAACTTCCATTAAAAAGGTTATTGTGAAATATTTCAAGTATATAAAAAGTATAAAAATTAATCACACACCCCTTTAGCACAGCAAAGAAAACCATCAACAAAACAAAAAGGCAACATACTGAATGGGACACGATATTTGCAAATGATGTTTAGTAAAGGATTAATATCCAAAATACATAAGGAACTCATATAACTGAATATCAAGAAAAAACCTGATTAAAATATAAGCAGATGATCTGAATAGGCATTTTTCTAAAGAAGACATACAGATGGCTAATAGATACATGAAGAGATGCTCAACATCACTAATCATCAGGAAAATGAACATCAAAACCACAATGAGATATCACATTACACTTGTTAGAACGGCTATCATCAAAAAGACAAGAAATACCAAGTGTTAGCAAGGATGTGGAGAAAAGGGAACCCTCATGCACTGTTGTTGGGAATGTAAATTGGTGCAGCCACTGTGGAAAACAGTATAGATATTCCTCAAAAAACTAAAAATAGACCTACCATATGACCCAACATTTCCACTGCTGGGTATTTATCGGAAGAAAATGAAAACACTAACTTGAAAAGATACGTGCACCCCCATGTTCACTGCAGCATTATTTACAATAGCCAAGATATGGAAGCAACCTAAATGTCTATCAATAGATGAATGGATAAAGAAAATGCGGTGTATATTTACAAGGGAATAATACTCAGCCATAAAAAGAACGAAATCATGCCATTTGCGATGACATGGATGGACCTAGAGGATATCTATGCTAAGTGAAATAGAGAAAGATAACTACCGTATGATTTCATTTGTATGTGGAATTTAAAAAACAAATCAAACAAATAATGCAAACAAAACAGAAACAGACTTATAGATAACAGAGAACAAACTGATGGTTGCCAGAGAGGAAAAGGGAGTGGAGATAAGGAAAATAGGTAAAGGGGATTAAGAGGCATAAAATTCCTCTTATGAGATAAATAAGTCACAAGGGTGTAATGCACAGCATAGAGAATCTAGTCAATCATATTGTAATATGTTTTGTATGGTGACAGGTGGTGACCATTTTGTACTGTATAAAAATATTGATCACTATATAGTAAACCTGAAATGAATATGATATTATAAGTCAATTACATCTGAATTAAAAAATTAAAAATTAACCAAATGTTTTCATACCCCCATGTATAGACCACCCAGACTGAGAAATACAATATTACATATGTAGTTGAAGTCTCCTGTCATCTCCTCTCAATTCTACTCCACTCCTGCCCTTCAAAGAGGTAACTATTCCGAATTTACTTATAATTCCCATGCAAACATCTAACCTTTTATAACACATATGTACACAAAAGCACTGTCTTACATGTAATTACCTTTTGTATACATGCATCATACTGTACACAGGCTTGTATAATTTTTTTCCCTCAATGCTGTTTTTGAGATATATTGATAGTGATACAGAAAGCTCTAGTTAATTCATTTTAAGATCTCTATAACATTCCATTAAATGACTATACCAGAAAGTATTTATTTATTCTTCTGTTGATAGATACTAACCAACTCTTCTGGGGGTGGGCTTATTACAAACAATGTTATGCAATAATATTACATACTCTAATAAACATCCTTGATTATATCTCCTTATGCATGCCAAAGATTATTTTCCAGTACACATCTAAAGGAGGAACTGCTGACTCCTGGTGATATGCTCACTAGATATTATGAGACACTGCTAAACTGATCTTTGAAAGGTAGTGGCAATACATTCTCCCACCAACAATGCACATGTTTCTCACTCTTCACAGCCTTGCCATTGGGATTAGAAGGGCTTTTAACTGTTGACTATTTCATGGTGTGCAGTGGTATTTTCTTGTTCTGTTTTGCTTTCTTTTTCTACAAAACATTGTTTAAAGTGAGTGGGGAGTGGCCCCGAAAAAAGAGAGGAAGGTAAACTAGGGAAAAGGGGCAAGAATCACAAGGTTTAGAGCTGAAAGCTGTTGTTATTAAAGGAGTTTCTGACGATAGCAGAAATGGTTCATTAAACAACTTCCTCACTCTACTTAGTAGCTGTTCATTATTTCTTCCAAGCCCTTTCTGATGACAGATGCATTTCGTGAATCTGTCCCACAACTCATTGGCCAGTGGGGTCCAAACTTACTGTTCCATTTACTGAGAGACCCCAAGTGAAGATCTGGTCATTTCTATAATACATGAAATAAATCAGAAAACAATTGTTACAGCAATTTCTTATTTTTAAGTAAATGTAAATTTTAGCATAGAGTCTCGTTTACAGGCACATAAGAAATTTTTATGTTATTTATTTAAAGAAAATTGTGAAAATTGTGTTATTACAACGCTAAGGGGAAAAAAAGAACATCAATTTCCCTCTCTCAAAATGCAATAATGATCATTTTGGGGGGAAAAAATTAAATATTTCATTCTTACCACAATAAAAGAGCCCTTGTAATTCAAAATGGATACAAATCTTATTGCAAGTACATGATTAGACTCTAAGTATCCTTTCATATGAAAACTCAGACATAGGTTTAAAGTACTTTTATTGTTCCCATCAATTATTTTTCAGGAGCTTAAACTTACAAAAATTTTCTCCTAAGATTTCTTCCTGAGAATTTGCTGCCAAAGAGAAACTGCTCTCTTCAACAAAGAGCAGTAGATGAAAATAAAACTGGTGCAGCTGTACTTTCTAGGTGTCCAAAGAATCAACCTAAGTGAAGCTAGACACGTCACAAGAACAGCTTCCTCATTCAGTCTTTGCCCTGTGAAAACAGGGAGTCACTTCACTTCGACTTTATTTGGCTAATTCATACACAATATATTATTTATAAATATCTTTTATTTTATTTATTATTGTATTATTTTATTTTGGTGGGGGAGGGGAGGTAATTAGGTTTATTTATTTTTAGAGGAGGTACTGGGGATTGAACCCAGGACCTCAAGCATGCTAAGCATGCACTCTACCACTTAAGCTACACCCTCCCCACTATAAATATCTCCTGTTCTGCCTTATTTCACAGCCGTTTTCCTTTCTGTTGGTAGATGGCAGGGATTATAGTTACACCTATAACTATCTGCAACAGAAATAAATAAAATGAAAAATACACACACACAGACACACACGCAGACTTTCTTCAGAACTGTAGGAACTTCTAGGGCTCAGAAGAAATTGTTAGACTGAAAAAACCACTTTCTATCCCAGAGAACTTTGTCCTCTGCAATCAGACACCTATTTGGGCTTGAAATGAACTAAAGAAAATGGCAAAAGCTTAAGTTAAGGAGGAAGACAGAAGAAGGGGTGAATGCTGCATGGAACAACTCAGGAGGTATGGTTGATGGATTTTTCCAAGTGAGCACACTTAGCAGGAAAGTCTGATATCCTTCTAACTAGAAGTAATTTCAATGAAGTTTAGTGGTGAGAGAGGCAGGCTTTGGAGTCAGGCAGATCTGATCCTAAATTTTACATATCACCTGGGGCAAATGATTGAATTTGTTACGAGTCTCAGTTTACAATCCTATAATTTGGTGATAGACTGTATACCTCATAGGGATGTTTTAAGAATTAAATGTGAAAATGTATGTGGGTAAAGCACTTAATATGCACGTAGTAAGTGCTCAATAACAAGCAGCTACTGTGCAGAAGATAAATGAGTATATTTTAGGTGGATGAACCTCTTTGAAGAACTGTTTATTCAAGTATCAATAACAGTTCTACACAAAGGCTGGCTGAAAGCAATTAAATAAATCAGCTTATTTGTCCCACACAAATTTCTGGTAAGATTAGCTTTATCTCTTTCTCACAAATGTTTAATTTAAAAAAATTTCCCTAGGAAGGAACGGCCATGAAATTAAATCGCCAGATACCAGTAGGGCAAGAATAAAAATAGCAAAGAGTGAAAAATGTCCAACATAACACTGCCGGCTTAAAAGAAACTTAATGTAAAGAAAATAAAATAACAGAATAAAAAGAATAAATAAAATAACTTCACTCCTTCATCAACTACTAATATATGTTGTAAATAGGTCCAAATCAAAATGTTTAATTAAAAATACACCCTTATGTTTCACTCATATGTGGAAACCTTGGGGGAAAAGACACAAACGAACTTATTTACAAAACAGAAACAGACTCACAGACATAAAGAACAAACTTAAGGTTACTGGTGTGAGGGAAAGAGGGTGGGAAGGGATGGGTTGGGAGTTTGAGATTTGCAGATACTAACTGCTATATATAGAATAGATTGACAAAAGTTTCTTCTGTATCACACATGGAACTATATTCAATGTCTGGTAGTAACCTATGATGAAAAAGAATATGAGAAGGAATATATGTGTGTATATGTATGACTGAAACGTTGTGCTGTGCACCACAAATTGAGACAACATTGTTAAGTGACTAGACTTCAATAAAAAGAAAAAATAAGTCATCATGAAATGGATGATACATTAATTAACAGGATAAGTCTGGGGTAAAATTAAGTAGGGATTTCTTAAAGAATTCCTCCAGGTGAAAAGCAGATCTAGACAGAGTTGGGGAAAATCTCTTAGAACTATTGCAGAGTATTCTGAAAAGGGATAACCTATCAATCCCCAACACAATGCCTGGCATGCAGGAAATGTATTTGCTAGATGACACTCTGCAGATTTTTTAGAAAAAGCTATACAAGCTTTAGATACTCAGATAAAAGCAAAATACTACTAAATTTTTTTTTTTGCATAGATTTTGCAATAGAGACCTTCTTATACCAACTACTAAGCTATTAGAAATGTGGCTTTGGGTTTCAGGGCTCTATGTCCCAAAGATGGCTTTGATTTGGGAACTCGAAGATACAGATGAGAAAAAAGCCACAATGAGCTAGATGGAAGTTTCACAAAGGAAATGAAGGCTATCAGGCTCAGCACGAGTTTCATGCTGAACTGTTAGATGCTTTTCAAAGACTCACACAGTGTAAAATCAGTTGGCCTCACAAAAGCATTTTAAGCAATCTTTTTGGATGGAGGAAATACCCTCCTATCATTAAGTTCCATTAACGGAGAGGATGACATGGGACACGCTGGATCTTGTAGACAAATACAATAAGTTTTTATTCTTCCTTCCTCATCTTAATTGAAATCATATCCCTGTTAAACAGGATGGCAATTTTCTGGGGATAGAGAATTTCTACTCAGAGTACTTCCAGTAGGAAGCGTATTTCTAGTTGGAAACAGGTGTACCCAGTGAAACCCCCAGTGATGACACAGCACGAGACCTTATGCAACCTCCTCTTCTTTCTCCAGTGTGTGTACTCAAGACTTCCTATTAACAGTCTCATCAGCTGCAACTCCAACTGGAGCTCAGACCTCAACTCTAAGTTTTTTCCTACCTGTGTATGATCAGATTTCCACACTGAATTCCAGATAAAACTCACAACTTAACTAGTCACTGTTGCATAATGATCAGACTGACAAAAACATCCTTTCACAAACATAAGCTGCTTGAGTGCTTTGTGGATGACGGAGAGGTAGCCCTAAAACACTGGTGCCTAAAGTAAATATTTAGTAAACAAGTGAGGTACCTTCAGTGACTGCAGAGAGTCTGAATTAGTATCACAGTAGAGGATGATGTTGTTGGCCATGCTGAAACTTTCTCTCACTCCAAGGTGGTAAAATAAGGACGGCTGCCGGAAGGCATCACTCATCTCCACCACGGCAATATCTGCAAGCAGAAAGAAAAGTCCGCAAATGATGACTCCTAAATAATGCCCAGTAAGCACATTTTAGTTTCAGTAACTTAGTATTCAAGGAGGAAATGAAATGATAGGGATTTTCCCTCTTCATTTATCACTGAATTTTAAATTAGCAGTTCTACTCGGAAGTGGTTTTACAAACTGCAGCAAACCTGCATTTTTTAAACAAGAAGGAGATCATATAATTACTGGAAACTAAGGAGAGTCTGCAATGGTGGGCCTAATGGTCTAAAATGGTCTTAAATTTCAGCATTGATTGAAAACAATTTAACTAAGGTTCCAGTAGCAGATCCACAGGAAAGAGTGGTAGGTAATAAACATAAAATAAGATTTAAAGAACCAAATATGTAAGATTATGACTCAATCCAGAGCTGTATTTTATAATTAATTAATACCTAGCAAGTCCTTAGCAAGCATAATGAAAAAAAGGAGAAAGCAAAGATATAGAAATTATGACTAGGAAGGAGACTATAACAACAGATAACAAATTCTTCCAAAGCTCAAAGATAACTAACACCAAGGCAGTATAAACCTAATACCAAAATTTGACAATGTCACAAAGTTAAAATTCAGATTAGTGTCGAACTCATTTATGTATACAGACAAACAAAGTAAAGAAAAATGAGCAAAATGCACCAAGCGTTATACTATAAGAACACTAGGTCATGGGTTTAAAACTTATTTTGGGAATGCAAGGATGGCTCAGTGGGAAAAAATCATCAGCATCCCCAAAGATGCCCTAAGTACTTTAATTAAAATTCAAAATCTATTTCTAATTAAAAATCGTTGCAAACTAAAAACATAAGGGCATTTCTTTAAAATGAAGAATAATACATATTTCATAACAATTGCCAACTTTGTGCTTATAGGTATTCCCATGAAAATCAGGAAAAGAACAGGTTGTCAATTATTCTCACTACTAGCTAGCTTCCTGAAAGTCCTAACTAATATAATAATACTTCAGAGTATGTAAATATAATTCTATAAAATAAAATACACAGTTATCATTACTTGCAGATGTTATGATTGCCAACCAAAAAATCCCAATAGAATCAATTAAATAACTATTATAAGTAATAATATAAAATAGTAAGGTGTCGAGAGGCAAAATTATGAAAACTAAGAGCTTCCTTTATAATCACAATAAGCTTTTGGAAAATATAATAGTTAAACAGATCCCACTCACAAATGTTAACATACCTTACAGCACATTTAACAGATGATGCTAATTTGTTTAAAATACATGCACTAAGTGACAGATGAAAGGTTAATATCTTTATAAATCATCTCTTATTGATCAATTTAAAACAAATAAGCAACCATAAAAATATTACAGTAGAAAATTAGGTTATGGACATAAGCAGGAAAAATCACAAAGTATAACTAAAATGGTGAATATAAAAAATATTCTACAACTCACTACCAATTAATTCATGTTAAGCCAATAATAAAGCCAAGTTTTTTTGTCTAATAAGTGGCCAAAAATATTTCAAAATATCCAATGAAGATGTAGAGAAAAGACACTGTTACATGCAAAAGAAATGTAAATCTTTTAGGAGACTGAAGTCCTTAAAATTATGCATGCTCTTTAACTCAATAATTCCATTCTTAAGAATTTGTCCTGAGAAAAATTCCTACAATGTGACAGATTACTTGTAAGTATATCCACTGAAATATTATTTTTACAATAACAATGGAAAACGCCTGTATGTCCATCAATAGGAAAATGGTTATACATATATGTAATTATAAGCACATAACGATAAATTCAAATAATGGCATATTATATTATTTAACCATTGAAAACTATATTGTAGAACATTTAGCAATGGTGCTAAATTCAAGTTATATTAAGGAAAAATGTTAAAATATAATATATACATAATAATGGATAGCATATATATTAAAATATAATGTAATTACATTTAAAATGCGTACATTATAATATATATATGTCCTGTGTGTAAATATGCACAGGAATAAAAACGGTCTGGAAAGTTTTCCACCAAAATGTCAACTGTGATAATAACTATGTAATAGGGTTATGAATTACATATTCCTTTGTATATCTCCTATACTTTTTACAGTTTCTATTATGAAGTTGATTACTTCTGTAATTGAGGAACCTACCAAAATATAAGAAGAATGTAAAACCAAAGTGCAGCACTTTTATAAAAAGAATGCAGGGCGTAAGGGTTTAGGGCAAGTGGTAGGGCGCGTGCTTAGCATATATGAGGTCCTGGATTCAATCACCAGTACCTCGTCTATAAACAAACAAACAAACAAACAAACCTAATTACCTCCCCCCTCCACACACACACAAAAGAATGCAGAACCTTGAGAAGCTGTTTGATGCAGCTGGCTTTATCTAATGAACGTGAAATTAGAACCTACATTCTGTGAAGGAGAAACAGATCAAATGCAGGCTAAAGACACAGAAGATTTAGTTAGGTGGTGAAAGGGGAAGACAAGTCAAAGGTGCTTCAGAAGATTCTTTTTAAGACTAAACACAACTTCAGGGCTCTTTAATACAAATAAAGTCTTTTCTTTTGGGGTCCTTAACATTTCTACATCAAAAACCAACACATGAATAAAATGAGTCATTGCACCCCACCCACACGCCCATCTGCCTCCTGCACCCACACAGCTTCCTCCTCCCACAAATGCCAGCCAGTCAGTCACCCCGCTTCAAAATCAAGAGACAGTATAAAATGCGGGTGAAAGAAACCAAATAAAACAGTTGCTGATGAAAAATAAATGAGAGCTACGCCAAGAAAAATACTAGCTAAGTTAAAGTAGTGACAAGAGAGGGGAAAATGGGTTCTTCCCGAAGAACTGACTCGTGGAATTTGATGCTAAAAAAAAAAAAAAAATGCTGCAGAAGGCTTTCAGATTAAGAGAGAAACTAGACATTTAAAATAGATGGTACAAGCAAAATAAGGTCTATTCATTATATCTGAACATCCAAACAGGAATGGACCCATTTGGGGATGCAATGTAGAACATTAAAGATGCTTATTTGTACAGTAATTTTAAAATACCATAATACAATGTAACTCAGAAGACAGGCATTTTCCCTACTTCAAATCAGGAGAGTGATTTGTTCTAATATATTTGTATTCCTAATATATTTGTATTTGTAAATTTATTTTTTAATTTCCATTGAGTAAAATTCACTCATCATTTTTGCTAAAATGCTCAAAGCTTGTGCTCTTTTTTTGTTGTTCTTGAGTTTGTTTTCTTATTGTGAGTTTTGTGTGTTCTTTACATTATCTGGATATTTTTCCTTTATCAGATATGTGATTTACAAATACTTTCTTGCAGTTTGTGACTTGCCTTTTCATTCCATTAAGTGTCTTTAGAAGAGCAGACATTTTTAACTGTAATTAAGTTCAAATTTATCGAAGTTTTTCTTTAATGGATCATGCTTTAGGTGTGGTATCTAAAATTTTTTCACGTAACCCAAGGTCATAAAACTTTTCTCCTATGTTTTATTCCAAAAATGTTTGGGTTTTCTATTCTAGCCCATTGATCTATGGGTCTTCCTTTTGCCAACACAGATGTTCCTTGACTCACAATGGGGATATGGCCAGATAAACCCACGGTAAGCTGAAAATATTTTAAGTTGAAATGCATTTAATACACTTAACCTACGGAACATCATAGCTTAGCCTAGCCTACCTTCAACATGCTCAGAACATGTACTTTCGCCTACAGTTGGGCATGATTATCTAACACAAAGTCTATTTTATACTTAAGTATTGAATATCTCACATAATTCATTGGCTAGTGTACTGAAAGTGAAAACAGAATGGTGTATGGATACAGAATGGCTGTAAGTGTATTGGTTGTTTACTCTTGTGATCGTCTGACTGACTGGGAGCTGCGGCTACTGCCTCTGCCCAGCATCACAGCAGAGAATTGTGCCACTAGCCCAGGGAAAAGATCGAAATTCAAAACAAGTATGGTTTCTACCGAATGTGTATCACTTTTGCACCATCATAAAGTCAAAAAATCGCAAATTGAACCACCATAAGTTGGGGACCATCTGTGCTATGTACGCTGTTTTGACTACTGTAGCTTTATGTTAGGTACTGGAACCAGGCAGTGGGAGCCCTCCAACTCTTCGTTTTCAAACTTGTAGCTATTTTAGTCTTTCTATTTGCTATCCTGTATAAATTTTAGAATCCATTGATAGTTAAGAGCTATCAGTTGAGATGCAAAAAAATTCTCCAAGGATTTTGACTAGAATTATAATGACTCTATAGATCATTTTAAGGAGAACTGACATCTTAACAGCATTGAGCCTTTCAATGCATGACTATGGCATATCTCTTCACTTATTTAGGTCTTCTTTGGCTTTGTCCATCAGTATTTTGTAATTTTCAGAATACAGTTCCTACACATATTTTGTTAAATTTACCTAAATGTTTCCTTTTCTTGGTGTTATTATAAATGTTACTATTTTTAAAAATTCAAATCCCAATTGTTCATCGCTAGTATATAAAAAATAGTTGATTTTTATATATTGACCGTATATGCTAAGACTTTACTAAATTCACTTATTAGTTCCAGGAGCCTTTTCTTTCTTTCTTTTTTTTTTTTTTTTTTGAGTGAAGGTAGATTTATTCAAAGAGATACATTGAAAGGCAAGAGAAAGGCCATGAGGTGTGGGGGTTGGGTGCTCAGATTAAAAGTAGGTACACACTCCATAGACAGAGTGTGGGCCACCTCTGAAGAAAGAGAGAGAGGGCCGGCCTCTTTCTTTCTTTCTGAACATGCTCTGGGAGTTTCTACATGGACAATCATATCATCTGTAACTAGAAATGGTTTTATTTCTTCCTTTCCAATCTGTGTGTCTTTTATGGTTTTTGTTTTTGTTCTCTGGTTGGTTGTTTCATTTTGTTTTGTTTTGCCTTGTTATACTGGCTAAGTCTTCCAGTTACACAGCATTTCTTAAACAGCAATATTTCATTACCTAACTAAAGAAAAGATTACCTTATTATGGCTACCTCCTAACTCTGATGGATATCTTCTCTAAAGTAGTAAGATAAAAAGGTGAAAATTATCTTCCTTGTGAAATGATCCTAAGACATGTTAAAAAATACAAAAGATGATGCAATCATAACAAACTAAACAAACACTTGATCCTCCCCAACTCTTAAAACCCATTTATATGAGGCACAGTTTATCTACTTTATTTCACAAACACGTATTTAGTAATTACTATGTGTCAGGCATTATATGCTTTTCAAGTATTAAATCACTTAATCTTCATAATACGCCTTTTGTGGTAGACAATATTATTATTTCAGGACACTGAGGTAGAGAAGGTATAAGTAATCAGCCCCAAATCAGCCTGAAAGTGGTAGTGCCGCTATTCAAACCCAGGCAATCTGGGTGGAGAATTGATACTCTTAGTTCTTAACTGAGCCACAGCCTAAACTTATAGGATATGGAATTTCCAAAATCAGAACACAAATGAAATGCAAAGATAGATTTGGGGACTAATGTATATACTCCTGTAATGTATTTCTTGATTAAATGCACTTAATAACTATCTGAGTTTTGGTGGTAATGTCGTGAGTAAAACTGCCACATTTAAAAATTTAAGGCCATGTCAGTCATAGACAAAGACATGAAAATCTCTTATGATTTTAAATAAGGTGTCATTTCTTTCCTTGTTCCAATTAAATTAATGCTAAATGGAGAATCAGATTTGGTTCACCAGGGGTTTATTAAAGCGTAATAAATTTCTAGGGCAAGCACATAAAATTGTGGAGCCTAGTTGCATTTTGGTCAGCAAATGGCAGTGGTTCATGGTCGGTGCTAGTTTATCTGTTCTTTTGTAATACCATATCTATTAGTTAAATATCTCATAAGAGCTGAGGCTACTTGTAAAAAGCAGAGTTGAAGGAAGTCATTGATGTTTAGTTACTTTTTATCTGTGCAGTTTTTTCCTTCGGTATCACTGGTGACAAAGCAAGAGCCCAGGAGCTATTCAGCTTGTACTACCTGGTCTGTGAGGTGCTCCAAAATCCCATAATCAGTGGAAACGTCCCAAGTTATCCCATAGAACTACCCATCCAGTCACGATGGATTAATCCTCACAATGACCCCTTAGTACCAATTTAATTCAACAAACATTCTGAGTCCCTGTTATATTAAAAGGTTCTCTTTTATTTGCTATTATGAAACTTAAAAGAAAGAAAATGAATGAGATACGTATTTTGCCTTCTCTTGTGGGTCAGAAACACATGTTGGCAGGAACCAATACAGGGCAGAAGGCAGCTGGCACTGGAGAAGTCCAAGTAGTGATGCTCAGAGGGCAGAGAGGCCAGCACTGGTGGGCTGGATGACAGAGGCCTATGTGGGTGAGGCATTAGCTGGCAATGGAGTCAAAAAGTGGAGAAGTTCAAAGAGCAGCTCTGGCACATCAAAAACATTGTAGAAGAAGCCAGAGGAGGAAGGGTGCCTGGTCAGAGAAATATGGAAAACCACAGTAAAAAAACTCAGCCAATTCCCAATGAGATCCCCAATGGGTGAACCAAGAGAAATCCTCTACAGAGCAGACACTAACCCCTAAATGACCATCCCTTCCCAATTCTTAACGGAAGTATAACCTGTATTCCATTGATTTTTCTATTTTATGAATGAATAAGGGGTATTTACAACTAATCTACAATATGAAAATTACTACAGTATTACTCATGACCTAAAAGCAGTGCCCCAGTAGAGTCTCCTGAAGACTCGAAGTCAATTTTCCAAAGTCTGGTAGGGATATAATGTTGAGAAATTACAAAACTCCTATTGTGCAGCTAGAAATATTGAGATTTTCAGGAAAGACACTAGAATACTCTATCATTGTTGTTTTAAATTGGTCATGGTTGGGCAATTCCTGCTATAAATGACTACTCCTTTAGTTTCATCAGCATCCCTTTATTTTCTTGTATGTCATTTGGTTAACCTTACCAGGTATAATGATACGTATTTGTATCAACAATACATTTTGGCCCACAATTTCCTCATCACTAAACTCCAATAAATGCATGCCCAGTGATGCAAACATGAATCACTCTTATGTTGCTAAAACAAGTGTATAATGCTTTCCCCACCCCAGCTCGAATTTGCTTGTTTGATGCTTGTTTGTTAATTACACTGAGGTTTTGGTTTTTTTGGTTTGGGGTTTTTTTTTTTAACTGAAAAGTGAAGCCTGGGAGGTAAGTGATCAGATGGACTTTTTGCACTTCCAGAGTCTGGTCTTTTAAAAATGTTAGAGACACTGCACCTCCCAAAGAGCCAGTTGGGGAGTCGGGAGAGGAGGGAGGAGTGGAAGAGAGAAACCTAGACAGGAGAAAGAGATGAGGAAGAAAGTGGCGAGAGAAGAGGGAGGAGAGAAACAGCAACAGAAAGAGGGAGCAGCACCAAACAAGACTGACAGTTTAAGAAAAACAGTCCCCTTGCCCAGACAATAGCTCTAAGTGTTCAGTTCACGATGTGGCAGCTTTAGAGAACGTGACGGAGAAGGAGCACACGTCCGCAGAAGGTGCCATCCTGAGTGGCAAGACCTAGAACCACAGCTCTCTGCCAGGAGGAGATACAACCTCAGAAAAGCACACCATGGAGGTGATGAGCTGGAAGGGGAACCTCCCCACCTCCAGTGGCCTTGAAAGGAGTGATGAACATGCAAAAGACAGGAAAGCTATTTTGTGATTTCCAGTTTCTGAATCCTAAACAAGTTTCTGGATGGATGACATTAAACAATACCTTAAATTTTCTGGGTTTCAGTTTCCTCAACTGTAAACTGAGGATAGTAACACAGGTTATTTCTCACACAAAGCTGTTTTAAGGATTACTGTGCACTAGACACAGTAAACTCTCAACATACTATGGTCATTATGTGGAGCCACTACAAGAAATGTTCAGAGGAAGAACTTTGAGCAATTTATCATAAAAATGCTATTGTAAACAATGCTAATATATAACTCAATACCCTGATAAAGTCTCAGATGAATAAAGTCTCAGATTAATAATCACTCATAGAAATGAAGCTGAAATCAAATTATGACAGCCAACATAAAGAATTTTGACCTGATTTTATAATCAGTGGTGATCCATCCATGTTCATGAGTTTTGAGAAGGGGTGTAGCAGGATCAAAGTTCTGTGAAGATAAACCTAGAATTTGTGGATGGATGATTATCAAAACAGACCAGAATGTGGGAGAGCAGTTAAGGAGTCATTCAGGGGACAGTGTGCCCCTAAACTAATGAAGAGACAACATGGTGGGTAACGTATGGTGGGGAAGCTTTAGAGAACTGGTGGATGCAGGATAATCAAAGAAAGAATGAAAAATGATTCTGTTTTGAACTTGAATGATTAAGATTGATGACTTGTCATTAACACAATAAATGACACAAGAGGAAGAATACTTGGTAGTAACTTGACTTTGGATTGGGACACAATAAACGCTGTGTTTGTGTGTGTGTGTGTCTGGCAGCTGCCATTTTGAATCTCAGCTGAAAGATCAGAATCATATTGAGAGATTTAAAAGTCAGAATGATGGCTGATAGTTGAAGGAGAATTGTAGATGAGATTGTCAACTTAGTATAGAAAGAACTGAAGAAACATTTTTGACTCAGGAAATCCCTTCCTCAATTATATATCCAATAGAAACACAAATAGATACATACAATATATACGTATAATGGATGTTTGCAACAGAAGTATCTGTAAACCATCAACAGCAGAAGAAATAAAGTGTGCTACATATAGACAACAAGCACTATATAGCAATGAGAATTTAAAAATTTATAACCACATGTGACAAGATGGATGAATCTCACAGATTGCTAAAAGATGGATTAATCTCACAGATACAAAAGAGTAGTTACCTTTATGATTCTGTTCATATTAGGTTCATAAATGTGATAGTTTCAAATCAAAACAGTAGATTCTTTGGTGGGAGGCAGCAGCTGAGGGGGACTCTGGGGATCTTTTGGAGATCTGAAAGGGTTCTGCTTTTTTAACGGAGGTATTGAGGATTGAACCCAAGACCTGCTGCATGCTAAGCACATGCACTACCGCTAAGCTACACCCTTCCCCCCAGGTTCTGCTTCTTGATCTAGGTATTGGTTACTCAGCCATGTTCACTTTGGTCAACAGTTTTGTCAGGAATGTCAAAAGAGGGCAGTATTTAATTTCCCATGGGCATTTAAAAAAATTACCACAAATCTGGTCCCTTGCAACAACAGAAATGTATTCTTTCACAGTTCTGGAGGCTGGGAGTTCAAAATTAAGGAGTTGGCAGGGCCAAGGCCATGCTTCCTCAGAGGGTGTCATTGGCCTTCCTTGGCTTGTGATATGTGTGCCTGTGGTGTTAAGTGGCCCTACTGCCTCTCTTATAAGGACACTTGTGACGGCATGTGTGGCCCATCCAGATAATCCAGGGTTATCTCATCTCAAAATCCTTAATTCAATCACATCTGCAATCAAATATTCCAAATAAAGTAGCATTCACAGCTTCCAAGGTTCTGACATAGTTGTTGGAGAGTAGGGCTGAGGGTCAATTTTCAGCTCACCACGAGGATTATCAAAAGCCACATGATTAGGAAACTGAGTAGAGCAGAACTAAAGGCGCTGAGGAAGAGGTGAGGACACAGAAGTAAGGAGCACAGACATTCACCAGGAGACTGGCAGAGAAAGGAAGAGGATTCACATTCACTAAGATCCAGAGTAGCGATTTTTACATTCAATAAGGAAACTGAGAGATTAGACGATAACTAAATGGGATTTGAAAGAGCTAAAGGTTTTTAGTTTCAGGGTGGTGCGCTTGAACACTAGTAGAAAGATTAAGATGTCAAAGAGGGGGAACTAATCAGTGGAGATTGCCTCTACAGTCATGGATGAGACAGACGGGATGGGATCAAAGGCAAGGTGATAAGTCAACCTTGGAAAAAAGGAGGGATACTTTAAGGACAAGAAAAAGAGAAATCATAAAAAAACAAAGGCTGAGAAATAATCAAGTGGAAGGAAGAACACTGAGATCCTTCAATTTAGGTGATGACTTTTCTAGGATAGAGCTGCTGGCCCACAGAGAGGAGGCCCAGCCTAGCGACCAGCAGGCACAAGCCTGCATCCTGTGGACGTCCCTGGAAACATGCATGAAGGCAGCACTATCTCTGCTCTTGCAAGTCATAACCCATTACATTTCTTTTTTAGAAAGAATTTATGTCACTTGTGACAGTAAGAATGTGAACTACCACAGCAGCAAAAGCAAGATGGGAACCCAAGCCCTATAGGAATCAAATACTTTTTTCCCCCTTACTTCTATCTGCCTAAGATCTGGTAAAGGAGTATCTGATGAAAAGAGGGACGCTAGGAGGGAGGGTAATAGCTCAGTGGTAGAGTGTGTGCTTAGCATGCATGGAGTCCTGGGTTCAATCCCCAGTACTTATACTCAAAAAGTAATAAAATTTTTTAAAAATTTTAAAAAGAAGAAAAGAGGGATGCTAAAGAAGAGATTTCAATTTTATTCTGCTTACCAGCTATAGATAAAATCCTTAACTGGACATTAAAATCTCAATCTTACAAAATGAATATTCTTGGTCCTAAGGAAGACTGGGCTAATAAAGAATCCTTCCCTCCTATTAGAGAAGAATTTCAAGCACACAATATTTTGATGGTGGTTGAATAAGTGTTATTAAGAGACCCCTGTAAATACTCTAACCAGATTCAGTCTTCAAGTGAATTCTTCATATCGGTGCCCAAGGAAAACAGATAAATCACAATTCATATCTTTGGTGAATAGCAAGTACTCTATAAAATGATTATTTCCTGGTCACAAGCATAGCAGTCCCCCACATAATTCTGCTTATTAAAGAAATACAAACAGGTCCTACATCAAAAAGTCTGATTAATTCTCTCTACAAGGTTAAAAAAAAAAAGGTCTAGTTTATAACTTGTTATGGCCATAACAATAGACCTGGTCAATAATCTATAAAGAATATGCAGTATAAGAAAAGTATAAGTCAAAGTTAAATCTAAGGCTATTTATGTGACGGGGCCACGCTGCACCTTATAAGCAGAAATGGGAAACAAGGCTGCTTTGATGGTAAAAATGTCTATGTCATCATTGAAAACTATTTTTCCCCTTGAAGTTATTATTTTCCTGAAGGTATACTGGGTTTAAGGGCCTATAATCACAAACTTAGATCTCTATAAACTCATTTTACATACTAAATTTCAGTCCTTAAGTAATCAATCTATTTTCATTAGATACTGAAGGAGAGATTCAGAAAAATTTGAACAGGGTTTTTTAGAGTTTAGTTTTTATGGTGGCTATGGTGCATGCCATTTTTTTTTTAGGTCTCTCATATTTAATTTTAATTAAATCTTCAGAGTGGTCTGTGTTTACGCTTCAGTGACGTTCCCAAGCACACAGAATAGCCCTCTGTCACTGTAAGACTCACACTAGAGTCATCCTTGCCAACTGGATTAATTGGCACTGGTGTTAAATTGTTTAGGTTACAAGAGTCCATTTGTGATTTTTTTTTTCGGTGGGAGGAGGTAATTAGGTTTATTTATTTATGTATTTCTTAATAGAGGTACTAGGGATTGAACCCAGGACCTCGTGCACACTAAGCACACACTCTACCACTAAGCTTTACCCTCCCCCACATTTGTGGTCATTTTTGAAAAAAATCTGATTGTTCCTCAGAGACATGCATCCTGAGTGACATGTTCTTCTCTAATTGTTTTATACCTTTACAACTTACTCACACAGAGACAACGGCCAAAGAGCACTTGAACAATATTTCATGTACTTCTCTAGCAAAAATGGCTGTGGTCATGTCATTCATGTTTGAGGCTGTTCTGATTAGGAGAAGATTTTTCTCACTCTGTCTAGGGAAATAGCTGTAGTATGTGTGTGCTATATCTACATAAACCATCATAGTTATTAGAGCAGTGTAATACAGGGATAAAATCAACAAAGTTCAGACTATGGAAAATTCTACGGGACAAATCATCATCACAAAAACATCACAGGAGGTGAGGGAGAGAGATGGAGGGAAAAATTAGATCTCAAAAGAGACCTAAGGGATTCCAACCTATGGCCCTTATTTGGATTCTGACTAAAACGAACATTGAAAAATTATGACATTCATGAGAAAATCTGACAACTAATAGGATGTTTGATGATTTTAAGAGATTAAAGTGTGATGAGACTGTAGGAAGATGGTAATTTAATCCTATATTACAAAAAGAAAAAAAGTTTGACTGCTAGTCTGTGGTACCACACAATGTTTCTTCCTTTCTTCCTTCCTTCCTTCCTTCCTTCCTACCTTCCTTCATCCCTTTCTTTCTTTTTTACAAATACATATTCTTTATCAAAGAGTGTTATTCCTCACGCAATAAGAAATTAAATTACCTCCAATAAAGACTGTGCTGTCCCCACTGTAGAAAGAATACAGGTAGTAAAATGAAAGAAGCCCAGCTTGCACACTGCTCGTTTGGCAGAAATAGTAACTCACCCCAGTAAGCAGGTTTGAAAGGGCTCTTCCTTCTTGCATTTATGGCTGTCATCTTTTGTCCTCATAAACCTAACTGAGTCTAAGAATTGGGGGTGGGTGCCTGGGAGCTCCACGGTGCTCTGAGATTCTTGAAGTGCGGACAAGTGGAAATCCTCCCTCAACCAGGATTCATCTAAAACATCTCTAAAAGATGCCAAGCTTTCGCTTCCTTTGTCCTCTGTCAAGGTCATTTCCAACCCCTAACGAGGAATCAGCATCTAGTCAAAATGGGCACTATTTTTATTCAAATTTACTCTGTATTTCTTCTAAGAGTATCTGTATTCTGTTCACACAACAGATGTGTAAATATGATTCTGCCAGTAATGATTTCACTCCATAGCTTGCGTGTTGACATTCCAGAAGAGTACAATAATTCATTCGGGGGGCTTTTTAAAAACTTTTTCCTTGGGGACAATCTCTTAGAGTGAATGAGTAGAATCGAAACTATTCATTGAAAATAATCCTTTTATTGCTGTCAGACTTAGGTGGCTGACCTTAACTGACTGTAATGAAATAATCTGCGTCCTTTTTTTCTCCTTCTCACTAGAATTAAAGCTGTCAGTTTTGGGGAGTTCACTTGCTCTCTAGGAAAGTTATGGTTTATTTGTTTTAATGTTACAGATTAATGTGATGATAAAAATATCACTTAAAAAAGGAGCTGTTGGTACATCTAAAATGCCAGCCACACTGGGATATGGACAGGAAAATAAAGGCCGCTTCAAAGGCAGCCCTCCAATGGGGAAAACAGGTTAAGCCTGTTCCATAGACACAGCAATAGACCAGGGAGGAAATGACAAGGCAGCCCCTTCGTGCATCACATACTGGTCCTGCCTTCCTTAGAGCCTTTTAGTGGCTTCTCATCACAGTACCTGGGAGGCTCGTGTTTCTTAACCTTGCTTCAACCCCAGTCATCACAGCACCCTGGAAATGCTGCTCCTTTCCCCAGGCTCCCACACTCATTTTAACATGCATTTATTGTCTATTCTGTGCAAGCTACTGTGAAGGTCAAAGAAATCAGCCCCAGCCCTTTGATGAGCTTATTATCTTCAAGTGCATGTAAGCTGCAGAAGTCCAAAGTCAAATGAAATACATGTAAGTGTTCCATGGGAGTGCAGAACGAGGAGTGATTAATTCTGATGGGGGTCTCAGGGAAGGCATGGCAAGGGAAATAGCCTTGACACAAGCCTTGAGAAATGGTAATATTACAGTACACAGAGACTGGGAAGGAAGGCTGGGAAGGAAGGCTCTGTGATTGCATAATATAGGAGTTTTTCTCTGCCAGAAAAAGTTGCCCCACCACCTAAGAATGGACACGTGCACAACCTCCCACTGACTGATTTATCACTCTCTCTATCTGGTCTTCATGCAGGAAGTTTACAGACAGTAAAACAAATTGCAAAACCAGTTTTTTTTTTTTTCTGGAATTCTTTTCAATAAAACTTTTTCCTTACAAGGAAGAGAAATACTTCATTTTGCTTATGTCTTCACACAGTCTAAGTAGCATTACTACTAAATACACCTCTTTCCCTTGCATGTTACTGGGACGCCCATGTTATCCCTCTCTCCTATTCCTTGGTCCAAAGTGAGTTTACTCCCTTCCTTTTTCACAGCTCCCTCCACTCACAATCCAACAGCTAGGGACCTACTTGTTTGAGCACTAGAAGGTAGGTGTGCCTACTAGTTGAACAGAAGGCCCTGGAGGGCAGGCATTTGATGATAAGGAGACCACTTTTAATTCACATTCCTGAAGAAGGAGAGACAAACCAACAAAAACCAATCCATGGGAAAGGCTTCAGAATAACAGAAAAGAGTCTAGTACACAAAACATCACCACAAACATGGAGAGTATTCAGAGGCAGTGACGAGTGTATGTACATTTCTAAAGGCAATAACACAATTCATTTCCAAGAGAACCATGTGTCTCCTGAATTCTCAGCATTTGTTCCTAAATGGCTCTTAACAATCAGAAACAGAAAGAGCTAAAGAACTAAAATTACAGGGAGTAGAGTTCAGGTAGCATGTGTATCTATACTTGAAGTCATCTGCTGTTGGACTGAGAGTCACCTGTAGCCACGTCATTTCTGACATACTGGGTGCCCAGTTCAGCCATCAGTTCAACCCATTAAATCTCTACTGTGTGCCAGACCCTGGAATACGAAAATCAGACACACACACACACACACACACACACAGAGTCCCTGTCCTCAGATTATGATCAAGTGAGGAACAATCAAATAATCATACAAAAGCAAATGCAAACTATGGTAAATGTGATAATGATAAAATGCAGGGCATTTGGAAAGGTACAACACACAGAGCTAATCAACTGATGCGGCCCCCCTGACAAAGTGATGGGATCTGAAGGAGGTGCAGAAATAAAGCGAGGGCCAAACGTGGCCTAGGAGTAGTCGGTACTGACCAGGCATTACAAAAAGTCCCTCTCACCGGGTGGAGCGGAGCTGGCTGGAGTCAGGCTGCCCGCGACTGTACTTCATTTGAGTAGCAAACGTTACTGGGGGCCCTGGGCCTGAAATTCCTCTTCCCCCAGCGGTTTCCTCATCCATCAAGTAAGAACAACAGTCCCAGTCACAGAAAGGGCTCGACAACAAAGCCCTCAGTGAATATTAGCCATTATTAGAGAGTCGTAGCGGGTACCCTCAGGCCTTATTCCCACCGTGGAGAGCTGCCCACAGTTCATAAATACGTTCCTGTACTTTTCCTGTTTGATACACAGGAGGTATAAAATCCATGAAATGAGTTTCATTCTTCTCAACAGACTCTTGCTGCCTCAACAAAATCTCTCGTTAAAGAACATCTTCAAGAGAGGCCCTAGACCATACGGAAACAACAGAAGTTTGTAGTTAGTGGTTTGCGGTTTGAAGGAGGCAGATGACAACAAGTAACTGTAAGGCCCTCAGGAAGTGCCAGAATGACCAGCTCAGTACACATACCCGTTTGCTTCAGACAATCCCTGATGATGTCTTCTGTCCCCCTGTAATTTCTAGTAGCATCCCCTTCACTGTGTCCCTCTGAGCAATGGGGCAGTTTCTGTTCCACGGAGCTGTCACCATCCACGGTCAGGGGCAGCAGGGGGCCTGCAGTGGTCAGAAACCTCAGGAAGAACCCCCACCCTGACCCTGTACGCTGTGGCCACTCCGTAAAGCTTGGCCCTGGGGCTTTCGCCAGATGAAGACCTCAGCCCTGGATGTTCTTCAAATTACTTGCAGACGTGAGCTGCTTTTCCAAACATGCCAGGCCAACGTAATGGGGGAAACTATACGAATGGCGTGGAGTAGAATCAAGACAGCTTCTGAACTCGTAGCCCCTTGCTCCTCTCAATGAACTGCATCTCATTTTCCTGGGATTTTTCTCACCTTTTCCTTGGTCATTTTCTGCAGTCATGTGTGTGTGTTATGTCCCTCTTTTTACCTTGTCCCTCTTTCACCCTCACCTTGTTTGCCCTTTTTGGAATCTCCATCTTTCTCCAAGAGCTTGTATTTGTCCTCTCATGTTTCTGCTGTTTACTTACCATTTCTTACTGAAAACACCCATACCAGGGTCAAGTTTCTTTTAGACATCAACAAGCCAGAGCTGGTTTTACAACAGACCACGTGTTCCCTGAGTCTTGGACTAAAAGTCCCAAGCAGTCTTTGTGAACTGGTTTAAACCAGGCAGCCAAATCTGAAAGACTATATTCTCCCCAGCTATTTCTACCCCCATGTGATTTCTTTCAGAGCAAGATTGAGACAATGAAAAAAAAAAAAAAACAGAAAAATTACCTGAAATTCCACCATCCATAGTCCCACCACTGTTAACTAGATGCTATTTTTACTGTGTTCCCTGAATTAGTTTTATGTTAGCTTGCTTTTAGAAAAAGTATTACACAAATTATTTTCTTAAACTGCTCAGATCTTCCTTTTGTGCCTACTGTCATAAACAAACTAGACTTGTGAAAAGGAGCTTGAATGCTGAATAACAAAGGAGCAATTTTCTACCATTTATTTGGATCCTACCACTCTGAAGAAGAGCTACACTTTTTACTTCTCTTAAAAATGTGGGTTAAATTAAAATGGTAAAGGTTTTTCACTTCTGGAGGCACTATTTACTTCTTCATGTCGAATTCCCAAGAACTCTCATCACATTTCATTATAATATATGCACTTGCTTTTCTATCAATAAGGCTGTCTTGTTTAAAGCTAAATGGACTGTCAATATGACCCCAGCAATATGACCCTCTTTACTAAGTTTATTGAACAATAAAGCCGTATCTAAGTAAGTGATAAAAATTTAAATGTTATCAACTCTCAAAAATATAGTATATCTAGTCCTGAGCCTCATGAGTAAATTATTATGCATATTAAAATGACCTAGTATTAAAAACTTATCAGATAGACATTAGCATTTTGGTGTAGTCTCTCTTGGCTTTTCCTTATATGATTATTATTCATACAGACATATACACACATACACACACCCAAATGTTATGGAGGCAAAGCTGCAATTATTCTACATATAACATTCCAACCATAACTACTTCTAGTTGCTAAGATTGCACATAGAAAAGTTGAATTTGATGTTCACAATTTGTTGTTGAATCAAGAAACTAAAATTCTATGTTCAAACATGTACAAAAAACACTAAAGTAAGTATTACTTAATGGTGAGAAATTTGACATTTTTCCCACTAAGATCAGGAATAGGACATTACTGTTCCCCCTCTCATGACTCCTTTTTAATGTCATACTAGGAGACCTAGCTAATGCAGTAAGACAAGAAAAGGAAATAAAAGGCATACTACTGTGAAGGAAGAACTGAAACTGTTTTTGTTTGCAAATGACACAATTAGCTATGTAAAAAATCTGAACAAATCAACAGAAAAAAACTACTAGAACTTATAAGTGAGGTTGCAGGATTCACAGTTAATATATGAAATCAATCACTTTCCTCTATACCAGCAATGAACAAGTGGAATTTGAAATTAAAAAGAGAATACCATTTACATTAGGACCCTACAAATGAAATATTTATGTATAAACCTAATAAAGTATGTAAAAGATCTACATAAGTAAAACTACAAATCTCTAATAAAAATCCACAAAGAACTAAATAAATAGAGATGCCATTCAATATTCAATATTGTCAAGATGTCAGTTCTTTCTGACTTGATCTATAGATCCAGTGGAATCCCAATCAAAATCCAGGCAAGTTATTTTATAAAAATAAAATTCTGATTCTATATGGAGAGGCAAAAGACCCAGAATAGCCAACACAATATTAAAGGAGAACAGAGTAGGAAGACTGACATCTTCCAACTTTAAGTCTTACTATGAAGCTGCAATAATCAAAACAATGTGGTATTAATGAAATAATATACAAATAGATCAGTGGAAAAGAATAGAGAACCCAGAAATAGACTTGTATGAATTATAGTCAAATGATCTCTGACAAGCAAAGGCAATCCCACAGAGTAAAGACGGCCTTTCAACAAACAGTGCTGGAAGAACTGGACATTCATATGCAAAAAAAAGAAGCTAGACACAGACCTCATGCCATTCACAAAAATTAACTCAAAATGAATCACAGACCTAAATGTAAAATGCAAAACTATAAAACTTTTAGAAGACAGCATAGGAGAAAATCTAGATAATCTTCAATATGGCAATGTCTTTTTAGTTACACCAAAGGAATATTTTTTTTTATAAGAAATAATTGATAAGATGGATTTTAATAAAATCAGAGACCTCTCCTTTGCAAAAGACAATGTTAAGAGAATAAGACAAGCCACAGACTGGGAAAAAAAAATATCTATGAAAGACATTCTGATAAAGGATTGTTACCCCAAATATACAAATAACACTTAAAAATAAGAAAATGAACAGCCAGATTTAAAACTGGGCAAAAGACCTGAATAGACACTTCACCAAAGAAGTTATATAGATGGCAAGTAAGCATATGAAAAGATGCTCAACATCATATGTCATCAGGGAGGAATGCAAATCAAAACAACGAGATACCATTACACACCCATTAGAATGGCTAAAATTCAAAACAATGACAATACCATATGCTGGTGAGAATTTAGAGCAACAGGAACTCTCATTCATTGCTAGTGGAAATGCAAACTTGTACAGCCACTTAGGAAGAAGTTCTGCAATTTCATAGAAAATTAAAGATATTCCAATGATATGGTCCAGCAATCACATGCCTTCATATTTACCCAAAGGAGCTGAAAACTTAGGTCCATACAAAAACCTGTGCGTGGATGTTTATAGCAGCTTTATTCATAATTCTCAAAACTTGAAAGCAACCAAAATGTCTTCCAGTAGGTGAATAAATAAATAAACTTTGGTATATTCAGACAATGGAATGTTATTCAGCATTAAATAAAAATGAGCTATCAAGCCATGAAAAGATATGGAGGGACCTTAAATGCATATTACTAGTGAAATAAAGACAACGTGGAAAGGCTATATACTATATGATTCCAACTATATGACATTCTGGAAGTGGCAAATTTAAAGGGACAGTAAAAGGTTGCCAGGAGTTACGTTAGAGAGAGAGATAAACAGGCAGAGCACAGAGGATTTTCAGAGTAATGAAACTACTCTGTATGATACTATAATGGCGGGTACGTGTCATACTTCTCTCAAAACCGCCAAGTGTACAACACCAAGAGTAAACCCTAATGGCCTTGAGTGTTGATTTGTCAGTGCAAGTTCATAGATTGTAATACATGCACTACTCTGGTGGTGGATTTTGACTGTGGGCGGAGTCATGCTTTTGTGGGAGCAGAGGGTATATGGGAAATCTCTGTATCTCTTGCTCTATTTTGCTGTGAACCTAAAACAGCTCTAAAAAGTAGCCTATTTAAAAAAAAAGAATCTTGAACACCTCCCTCCCCCCAAAAAATGCTGAGCTCATAATGTCAGGTTTTATAAAGAAGACCACCTTCGCAGAAGCCACAGAGCTCCCACACATCCTAAGATTGTGCTGGAAGGTGGAGCCAGCCCATGCCACCACAGTTTGGAATTGGCAATTCCACTCCAGTAGTAGAAAGCAGGTACTTTTGACCCCATCTGCCCCAGTGCACACAGGCATCCACACCCTGCATGGCCCTCACCGACTCCACACCTGGGAGTCCCAGTTAGAGTAAGCCCAGCGGCAAGGCAGTCATTTAAAGATGAGTCACAGCCTTGGCTGCAGGTCGTAATCACCTAGGAGCTTCTAAAAACACTGAGACTGAGAACTCACTCCACAGATCCCGATTTACCCAGTGTGGGGTGTGGCGTGGGCATCAGGATTTTTAGAATCAGGTGATTCTCATTTTCAGCAGGACTGAGAAGCACCAATTTGGAAGCTGGTTTAAAGATGATCATTCATCCAACAACCATGCAACTTGCCCAGAAGCAAAGCACAGACTGCTGATTTCAGCATTTTGACCCATTATTGTGCTCCTTAGAAATGCTGGCAACAAATATTCATTTGCATACTAATGAAAATGAATGGCTCTTATAATGAAGACCCATGTAAGCAGTGTTTGGATAGAACTCAATTTTTCCTGTTCAGAATGCTGACAGGGCAGCAGCTGGCATATACTTGGCAGTTATTAAATATTTTTATTTTTGGGGCAATTTGATTTCAGTTGGAGCTTTTGCATCTGTTATGTATCCTGTTTGGAAAAGTTCCTTTAAACTGGCTGAATAATGACAACTTTTCCCTTTTCCTACATCAAATTATTAAAAAATGGGATACACATAATTAGAATCATGTATTTCACCAATATACAAATCTGGGGGAAGAAAACAAGTTTCCTTGCCTTTTCAACTTCCCACCCTCAGTAAATGAACACACTTTTCAATTATGAAGTAACACTGATATGGCCTAGAAAAGAGGTTTTATCTGGGCACACAAAGAGTTAAATCAAAGGTCAGCGGGGGCTCTCTGCTTCTGGCTGCAGTGGAGAGGGAGGGAAGATGCTGGTAACTCTCCCACTGAATGGATTCCACCCCCCCTAACATCCCCCACCCCAACACCCTCACCCCACCCCCTTCTCTGAGCTGGGAGTGCAGAGAGGCCATGACTCCCAGCACACCTACAATCCTGACCATGACAATCACAACACCCTACTCACAAGGTGGACTTTGAAAATAAAACCCCTTTAACTCATGAGTTTGGCTCTTGCCATTGCCTCCGTCTCAGTTTTCCTGCAGGTTTTTATTGTTTCTTCAGTGCTTCCCAGCTACACACAGAGAAAAAGGGTGCACACACATGAGAATGAGGTGAAACCTGTATGTGCTATTTTGCAATGATATTTTCAGTGAAGGCATATATTATCTGTTCTTTTGGGGGGCAGATAATATAATCCAGATAATTTCAAGAATAGTCAGTGTAATCCAGCGATTTCTAAGTCACACTTCAAGTTAATGAGTTTAAACCCTGATGATCTCTCGAGGTTTCTTCTCATTAAAACCTAGACTGATTCTGGGAAGTCTGCTTACGGGACTTCAGTTTGTAGGGGATCAGCCGGCTGCTGGAGGGGGCACAGCCTGGAAGCAGGGCAAGTAGAAGCAGAGAAATAAGTCAGGAGGTAACTGCCTGAGTTCAGGTATGAGATGAGGATGTTAGAACTAGGGAGGTAGCAGTAATGACGGAAAGACTACATTCCAGATACATTTTGGAGGATTATCCATACTTAAAATGATTTAATATCTAAATTATTTTTATCTCCAACATATAATAAGTAAACGAGCAAAAATGAGATGCAGAAAAGTATAGTATGCTACCATTTTCTGTAAAAAAGACTCACATTTCCTTGCTTACATATTAATGAATGTACCTAAAGGATATAGACAAAATTAAAATCGTTGGTTGAATCTTCAGAGAATAATTAGGCGGCAGGGAAACAAGGGTGACTCTTTAGTGTATATACTTTTGTGCCTTTTAGACTTTGTAAATATATTACCTGTTCAAAAAATAAAAATAAATGTTTTTAAGAAAGAGGAAGATAATAGTGAATTGTTACCAATTTTTTTTTTAAAAAACTTCATCTGTATGCATTTTCTACACGTCCAAAATACTCTTTTATTGGTATCCTGAAAAGATCCTAATAAAATTTAGATTTAGTATCTAAAATTCTTGACTTCCTCAATAGAACAAAAATCTGCCATGGTAAATATAAGAAGTTTACGGCCTGACATAAAATTTATAAGGTTTTCCCTAGGTCTGTGCTATAAAAAAAAACTTGGCATAAGGAAATCAAATACAAAAAAAATTTTTTTGAGTGGCCAGAAAATTAAAAGTATGTTCATACATAGGTCCATGAAAAATGACACACAGGAGAAGATAATCTAAACTGTAATACATTATCTGACTATGAACTGTTAGTTACAACATTATTTGCAACTTAATTAGAGATCCAGGAGTTTCCAAGCACTATTCCTGGAAGATATTGGCCCAATGATCTTAGAAGTAAAATGACCAGTGAGGCTCTGAACATCACGGAAAGAATACTAGATATAAAATTGAAAATAGTACGCATCCTGATAACTATCCCAGCAGAAAGCTGTGGTCCATCCTTAAGAGAAAACCATACAGGGTTCTAATACCCAAGAATGAAAGACAAAATCTATGCATAACCACTGTTTAAGAGAGAAAAAAAAAAAACAACAAAAGAAATAAAAAATTCACAATACTATTCTTTCTATTTTGCAACAACAAAAAACGAAGATGAGGGGAATTTGCAGAAATCACCCGGTTCTCTCTCCCCAGGATCCTTCAGTACTCCTAGATGCCTTGCACTCAGCACCCTCTGTGCTCCCAGAACGGTCCATACATGTAGTTGGAAGAAATACACTCCACTGTTGTTGGACTAGTCAAATTCTTTTTTAAAACTCTTCTTTATGTAAGTGCAAAATCTGCTTTAACTTGCACTCTTTCATTGTTTCCACTTCCACTTTCCTAAAGCTACACTGAAAAAAAATCAAATTCCTCTTCCTCCAAAAGCCTTCAGATATTAAGAACAATAATCTTGGCATCTCCTACATTTTTTTTCTCCAGGTTACACATCTCTCGTCCCTTCATTTGGCAACAGGATTTCCAGTTTTGCTAACATGCCTGCTCTTTGATATACTCTGGCCAAGGAACGTATAAGGGAGCAAGGACCAATAAAAAGGTTTTCCAGGGTGAAAAGAGGCAGAACTACTTTTCAAAATGTAACTTCTAATGGGACTTACAGAACTGTTTAGCCATCAAGATGGTACATGCTGAAAATGTATGACAAAGGCTGAGAAACGGTGTGCGTGTTTAAATTAACAGGTTATTAGTGACTTTTGTAAGATTGGCAGATTAAAGACAATGAATTGGAGAGTAAGTGGGAGGTTATGAAGTAAAAATAGTGCAGATCAGGGTTCTTAAATTTAATGTGTACATGAATCACCAGAGCTTGTTAAAAAACAGATTCTGATTCAGTTGTGGGAGGAGGGAATGATGAAACTACCTTTCTCACAAGCACCGCGGCGATGCCCGTGCGGCTGGTGCAGGACCACCCTGTGAAGCAACAGCCGTGTTGTAAACCCACAGACAGGACACAGGGGATTTTTAAGCATACAATGAAACAAACTTATCCAACATGGCAAACACTGCTATACCAAAACAGAACAAACCCCCAAATCTATCAGATATATGGTGGCTCTTTGGGGGCAATAATACATATCATCATGATCTAAGAGATTTCAGAATGCCAAGTCTCTGAAAGAAGCACATTGCCATTTTCTGTCCTCAAAATGAGAAATCCTAATTAAACCAGTATTCCTTGAGTCATGTGGAGAGCTGTGAAGGCACACAGGTAGGCACAGCGTATGCGACATTATCTGTACCCAACTGCCTGTATCCTGCCTTTCTACACCAGGTATGAAAATCTGATCTGAGAAGCTTCCTGAAATGTGTTCAGATGAAGGAGGCACTTGGGGAAATGTTATTATTTACCATTTCACATCCACATGTGGACCTTGTAACTATCCACAATGAATCCCAAATACGTCTGTTTACATGCATTTGCACAAATATCTATTTATCTAGAAAAAAAAATTGAAAGAGAAGTTTTCTTTGAAAAAAAATGGGGTGGGGTTCTTTACAAAACATATGCAAAGAAAAGGCATAAGGCAAACAAAATCTGACAAAATACATTAAAGATTACTGAAAAGATTACACGATATCAATAAGGTGGAGGTGGAGTAAATGTTTTGTGTAAGAATGAAGGTGAAATTAAACTACAGAATTTAACACTTGGCATTGTACAATAAAAATATCTTTGAGGTTAAGAATTTAAAATTGAAGACAAATTTAAGAAAGTTAAAAGTTGAAGTAGGCGTTTTGTAGAAACTATAATGAGAGAACTACTTCCAAGGAAAGGGTAAGGAACAAACGCCTCTTCTCATGCCAGTTTGGTGTCTTGAAGAACTATCGAGGACCAGAGTTCTCCTTAATGATGAAGGGCTGAATCGTTAGAGTTCATGATGCATTTAAGTGTTTTTTGTTGTTAAAAATAACTTGTTGCATTACTTCCTCAACAAGATCACGTAGAATCTTTAGGCAGATTTAGAATATGCTGCTCTGAAAAGGTATTTCTGAACCTAGACTAAAAAACTAGGCTCTTTTCCTTCCCAATTTATCTGTGGTTTCAGTTGGGGAGAAAAAGGGTCTTAAACTTATCAAAAGCTGTCATCTCACACATTTCATTTTCTTCCCCTCTCTGAAGAAAGTAGTCCTAAGTCTTAGTCCTGCAGCATGCTTACCAAATGGTCTGCTTCTAAGGAGCCACTACTAAATGCAAAGTTATCCACTAATCTTACTTAGCATTTCAGCGATGTTCAAAGTTCTGGATTTTCTGATGTAACTTTGAAATTTTGCTTGTCAGAATGACTACCCAGAGAATTTTTTCCCCTCTTTGGGGATCCTTGTTAGGTCAAGTTTTCTCATGACTTCTAACCCCAGTGAGTATATTTCATTCTTTTTCTGGGTTTTTTTTCTTTCCCCTCCTCCCTCTTCTTCACTGCTGAGTCCTTCCAGAGCAGCATTCCTTTGCTCTCACTCAAGTGCTCTGCAGACATCTGCTCATAATTGTTTCTTCTCCTGGCGCTCTGGCTGCTCTTCTGGTTTACGATTTCACCTCCTTCATTTTGTATTAGGTCACCAAAAGACCTGTCATCCTGCATCTTCCCATGCGTGCTAAGCTTTTATTTGGGGATAACAGTCATATCTTTCTGAAGTTTAAATCACAGATTAGTAAAAGGAACTGGATTCCAGATGGCATTACTATAGCCCATGGGAATTTGGGAGAGCTGGAGTTTACCAGCACTAAAGAAACATAGAAGCAAACACTAATAGAATGCTAAATATAGTTATGAGGACTTTGGCCAAATACAGTCATATTTTCACAGAGGAACATATATTGGTAGATAATGACCTGCTTATTTCTGCCTTCTATCCAATGAACATCAAAATACCAAAATGCCTCTCATGTAGAAATCTGCTGGCCGTTAGAGCCCGCAGGTGCCGAATTAAACAATCCTTCCCTGCCCTACTCAACAATCAAACAGTGATGTTTTATGAAGTTTAAAAATGTGACCTCAGCCTAGAGAGGCTGTGAAGACTGCTTGGGAAGAAGTTAGAATGTTGTGGTGGTTCTTGTTTTCTGGCTCAGAGTATTATTTCCAAGCCCAGGCTGCTAAAGAAGGGATGTGGTTATACAGAAAGTAGATTTAGGCTTGCATTCTTGTAATCCAACCCACCAAACATGTAATGTATCAAAAACACACTGACTTAAAAGAAAAAACTAAGCCGCTCCTAGTTTCAGAAGGTTACCACCCTAGAAATATAGATGAACCTATAGTTACGATCTCGCCTCGTTGGAATCCCAACAACCACGTTAATCACTTGGGTTCTGGCCAAATTTATAAAAAACATCTCTAGTATTATTTTAAAGTCATTCTTTATTTACTTTTAGTTCATCTCTTTCAGTATATATCTTCCAAGAAAGATTTGTACATTCATTCCCTGCGTCCCTTCATCCCTCTCTCCCCTTCTCTCTCTCTCCCTCATTCATTCAAATATTCTACAATGTTTCAGCACTGATTGTGCCCCAGCCATGTTTCCAGGCACTGGTACTACTGAGATGATTAAGCTATATTCTGTATTCTCAAGGGCCTAACAGTCTGTGGGGGAGGAGGATTTTAAACAAATCAATCACAATTTGCATTGATCAGAGCTGTATCAGAAACTGGGACACAGCAGAGGAAGTGCTGAGGTGAGAGAGACCAGCTCTTCCTGAGAAGTGAGGATGGGAGAGTGGGTGGGTCACAGATGAAATTTCAGCTGCCTTCTCAAGTGTGGTTTCATCAAAGGAAGGAGAGGAAGGGCCCTCGAGACAGAGGAAATAATGCAGAGATATAGAGCTGTGAAAGGGGAGAAGTTCAGCGTGGCTGGGACAGTGGCTGGAGGCAAGGGAGGCAGAGGTCAGGCAGAGGTTTCAGGGTGCGAGGATCTAGGTTCAAGACCCAGTGTAGGGTTTTAGAAGGTGGGCTCTGCTCCCTCTCCTGGCACACACTCCTCCCAGATCTCTGCACGGTTCCTTCACACCATTCACGCTCTGTCTCAATACCACCTCCTCATCATTCTTGCCCCTCCCTCTACAGTCCCTGGCTCTAGCCTCCCTCTGCCCCATGCTGACTTATTTTTTTCTTCATGGTACTTACCCCAGCAGGAAGTCATTATTTGTTTACTTGTCTGCTTGTTTATTGAGTGACATTTTCTTCAGACACTGCAGGACCACAAATGCTACACAAAAGAATGCCTACACTTTAGATATTTTTCATATGTGGGAAGCCTGTATTTAAATAAATCTGAGTCATCAACCCATAAAATAGTCATAGAGGCCTTTTTGCTTGTTTTTCCTGTGAACACTGAATTCTCTACCTTTCCTTCCTGTGAAATGATATGAAGGAGAAACAGTGCTTACTAGGGCTGGAACTGGATGGCTGTCTGTATCCACAGAGACTTGCATTAGGCACTCAGATGAATGAATGAATAAGGAGCAAGGAATCAAAGATGACACTGAGGTTTCCAGCCTGAGTGACTGGAGAAAAAATACTATCACTGATAAGCAAAGGAACAGGTTTCAGAGAGAAGATGATGACGTTAAATTTTAGGTTGAAAGAGATATCCATTCAGTAGATCGCTGGATACATGGAAATGGAGCTAAGGAAGGAAGAATGGATTGGAAATATATACTTGAAAGTTAATAGGATGGCCAAGTCAAAGCACAGTGAAATGATCTTTTGGGATCTTTCCAACTAGACTATAGACTCCTTAAGGGTACCATAAGCTCCATAACATGCTGTTATAAATTGGACGTTCGTGTCCCCCTGAAATTCATATGTTGAAACCCAATCCCCAAAGTGATCATATTTGGAGAATGGGCCTTGGAGAGGTGATTAGGTCATGAGGATGGATCTCTCATGAATGGGATTGGTGCCCTTACAAAAGAGGCCTCAAAGAGCTCCCTCACCCATTTCACCATGTGAGGACACGGTGAGAAGACAGCTATCTCTGAGCTAGAAAGCAGGCGCTTACCAGACACCGAACCTTCAGCACCTTGATCTTGGACTTTCCAGTCTCCCAAACTGGGAGTAACACGTGTTTGTTGTTTAAGGCACCTAGTCTGTGGCACTCTGTTGGAGCAGCCTGAAATGACTGACACCATCTTTTCATCATAGGTTACCCTAAGTAACAAGAGAACAGGACTTCAAGAAAAAGGGAGTTGTCAGCCTCATGTACCTTCCTGCTAAGGAGAATGAAGACCAAGGACCATATTATTTGATGCCTGAAGTCCCTTTGGATTCATCAGAAGACAGTTTCTCCTAAGTGATGGAGGACCAACAACAATCAGACAGGAAGACCATGAGTCCGAGAGCAGAGATTACTTTTTCAAGGATTTTATCAGAGATGTGTCAGCCTCAAGGGAGCTGATGGTCCAGTACATGGATAAGGTCTCCTTTTCCCTCTTCCACCTCCTCAGGAAGAGTTACTCCAAAGGCTCCTCCAAGAGCCTCTTTCTCAAGTGAGCTTTCTCTTCAGATCCACTCTAAGTCTTGAAGCAAAGCTCTTTCCTGCTCCTCCAGCATCTTCGTTATCTTCCATTGAATCAGTGTTAAGACCTAAGGAAACTCAGGTTTCAGGGCTATGGCAGAAATTGACAGGAAGGCTCTTTAACCTGCTTTGGTTCTAGACCATTCAAGCTACCTAGCCCAGAGAACGAGATCTTCAAGGGCTCCAGTCCGGCTCACCAGTTTAGTATTAGGGCCTGGGGCCAGAGCCCCATCTAATAATCAAGAGATGCTTTGCCTGGCTGTATTTTCTGGCCACAAACCTACTTCTGGGAACTCTCAAGAAAATAAGTTGCAGGGCAGGACTGTGATATTCCTTAGGAACCCAGCCAAATACAGCTACAACAGCATCTTAATTTCAACACAACTTACAGGAAGAGATTCTGGGCTGGGTGTGTGGAAAAATAAAGTCAAGGGAGCCGTCTGAATATTGGGAAGCAAGAATTTCTACGAGTTGTGTGTCTTGTCGGATAGCACCACAGATCTGTGAAATGTTCATGTATACACTATTAACAAGATTTCCTTTTGCTTCTGTGTTTATCTATTAGAAAAGTTAAAAGTTCATCAGACGTATTAATCAGAGGACTCATTTTGTAGATCTTAGAGACTTCTTTTCATATCTTGAATTATCTGAATACATTTTAGATACAAAATAGAGAACACAAAATGAAACCATTTACAGTGGTAAAGTAGTCATGAGTGCTACATAAAAGTATTAGAGCTAAAGTAATAGTTTTTGTGTAAATAACTGAAGCCTATTTTAATACAGGCACCCAATGTAAGACTTCAATTTAAATATTTTAGTACATTAGGTTCTTTACCAACTTAGGAGCAAATACTGTCTTGACTTTACTTTCACTTAAATACACTGTAAATGTGTCATTACACAATACTAAAATTTAAAATTAAATAATCTTCATGCACTTTGAAAGTAAGCTTCTTCACCCCTGCAAAGTTTATTCTTACATGATATTTTAAAGCAGTACCAAAAAACCATTACATAACAAAGCCTTGGAATTTTTCAGTCATTTTTATTATTTTGATTAATTTTCATCCTTCATGATGTTTCAAAAAAGTCTTATAACTGTATATGATGAACATTAAACCAACATGAAAATAGTCTCTGAATTATACTGCATTTGTTGCTCTCTGAGACATTCTTCCAGGACTCTAAACTAAAAAACACGGGTTCTGCCCAGCCTCTCAACCATTTTCAACAGGTATAAAATAATTTTTGTAGTTACAGCAGTCAGTTCAGATCTGTAGCTTTTTGGAAACAAATATTTTTACCCCCTGCTTTATCTGAGTTGTAGAAAAATCAATAAAACGAAAAAAGACTAGCAGGAAGCAACTGGCACACTCATAAGTTAAGGCTTTGTTTATACTTTAATAATTTATAAGTGATCAGTTCTTAAGTTTAAGTGTGTCCTGCCCTGATTAAAACTTAGTCCATCTGAGAAAATAAAAACGTGTTTTGGGTTTTTGCATATCTTACTTTCACAGCAGGAATCCTGTTCTTTGCCTATGTTTCTATGTGCCAAATCTTTACTAACTATAGGCTCTTGAAAATAAATTGGTCTCTAATGTAGCCTTACTTATTCATTCAATATATATTTATTGAATAAGTATTATACACCAGATGCTGAACAATAGGGCCAGAGATGAATAAGAAGTTGATTCTTGAATGTGCCACATTTCCCACTGCTGATGACAAGCAGGAATCAGCAACAAAAATCTGTATTGCGGGGGGAGGGTATAGCTCAGTGGTAGAGTGTGTGCACAAGGTCCTGGGTTCAATCCCCAGTACCCCATTTAAAAAAAGGATGAAGAAAAAAAAAGAAGAGAAAGAAAGGAAAAAAAGAGAAACCTGATTACCTCCCTACCCCACCAAAAACCCTATATTGTAACCTAAGAATAACATGGTCCTGAGAAGATCTTTAGAGAAGAAATTTTTCTAAAATAGCGATTATACTAAAACTATACATAAAGGACAAGTTTAAGGATGTACAAAACTATTCCCTATTTTCAAAGAACAGGCTGTATCTACCATTATCATGGGAAAAGTCCATAGCACTTTAAAGGAGAAATGAAAATAAGCTAAAACAATACTTTTACACATGTTTTAAGTTACTGAGGCAGGGAATAGGTTTTAAACTCTCTACCTAAAGTTTTTTATATCTCCAAGTACCAAACAAATGCAGTGAGCCTAACTTTTGGATCCTGTTCTGACAGGCACCAGAGACAGCAGGATAGAAATTCAATCGGTCCTCTGTCATCTTGAATGATATGGTATTTTTAAAATGTATCCGATTGAGACGTTCCAATGGCCATAAAATGGCATGAACATCTCATGACTAAGCAGCAAAGTACAGTCAGCAGTCAGTAACATGTATAAAATAGTTATCAACCGAAGATTCTTTTTTTCTTCCAAAAGCAATAAAGGCAGTTAAGACTAGTAACTCCTATACTAAATTTCAATGCACGTGCCACTGTGCATGCTGATTAGCTTTCCTTTTTAGCCACGAGCAACAACTAGAACAAAAGGCAAAGATTTTTTGAATAAAAGCTCTTATAGGAGGTACTGCTCATGCAAATGATCAAATCATTAAGTCACAACAGGTTCAATGAATTTAATTAACAGCACTATTTATTCAAGAAAAACGCATCGAACACCTATTACATGTAAGCACTAAAATGAAGAAAACAGACCTGAATCTAACTAAAAAAACCTAACAGTCTCAACAGAGAAGCCAATCACGAAAATGCAGCAGAAGCCAGTAGCTGGCACTGTGGGAAGACAGAAGAGGGAGTTACTAACTGCCCAGGTGGGTATGCTTGAGGAGAGGTTTACAGAGCTGACCTAAAGGAGTTCCCCAGGAAGTGAGGAAAGAGAATTCCAGGCAGGAAGGAGCAAGGAACCTAGAAGAATGGGTCCCCTTTCCAAACCCTAGGTCTAGCAACTATCATCACAGTAAAAATACAGAACTTTCAGAGGGGAAATGGAAAAACAAACATAAAATGGCATTTGTGCACAAAAATGGAGAGATCTCTGAGCTTGATTTATTAGGGAAACTGCCCTGAATCTGGGTCCAATCACAGAGCTTGTGGTGGTGGTGGTGGGGGGGCGTTGCTCAGGAGGCAGAGGGATGCCCAACCTGGACAGACTTTGCATGCTGTGCTATCATGTTTAGTTTCCTGCCGCAGCTGGTCAGGAGCCCTGTGCAAGAAACTGCAGTGATTAGAACACGATTTCTTGGAAACTACTCAGTACAAAGTGGTGGAGAAGGAAGGTAGGAAGGGTGAGCCACCAAGTGGCTCCCTCGAAAGCAAAGGCAGGTAGAATGAATGCACTGGGAAGACTGGCTCAGTCAGCAATTCTACCAAGAATTAAAGATTAGTAGAGAATCTTCGTTCACCAACAAAGTGTTAGAAAAAGGAAACAAAATAATTTAAAGATTAACTCTTCTATCTCCTTAAATTTAAAATCCATGACCTTGAAGGCAGACAAATACTTTTGGTTTCTAATTTTAGCAGAGGACAATACTGCCCCTTTGGAGCAAGGGACAAAAATAAAAAAGGAAAATCTATAGGGATGGCCCCGCCAGAGAAAAGTTGCAAGAAAGAAGCAGAGGAGCAAATGAGGAAGAGAGGGCATGTGGGAAAGAGCAAACAGAACCACGGAGCTCCTGACTTTTGATGGTTGAAGCTGGGCACATTTTGTTCACCAAGTAGACGAACCAATGCTTTTTCCAAATATAAACAGTACATTTCATAGGATATCCAGCCAAGAACCGTCTGCCGATGTTTGCACACGACTCTCAGGTGTTCTGGAGGCAAAGATTGGAGAGAGAGGTTGGCTCATGCTCCTCACTGGTTCAGCCATCCATGGACGGTGCCAGAAATAAGACAGAGAGTGCGCGAAGGTAAGGCGGGAGAAAAGCTTAGATTAGGAAAAGTACAAAAAGAAAAGTAAACTTACAGTTGAGTTTCTAAAGCCAAGTAGAATTAAAAGCACCAAGAGGAATTGTTCAAGAGAAAGTACCTCCTGTACTTTGTCTTTATTTCTCTGGAAACTTTAATGCTGGCTGCAAACCTCCCTAGGGATAGGCAGGTTGCCTGCAGATTAAACCAGTCCATGAACCACATGCTCATATCTGCACTTGATTCTTGGGGAAGGTCTTGTCCCCTTTCTATTCCCAGCCTCCTGAGGTCTCTTGGTTCATGGCCATTGCTACCACCTGGTCCTCTCTGTGGCCCTACACCTTCATTGCTTTGCCTTCTGCAGAGCTGGAGGGAAAAAAATGACAAATTCTGTCCATTCCTAAGGCTAAGATGGGGTAGTGAGTTCTTGGACGGGTATTAATTTGCATAGATTTTTTAAAAGCAACAATCTCCACTTTTTCTCATAGTGAGTCAGTTAAGATCTGCAATCTTTGATATATAAACAGGATTTTTACAAAATTATACATTGCCTTGTCCACTTTAAGCAGCATCCAGGGTAAATTTTTAGCTGTCCAGTCTCTGTTCAACCACCTCATCCCAATAGACCCAAATATGTGGGGAAACAGGTCAGCTGTCCGGTGGATCTTCTTGTGGTGGACAGCAAAAAGTCTTAGGGCAGTATTTTGACGGTAACGTTTCTACCAGCCCTATCTGTAGAGGAAAAAAAAATTTCATAGGGGGAAAAGATGTTTCCCAGGTAAAGTGTATTCTTGCCAAATCCCTTCAGGTACCCTCCATTTTGAGTTTTAATGGCTTCTTTCTCAAAATGCAACGACTACCTGAGGCCCAGGCCTCACTTCTCTCCATGACTTGGCCACTAGATGGATGTGAAGCAGGCAGAGAGCTACTGACTTGTTGATCAGTCCCCTGCTCGTGTGCACACCTGCATGAGGGGCAGAAGTACCCAAGAGCATTCAGACTGCGGCGGATGTTTCCAAAGACAGGCCACCATCAATCCCTTACCACTTGGTCTGCATGTGCCCACTTCCCCTTTGAGCTCTCCCCCTCCATTTGAGTCTGGGTCAACTCTGTGACTGCCTTGATCAATAGAATGCAGCAAACTCACATCCTGAGGATTTTGAGACCAAAAGATAAGAGAACTAACTAACAGCTTCCACTTCCTTCTTCTGAGAACACAGGCTTATAAAGCACTGCCTCTCAGAATGCAGACACCCTGGAAGATGTCCAATCTGGCCATGCAGACAGGCCACAAGAGGAGACCTGAGGCCAGACAGTCCACACCAACATCCAGTGATGAGAGTGTGCCTTCTTGGACATTCCAGCCCAGTCCAGCCCCGGAAGGACTGCAGACCCAATCAACTACACACGAAATGGAAGAACCTCCCAGCCGAACCTAGTCAACCAAGTCGTGAGAGAGAATAACAGGTCGTTGTTAGGAGCCGCTGCATTTTGTATGGCTGTCATGCAGCAAAAGAAAAATGAAACAGACCTTACAAAACAGTAAATCAACACTGAATATATAAACATTGGCCGAGAACCTACTATGTGCCTGATCCTTTCATGTATATTTTCTCAGTTAATCCTCAAAACGGTGGTAAATATAGGCTTCCTCAACACAGAGAGGATACGTGAGGCAGAACTGAAACTCAGAGCAAGCCTCCAAACCCTAAAGCATGTGTTCTTCCCGCCGCATCTCAGAAGCTGGAGTGTGTGAACTCTGCGGGGTCGTCTCTCAGCTCCTTGCAAATCTGTCGCTTTGGGCATGACTATTGCCACACATTGGCTTCCAGGATCACGTCCCTCTCCCAGCCCTAAATGCCCAGGTGGTGGAGAACTCTTTAAACAGTATCTTAACAAAATCAGGAGTCATGGTTAGACTCCCCTCAAACCCTGCCAAAATCAAATTTATGAGGCAATACACAACATGATAAAAGCACATCTTAACAGCCTCTTGGTAGATTCAAGCATCAGATAAAGCACTGGATTAAACAGCCTCTAAAGTCCTGTTTATTCCAACAGTCTGTGACCTGCCAGGCACCGTGCAAAGCTCCTTGCATGCACGATCCCATTTAACCTTCTCAGTAGACCTATAAGTCAGTGACTTACAGATGAGAAAATAAGACTTAGAGACGTAAGAGCACACAACCAGTATGTAGCAGGGCCAAGGCTCAAACAGAGAGGTCTGTCAGAGACACAGTCCACATTCAACCATTACAATATATGGCTTTCCTTCCATCACTAGGAAGACTTGATTTTTTTCTAGTCTTCTGATCAGTGGAGATAGAAATCCCCAATGTGAACATTCCAAGAAACAGTCCCTAACCCTGAAGAGCCATCTCACTTGCACTACAAGTCATGAGATGGGCAAGAATCTACCTGGTAGCGGCATAAAACCAAGGAACCGGCAAGAGAAGCCAGGACCCTTGCCCTCACCCCCATCCCAGTGAGCAATCAGAGACTGTCCGTCTCCATAAATACAGTCACCTGCAAATCTGAATCAATTATTCTGCAGGATACATTTCTGAGTTGAAGCTCTAGCTTCCCCTTCAGAACAAGGCCAGATAACTCAGCAAAGACTTACCCATAAGGATGACTACTGGAGACACCTCACAATTTAAAAACAAACAAAACTGGGCACCACTGGTCTCATAGCACAGTAGGTCAAGTCTGTGGCCTTGTGGTTCCAAACTTCCACACCTGCTTTACCTCAATTCACCCATGGTAGTGGACAGCCTGATAGATTACCTGGAGTTTTGACTCATTTCCTTCGTCACCAGACACAACAGTCAACAACGGGGTTTGATGGTTCTGGGTAGTAGGATATCTGGTTCAACAAAACTAGACAGGTCGGAATTTGTGCTTGGGGACAGAGGTCATTGAAAGATTTACAAAGCAAAGAGCATTTCAATGTGATCGCCCATATTAAGGTAACAGTTCAGAGAAGGTATCACATTACACCAGCCTAAGACCATATTGGGCAATTTAAATCTATAATAAACTCCATTTCTTCATCTAATATCTTAACACTAAGATGTGGAGTCTGTAAAACACAGAGTGCTAAACCACTCTCCCTGGAAATATTTGCAGACTGGGATGACTTTTAGAAAGAACATGAACTAATATAATAAGTATGCTATAGGGAAATTAACATTTCCATAAGTTTTTTTCTTACAAAAACCCAGATTTTCTATGTTCTGTATGAGAAACCAAATCACAAGGGACACTAACCCTTTCAAAAAGTATTTTGACTTTTCACATTTAAATATTTAAATTTTAGGTGATAAGCAGATAAAGGTAAATAGTGATTCCCTGTTTATCCTGAAGTCAGACTCTACTATCCCTAATTTTGTTAAGTGCCAAACCCACAGGAAGGAAGGATGAAAGGAACTAAAAGAAGGAAAGAAGCAAGGAGAGGAAAAAAGCAGGAAAAGAAGCAAGGAAGGAAGGCAGGGAGGGAGGAAGTGAAATCTAGCCACTCCTGGGTGTGATAAATGACAATAAGTGCCAAAAATCTGAAAACTCTGTAATCCACGGTTCAATAATCAGTTCAATAGCCAAAAATTAAAAGGAAAATATTTTTCTCAACAAAAGCAAAAGTTGAGACCCTGCTGTTATAAAAGCCAAGAAAGGCAAGAGAAACATTTTAAAGAGAAAGAAAAGGATATCAGGGACAGTTAAAAATAGTAAGAAGACCCAACTGTCTTTTTTACAGAAATGAACAAGCCCAAAATTCATATGAAAATACAAGGGAACCAAAATAGCCAAAACAGCCTTGAAAAAGAAGAACAAAGCTGGAGGCCTTATACATCCTTTTCAGAGTCCCTTTCTTTTCAAAACTTAATACAAAGCTAAAGTAACCAAGATTACATAATACTAGCTTAGAGATAAACATATAGATCAATGGAACAGAACTCAAAAATAAACTCACGCATTTATAGTTAATTGATTTCTGACAAGGGTGCCAAGAAAATTCGTTGGTGAAAGAATGAATGGTCTTTTCAATAAATGGTGCTGAGACAACTGGATATCCATATGCAAAAGAATGAAGTGGGACCCCTACCTCACATGATATTTAAAAATGAACTCAAAGTGGATCAATGACCTATATTCAACAGCAAAAACTGTAAAAGTCTTAGAAGAAAACACAGATGTAAATCTTCATGACCTCAGATCGGGCAACAATTTCTTACGTAGTAAGATATCCAAAGTACCAGCAACAAAAGAGGAACAGATAAATCTGACTTCATCAAAATTAAAAACTTTTGTGCTTCAAAGGACATTATTAAGAAAATGAAAAAATAACCCACAAAATGGGAGAAACTATTTGCAAATTATATATCTGATAAGGGACTTACATGCAGAATACGTAAAGAACTATTACAATTCAGCAATAAAGAGATGAATTTTAAAATGGGTAAAAGATCTGATGAGACAGATCTCCAAAAAAGATATACAAATGGCCACAAGCACATGAAAACATCATTAGTCATTAGGAAAATGCAAGTCAAAACCACAATGAGGTACCATTACATACCTACTAGGATAGCTAGAATCAAAATGACAGACAATTAACATGCATTGGTAAGGATGTGGATAAATGAACCCTCATACATGGTTGGTGGTACCAGAAAATGGTGTAGCCACTTTAGAAAATGTTTCAGTGGTTCTTCAAAAAGTTTAGAGGGGGAAGGGAAGGTATAGCTCAGTGGTAACTGCCTCCTTAACATGCACTAGGTCCTGGGTTCAATCCCCAGTACCTCCACCAAAAATAAATAAACAAACAAACAAACCTAATTACCTCCCCTACAAAAAATGAAATGAAAAAATAAATAAAAAATTAAAAAAAAAAGTTTAGTCATCGTAAGAAACAGCAATTCTACTCCTAGGAATATAATTAAGAGACGTGAACATATATATCCACCCCAAAATTCGTATATGGATGTTCAGTGTAGCTTTATTCATAATAGCCAAAAAGTGGAAGCAACCCAAATGTCCATCAACTGATATATTATAATATGTTTATATACCCATACAATAAAATAGTACTCAGCTAGAAAAAGAAATGAAAAAAGGACTCTTGGTTACAACATAGATAAAGTTTGAAAACATCACGCTAAGTGAAAGAAGACAGTCACAAAATGCTACATACTATATGATTTTATTTATATGAAATATCTGAAACAGTGAAATTAAGACAGAAAGCAGAATTATAGTTGCCAGGGGCTGGGGGGGTGCAGGGGAACATGGGCAGTAACCACTCATGGGTACAGGTTATTTCCAAGGTGATGAAAATGTACTGATGATGGTTGCACACCTTGTGAATTTACTAAAAACCATGAATTAGACTATTTTAAAAGTTAATTTTATTGTATATATTGTATCTCAATTTTAAAAACAAATTTAAAAGAATAAAAAGAAGAGAGAAGTATCCAGAGGTGGGAAGGGGTAATAGGAAACAGAAGAACAAATAGGAGATGGAAGAGTGAAGACCACCACCTGAGTGTTCTGTGGGCAAGGCCATGGCCCAGCTGCTCTCCATCTCCAAAGTCTGGCACGAGATGCAGACCCATTAGATGCTTATTGAATGAATGAATGAATGAATGAACGAATGAACGAATGAATAAAAGAGGAAAGAATGGAAGTTTGGAGCAGACAGCTCCTACGTACATCAGTAACTCTAAGCACATCGACGTGCTACATTAAAAGAAAAGCAAATGACTCCGGTAAACTAAAAACTAAATGGCTGTTACTAAGTTTGCCTCTTCCCCCAGGGGAAGGGGAGGCCATGTAGGGGCACCTTTTCCTCGAAGAAATGGACCAAGGTCATTAGGTAATATTAAGAGCAAGGAAAAAGATCACTTACAGAAATAATGGATGTAGTTCAGACTTGCCATGAACAAATATTAGGGGCTATTTAAAGAAATATTATGTTTATAAATTTCACTTAACTCATAGGTTGTCGCCTTTTGTCAATCACAGTACACTGTAATATAGACACATCACTTTTCCTACATCATTACAACAAAATAAATTCAAGATGGAGGAAGGAGTCGAGTGTAAAAAGAAGATTAATTAAACTTTCTTGAAGGAAATACAAATAATTCTCAGGTCTATGCATGAAGCAAGAATCTGCACTTAAGAGCAATAGTAAAATTCACAAATGATAATAGTTTTGACTAATAAAAATGTGTCAAGAATTAACACAAAAATTACACTAAATACCAAACTAAGGAAATAATGTAATACATTTGGAAAAATAAAGGACTGATATTCTTGACATATATATAATATGTGATTATTTTAAAAGAATCTGGAGCAGGTTTCTGGTTAGGAAAATTGAGTGCCTTAACTACTATATGTAAAAATAGATTTTAAAAAACCCAAATTTCCTCTGTATAGCACAGGGAGCTATATTCAATATCTTGTAATAACCTTTAATGAAAAAGAATATAAAAACAAACAAACAAATATATATATATGACTGAGACATTATGCTGTACACCAGAAACTGACAAATTATAACTGACTGTACTTCAGTTTTAAAAAAATAGTATAATTCACCTAAAAAAAAAATTGAGTGCCATTTAATGAGATGTTACAAACTAGCGAAGGAGAACAATTTCTGTGGGGAAATGAGTTTGAGGTGCTGGTGTGACCATAAGCAGGTATGGGGTGTACAGCTGACGGTTAAACCTACAGTTCTCGGGGATCTGGGCTAAAAAAAGATACCAGGGATACAACGGATACCAACAAAGGTAGTATTTTGTTAATTTCACTGGAATCCAGCTGATCACTCATATTTTTGCTGCTAGAAAACCAAGCAAGGAAACCTTTACTGCAATCTTTTTCTTATTACTATAACAGAAAAGAACAAATCTGACTCCATAATTAGATCTGTTCCTTCGGCTTTAACCCTGTGCCCTGTTTTCTAGGCTTAGTCTTAATAGATCTGCACCTTTTGTAAAAGAATGTTGCCTTCAGCCTGAAATATAAAGGAGAGCCTATTCTCAAGGCTCTGACCTTTAAGGATATTAACACTTTTGCACTTATATAAAGGTAACAAGTTGCAGAATAGAAGATAATGTTTGTTAGAGGTTTTACAGGGGCACCATGATCTGACCCATGTGGACAGCTGCAAGAACAAAGAATTCCTACAGCAAGAAGTTTGCAACAACCAACCACACTCTGTCCCCTTTTTAGTATAAAAGGAGCCTGAATTCTGACTTGGAAGATAGTTCTCCAAGACATTAGTCTGCCATCTTCTTGGTCTGCTTGCTTTCCGAATAAAGTCGCTATTCCTTGCCCAAACACCTCGTCTCCCGATTTACTGTCTGGTCGTGCGGCAAGTGGAACAAGTTTGGACTTGGTAACATTATCATTATCATTTTTATTAGTATCAAAGAAGAGTCTGTACTTGACAACCCAATATTTAAAAATATGTTCTTTTTGGAATGCTCTTTTTGAAAATTCAATTTCACCCTGAGAACTGATTTTCAAGGTCAGTTTTCAAAAGATTTGGCTCTGTAATGTGTCTCCTAGTATTAGAAGGAAGGAAGGAAAGGAGAGGTGAGGAGAGAAGGAAGGAAAGAAGGAAAGAAGGAAGGAAGAAAGGAATAAAAAAAGGAGGCGGCGGGAAAGGGAGGGGAAGGGGAAGGAAAAAGAGAAGGAGGAGGAAAGACAGAAAGGCCTTAGTCCCTGGTGAAGTCATCCTTAGGTAAAGGAAATGTTTCTAAGCAAAGGTTTCTAAGTAAATGTGTTCCTTCCCTCTCCACTCCCCTAAGTGTGACACTAAGGTTAAGGGGGCACCATGAGAAAATCTGTCAACACCAGAAACATGTGTCCTTCATTGGATGCATAAAAGATAAGGCTGAAAGAGAGCTGATTCCAAGATAAGCCAGTAAAACAGTAGCTACTATTCAGATAAGATTCTTTTTTGAGGGTGAGGGAGCGTCTTTTGGAATGGACAGACACAAAATACAAATGAATGAGCCTATCTGATAGCGAGAGCACCTTCAAAGTAGTCCAGGGTTTATACCAGTGATGTAGTCAGAACAGCCGTCCATTCGGGAGTGGTTTGGAACCTAAGGTGAAGAAAGCTTAAAAAGCAATCAGAGTTTAAGAAAAAAAAAAGTGTTTCCTTTGTAGGTTTACAAAGCGAGATGGCACTGAGCAAAAAAAAACCAAAAAAACAAACAAACAAACAAAAAAAAAACCCCAAACAAACAAACTCTTTTAAAGAATGAATCATTTTTACTTATAAGTGGCCAGTGTTATATGCAATGAAGTGTTTCAAGTGGCTGAGAAAATAATTTTGTTCTCAATTTTTATTTTTTAGGTTTCAACAGCCTGTGAAGTCCAGCCACTGGAGACAGAATGAAAAACCTTACCTAGCCTGAGCAATCCATTTTCTTAGTGAACACTTTCACTTCCTGAACAAGTCCTACACTTCTTGCAAACTAAGTTCAGCCAGAAAAGAACCCTCAATTTACGCTGTATCACTGTGAATTAATTTAAGTTACGGAATCTCATAAGGAAAAGAAACTCTACTTTCAGCTAATTACAATTAACAAGAAAACAAGTACACTTACAAAGGGTAGTGCCCCAGAAGTTCTCCCTGGAAGAAAGTGGTTGAGAATTTGTATTGCACGTTCCCACAGAAACAATGTTAAATAATACCTGAGCCCACAAAGGCTCACTGACCTCATTCTGTCTCTGAGGCATGAACACTGGCAGGACCAGGCAAGGTCCCTTACCCTGGGAGCAGAATGCGCTGCTTACAGGAACTGCCTTCTCTTTCTGCTTCTCTCAACAACACATTTCTTTCTTTCTTTCTTTTTAATTTTTATTACGTTTATGTATAGATATTTTATTTCTTTTATATTAAAGTATAGTTGATTTACAATATGGTGTTAGTTTCTGATGTACAGCATAGTGGTTCAGTTATAGATATAGATATAGATTCTTTTTCATAATAGGTTATTACAAGCTTTTGAATATGGTTCCCTGTGCTATACAGTAGGACACTGTTGTTTACCTATTTTATATGTAGTAGTTTATATCTGCTAGTCTCAAACTCCTAATTTATCCTTCCCCCACTTTCCCCATTGGTAATCATAAATTTGTTTTCTATGTCTGTCAGTCTCTTACTGTTTTATAAATAAGTTCATTTGTATCACTTTTTAGATTCCACATGTAAGTGATACCATGTATTTGTCTTTCTATGTCTGACTTACTTCATTTACTGTGATAATCTCTAGGTCCATCCATGTTGCTGCAAATGGTATTATTTTATTCTCTTTTATGGCTGAGTAGTATTCCACTGTATACATATACACCACATCTTCCTTATCCATTCTGCTATTGATGGACATTTAGGTTGTTTCCATGTCTTGATACTGTAAATAGTGCTGCTATGAACATTGGGGTGCATGTATCTTTTCAAATTAGAGTGTTCTCCAGCTTTATGCCCAGGAGAGGGATTGCTGGATCAAATGGTAACTCTATTTTTAGTTTTTTAAGGAATCTCCATACTGTTTTCCATAGTGGCTGCACTAAATTACATTCCCACCAACAATGTACGAGGGTTCCCTTTTCTCCACACCCTCTCCAGCATTTATGGTTTGGTACGAACACATTTCTTTAAAGAAAGCTCCATGTTATGTACCTCCTGTTCTTGACCAGCAATCACTCAAGATGCTATTTTGGACAACCACCACCACCTACTCTCCTGAAATTGCTCTGGCAAAAATTATCAGGGGCTTTCTAATCTCCGAGTCCAGTTACTCCCTGAAACATTCAACTGTACTGACTTCTGACAAACCGTCTTTATGTCGCTTTCAGCTAGCTCACTCTGTCTTTCTCTTTCTTCCACTCTCTGAACTCTCCCCCCATCCATTGTCCTACTTCTTGACCACTTCTCTTTCTCACAAGTTGATGCCTTCCTCTGTCCATCTTTAAATGCTGGTGTTGTCTTGGTTCCATCATAGACCCTCTTACTCTTCTGCCTCCTTCTTATGGGGAGACTCCCTTATTCTCATAGCTTAAAACACCTAGCACATAATAAGTGTTATCACTGTTACCCTTCAAAACTCAATTCAAAATCACCTCCTGTCCAAACCTCTAGCCAACCTCTTCCATACTCCCTTCCTCCTCAAGGAAAATTCTCTGTCATTTGTATTCTCAGAACACTTTATATACACCTCTAGTACAGCAATCAGCAATCAGCAAACCTATTCTATGTTTATAGGCTGGTCTCCTGTACTAGACTGTGAGCCCCTCAATGGAAGGGTTGATTTCATTGAATTCTATTCTATATAAGCATCAGTAAGTGCGGCCACTTCAGGATCAAACACAGATCTGTAGGTCAAACACAGATATAAAGACCTGGGAGATGTCAAGATCCATAAAATATATTTGCCACCTAAAACTCAACTCACACTTAAGTAGAAAAGGCAGATATCAAAATCAATAACTAATAGCAAGAGGGAGAAGTGAAATATTGATTCATTTAGTACATTGATATGTCTTAAGTGCCTACTGCATGCCAAGTGCAATATTAGGTACCAGAGATACAGGATAAACAAGACAGACAAGGAAAAGAGACATGGAATTATATTTTAATGATCCTTTAAAGTACCTGAAACTGCTCCTTCTATGTCAGACCTTTCTAACAAAAGATTTCTTGTTATCCTACAACATTGGACTTGGCTTTTTCAGTTGCTCCTTCTTAGTCATTTCATATATGATGCAAGACTTATGGAGCAACAGCTTTTTTAAATATTCCCCAAAGAATCAAGTAAACAAATTAAGATGTATTTAATAGCTTGTAAGAGATTATTTTAAGAGGGAAGAAATAGACTAACATAAACATGTAATAAAAAATTACGCAGATCTTAAAGAGAGACTAAAAAGTAGAAAGTTACCTAGTGCCATGATTATCCTTAGCTTAAATGAAAAAAGAATGCTAAGGTCCAGCTCATAAATAATTACACAATATGCTGGATTCAGGAAGGAATTTTCCTGGTGACCACATATTAAGTACATATTATGGCTCAAATGTTGGGCAACACTTTCTTCTGTGACTAAGGGGGACAATTACAAGTCTTTTGAAGGGAATTCTCATAGACTAAATACAAAGTCATCAGAAGCTTATAAGCCAGTCCAAGTCTTCAACAGAGCTTTCAGCATTTAGATCAGGTAACTGAAAACTGAAAGCAGATTAGGGCCTTGGATTCTCCAATCATAGCTTTTTTTTTTTTTTTTTTTCTCTTTAATGCTCTTAGAAAATCTTCTCAAATTAAGTTGGTTTATCCTCTGGCACAGAACTCTTGTTTCCATAACATGCTCTTGCTCCCCTGATGAAAAAAACCAAGGAGAACCAACTCAAAAAAGTAGAATTTGAAAACAGAAAAATCAGGGCTGCTTTATACATCTGCCCCTGCAAACTTACTCCAACATGTCTAATGATATTTTCAGAGGAAAGCACAAACCTATTAAATAGCAGTGGTCTGGGGAAATTACAGCACGCCAACGTAAATAAATATGATAGGACAATTTTGCTTCTAGAATTCCCAAGCAGTGTTACAACACAGTGGCAACAACTTTTGTGTGAACAACTTAGTTGCTTCTAAAGATGGTGTCTGGCCCTTCTTGGGCTATTCCAGATGGAAAATGAATGGACATAGGTAATAAGAAGAAGCTACCAGCCTGGATAATCAAGAGACTCCATCATGAAGAATGTTCACTATGTATTTAACAAACGAAATCTGCTTCTTTATTAAAACCAGACTCAATGCAGAATCCTGAGCTCCGTGAAGCTTGGAAATTATGAAGTAGCACTTTTCCATTACTTATCTACCTCTCACCAAATAGTGAAAATATGTGTCGATGTTGGAGGCAAACCAGAGAGATATAGCAATATCTTAACTTTAGTTCTAAGTATGTAAGAGATTTGGCTGACATAGAAGAGTGTCACTCTCATGATATCAAGGTTTTACCTTCTCAAAGATTTGATAAATAGGCACCAAATGACAGTTACAAGTGTAACCATAAAACTCCACAGAGGTTACTTAAGTTCAGTCACCTACAATTCTTGTCTGACTTTTTCCTGACTTCTGTTCCCTTAAACAAAGAATGAAGAACAGAAGGATTCTGGCTGAACTTTTAAACTTCCCAAAAACCCAAACAAGCCATTCCCTAACCCTGTCATTAGTGAACACTGATGAATATTTACACATTATCAGCTTTTAAAGGCTCCTGCAATCTATTGTCTTAATTAGTGTATCTTTGCATCTAACTCAATTCTTCAAAAGAACCTTAAAAAGTGAACTTTGTAAGCATATGATGTTCGTAATAATTATAAATTTCTGTCACTTATACTCTGATGTGACATAAATTAATCAAAATAAATACTTATGACACAGGTGTGCCACTCATTTTAATATATGGTAGATGGACTAGTAAACACTAAAGAAATACTCCTGGAAATTAAATGTTAAGTCAAAAGCATAGCTGACTGTGCAAAGATTTCATAATGCTGACAACCCTTAATTTCAGACTTTGGAAACAAAGCAATGTAGATCTGCAGGTCAACTGTCTAATAAACACAGCAGGATCAGTCCTTGGGTAACCCACTCATGTGTCATATTTAATGATTAAATAAATTCTCTACACTACTGAATTTATAAAGGAAAGAAGAGTCTAGGACTCTGTGAAGAGTCTTGGCCAGAATTTTCTTTCCAACTTTATTTCAGATTTACCAACTGCCAAGTGTACTTTGAGCACAAAAACTATTGGCAGCACTAAGTTGCTGGGCAAGAATAGTGAAGCCAACTATTCTCGTCATAACTCACGTGCAAGCTACAACATTGTTCTTGAATTTCACTAGGTCAAGCCAAGCAACCTACACCCCAGCTCTGTTTTGCAACTAGTAACACACACACACACACATACACACGTTAAGAGATACATTAAGTTTTAAAGCCAGACTCTCTACCCCTCTGCATAGTCCATAAACCTTTTCTTACTCTGATTGTATATAAACAGTCAGCAGTAAACTGATCAAGAGTTAGTTATGAAAAACTAAAAACTGAAATCCTACTGTCCAGATCTGAATTTTCACTGTATCAACCAAAGCTGGTTTCCCAAGACCAATTCCTAAAAATCTCGGAATTGTCTTGGTAGAGCTAACATACATCAACTCTATGCGTGTGACTCAGAAGTAATTAGAAATGTTCTGTAAAGTATACATTCATAATGTTACTTAGAAACTTGAAAGGTAGATTGCAACCGTAGTCATTTTTATGTACACCGTAATACAGATATGGTTTTGCATCAACAATGGATCTAATACATGTCTGCCATTTAGATTCCAGTATCTAAATTAAATTTCATTTGTTTGTTTACTGTTCTCATTCTGGCCCAGCCATTCAATAACCTGGCCTTGAAGTGACTATTTTCTGTCAACAAAGAACCATACATACACTCCAGGAACCGCCAACAAACAAGCAACATAATTTTATTATGGACTACAGGCCTAAGGAATACTAAATTGATACTTCATTGCTAGCTTGTCACAATTACCTAAAACAGCCTAGATGTTTACAGAAATTGAAAAGATTAATATAAGAGAGTTTAAATACAGATCGAATTTCACTACTAGAAAAATAATATACAAGAAAAAAGATTCAAATTCTCAGGTAATAACTCCATTTGTTTCTATGAGTCAGTAGATAAATTCTTCTTCATAAAAAAAGTATCACACCCCCTTGAAGTCAATTTAAAGAGATTTTTGTCAATATTTGTAAAAGACCTTAAAGATTTTTAATAAAATCTGGGTATTTATTTAAGTAACTTTCAACATGATACTGATTTCATATAAAAATAAGGTGAAGTGCCTAACACCTAGTTTACAGATGTGTAAGATTTTTATTTTCAGTGCATTTTCATATCTATTAAAACAGTAATGAACATTGTTCTCATGTGTACAGTTCAGTGAAATCACCTACAACATGGAGTTCTTTAAAAAAAATTCCCTTGGATTTTTCATTTTTTCACTACTTAGAGCATCACTCTGCATGTGGTAGACTACCAACAATTATTTATTAAACTGTTGAATTCAGAGGGCAGACTGTAGGATCATAACAGGCAGAAATTGCACTCTAACCGAATTCTGTGCAGACCTTAAGAAGAAATCTTGCATATTTTAAGTAGACAACAAATGTCTACTGATAAGAAGACTGTAATCATGGTATTAATAATAATTTAAATGTTCTCAAACAGAAGATTTATTTCTAGGAGACAGGAGAATATAGTTATAAATGAACAGATTCTTGGTTTTGCCTCTTAGTAGACACACGGCACTGGGAAAGTGGGTTAAGTCTGCAGGGTCTCAAGTTTCCTCGTATGTAAAACTGACCCATTGATGTTGTCTGCCTCATAAAGCTGTTTTAAAGATTAAATAAGATCAGGCATGTAGAGTGATTGGCACAGCACCCAGCACACAGTAATGCATGGTGTGCGTTTGGGTAGGACTTGCCATAAATTACAAGATCAAAGTAATATATTTGGCATGTGGAGTTTTACAGCAATTTGCCAGCCCTCTAAAACATTATAAGCATTTTTTTCCCTCCAAAAAATTAACCTACTTGGAGTGGTCTAGACTACTGAAGTTCCCATTAGTAATGATGATGATTTCCTCGTCTGAGAATGAATTTGGATTTGCAGACACTGCAGACAACACACTGATGTATTTCTGACTTGGTTCCGGTCAAGCCACCCCCTGGGAACGATCTGATTTTAAAAAGATGAGCACCCTTGATCGTCCTTCTAGTGATGATAAGACCATTTTACAATGTTTCTGTGATAAACATTACGTTGTGTAAAACCGATAGTAATGCAAGTAATAACTGTCCACAGCAATACAGATGAATACTGTTTGGTAGAGATACAACAGATTTCTAAACATATTAGAAAACTTGAATGTGACATCAAGAGATATTTGACATGTAATAGCCTGGGTGTATTTAATTCTTTTTGGATGACTTTTAAATAAGAAATAGGAGTAACTAAGATTTTTTAAAAGAGGGTGAATTCTCCGGCTTAGGCAAATACTTGGTTTTATATGGTTTGGAGTCAACAGACAGATGGCCTGCCAGCCACTGATAATTCACTAGGATAGCTCCCCTCCATGTTTATGTTTCTTAAGAGTCTTTAAAACAGACTGAAAGTGTTGGGAAAATACTAATATAATTGGTCACAAACACTTTAGAGCCTTGCTCTACAAAGGGATATAACTTCCTTCCTGTATGAATCATATACCAAAGGCAATCACCTTGCCCATTGTTGATTGCCTACTGCACCTGAAAAGGTCTGCTTGGAATGGAATGTTTACTGACACCTTATACAACTTCTGAGGCATTTAAGTTACACAGATCTGCTCTGCTATGACTTTCAGTAGGAGCTGCTAGAAATACTTAAATTTCTCTCCTCTCTTCTGTGTCCCTTAAGAAAATTATCACAGTATAGCATGGGTTCTGTATCTTTTAGTTTTCATATTTTCTTTAGAAAAAAAAAAACCACTACAAAATAAAACTCACTTAAGATGTAAGTACTCACTTTTTACAATTTTTGGAATAATTAAACAAGGCTTTAAAAATCAGCTCTTTCTCATACCCTTTCTTCTCCAAAAATCTGACACACATTTTGAGATGTTTCTTTAGTCAACATCTCCAGCCAGAGAGAAACGCCAATATATTAAAGCAACTAAAGAAGTCAGTGTATTAGAATCACCAGTGGATGTTTAAATAATTTATAATTTTGCTTTGCTTTCTTATTTTTCTTTTATACCAGTAATAAAATTTGCAAATCTAATTTTGCTCCCTGAAAATAAGGGGTATCTTTATTTTTTATTTATTATATATATATTTATTTCCTATTGTATCATTTTATTTTATTTTATCTTGGTGGGGGGAGGTAATTAGGTTTATTTACTTTTAGAGGAGGTACTGGGGATTGAACCCAGGACCTCAAGTATGCCAAGCATGTGATCTACCACTTGAGCTATACCCTCCCCACAAGGGGTATCTTTCTTAACCATAGCCAGTTTCCCCACTTATCTATATCCAGTTTATAGGACAGTGAGGCTGTTTCCTTCAAGATATACCTTTCCCAAGGCTGTCGGGGACTGGTTTCTTCCTGATACTCACACAGCTGCAGGTCCTTTCTGCAACACTGCCCACTCCCAACTCATTTACTACATTGTCAACGCTCATTGTGCCCCAGGCCAAGTACGGTGCTGTTTTAAGGGGCCACTGGGGCAACTCCTTGGAAAGAAGAACTAGTTGGTACCTGTTGGTGGAGACTTGCACATTCATTGGGCTTTGTGCTTGTCAATCTCCCACGGCTCCACCAAGAAGCGGTGAAACAATTTTATCCTGCAAACCCGAAACAGGAACTGAAAGGGCCTCTAACCAGGCCTCCAAAACAGGAAGCCGGGGACAGTCCCTGTAGCCACCAGAGGGGAACTGACTTGTAGCAGAGAACCCCCAGAAGGCTGACACCAGCCTCAGCCACTGGTGAGACCAGGCCAAGCTGTGCGCATCTAATTAGGCTTCACCTTGAGGTGGAACCAACTTGAACTACTGCTGCTGAGTATCTTAAGCAGACTAAAGGCGCCCAAGCTGAGGCTAGAAGCCAGGATCCCAGGAGCCTGGGAAGCAGGACCAGTGGCGACAATCTGTAGTTAACTATTTGGGGTAAGAAATGGGTGTTCTAAAAACGAGTTTATTTTTGTGCTCTGGAGTTTTCTTTTTAGCACTGCTTTTTTTTTCCCCCCCCAGTTTTCTAAACAAGCTCTTTTTGGAAAAGTATAACTTTGCCTCCAAGAAGCAAGAAGAAACACAGTGGTAAAGGCCCAGAGAAAAACCATGTGGGGGCTCCACGGGGGTATTTTTTAAAATCCCTTTCTAAATTAGACTTTTTCCTTATGAGTCTGCATATGTTTGCTCTTTTGATTATTTTGCTAAGACTTGTGCCTGGTGTGAAGAGGCAGTGACTGGAGGTGGGAAGAGGCTCTAAGGTCGTTTAGATCAGAGGTTCTCAGACACGGCTCCCTAGAGTGGCATGATCAAGTTTTCATTCATCACGGGCGAAATGGGAAAAAGAATAACAAATAATCCGTTTTTCCATACACTTACTGTATGCAAAAAGCTATTCTTCATGCTCAGGTTATGTCTTCTCTAATTTAACATAAAAATGTCTTTTCTTTTTAACAAGTCGTGGCAGAAGCTGGCTGGCTGTTGAGTTTTCTTTTCCTTGCTTTATAATCTCCTTACTTGGAAAAATAAAATGTTGACAAACACATATAGGTCTTCCAATTTTTTTTAAATGGTTCATGGGGACCACTATTTCGGAAATACTGATTTCACCTTCTCCCTCAAAGTATGAGACAGTGTATTCGAAAGCCTCACTAGATTTAAAAGGAGAAATTGCAGAAGTGGGCTGGAAGACTCTTGGGAACTTCTCAGTCTGGGATAGACAGGAGACAAAGGTTATGTTTGTTTTGTTTTCCTTTTATCAAGTAAGATCAGAAGTCCTAAGGAGCTGCGCTGGAAGCAAATGGAACCAAACCCAGAAAGTTCGGATGTCTGTCCAGTGACGTGGCCCAAATAGGCGACTTCCATCACCAGCCCAAGTAAAGTGAGAACACAATACAGATGAAAACAGAAAGGCTAAATTCTTAAAATTTCAACTTGCATGTGCTTCCTTCCTGCTAGCCACTGTTGCTACTGGGTGAAAGGCTGAGTAAAAGATTGCAATCTGCAGCGAGCCTGGCTAGAAAAAGGCTAGGGATGTAAGGGCTAGGGGCAGGGGAAGGGGAAGCAGACAGCCCTCTAATCCTAAGCCCCCTGAGAGGGAGTGAGGTGGCCTTGAGCAAAGCAGTGTCCCAGAGTCTCACATCAGCAGGAAATCAAGGGCCATAAATAGGTCTGGAGGGGACGAAGGTCAAAATGTTAAAGGATCCTCTTCTGGCATCACTTTCTCCTTCATTGAGCATCCTTCTTCCTCCCCTCTGCCTGGCCTCCCCACTCTCCCTGCAGCCTCCCAGTCCTTCCTTAGTCCCCTACCTCACCACAGCCCCTCCTCTCATCACCAGTGATCCAAAGTAATGCTCTGACGACATCCACCCAAGATGCTACCAGAAGCTATATGAACACAAAAGTTACTGATTCTAACACAAGGAAAGATGTGGTCAAAGTCCCTGTTTTAGGTTGGCAGGAACACACTTTGGCTGAATGTTTAAATAGATGAATGGGTTTCATACTTCAGGGACACTTAGTTAACAAGGCTACTTATAGCCTAGTCCCAAATCTAACCACCATCTATAATACTGCTTCTAAGAAAAGTGTGCTCCTGGTTTTAAGCAGCAACCTTAAATCATTTACCATGAATGAACAAATGTAACTTCTTTGTGGTTCAGTTTTCTCATAAGCAAAGTAGGAGAATAATAAGGCCTATTCTAGCTACACTTCCTAAAACTGATGTTCATTTAAAAAAATTTTTTTGAGACCCTGCTAGTTGGGGGTCTGTCTACCTGGAGTAGCTCTGCATCACTGACATCTGTATCACTGTCATCTGTATCACTGACATCTATACCACTGTCTCTCAGCCTTTATAGAAATTTACTGCCTACAGTGCAGGGGGCTGGAAGGGCTGTTGTTAACTTGGCCTTTGCCATCTCTGAGAGATAGTCTCGTGTATGGAAGTATGACAAATTTCCATAAAATCTTTGATAGAACATTAGTTTCCTCTCAGAACAAGAATGAGAGAATGACCAGTGTAGTTGAAGAACAAATTCAATGACAGTTAAATGATCATCAAATAGAGAAAATCAGTGAAATCCTTTAACTGCAATCTATCCTTTAGAAAGCTGCCAGGACGCATAATGGAAGCTTGTAAAAATGTAACTGACTTTTATGGTCTTACTCATTCCATTAAATTGACCTATTGGAATACCAACATTTCCTTTTAAATGCTGAAGCCCTTGTTAAGTCCTTCTTGCTTACCGTTCTATCTCAGGTTAGGGGTCACCTCTGAACCACCCCACCCCCTCACCCCCCCCCACACCACCCCGTCCCCCGTTTGACAATAGAGGCTATTTCCTGGAAGCCCAAGACATTCTGTGCGGACCCTGACAGAGGCCCCACCTCAACCAGGACTTGAATCTGTGCTTCTCACTAACCCTGAGCTTCTGGAATGGGAACATGACAGTTCATTCACTTTATGGACTGAAATGATTCCTTCTCTTATCAGTACTGTTGTACTTTTAAAGTGCAGAATTGGAGGCCTGGAAGGAATCTCAGAGACCAATTATTCCAACCCTCCACTCTGGAGATTTTAAATGACGCGCTCCAAGTTAGAGAAGAACCAGGATCAGAATCCAGATCTTGAAACTCTCCATTCAGATGCTCTGTCCCAGCACAATCCGCTGCCTTACCTTTGCAAATTCACAGGGATTCCACGAAGAAATCTTAGAAATTTAGTTCTATTTCCCCCTTTACTTCCATCCCTGGTCAATTTTATAGGCCGCTGAAGGAGACAAAGGGCCTTGCTCACAATTCTGTGGTTCAGAGCGGAGCCAAGCTGAAAACTCAGATGGAACTTGACAGATGAAGTTCTTCTCACTAGATCCTAATGATTCACCTTTCAAGGGGAGGCAGTGGATGTAGAGCAAAGGTCAGCATGGGGAAAAACCCTGCCAGGCCTGTTTTTGTAAGGCTTGCAAGCTAAGAATGGTTTTTACATTTTTTAATTGTTAGAGGGGGGAAAAATCAAAAGGATGATATTTTGTGAATGATACGAAATTCATATTTCAGTGTCCATTAATAAAGTTTTATTGGAATACAGCTGGGATTATTTGTTTAGATACTATATGTGGCTCCTACTGAGTAACACCTGCAGAGATGAGGAGTGGCGAGAGGGACCTCCCACAAGATCTAAAATGTTTACCACCTGGTCCTTTACAGAAAGATGTGCTGAACCCTCGTGGGGAGGAACAAGTGCTCTCTTAGAAATCAGAAAGAAGTCCTACCACTAGGGAACTTGGCAGCCCTCAGTTTAGATAAACAAAACGTTTGGACAAAACTGATACCATCTTCATCCTGTCACATCTTCGACATCTACACACTGAATGAGAGAGCTCAGACTTCGTGTCACTCACACAGGCAGGGGTGAAACTGGGGCCTGCCCAGGTGGAACAAAGCAGTGGCATGAGACAGAGCTGGCCCAGAAACACTGGTCTTCCAAAAGTGTGTCTTCTCCACTATTCCACATTGCACCCAGATGGCTCATCAGGTCCCTGCCAGCTCTCTGTCACATGATTTCAAGATAGAGCGCTTCCCTGCCTTGATTCTGAGAGCACTCAGCCCAGCTAAGTGGAGGCAGCAAGGGCGAAGCAGGACCTTTTAGAATCAAGCACCAGAAGTGGAATCTTGCACTGGCCAGTTATTACCTGTGATCTTGAACCAGGAATGAATCCCATATTTCTCATCTAAGAAAGTACTTCCTTCACTTGTTTGGAGGATTAAATGAGATACAGTCTGGACCCTTCTAATCTTTCTCTCTCCCTTTCTCAGAGACAGTACTTGGAGAATAAACAGTAAGTGAGCCTTGTTAGGAAACTCTTTCAAGTGAGCTTAGAGTTTAAGAGCCCTATAAAAAAAAAACCCAATCTATCAGTGCAATAAAAATAGTCTCAGTATTTCATTGGGTGTTTTCTTCACATATCTTTCAGTTCTTTGAAGCTTCTTCCAAATTATAACCCAAAAATAAAAGTGCTGTAATTTTTAGAAAAGTTATATTTATGTAATTTTTATAGTAAGCCACACAAAGCACCAAGCTATAATATATTATATGCATGTCCAGTTATGAAGACCAAGACTATAAAAATATAAAATATGCTAGAACCAGAAAGTCCTAGTTTATTTAGTCTGGCTTCCTTAACATGAAGTTCTTCTTGTTCTTAAAATATTCAACTTTGGCTGAATTCCAAAACTGACATAAGCCTAC